>NW_026606058.1:4940000-5540000 GCF_029834395.1 Sorex fumeus
CACTTGTATTAATAACACTATGAGTCTCACAGCAGAAGAAAGCATCTATCTTCTTAGAGCTTCCATGGGGGTCTAGATGCCTGTGTGGCTTAACCGCTTGTGGGAAGACAGTCCAGCTACCAACATTCTTCGCCGGCTGGTCACTCCCCTGGCGCCACACACAAAGAGTTTTGTAGGACTCGTAATTGCGATTATCATGGGACTCGTTGCCATCACTGCTACAGCAGCAATGGCTCATATTGCATTGAGGCAAGGATCTCAGACTGCTGAGTTTGTTAAGAAATGGCACGAGGGGGCTGGAGCGATAGCACAGCAGGTAGGGCGTTTTCCTTGCATGTGGCTGACCCTGGTTCGATTCCCAGCATCCCATATGTTCCCCTGAGCACTGCCAGGAGTAATTTCTGAGTGCAGAGCCAGGAGTAACCCCTGTGCATCTCCAGGTGTGACCCAAAAAGCAAAATGAAGAAGAAAGAAAGAAAGAAAGAAAGAAAGAAAGAAAGAAAGGAAAGAAATGGCATCAGGACTCTCAGAAACTGTGGACAACCCAGTGACAAGTTGATGCAGGATTACAAGAGGAATTGTCCGATGTTACACGAACTGTTACCCTACTCGGTGACCAGCTACCGAGTTTAAGAAGACAACACACTCTAAAATGTGATTGGAATACTTCTGCATTTGTATAACTCCTGTACCTTATTATGAGTCTGAATCTCCATGGGAAAAGGTTAAAAAGCATTTGTTAAACCATCAAAAATATAACCGACAAAATTATAGAGTTGCAAACTAACATTCACTGTGTATTTCAGGCCCACTTGCAAGTCTGGGGACCTGATACCATTGGGGGTGGATTGTTGGATGGGATCACTCAACTAAATCCTAAGAAGTATATTCTAGTCCTTATGATGGGCTTTATTAGTATGTCTGTACTTATTGTTCTGTTGTTTCTTTTTTACATAGCCTGCCAAAAATTCAGAAAACAAAACAGAATAGCCCAATAACAACACGCTGTACATGTCGTCATGAAGGCTAAGCTGGCTGCAAAACAAAAAGGGGGAGATGTTGGAGCCCGACCAGAGTCATGAGGAAGTTCCTACAGACACTGCCTTGCTTTCAGTGTCATGCTGGAAGCAGCTTGGAACTCTGATTGAACTGGGCAGGGGTCAGCGTGTCATGATGCAGCTACTTCTTGACACTGATTGATTATGCTATGCTTTGTTTAGGCAAAGTTAGAGGGGACATCCTGTCTAGACGGAAATGTAGATGATTGAAATATGGGGATGGGAGGTTAATCATCGACAGAGCAAGATCAATAGCCTTTTGTCCACATGGATTTGGTGATGCATCCCCTAGTGTACTGTATTACAATAAAAGAAGGTTGCTGGGTTTGATTAATGCCATTTGTCTGAGAGAACTCTTGGCCCTCCACGCTACCTCATTCCATGAATGTTGCTTATCTCTGCGCCCCCGACTGATCACTCCATAGAGAAATAACACCCCAGGTTGTAACTGATGTTTTTTATTGTTATCTGGGAGCTAGAGAGATAGGATAGTGAGTTAAGTATTTGATTTGCAAGTGGCTAACCCATATTCAGCCTTTCGCACTGCCTATGGTTTCCCGAGGCCTGCAAGGAATGATCCCTGAGCCAAGAGCCCAGAGCAACCCCTGAGCACCACCAGATATGACCAAAAAACAAAACTCAGTTTTCTGAGGGCTGGAGCAATAGTACACGCTTTGCATGCATCACCTCCCAGTTGGGTTCCCACCACCACAGAGTTCGAGCAACACCTCATCCATGTTTCTCAGGAACTTTTTGAATAGCTGCTCAGTGGCCTTGACTGCCTCTTCTACCTATTTAAAGTAAACTCTTGACTCTGCACTTAATTCTCTGTGTTTCCATTCATAGGATCTTACCTAGCCGCCTAACCTGCTGCCTCTGTCAATTTAAAAATAATATTGACGTCGTCTACAAGACAGTCAAACTACGTTGTGACAGTGAATGTCTTACCAGTAGTACACACTGCGGTGAGTTGGATTGCCTGCTGATAGGTTTTTAATTTATGTTTCATTTTTATTTTAATCACTGATGGTACATTTGAAGCTGATTATGGAGTGCATTATTTTTATTCAGAGTTCAACTCCCTATATTTCCATGAGCTATTTCCCTTGGTAAAAGTCAGAATCTCAGCCACATCATTACCTTCGCAGTATATGAATGACCTGAAGGTTTAAGAGGAGTGGAAGAAAGGGATGGAAGTGGGGAAGGGAGCTATCATTCATGGTCACAACTGAGTGCCACTCTCTGGGCAAGGTGTTGGTCCTCCAGATGAGAGCTCAGCCACACAATGCAGTTTGCAAACAGATTTTATACACAAGAAATATCAGTTGCCCTTTTCTTTATAGGACTGGTGTAGCTACCTTATTGCATGTGTTTTTATAATTTTATAGGCAAGTACAAGTCATACTATCTTATGAACGTTTTGCTTAGAGCCTGAGAAATTCTGGTTTTCTAAGCATAGGCTGCCACTCAGTCCTTCTAATGATGGATTCTTAGAGCATCCCCACCTCCAAACCTACTTTGAATTTTAACCCTTCAAATCCACAAAGCACTCAGGTGCCCTTATATATTTCGACATAGTAAGTTTACTTGATAACTTCCGCAATGTCCTTTCAGGGACCCAGGAAAATAGATCAATAGGTTGCAACACATGCTTTTCATGTGGGAGGTGTGGGTTCAATCCCCCCATAAAATAATTTTCGAAGAACTGCTGGGAGTATCCCTTGGGCACTGCTGTATGGCGAATGCACGAGCACATGTGCACACACAGTGCACACACACACAACACACACACACACACACACACACACACATACACCACCCATAAAAAGTATTTTCATGCCGGGATATTATGAATCTGCTTCGCTATCAGCAGTTCGGCACATCAGATTACATTGCTCCTTACACAAAGATGTTATTTTTAAAATCAACTTTTAACACGTCTATTACTCTGTTCTCAGAGATGGGCATAACAAGATTTACGAATCACCTTTCATAAGATGAACATCAAACCTGGGGATTTGTTGGGGGGGGGGGCGGGGAAAAGAGTCAGATTAGAGGGGATGTACGAACTGTGGTGTCTCAGCACTTCGGCGGTGGTCCAGGTAAAGTTCACTTTGTACATGGAAACCAATAGCATTCGTATTTTGTAATCATGTTACTTCAACTTTAATAATGTTATTTAAAGAATAACTGATCACTGATCACTGTCCTGCCGCTGTTCATCAATTTGCTCGAGTGGACCCAGTAACATTATGAAACTTGTCACTGTGTTTGGCATATCGAATATGTCACGGGTAGCTTGCCAGGCTTTGCTGTGTGGGCGAAATACTCTTGGTAGCTTGCCTGGCTCTCCGAGAGGGGCGGAGGAATCCAACTCAGGTCGGCCATGTTGGCTGCGTGCAAGGCAAACGTCCTACCCGCTGAGCTATTGCTCCAGCCACAAAGAATAACTAAACCAAATAATCTAAATTCAGAATAAAAATACTAATAGCATTTTTAAGTGAATAATAGAAAAATAAAAAGTGTTAAATGTGCCTAATGCCTAGATCTTGTGTTCCCAGTCTGGGACTCCCTGCAAGTCCATGCTTCTTCCTCACATCCCTTAACTCCCCCTCTAAATTTCACCACCACCAAAAGAACTTTTAATTCTCAGTAAAGTTTGGTTGGAAAGATAGTCTAGCAGTTGGGCACTTGCCTTGCATATGGCAGACGTGGGTTGGATCCCTAGCATCTCAGATGATCCCAAATTACTACCAGGAGTGATCCCTGAGCACAGAGACCGGAGTAACCCCTGAGCATTGCTGGGTTTGGCCCCACCGCCCCCCACACCAAAAGAAACCCAACTGCACAATTTTACACTTGACCTTCAAGAAGTCAGAAACTTTGTATGGTTCCCTAGGTAGAGCTGGAAGTATTAGGAAGTAAGTGAAGGCAAATACACATCTAATAAGAGTTGTTTTCCCCAATTTTGGGATCTCCAATGTTATTTCAGGGGCCAGAGAGATAGGACAGCGGGTAGGGAGATAGTATCGTGGGTAGGGGACTTGCCTTGCACACAAATGACCTGAGTTCCATTGACGACATACTATAAAGTTTCCCAAGCACCAACAGGAGTGATTTTTTGAGCAGTGAACCAGGAGTAACCCCTGAGCATCACCACGTGTTGCCCCCACACAAAACAAAACAAAGATTTTCTCAACACTGCACATTGACATATACTCTGGCTAATCCATTAACCTATACTTAGACATCTGTCCAGATTCAACAATATGAAACTGAGGGCTAATAAACAAAAGTATTAGTTGGTAAAAGTATTAGTTGGCACGCATGAAGGTACCGGGCAGAGGAACAAAGGCATGCGGGTCCCGGGGCTGAGATCTCCAAGTCTGCTCGGATAGGGGCTGAGCATCCTCCACCCATATCCTCCATATTCCAGTAGGCAGGGGTCACACCCACCAACTGGCCCCCTGGCGCCGTGTAATCCCAGCAGCGGCCAAGACCCAGAGACTATAAAACCCAGATCCCGGAAGAGAACAGCGCAGAGTCTCCTGCCCCCGCGCCTGGCTGTCCTCGCCAGGGCCCCTGGAGGGGAGTGGGTTGAGTTTCCCTCCCCGTCCCGACCAGGGCTCTGGCAGCCAAAGACCTCCAGAACCAGCCACCACCATGCTGAGACCGCTCTCCGCACGCATGAAGGTACCAGCAGAGGAACAAAGGCATACGGGTCCCGGGGCTGAGATCTCCAAGCCTGCTCGATCGGGGCTGAGCATCCTCCACCCAGATCCTCCATATTCCAGTAGGCAGGGGTCACACCCACCAACTGGCCCCCTGGCGCCATGTAATCCCATCAGCAGCCAAGACCCAGAGACTATAAAACCTAGATCCCAGAAGTGCGCAGCCACATTTGCGGCTGCACAACACCTTATTATCTCATTCTAACTTTGGACAAAATGGTAGGCTACCAGATGTAACCTGCCCACAGGGCAGAGTCTGGCAAACTCCCCGTGGTGTACCCAATATGCCCAATACCACTAACAATGATGGGGCTCATTCTCCTAACCCTGAAAGAGCCTTTAATATGGCACTTTTAAAAAATCTCAGGGCTAGGATGAAGGAGACGTTACTGGAGCCTGCTCAAGGCAATCGATGAACAACAGGATGGTTGTGATCGTGATTAGTTGGTAGGTGGAGGATGGGTGCATTCAGAAGAGGATCTGATTTCTGGAGGAATTTCTTCGTTGTCTGTGACAGTAACCTATGACAGTAACAAGATTAGCACACCAAAGAGTTAAAGAGAAACAGCACTTTCCAACCCCCAGCTACTGTTTCTGGCTCCCCTGGTCCCAGCTGAACCAGCGAACCAGGTAACCAGCATGCAGCCTGGTCCTGGACGTGTGGCCTCTGAGCCAGGGAGCCTGGTCTTTGAGCTAGGGGGCATGGATAGGGGGAATGGCCTACTCTGAGGGCAGCAGTTATTTTCCCCTTTCCTAGCAATTTGGACTCATATCTTGACCTCCATCACGTCATTCGGGGGAGAATGTCTTGGCCATCTCAAGTACGTTAGGCCAATAATCCACTAGCTCATCCCAGTTGTACCACAATACCCGTAGACATGTACAAGTCCAATGTAAAGGACTACATCCCCCGAAGCTCCACCAGAGGCCACAGAGGAGAACATGAGAGGAAGCCACAACTCCTGAAGGGGAAAAAGGCGACCACTAGACCGATCTCACCCAGAATCACTAAATTAACCAAGAGGGAAAACTCATAGTGAACTGTGGTTCCCACCTTCATACTACCACCACAACATGAAAAAACAGCACAGATCCCCACCACGCCACGAGGGGAAGATGAAGAAAAAGGTCCGGAGGCCCCCAACAGGGTCTACTCACAAAAACAGTCTCTCCAATAAGGAATTCAGAATCAAAATGTTGAAGATGTTCAATGAACTCAAAGAAACAGTGGAACAGACATCCAGGAAATTAAAAGAGGACTTGAATTAAACAGTGGAACGGGCAGTCAACAAAATACCAGAAGAAATAAGAGCAGAAATAGAAAAGCTGCAAACAAATGTCATGAATAAAGGATTTGATAGATGAAATAAAAAACTCAGTGAGTGCCCTCACCAGTAGAATGGCTACAGCCGAGGACAGAATCAGTAAGCTTGAAGATGAGCACCAGAAAGCTTACAGACAACAACAGACCATGGGAAAAGACCTCAAAATAGCCCTGGGGTGAATCAGAGTCCTAGGGGATGAATCCAAGAGGAGCAAGTAAGAATCATCAGAGTACCAGAAGGACAGTGAGGCAACCCCAATGGAAAAGCCACAGTTAAACATATCATTGCCGAAAAGTTCCCAGAGCTGGAGAATGCAGGCATCCGGATCCAAGGAGCCCAAAAGGTGCCAAGTAAAAGAGACCCTAATAAAAAGACTCCAAGACACATCAGAGTCAGAATGATGGATGATATGGATAGAGACACGATCCTGCAAGCAGCAAGGTTGAAGAAGGAAGTCACATACAAAGGAGCACCCTGTACATTTACAGCAGACCTATCAGAGGAAACCCTCCAACCCCAAAGGCAATGGGGGGGATATAGTGAAAAAACTCAATGAAATGAACGCCTCACCAAGAGTACTCTATTCAGCTAAACTCTCATTCAACCTCAGAAAGAACCATACACTATTTCATGGATAAACAACAGCTCAGAAACTTCATAGACAAAGCCAAACATGAAAGAACCAATAAGAGGGCTTCTATAAGACAAGAAAACACCCTACAAGCACAACAAGTCCCTACAGAAAGATGGCACAAAACCCTCTAACAATAGTCTCTCTCAATGTCAATGGTCTAAATGCACCAATCAAGAGACACAGTGGCAAACTGAATGCGGAAACTGAACCCAACATTCTGCTGCGTAGAAGAAAGTCATCTGAATGGTCAGAGCAAACACAGACTCAAAGTTAAAGGATGGAAAACAATCTTGCAAGCAAACACCTCCCTCAAAAAGTCTGGGGTAGCCACACTAATATACGACAACATAAATTTCAGGTTGAAAAAGACTAGAAGGAACAGCAAAGGTCATTTTCTGTTTATCAAGGGATATGTGTAACAGGAAGAAATCACACTCTTAAATGCATACACACCTAATGAGGGATCAGCTAAATAGTTAAAACAACTGCTAACAGATTTCAAGGAGGACATTGCTAGCAACACAATAGTAGTCAGAGACTTCAACATTGCCTTATCATCTCTGGATAGATCAACAAGAACAAAACTCAGCATGCTAGACATTGACTTTGAAGGAAGAAATAGTAGAGAGAGGGCTAATAGACCTATACAGGGCTTTACACCCCAAAAAGAAAGAATACACATTCTTTTCCAGTGCACACATAACATTGTCCAAAATAGAAAGGCCACATGTAAGGTCACAAAACCGACCTCAATAGAATCCGGAAGATAGAAATAGTATCAACAATCTTTTCAGACCACGATGTGTTGAAGATAGGAACGAAGCATACGCAGACACGGAGAGACAAATCAAACACCTGGAAATTAAACAACTCAAAGTTGAACAACGAGTGTGTCAGGAAGGAAGTCAAAGACGAAATCAAAAGATACCTGGAAACAAATGTGAATGAAGACACGAGCTATCAGAACCTATGGAATGCAGCTAAAGCTGTGTTAAGAGGAAAAATGTATAGCTTTGCAAGCATTCCTAAGGAAGGAAGAAAGGGCCTCTTAGATAACCTGACCTCACAGCTCACGATCTTAGAAAATAACCAAAAAAAGGAACTCAAGCCCCGCTGAAGGAAAGAAATAATAAAACTTAGAGCAGAAATCAGACATGGAAACCCAAAAAACAATCCAAAAGGTTAGTGAAACCAAGAGCTGGTTCTTTGAGAAAATAAACAAGATTGATAAGCCACTAGCAAGACTCACAATGAAAGAGAGAGAGCCCCAATAAACCGAATCAGAAATGAAAAAGGGGACATTGCAACAGAAACCAATGTAATTCAAAAGATTGTCAGCGGCTGCTTTGAGAGTCTGTATGTCATGAAACAAGATAACCTAGAGAAATGGATATGTTCCTGGATTCCTATAATCTCCCAAGACTGAACCAAGAAGACTTGGATTGCCTGAAAAGACCCATTCATATCAAGGAAATCAAACCGAAATCAAGTCTTCCCAAAAACAAAAGCGCAGGCCCAGATGGATTCACTAGCGAATTCTTCCCAATATTTAAAGAAGACCTTTTGCCAGTTCTCCGCAAGCTTTTCCATGAAATTGAAAAAAAAAACAGGAACTCTCACAAACAGCTTCTATGAGGCACTTATCTCCCCAATACCAAAAGCAAACAAGGACACCACTAACAAAGAAAATTACAGGCTAATATCTCTGATGAACATGGATGTGAAGATCCTCAAGAAAATATTAACAAATAGAATCCAACAACTCATCAAAAAGATCATACACCACGACCAAGTGGCATACATCCCGGGGATGCAAGGATGGTTTAGCATTTGGACGTCAATCAACATAATCCATTATTTCAACAAAAGTAAAGATAAAAACCATATGATCATATCAATAGAAACATACCAATATTTCACCAGGAATACCACTCCTGGAATATATCCCGGAGAGGCAAAAAATTACAGTCCAAATGACATCTGCACTTCTATATTCATTGCTGCACTGTTCACAGTAGCCAAGCACTGTAGCACTGTAATGCTGTCCTCCCATTGTTCATCAGTTTGCTCGAGCAGGCCCAGTAACGTCTCAGTTGTAAGACTTGTTTTTACTGTGTTTGGCATATGAATACATCAAAGGTAGCTTGCCAGGCTTTGCTCTGCAGCCGAGATATTCTCAGTAGCTTGCCAGGCTCTCCAAGAGGGGCAGAGGAATTGAACCCAGGTCAGCCTGGTGGGCCGCGTGCAAGGCAAACACCCTACCCACTATGCTATTGCTCCAGCCCACAGTAGCCAAAATCTAGAAAAAACCCGAGTGCCCGAGAACAGATGACTGGTTAAAGAAACTTTGGTACATCTACACAATGGAGTACTATGCAGCTGTTAGAAAAGATGAAGTCATGAAATTTACATATAAGTGGTACTACATCGAAAATATCATGCTAAGTTAAATCAGTCAGAAAGAGCGGGACATAGAAAGATTGCATTCGTCTGTGAAATATAAAGTAACAAAATGGGAGACCGTCACCCAAGAATAGTTGAGATAAGTACCAGGAGGTTTGCTCCATGGCTTGGAGGCCAGCCACATATGCTAGGGGAAAAGGCAGCCCAGATAGAGAAGGGAGCAGCAAGTCAAGAGTGTTGGGAGGATCCTCCCAGGATGGGAGATGCATGCTGAAAGTAGACTATAGACCGAACATGATTGCCACTCAGTTCCTCTTTTGCAAACCACAGCACCCAAAAGAGAGAGAGAGAACCAAACGGAATGCCCTGCCACAGAGGCGGGGTGGGATGGGAGGAGGGGAGGGGGGTTGGGAGGTATACTGGGATCATTGGTGGTGGAGAATGGGCACTGGTTGAGGGATGGGTACTCAATCATTGTATAACTGAAACCCAAGCACAAAAATTTGTAAATCTAAAACGGTACCTCATGGTGTTTGACTAATAAAAATTAAAAAAAAGAAAAGAAATCATAGTTGATCTGTAAAGAATCTAACTGAGCAGCAAATATTTGTCCTGAAGACTGGGTACTTGGTCCTTGGGGACCAGTGGAATAATCGTATGATTATCGTTTGTGTGTTTGCTTGTTTGGCAGCATCCTCAGAAGTGCTCAAAGTTTACTCCTAACTTTGTGTTCTGGGGTCAGAACTGGTAAGGCTTGAGGGAGCGTATGGGGTGCTGGGGATAAGACCCAGGTTGGCTGCCTACAAGACGAGGCCTTTATCTGCTCTACTGTCACTCTGCCCCCCAGTTGAATAATCCTAAATACATGTACTGAACTCCATGCCCTATTTATTCTGAATAAATAGCGATCATCACTTTGTTTCTCCTTCTGTTTTTGCCAGTCACAGATGTAAATTTAGGGTTTCCTGTGCCTCTCCCCCCCACCATACGGCACTTGTTCACTGATTACTAGTTTACTTAGCTGGAACTTATGTCTGTAGATGCTCCCAAAATTATCCCCAGTTATCTTTCATGATCAAAAGCATGCTCTTCCTTTTTGACAGATGAAGAAGAATACATCAGTAATATGGATGGGGAGTTCATGAAGGCTTTACTGGCCCGAAAGAAGAGTACCAGCACCGAGCTGACGATTGAACCAGAGAAGGCCTCATCCGAGAGAAACAGCCTGTCCCTTTTCCAGCACGAGCACCTAGACAACAGTCATCAGCGTGATATGCTTACTAGACTAGAATCCATAATGTCTTTGTTACAGGTTGGGGACATAGATGCAGAATCAACATTGTTATCCTTCATTAAGTTTCTTTTTAAAGATGTGCAAGATGGAGGAAATCCTCTGGCTCCTTCGAAAACCAGCACGGCTTGGATTTCTATACAGCCCGAATCCAACAGTGAAATCTACAATAAGGTGAAAAAAATCCATGTTCTGCAAAGTCTAATCAACACAGAAATTCAAGAAAAAGTCCACAAAGTTAGAAAGAAGGAGAAAACTGCCACGCAGGTCCGTTCCAGTCTTTTCGGGCCCAAATTTAAACACCAACTTTTCCCGAAGAGATTGGAAACTGTTGGGCCACCAAAGAAAAAACACTTAGGAAATGTTCAGGAGTGGGAGACGCAACCACTGCAAGGGAGCAGCATGTTCAAGGATCCCGGGGGCCTGCAGAAGAGTTACTTCAAAGAAGAGGGCACTCCCCTCAGCCAGAGGCGAGGGAAGGCTTGGTCCATGGCGGGGAACATTGCCCAAGAAAGACGGCAGGGGCAGCTGGCCCCGGAAAGACCGAAAGACTTTATCTTGGCAGGGAGGCCCAGGAAATTGGTGGAAAGCTCCTTCAACGAGGAGTCATCCTTCATCCAGGAGCACAGGGCGCCAGCCTCCGTGCCCCTGGAACAGCACTCCATGGGCAGCCCGTCTGCCGCCGCTGCTTTCCAAGTGCCACCGGAGGACGAAATCCCATCCAAAGACCTGAAAAGAACTCTACGCGTCTTAGAGGATGCGGGCGCTCGAGTTCGGAACATGAAGGTTCCCAGCCCCGTGTCACACACCGGGAAGAACTACCAGTTTCGTAAACTTGACTCTCAGCTGGGCCGCAGAATACCCCAGGCCAGAGTGAACACAGCGACAAAAGAAGCAGCACCGCAGAGGCCGGTGCTGGCCAGGAGGCCTCCTTTCGGTGCAGTGAAGCGCCTCGTCAACTCCCCGCCGAGGGGGGGGTCTCTGTCCTGGAGACACCAGGACAAACCTATCATGGAGCAATTCCTTTCATTGCGCTCCAGCCGGGAAAAGAAGACCGCGGAGAGCACGCGTGCTCCAAACGGGGGGGATGCCAGAAGCATCGTGCCGCCAGAGAAAACTGCCGGTATCCAAAGCACTGCCCCTGAGGAGGAAGAGGGGACGGAGGACAGCCTCATGCCTGCTGTCAGACAGCCCAACGAGATGCAGTGGGAATATCAGAAGGTGGCCACCGACATCGACTCCCCCCCACAGAAACCCGACCCCAGAGACGAACTTGAGATGCAGCTCATCCAGAAGTTGCGGCCCCTTATCCCCAACAGTAATGTGAGGAAGTTCATTGCCCAAGTAATTCGGACTCTGAAAATGGACTGCTCCGATCCCCGGGTGCAACTGGAGTGTGCCAAGGTGGTCCACAAAACCGGGCTCCTGATGAAGCTTCTTAGTGAGCGGCAGGACGTAAAGGTGTCCAGTGAAAAATGGGATACGGACCAGTGGGAGGCTGAGAACTACATCAGTGAGAATACCGAAGGCCAGGGTGATCAGAAACAGCCGGAGGCAAGTGAGGTGAGGACAGACTTTTGTTTTTTTAACGGAGTCTCATGCAGAGTGAAATAAGCCAGAAGGACAGACATAGAATGATTGCACTCATTTATGGGACGTAAAAATCATTAAAACTTACTATGAGATTAACACCCAAGGACAGTTAGAAACAATGGCCAGGATGAATGGTCCACGGTTGGAAGCCTGCCTCAAGGGCTGTCAGAGAAGGCAGCTGGGATAGAGAAGGGATCACTGCAACAATGATAGTTGGAAGGGATAGCTCTGGGTGGGAGATGTGTGCTGAAGTGGGTCAAGGATCAAACATGATGACCTCAGTATCTGCACTGCAAACCATAACGCCCAAAAGGGGGGCATGGAGTGAGCGGAGAGAGTAAGGGGGGGGGAGGGAAGAAAGGGGAAAAGAGGGGGGTGGGAAGAGAAAGGGAGGGAGAGAGAGAGAGAGAGAGAGAGAGAGAGAGAGAGAGAGAGAGAGAAGAAAAGTTCCTGCCATAAAGGCAGAGGTAGGCTGGGGGCGGGGAGGAGGTGGCAGGAGGAATGCGGGGATTTTGTTGGTGGGTAATGTACACTGGTGGAGGGATGGGTGTTGGAGCATTGTCTGACTGAACCTGGATCACGATCAGGAAAGCTTTGTAACTGAATCTCACGGTGACCAGGCTCAGGGGCTTCCGGGCTCTCAGGCCATGCCATGAAAGAACACAAGCAAGAAGACCAGGGTGTCTTGGCTCTCCCTCTCCTGCTGGCTCGCTCTCTTTTTTGTGGCCACACAACTTTGACTACAAGAATGATTGTCCCTGTGCTCGTTTGTAGAAAGGTAGCACTGTTCCTAGGAGAGGTAAGAAGAGGACCTAACACACCAGATAAATAAATTGTAGAAGGAAAGGCTACAGACAAGATGGCATAATAGATCTGGTGTGCTCTTTAAGAACATATTGGGGCCTAGTTCATGCCCAATTTAATCAGCTAATCAGTGACTGAATAAATAGCAGTACTCCTACATTTGAAAAAAAAGAAAAAAAGAACATATTGGGGCCAAGGAGATAGTTCAAAAAGAGTCCCCCTGAGTACTGAGCGAGAAGTAGCTCTGAGGACCCCGGATATGGGCTGATAAACAAACCACCCCAAAATAAAACCACATACGAAATAAAAACCTATAGTCCACTCCTTTCAGAGGATGGGGTTTTAGACTAGTAGAAGGATAACCATTCTTTAGAACGGGCTTAAGAATCCTTCCCATCTTTCTGTCTAATTGTTCCTGGGTATTGAAGCGATAGTACAGTGGGTAAAGCACTTACTTTGCATGCCACCAACCCGAATTCTATGCCCAGCGTCCATTTTGGTCCGCCAGGAGTGATTTCCGAGTGCAGAGCCAGAGTAACCCCTCATCATCACTGAATGTGGCCCCTCCAAAAGTAATGCATGAAAATAATTTTTATTTTTCAGCTCATAAAAGTTCCAGGATATGTTGTGTACCACAATCAAAAAGCAGTCGTTGCGATAAATGTGGCTGTCGTCGTGATAATATTGGTTTTAATTTTATGTCTCATTGAGGTAAGAACAGTTCATTCAGATTTCCAGGATTTAATGTCATGATAATAGATTCAGGGGGTTCAAATGGAAAATAAAAGCCCCTTTTCCTCCTACTGATGCTTGATTTTCCTCTTCAGTCTTGAGTAATGAGGTGTGGTTGCTTCTCATATTGCAAAGATAATCCCAGGGTTTGTTGAAGGGAACTGACTCCCAAGAGGTCCCTGTGGAAATGAACCCAAATAACAAGCTTTCGAAAATTTTGAAAAGTTAAGAAGGCTAGAGATGAAACAAAAAGTAGTCTTCCTGTGCGCTGTTTGGGGACTACATCCTGTTTGTTCAGGGCCTGCCCCCACCTCAGTGCAGAGGGGAGAGGGGGTGTCACTTCTGGTGGTGCTCAGGGGACCTTGCAGAACTAGGGATCCAGCCTGGCCCTTCTGCATGCAAAGCATGCACTCTGACCATTCAGCTCTCTCTCTGGTCACCATATAGACTTTTTTCCCCCCTTTTTAAATCAAAAGGATGTCAGTGGTTTAACTTAACACTCACTGACATTCTTCTACTGATTACTTTCCTTGTTGACTGGAAGGATCAAAAGTGTAGAATCTCCACCCTCCTGGGACCTGATCCAGTGCAGTAGCTCTCATTAGGTTTAAGCACCATCTCCCTGGATGAAGTTAAAACACTGCAGCTAAGACTGGGGAGAGAACTCCGAGGGCTACTTTTCACGCTTTGTGTGAGGGAGACCTGGGTTCCATCCTCGGCAATGCATGCCCTCCCCGCCCCCCCAAGAGCCACCAGGAGCTACCCCTAAACAGCAAATCAAGTTGTTCCTGCCTATTACTGGGTGGCTCCCAAACCAAACACACCCGCACTGCAGCCTGAGCCCGAGCTGGGCTACTCTCAAGCCTGGCAGTGTGCGGTAGTTACTCCAGGAGCTTGCCTATATCTGTCTTCTGTTCAATGACACACCACTGACTTTTCCCAGCAGGAACATTAAAAAAGTGATTTAAGGGCCAGGGAGATAAGTCCAAAGACTCAAACTTCAATTCACTTTGCACATGGGAACCCCAGGTGCTAGCCATAGTGCTCCATGGTCCCTGAGCACCACCCCAGAAGTAGGCCCCGCAAGCACCAGCTGGCAGGAAGAGCCTCAAAAAATGAACAACAGCAACATGGGATGGAAGGGGTTCAGGATATAGGTTAGTGGTGTTGCACTTGTCTTGCAGGTGTGAGGCCCTGGGTTCAATCCCTGGTAGAACCACAACCACCAGCAAAGAATTAGAATAAATTAGAAGCCATGGTGCTGACTGAGGAAGAGCTCTCTCAGTCTTTGGTATGTTTAAGCCGCTCCTTTGTGACATCATCAGCAAACACAGCTCTGATTTATGCCAACCACAGTACAAGGAATTTCCTGTATGTTGTCTGGTTTAATCCTCGCAATCCTCTAAGGACGGCATTAGCATCCCTCCAATTTCGCTCTTCTTGTCGTGCTGGGTACCGACCCCACGTCTCCTGCATGCAAGGCAGGCATTCTCCCACTGAGCTACCTCCCCAGCCCTATCATCCCGCTTTCAAACATGGGGGTCACCTGCAGAGCAGCCCGTGCTCCTTATTGCACTGTTCTGTTTTATCTCCTTAAGGACAAAAGCACGGAAATGCTTCAGGTATTGAAATTTCAGTCTAAGTCGCTCAAAGAGTTGACATATCGATTTAGTTATTTATTTGGGGCAACAGCCATCTGTGCTCAGGGCTTATTCCTGGCTCTGCTCTCAGGCATCACTCCAGGTGGGGCTCAGGGAACCATCTGGAGTCCTGGGATCGAATCTGCGTCAGCCACAGTCAATGCAAGTGCCCCACCCACCGTATGATATCTATAGCCCAAGGAATAACATATCTCATAGGACCTTTATTGTTTTGGGTTTATTTGGGGAAGAATCATTGCAGATGCAACCAAGTTTTGTCTCCTGTAAGACTCGACTCTGCTTGCTGCATTGATGAGGACTCCTCACTGGGGATGCAGAGTGGTGATGGGAGGACTCCTCACTGGGGATGCAGAGTGGTGATGGGAAAGGCATCAGACTGGTTCTTGACATTGTTTAGAAAACGTTGTGAAAAAGGATGTTTCTGTGTTTGGGTTTTGGCAGATACTTTTAATTTCCTACCTCATAGTTTTTAATTTGGATTAATGTGCTGAATTTCTCTGAAACAGTCACTAAACTGTATTCCTAATGTGCCCCTTCAGTCATGTGCTGTAGGAGAGTCCAGGGACTATTAAACAGGAGAGAATTCCTGTTCTCAAAAAGTGATATCAGTGGGTAGATACAGCAAAGTCAATGGAATTAATAAGGTTTTAGAGAGATCGGTCACCGAGATAATCATGATCATATTTTTTTTTCCAAAACAGATTTATTCTTGTAGAGCAAGACAGAGTAAAGATGGAAGATCCAGGTAAATATTAGTCTGACAATCTTTCACTTGCACTGGAGTGTCCTCCCCCTGGTTCTTGGGGACCCTGGAGTCCTTCTGTGTGCTTCTTGGCCCGTGACCTGGGCCTCCTGAGTTCAGTGTTAGTGTCTTAGGGCTCTGCAAGGCCGGGCTGCTCAGTCCCTCCTGTGGGGTGCTGTTACCTATGCCAGCCCACCTGTGCTCAGGGAGGACATACGGAGCCAGAGGCCAGAGTTGGAGCCTCATGTCCAAAAGGCCCTTTTAACTATTTGTCCAGTAGCTCAGGACCACTCCAGCCTCAGTGCTCAGTGTGGTGCCAGGAATTGAACCCAGGGCCTCACACATGCAAGCCAAATACTTTACCACTGAGCCACATCCCCCAACCTCTGTCTCTGTCTCTTATTAAAAGGAATAGAGGGAGAATGGAAACTACCTTGCCCTTGGGAACACACTGCTGGTGATTGGGAAAGAGCATGGTCCCTGTCCCTTGGGACCTCTCCATTGACTTGGGAGCTGCGTTTCTTGCCTCCACTCAGCACCCACGGGCTCTGTACACATGATAACACTGCCCGTAAAGCGCAAGACTGCTCTCTCCTCTGTTCACACTCAAAACCCATCTCTGTGCCTTGGTGCGGTTCCTGCCTTTGATGCTGATACCTGTGGCTTCTTTGCTCACGGGCGATTGTCTGCAGCATGAAAACTAGTGGGCTAAAGGATTTGGCTAATTGCACACAGACATTTACTCTGGTTCAGCATCTGGGATAAAGCAGCTAGGACGATAGAATCATCTCCCCCAGCCCCAACTCTCGGTAAAGGGTGCCTGAGGGACTAAATCCAGAGGCGACCAGTGGAAAAGCTTCTGGACAGACTCTAATGCTTTCGGTGTGGTGGGTAGTTTGTTCATTGCACAGGGCATTTGCTGGGGCAATGGTGGTAACCAGAACTAAATATCCTGCCTGTTTTCCAAGCCAGGTACCTATAAAGGTCTCTCAAGAGTCTACGGGGTCCCTTTGAATGGACCCGACAAATTTCTAAAAATCGCCACAGGCATGCATGGAAACTTTGTCAAGGGGTCAGGTCCTAGTGGTTTGACTCGTCATGGCTCCAGACCAAGGTAGTTTCCAAACAAGACCAGAGACCTCCATCCTAGGAAGGATGGGAAATGGGGTGGGTTACGAATCATGTGCGTCCGTATTTTCCTCCAAGGACCTTCTTTGGATTATTGCTGCATAGAAGTTCAGTGGAACATGAGAGTCAGGTAACCACTGGGGGGAGGCGGCACTTAGGCAGGACAAGAGTGGGCCGGGGTGCAGGCTTACGAGCTCCCCTTGCCTTTTCCAGAAGGGCTTTTTCTGGCGAAGACGGCCCCTGTGGCTGAGAGACATGTGTCAGCCACTCAAGGCTACATGTAAGAAAAACATGGCACAGAAGCTCCATGACAAGGATTCCTCTGACGAGGATGAGATTTTCAATAAAGACGCAGGGTAAACCATGGCAACAGCTCCAATACCTTCCTGAAGTCAGGAAGTGATGAAGACGGGGCACGTCCCTTTCAAGAGCTGACTGTATTCTTCTTGTTCCAGGGAGCCCAGGGAAGTCATGAAGAGAGCAGCACGGACTCCTGAGGAGAAAGCAGCCAAGGAGACCAAGACAGCCAAGACTCCCAAGACCCAGGGAGCACAGGGGACACAGGCACCACAGCGCCCCCCACCACCAATTGTCCCCCTGGCACGACAGACCAGCGAGCCTCCACATGGCTCCCTAGAACCACAGAACGCAGAGTCACCACACTCCATCGGGTCTTCACAGTCCGTCGCAGCACAACAGTCCGTCAGGGCTCCACAGTCCCCTGATGCACAGCAGTCCTTCAGATCCCAGGAGATCCCGTCATCCCTGGAGATTTCAGTTCAAACGGATGAGTAAAAAAGGAGTCATCACAGGCAGCCGTGGTGTTAGAGGCCCTACAGTGAACACCTCCTGCTTCATACCACCTGGATATTGTCTGAAGAGCCTCTTGGCAGCTGCTGTAAAATTCTTCTTTTTCGTATGTTAAATACATACATGCATAAGAGCAGTGATGGGCTTTGAAATTAACGCCGAGAGTTCATCGATCATGTAACCAATTAAGGCTGTTGGCAGGAAATGCATGACTAGAATCCCTCCCAGAGGTGGGGATGAGGTCCCCGAGGAATGGATGGGATGGGAGGAAGGGAGGCTCCCCGTGTGGTCCCCTGCCAAGCGCCCTCGCCGCCCCCAGCAGCCAAATGTAGACGCGGGTGCGTAGCCCGGCACTTTGGGCGCTCGGTGGTCAGTAGCTTGGGGGACATGGCACTTAAGGGGGGTGTCTGGACTGCCTCCCCCGGGGGGGCTTCAGTGGTGAGCTAGCGTGGGGGGCCGCCCCTGCTGCGTGGCCAGGGTTTCTCCTCGCCTTCTCTTCCCCTGGGAGGTCCTGGGGTTTGTATGTCTGGCACTGGCGTTGGATTCCCTGGGCTGGCGACCTGCCTGGTAGGCATCAGCCAAGTCCCTGAAGGTGAGTGCTGGTTCCTCAGTCACTCCCTCCACTGCAGGGGTGGGAACCAGCCCTTCCTTCCTGGTGCTGGCCTGGGAAAGTGGACAGTGCCACCGCGTGGTCGCAGAACGCTGTGTGAGTTGTCCTGGCACATGTTAAGGCCTGTCACTCTGTGCTCCGCCAGCTAGGACTGTTTGCTGGTCAGCCCCAACAACCACCCACTCGGGAGCACTTGGCGATGAGTCTTGTAGGTAGGGGAGTGGGTAAGTGGGTCCTGGGAGGCTACTGCCAGGGTGGGCACAGGAGCCATTGAATTTGTTTCTTCTTTCTGCGGGTGCCCGATCACTGAATTTTGAACATTTGGGACACTCCTGGACCCAAGGAACTGTGACATCAGAGCAGCACACACACATGTCCCATGCGTGGTAGGTGCACATTCCCTCCACATTCTCTTGACCAGACAGCAGAGATTTGGTTATTTCACAGCTGTGGATACGGACCCCAAGGAGAACCCATCATCTCTGTGCCGCTTCTTTGAGTCTCATTCCTTTGAGCCTCCTTAAGGTGCCTCCAGGATCGCCCTCCTTGAGACTGGACTCCTCAGAGATGCCAGGAAGTCCTGAGGTGCCAGGACTGGTTTTCTCCTTCTGCAGCTGTGTGTACTGGGAGGAGCTCTCTGGAGGCTCCTCTGATGATGTGTGTCTTCACTTCCCTTTCTCGCCAACTGGAGACACCTGCCCTGTCCCTCTCTGGATTTGTGTGGTGCTGGGGATCAAACCCAGCCAGCGCGTGAGTCACTGGTGACAGGAGAGACAGTCATGGCAGGGAAGGGGCCGGGCCTGGCCATCCGCAGCTCACATTGAACATGTAGGGCCCAAATGCTCAGGATCTCTTGAACAAACAATGCTGTGCTCACCAGAGGCCCCCAAGCCAAAGATCAGAGCTGGACCCCTTAAGACACATGCACGAGTGAGCTCAGAGTGTGAAGTGGCATGACAAAACTGAGGTGACAGGACTGCAGCAACAGTATAATGAGTAGTAATGCCGCTTGCACTTGCCTTGTGTCCAACTGACCCGGGTTCAATCCCCAACACAACATATGATGCCTCGCGTCCTGCCAAGAGTGATCCCTGAGCTCAGAGCCAGGAGTAAGCCCTGAACTCCACTGACTGTGGCCCAGATCCACGATAAATTCAGCTTTGAAAGTTCCTAAAGAACAGAGTCAGTTTCGCAGTTGCTGAGGACAGTGGCACAGAGACCAAAACCAGGCTAGTTCAGGTGGTCATCCTCAAAAGGAAAACGTCAGTTCCTAAGGTGCCATCAGGAAAGTAAAAACACGGCCCAAGGCATACAAAGTTTGGCCAGAGCTGTAGCATAGCGGGTCGGTGTTGCCTTGCAGCACCCAACCAGGTTGGATCCTCAGCACCCCGCATCTTTGAGTAACTTCTGAGCATATCCAGATGTCGCAGAGGAAGAAAAGAAAATTTCTGTACAAGCTCAGTACAGACGCACCCATCACCATCACGGTGGCCTAGTGGTGTAGTGTTTCCCACTGGTCGGTGGTGGGCCTGGGGGCAGAGGGTCAGCTGGAGCCACAGGAGTCCAAGCAGGTCTGGAGAAACGGCCCCTGTGCACAGCTGCCGGGGATGGGAAAGGGTGCAGAGTTCCTCAAAAAGATACAGAAGGCCGGGAGGAGGAGGAGCCACAGTGGGTCAGGAGCTTGCTTGGCATGCAGCTGACTCGGGTTTTGATCTTCTTCCGCCCCTCCCCCTTCCTGGCATCCTTTGTGGTCCCCTGAGCCCAGCAGGAGTAATTCCTAAGTGCAGAACCAGCCAGATGGAACCCAAAAACCCTAGAGTCTGTAGGGCAAGGGGGGGGGGGCAACATTTTTATTGAGCAACTCTTGGCCCATTCCTGTCATGGGAGAAAACTGTTTGCAAATGTGGAAGCAGCCGAATGGGGCAAGAGCAAAGGCCACAGATGAGGGCAGTTGAAAGGGAGCATGGGAAGGGCCACAGGAGGCCAGAGCAAAGAGCCACAAAGGAGACCCAGGGAGTGGCCCCGGGGGCTCACAGAGCACTGGGTCAGGGTGGATGAAGCCAGAACCAGTGTCTTGTCTCCTTAGGGTGAGGTGGAAGCTGCACTGTGAGGGCCGACCACTCTTTCCCTGCTTCACAGGCTGTCACCTGGAATGAGGCAGGGGCGGGGCGGGGGAGGGGGGAAGCCGACCTACTGTGGAATTTTCCAGAACTTGTCTCTCTCCTCACTTGGGGATTCTCCCCTTTGTCCTTTGCTTTCATCCTGTGTCACTTTCTTCCCTTGCCCTTCAGAAACCAAATGGAACCAGAGCCTCGGGACTAAAGGGTTTCCAAGGGCTGCCTCCTCGTTCCCATGCAATTCCAGGCCCCTAGCTCCTGACTGTCATTCGTAAAACCAAGGGGACCCCGATGACGTTTCTATATTTGGGGGCTTATTAAAGTGCTCCTTGTACGGAGAAAGTGATCACATTTTCCTGATCGAATTTGAGTGCCTACTGCAAGCGGAGCACTCAGGGTACTAGAAGGAAGATAAAACCTGTTGTCCGCAACATGTTCATCGTGAAGTGGAGACCGTGTGAACAGTTTCACAGGGAATGGGAGAGGCAATGGACGCTGTAGTTACTGGCCTGAAACAATATCAGCCTCCAGTAACTTATCCAAAGCCAGTTGTGTTTTGTGGAGAGAGAAAGCTTGGGTGCAGCTTAATGATCTGGTACGGTGGCATAGAAAATAGGGGTGGGCGGAGGAAGCGTGTCAGAATGCCAGTGATTTCAGGCTGCTTGGAAGAATGGACTAGAGTTCAGATCATCTTTCAAAAGTCCTGGATAGAATCTATGTCTTTCTCTTGTTTC
Source organism: Sorex fumeus (assembly GCF_029834395.1). Classification (NCBI taxonomy): domain Eukaryota; kingdom Metazoa; phylum Chordata; class Mammalia; order Eulipotyphla; family Soricidae; genus Sorex; species Sorex fumeus. The sequence goes on from NW_026606058.1 coordinate 4,961,374, forward strand.
GGGGAGAGGTCTTTGGGATGCCAATATGGAATAAAACCTGTTTAAGGACAATCCAGGGCAATTTTCCGAAAAGGGACAGATGAACGCATGTCCTGCGTGTAACACGCATCAGTCCTGATAAAACTGGGGTGCGCCTTGAATCCCTCATGTTCCTACTTCGAGTTTTAACTACAGCAGTCATAAAATGAGAAATGATGATGTGGTAGTTTCTAGACTTGTAGATTTCCAGAACAGACAAAAACAACAACAATACAATTAAGACCATGATCAAAGATTTTCCACTTTTAAAACAAGTTTAATACTGAAGGGGGATAAATAAAAATATCTTCCTTTTCATAAAACAATTATTAGCGTTGTAGAAAGGTCACACTTGATTAATGGAACCAATTTTTTTCTTAGAAAAGAAGAACTTCGGTTATATTATCCTTTATTTTTTGGGGTGTGTGGTGGTAATGCCCAGGGGTTTCTCCTGCCTCTGCACTCAGGAATTACTCCTGGTGGTCCTCAGTGGAGCATATGGGATGCTAGGGATTGAACCTGGTCAACTGTATGCAAGGCAAATACTCTACCTGTTGTCCTATCGCTCTGACCCCTGAATATTTTATTCTTTTTTCAATGACCAGGCAAAATATCACAGATGGGATTTGGTGCTGTCCTGACTCTGCTGACCTGAGTTCAATTCCCAGATGCATAAATGGTCCCCCAGCCCCTTCCAGGGGTTCAGTGATGCCTGAGCATAAAGCCAGGGGTCAGTTTGAGCATCACCGGGTGTGGCCCCAAAAGAACACAATTCCATTTGACACTAACACTTTTTTCCCCCTTTTGAGTCACAGGGGTTATTCCTGGCTCTGCACTCAGGAATTACTCCTGATGGTGCTTGGGGGACCCTATGGGGTGCTGGGAATCTAACCCGGGTCGGCCACATACAAGGCAAATGCTCTGCCCACCGTACTGTTGCTCTAGTCCCTGACACTAACATTACAGATGGGTAGGACCTGCTTGCCTCCCAGGCCGTTGCTCCACCAAATAGCTACAGGGAAGCTAAGAACAGCCTCTTGGGCACCACGAGCTCCCATGTTGGAGCCACTACTTGAATCAACTCGATTCCCCAGTTTCTGCCCTGACCTCAGCTCCGACATCATCCCGGCCCCACAAACTCACCTTCATAATAGTCCAGTATCCTGTGGGGTCGGGATTGGGGTGGGGAGGAAGGAAATTGTTTTTTTTTTTTAATTAGTGTGACACCATGAGGTACAGTTGTAGACTTACAAATTTTGTGCTTGGGTTTCAATTATACAATGATCAAATGATCAAATACCCGTTCAGATGTACCATTCTATAGAGATAAAACAACAACAACAACAAAGCTAGAGGATTTGGAATGAAAAATGTGTGTGTATGTGTGTGTGTGTGTGCTTGTGTGTACTTAGGAATATCAGTGGCCTAGAGGTATATTCCAGTGACCTATGGTTCCTATGTTTTTATTGGGTTTTGCTTGAGATGTCCTGCCCACTATCCCAACAGCTGAACTAGTTTCCTTTTAAAGTGCTCATGACTCTCTCTGAGCTCCTTTTCCCCTAGCATGTGTGACTGACCTCCAAGCCATGGAGCAAACCTCCTGCTATTAATCTCAGCCACTCTTGGGTGTTGGTCTCCTATTTTGTTACTTTATGTTTCCCAGATGAATGCAATCTTTCTATGTCTATCCCTCTCTTTCTGACTCATTTTCCTTAGCATGATACTTTCCATGTAGTACCACTTGTATGTAAATTTCATGACTTCATCTTTTCTAACAGCTACATAGTACTCCACTGTGTAAATGTACCAAAGTTTCTTTAACCAGTCATCTGTTCTTGGGCACTCAGGTTTCTTCCAGTTTCTGGCTATTGTAAAGAGTGCTGCAATGAACAAACAAATGCAGATGTCACTTCGACTATAGCTCAGATAGAGAAGGGAGCACCAAATAAAGGGTGTTTGGAGGATCCTCCCAGGATGGGAGAAGCATGCTGAAAGTAGACTACAGACCAGACACAATTGCCACTCAATGCCTCTTCTGCAAACCACAACACCCAAAAGGAGAGAGAGAACAGAGGGGAATGCCCTGCCACAGAGGCAGGGTGGGATGGGTGGGATGGGGGATGGGAGGGATACTGGGATTAGTGATGGTGGAGAATTGGCCCTGGTGAAGGGATGGGTATTCGATCATTGTATAATTGAAACCCAAGCACAAAAATTTGTAAGTCTACAACTGTACCTCATGGTGTTTCTCTACTAAAATAAATAAATAAAAGTGCCTATGACTAAGTGGCCACCAAAGTGTCCCTCTTAGAGACCCTCTGCATGATGCCCTGCTCTGGTGCTTTCCTGCTGTGTCCTAAGGTCCTAAGGTGACCCTAAAGTCAGGGCTCCAGATATTGCCAGCACCCTGGGGCGGCTTCCCATCTGGACTCTGAGCCTCATTTGAATAACCAAAAGTCCATGGACTAACCCCCCACCTTGTACTTCTCCTCCCTCAACCCCTTTCCATCCCTTGATGAGTGTCACCTAGACACACTAGAGCTGTGTCTCAGAGGCTGCCTTGGCACAGCACCAATGAGACTGGCTTGAAACAAGCTTCCCTTTTGTTTGAATGTCATTCTCTGAACCGGGTGTTTGATGCTATAGATATCTTGAAAGTTCCTTGGTCCTGTATTTCACCGATAGACACTTGAACTCTATTTACTAAATCCTATTCCTTTTCTGTGGGCTGGAGCCATAGCACAGCAGCGGTAGGGCGTTTGCCTTGCATGCAGCTGCCCCGGCCAAGCTGGGTTTGATTCCTCCACCCCTCTTCAAGAGCCCAGCAAGCTACCGAGAGTATCTCACCCACATGACAAAGCCTGGCAAGCTACCCATGACGTATTCAATATGCCAAACACAGTAACAAGTCTCACAAGGGAGACGTTAGTGGGCCTGCTCGAGCAAATTGATGAACAACGGGAGGACAGTGCTACAGTGCTATTCCTTTTCTATAAATAAATTCCTGGATTTTTAACTGTGGTGGAATAAGAGAAAAATCCATTTAGAAAACAAAGTGGAATTTTGCAGTTTTAAATTAATATGTATGTGTTGTTTTTATTCATTTTATTTAATTATTGTTTATTTATTTTTGTTTTCGAGTCACATCTGGCAGTGTTCAGGACTTACTCCCGGCTCTGTGCGTAAAGGCCACTCCTAGTAGAGACTAAGGACCATATGGTTTGCCAGGATTTTAACCTGAGTCAGCTCCATGCAAGACGAGCACTTCACTCACTGTGCTGTCTCTGGCCTTTGTATGCTTTGCTTTCAACAAACCTAAAATGTAGGGCCAAGGAGATAGCATAGGGGTCAGGGACATGTGCACGGACCTTGGTTCAATCCACAGCACCACATGCCCCTCCTGCCCTCTGAAGTGTCACCAGGAGTACTCCAGTGATCCCTGGGAACCACCAGCCAGTTTAAAGCAATACCACATCTGCAGACCTTAGAATTGAGCCATCAAACCCCATCGGCAGAATATCACTGTCAGTGGCCGTTGAGACCCTTGAGCACTGCTTAGAAGGCCAAACCCTTCTCTTCCCCGCAAAATGTGCACATATTATTAAAACAAGTACATGAGGAATATACCAATATTTCAGGGAGAACCTTACTACAAAACTAGTTTCCAAATATTTCTTTAAATGATAATATTGAGTGGCCTCTTAAGCAGTGTTCAGAGGTTCAGAGACACACCTAATCCAAGCTGGCAATATAGTTTAATTTGGGGGCCCTGCAATTCTGGAGACCATTTGGGCCACACCTGGAGATGCCTGGACACCTCGTGGCTTACTAGTGGTTGGAACTGAGAGGGCCATATGATGCTAGGGTGGAGCTAGGATCCTGCACATACAAAGCATTTACCCCCATATTTCCTGCCTCCTATATATTCACCTTCAGATGATTATGACATAAAATGACATCTTATGTAAAAAGTACATGAATTCAGACATTATTTAATGCTCAGGCATTTCCTGAGCTTCGCCTGGCAATTCTTGAGGGATCCTATGGTGCTGGACATCGAACTAAGATCTCAAATCATAGAGGGAAATATATATATATATATATATATATATAGAGAGAGAGAGAGAGAGAGAGAGAGCACTGTAGCACTGTCCTCCCATTGTTCATCGATTTGTTTGGGGGGGGCCCAATAACATCCCCATTGTGAGACTTATTGTTACTGAGTTTGGCATATTGAATACGTCACAGGTAGCTTGCCAGGCTCTACCGTGAGGGCAAGATACTCTCGGTAGCTTGCCGGACTCTTTAAAAGAGACGGAGGAATTGAACCTGGGTTGGCCATGTGCAAGGCAAACGACCTACCGCTGTGCTATCCATATATATATATATATATATATATGTATATATATATAAATTTATATATATATTTATATATATATATATATATCTGAGAGCCCGGCAAGCTACCAAGAGTATCCCGCCCTCACGGCAGAGCCTGGCAAGCTACCCGTGGCATATTTGATATGCCAAAAACAGTAACAATAATGGGTCTCATTCTCCTGACCCTGAAAGAGCCTCCAATACGGCAGTGTTGGGAAAGATCAGTAAGGAGAGGCTGCTAAAATCTCAGGGCTGGGATGAATGAAGACATTACTGGTGCTCACTTGAGTAAATCATCAACGATGGGATGACAGTGAGTGATACAGTGATACAGTGATTATATATGTGCTTATAAACACATAAATATGTATGCATATCTATTTACATGTGTGTAAATGATTCTATAATATTTACATATAGTTTGGTGTGTCTATCTAGGTATGTGTACCTGTATCTAGAACCAATCTGTTGTTTTATTTTAAATTTTTATTAGTGAAACACCATGAGGTACAGTTGTAGACTTACACATTTTTGTGCTTGGGTTTCAATTATACAATGATCGAATACCCATCCCTCCACCAGTCCCCATTCTCCACCACCACTGATCCCAGTATCCCTCCCATCCCCCACCCCTCCATCCCACCCTGCCTCTGTGGCATGACGTTCCCTTTTGTTCTCTCTCTCCTTTTGGGTGATATGGTTTGCAAAATAGGCTTTGAGTGGCAATCATGTTCGGTTTATAGACTACTCTCTGCATCCATCTCCCATCCTGGGAGGATCCTCCCAACACCCTTTATTTGGTGCTCTATTCTCTATCTGAGCTGTCTTTTCCCCTAGTGTGCGGCTGGCCTCCAAGCCAAGGAGTAAACCTACTGGTACTTATCTCTGCTATTCTTGGGTGTTAGTCTCCTATATTGTTACTTTATGTTCCCCAGATGAATGCAATCTTTCTACGTCTGTCCCTCTCTTTCTGACTCATTTTGCTTAGCATGATACTTTCCATGTAGTACCACTTGTATATAAATTTTATGACTTCATCTTTTCTAACAGTTACATAGTACTCCATTGTGTACATGTACCAAAGTTTCTTTAACCAGTCATCTGTTCTCAGGCACTCAGTTTTTTTCAAGATTCTGGCTATTGTAAACAGTCCTGCATGAACACACAAGTGCAGACGTCACTTCGACTATACTTTTTTTTTTCCTCTCTGGGATATATTCCCGGGAGTGGTATTGCTGAGTCAAATGGGAGCTCAATTTCTAATTTTTTGAGAATCGTTCATACTGTTTTCCAAAAGGGCTGAACCAGTTGGCATTCCCACCAGCAATGAAGGAGGGTCTCTTTCTCGTCACATCCGCGCCAACACCAGTTGCTTTTGTTCTTTTGGATGTGGACCAGTCTCTGTGGTGTAAGATGATATCTCATTGTGGTTTTGATCTGCATCTCCCTGATGATTAGTGCTGTCAAGCATTTTCTCATGTGCCTTTTTCCATCCGGATTTCTTCTTTGAGAAAGTTTCTGTTCATTTCACCGCCCCATTGGAGTTGGAAGTTTTCTTCTTGTTTAGTTCAACCAGTACTTTGTATATCCTTGATATCGATGCCTTGTCAGATGTGTGTTGGGAGAATATCCTTGACCATTCTGTAGACTGTCTTTGTATTTTGGTCACTGTCCTTTTGAGGTGCAGAAGCTTCTTAGGTTAAGATAGTCCCATTTGTCTATCTCTGTTTTCACTTGCTTGGCCAATGGTGTGACATCTTTGAAGATACCATTAGCTTCAATGTCATGGAGAGTTTTGCCGTATTCAATGTACCTTATGGATTCTGGTCTGATGTTGTGGTCTTTAATTCATTTTGATCTTACTCTTTATTTTATGTAGGAGTACTGCTATTTATGCAGCCACTAATTAGCTGATTGAATTATGCATGAACTCCACCTTACTTTTTTTCATTTTTTATAATTTTATTTATTGAATCACCGTGAGAGCAGTTACAAAGCTTTCGGGTCTAAGTCTTGGTCATACAATGAAACACCCATACCTTCACCAGTGTCCATTCTCCACCCCCAACAACCCCAGTGTAACCCATCTCACACCCTCCCCCTATCTGTGGGGCAGATGATTTCCACATTACTCTCTCTCTACTTTGATCACATTCAATATTTTGACACCAGACCCACCAATATTTTTTTTTTTCTTTTTTTATTAGTGAAAAACCATGAGGCACAGTTATAGGCCCACAAATTTTGTGCTTGGGTTTCAGTTATACAATGATCAAGTGCCCATCCCTCCACCAGTGCCCGTCATCCATCACCATGGGTCCCAGCACCCCCCCATCCCCCCCCCGTCCCATCCTGCCTCTGTGGTAGGGTATTCCCCCTTGTTCTCTCTCTCTTCTTTTGGGTACTGTGTTTTGCAAGAGAGGCATTGAGTGGCAATCATGTTTGGTCTGTAGATTACTTTCAGCGTGATTCTCCCACCCTGGGAGGGTCCTCACAACACCCTTTATTTGGTGCTCTCTTCTCTATCTGAGCTTCCTTTTCACCTAGAGCCTGTGGCTGGCCTTCCATTCATGGAGCAAAATTCCTGGTACTAATCTCAGCCATTCCTGGGTGTTACTCTCCCTTTTTGTTGCTTTATGTTCCCCAGATGAATGCAATCTTTCTGTGTCTATCCCGCTCTTTCTCACTCATTTCGCTTAACATGATACTTTCCATGTAGTACCACTTGTATGTAAATTTCATAACTTCATCTTTTCTAACAGCTACATAGTACTCCATTGTGTAAATGTACCAAAGTTTCTTTAACCAGTCATCTGTTCTTGGGCACTCAGGTTTTTTCCAGATTCTGGCTATTGTAAAGAGTGCTGCAATGAACAAACAATTGCAGATGTCACTTCGACTATACCTTTTTGCCTCTCTGGGATATATTCCCAGGAGTGCTATAGCTGGGTCAAATGGCAGATCAAATTCTAATTTTTTGAGAGTCGTCCATACTGTTTTCCAAAACCCACCAATATTATTTGATACTTTACCCCAACACTCAGATCTGCTGAAAAGGCAACAGTAGACAATTTGTGTTCTATTGCTGGTTATGAATAACATATGATGTCGCAAGGCTGCAGTCGTGGCCACGCGATTTTGAAATTCCGAAATTTTAACACTTAAATCTGGAGGGATTTCTGCCAAAACCTGCTGGGTTCCGAGATTTGTTCCTGAGTCTCTGGGATAGTGGCTGCTGAGCAGCTTGACCAGGAGCCAGACAGGCCGTTCGTGGGCGATGACTTGGGGTCTCGTTGGGACGGGGAGACCAGGACCAGCTCCACCCCCATCCTGTGAGGCCCAACAAGTTTCATCACTACAGGCCCAAGCCTGATTGTCCAATGGCCTCTGGAGGATGGCATCCACCGTGCCACCATTGGGGAGCAGACAGAGGGACAACACCCTTTCCCCCTTGGGGTTGCCCGGTGACAGTAATCTACTGTGTGGTCTAGACGCTTTTCTGCCAAAAGCCGCTTGGTTTTGAGATTTGTTTCTGAGTCTCTGGGATCATGGCCGTTAAGCAGCTTGATCAGGAGCCAGAGAGGCCATTCGTGGGCAATGACTTGGGGTCTTGTTGGGATGGGTAGGAAAGGACTGGCTCCACCCCCATCCTGTGAGGCCCAACATGTCTTGTCAATGCGGGCCCAAGCCTGACTGTCCAATGGCCTCTGGAGGATGGCGCCCACCGAGCCACCATGGGGGAGCAGGCAGAGGGACAGCACCCTTTCCACTCGGGGGTGGCCCGGGGATAGTAACCTACTGCGGGGTCTGGATGCATTTCTGCCAAAAGCCACTGGGTTTCGAGATTTGCTCCTGAGTCTCTAGGATCAAGGCCATTAAGCAGCTTGATCAGGAGCCAGAGAGACCATTCGTGGGTGATGACTTGGGGTCTCGTTGGGGTGGGGAGGACAGGACCGGCTCCACCCCATCCAGTGAGGCCCTGCATGTTCGTCACTGCAGGCCCAAACCTGACTGTCCAGTGGCCTCTGGAGGATGGTGGCCACGAGGGGGAACAGGTCAAGTGTAAATATTATATTGTAAAGGTGCTTCATGGTTTATATTTTACATGTGTATCTGTATGTATAACTAGGGTAAAGCCCCGACATCATGGAAGAACCAGGGCGAGGGGTAGTGGACAAACAGCAGAGGAGGTGACACTGTCAGTGTGGACACTGGATTCTCATGAGGGGTCTTTCTGTTAGTGACAGTTGAACTGACTGCCTGGACCCTGGGTTCTATGGCAAAGCAGGACACAGCTGTGGGGCAGAGGGGCAGTGATTGGGGCCCAGCAGCGACACTAGTGATGTCCCTCTCCGGGTCAGCCTGGCAGATAGACCAGGTGTGCGGGAGTTGTCAGGTTGGGAAATCTGAGCTGTCCAGGCACCATGACATGTCACTGGACTCTTTCAAGAACAGGACCCATGGCCTGGCCTAGTTCACTCCATGTTCCTCACCTTGGCCCACAGAGAGACCCTCCAGGTCTGCAAAGCAGGCTACACACTGCTCTTCCTCTGGGGTGTGACTCTCTGTGGCCCTTGAGGCAATTTGATCCAACTCAGAAGTACATTTCCTTTAATCCGCTTTGATCTGACTTTTGTGCCAGGCATTACACAGAGGTCAGAGTTGATTTTTCTGCAGGTAGCTATTCAGTGTTCCCAGCACCACTTGTTAAACAGGCTTTCCTTGTTCCACTTTACATTTCTTGCTCCTTTGTCAAAGATTAAGTGGTCATATATTTGGGGGTCTGTGACAGAATATTCAACTCTGTCCCATTGGTCTGCAAATATGTTTCTAGTCAGTACCGTGCTGTCTTAATTACTACTGCTTTGTAGTACAGTTTGAAGTTGGGGAGGGTGATGCCACCCATCTACTTTTTCCCAAGGATTGCTTTAGCTGTTCGTGGGGGTTTATTGTTCCATATGCATTTCAGAAGTGTTTTGTCTATTTCTTTGAAAAATGTCATGGGTATCCTGATAGGGACCACATTGAATTTGTATAGTGCTTTGGGCAGTATTGCCATCTGATAAGGGATTAGTATCCAGAATATACAAGACCCTAGTAGAATTGTACAAGAAAAAAACCTCCAACCCCATCAAAGAATGGGGAGAAGTAATGAACAGAAATTTCCTCCAAATGGCCAAAGGGCTCGTGAAAAAATGCTCACATTGCTAGCCATCAGGGAGATGCAAATCAAAACAACAATGAGATATCTCACACCAGAGGCACTGGCACACATTGCAAAAAACAAAAGCAACCAGTGCTGGTGTGGATGTGGGGGTTAAGGGACGCTCTTCACTGTTGGTGGGAATGCCCACTAGTCCCGCCTTTCTGGAAAACAATATGGACAGTCCTTCAAAAATTAGAAATTCAGCTTCCATATGACCCGGCAATATCACTTATGGGAATATATCCCGAGGATACAAAAAAGCACAGTCGAAATGACATCTGTACCTATACATTCATCACAGCATTGTTCACAATTGCCAACATCTGGAAACAACCAGAGTGCCCTAGAACAGATGACTGGTTAAAGAAACTTCGATACATCTACACAATGGAATACTATGCAGCTGTTAGGAGAGATGAAGGCATGAACTTTGCTTATAAATGGATAGACATGGAGAGTATCATGCTAAGTGAAATGAGTCAGAAAGAGAGACAGACATAGAAGGACTGCACTCATTTGTGGAGTATAAAACAACAAACATGAAGCTGACACCTAAGGATAGTAGATACATGGGACAGATAGATTGCTCCAGAGCTGGAAGCCGGCCTCATGAGCAAAGGGGAGAAGGCAGCTGAAATAGAGAAGGGATCACTAAGAAAAAGAGGGCTGGAGAAATTGTTAGGGATGGGAGATGTATGCAGAAAGCAGATAAAGGACCAGGCATGATAAACTCTCAGGGTCTGTATTGAAAACCATAATGCCCAAACGTAGAGAGAGATTATGGAGAATCATGTCTGCCAGGCAGGGGGAGGGTGGAAAAGGGGGGGGGGGCTATACCAGGGATATTGGTGGTGCTCTGGTGCACTGTGCACTGGTGGATGGATGGGTGTTTGATCATCGTGTGATTGGAACCCAAACATGAAAGCTTGTAACTATCTCACGGTGATCCAATAAAATTAAAAAAGAAGAAGAAGAAGAAGAAGTACATTTCCCTGGTCATATTCAGAAGGGCTGCAGAAAGGCCCTGCAGGGACAGGTGTCAGCACTCTGGGGGTGCAAGATTAGGGAAGGGGTAGGAGTTTGCATACAGAGGACCCTTCTTCCATCAGGCTCACGCAGCCTCCCCCGTTCTGACACGGTCCAGCAGCCGCTCCACCAGAACGTTCTTCATGTACCTCCTGCTCCATGTCCCATGGAGCAATTCCACTCCTCTGTCCATTCTCACTGGTCAGGGCACCTTCTACTCCCTCTCTGGCAGAGAGTCACAGCTGCTCCCCTTTGCCTCCTTCTCCTGCTTTATCTCCTTTCCATGGAAGCAAACAACTGAGTGCTTGAGAAAGGGTCCCTGGGCCTCACAGCTCCACTGCCCAGCCCTGCCTGACTGCACTACCGCCCGCAGCCACAGGGGGCGCCACACAGAGAGCAGGGGGACCCTGGGCCAGGATCTGAGCTCCAGGTATAGGGTCATGGGGTGTTAAGAGACTTAAGCCCATCGCCCTGTGGACTGGGGTCTCATTGCATGTGTCTCTGAGGTGGATCCTGGAGACCCTCTGCCTCCGGGGCTCTGAGTGAGAGAGAGCCTGAGGGGTCCTCCAGAGCATTTCTGCATCGGGGGCTCTGCTGTTTCCTGGGACCTGGGCACTCTCTGTTGCTTCTCTCTCAGGTGTGTATGAACCACAGGACTCAGGGGCATCGCACGAGTCCTTTCAGATTGGCGATGACCTCTCACTGAGATGCAGGCTTGAGTGTGAGGCTCCAGGCGCCCGGCCTTCCCTTGCTCAGCTGCCCAGTCCCCAGGTCAGAGGCCACGAATCCTCCATTTCCGAGTGTAGTCTCTCGCTCTGTGAGGATCAGGGTTCAGATGGGACCAGCCCTTTGGCCTGTGGGGCATATAAGGATGGTGACTGACTGTCAGGGACCCCAGGGCACTCCAGGAACCCTACTCCCCAGGCCCCTGTTTCCCCAGGATTCCAGGAGGAGCAGAACCAGCCCAGTGCCCCACACGCTCACCCTCCCCCCAATACAGCTGCATCCTGCCTAGGGGCGACTCTCAGGGTTCCCATGGGGCTCCCTTTTCACACGCACCCCGAGGCCAGCTCTGTTCCAGCCTGCTCACTTCCTGTGAGAGAGTCGTACCAGGCAGGACCCCCCTCAGTGTGCCTGCGCCGCTCCCGTCCTCCCGGCCTTCCTGGTGGTCACTGGAGCTCATCGTCCTCGCAGACCATCCTGAACCCACACTCTCCCTTCCCATTGATCTTCCCACCTCAAACCCAGGGATCAGCAGCCAGGCCGCCCACATCTCCCTGAAAGCACCCTCCCAATGCCTCTCTGGGGTCTGATGGCACTGCCCTCCCCTCTTGTGACCATCCCCACTTACCTGCCTTGCACATGCTGAGAAGACAGGAGAGTCCCCCAGAAACTCCGTGAGACCCAGTGCCCAGACCCCTCCCTTTCAGCCTCTCCCCGCAGGCCTCCCACCTCCCTGCCTCCACAAGAAAGCGGCTGCTCTGCCCAGTGCTACTGACATAGCATGGTGCTGGCTAGTGTGAAGCTGGGACCCAGAGGCCAGCGTGTGCTTGGACGAGGGACAGAGCTGTCACAGCCAGGATCCCACCTGCGGCACTCAGCCAGCAATTGCGGGCAGGACCCTGCGGAGTTCCCTGGAAACAGTCAGCGCTGGACTGTTCTTCTCCCTCCCCTCCATGCGCCTCCCACCTCTGCAGCTGCTGGCGCCCCGCCCCCAATGCTCCAAGACCCTTCTGCTCTGGACTCTAGGTCATGAGAGCGACAGACCTGGAAGTCGGGGCTTTGCTGCTCATGCCGATCTCCCGACCTGGCTCCCTGGGCTGGGGGCATTGGGGGCAGCTGTCAGCAGCTGTGCTCTAGAGCCAGAAGGTGCTCTCCAGAGGGTTGGACAGGGGCTGGTCGAGGGAGAGGCAGGCAGGGAAGTTTGGGTGAGACAGGGGCTGCCCCCTCCCAGCCTACTCTGGTTCCTGGACTCTCTGAACCCTCCCCAGCTCTCTGTGATTCAGGGACCCTGGAATGGGGGCCCTGCATTCAGAGAAATGATGTGTGAGCTTCCAATTTCATCTGGCCCCTCAACATATCCCCGTGTGTCCAATCTATCGGTGGGGACAGGAGGCGGTGAGGACACAAGGGCCCCTTCGAGATTCAGAGACACAAGTGTCCCTACACTCACTCAACCAGACATAGCAGCAGGATGAGATTCCAGCCTCAGGGGTCTCCTCAGCCCAGAACCTCTGAACAGGGGACCCAACAGGAAACCACCTTCTCTGAACATCTCTTCCAGCGACCTTCATGGTTTCCTTCTTGAGATTGAGAGTGCCTGGTCATCAGAGTCTGATGTCTGTTGGTTTCTGTCACCTGGGAACTGAAGTAGCCAGAGGATTCTGCGGGATGTGTGTGTGTGTGTGTGTGTGTGTGTGTGTGTGTGTGTGTGTGTGTGTGCGCTTTGGGTCACACCCACACTTGCTCAGGGATAACTCCTTGATGGTGCTCATATGAGGTGCCAAGAATTAAATATGGTTGGACTTTGTGCAAGGTCAGTGTGCTATCTCTCAGCCCACCCCCTTTTCATCATTGAACTCTTAGCCTTCCCTGTTGTATTGGTCATTTAAGATCCAAATAAGCCAACAGGGCCCTCACCAAGCTCACTGGAACTGTTATCTCAGAAGTAGCTCTAAGGAAAGCATGTATTAGATATCTATTTTCTCACTGCTTTGTGTCCCAAATCACTTACTGTGACTCTCAGGGGCCCCGTTCTCTTCCCTGTCCAGTGGCCGTGAGGCTAGACCCCGGGACTTATGCTCCCCATCTGCTCACAGGGATGGTTCAGGTAAGACAGATGGGCAAGTAACGTGCATCTGAGACACAGGCTGAGTCACAGGAGAAAGAGAAGAAGGTCCTAGTCAGCAGAGTCAGCTTCTGAGAAGACAGCAACTTAGTCCCTCCCGCTGGGGCCTCGGGTCCATCAAGGCCAGGAGGGCTTTGAAATTCATGACCATTCAGACTCTGCCATCCTGGGAAGCAATTATATCTGCCATTCACTCCAGCATCAAATGGTATATCTCCCAAGGCATCATGTTGGCACGAAAGAAGCAGCTTCCAAACTGATCCCAGGGACCCCATAAGGGCAGACACATCTCAGTTTTCACTGAGTGGCTGTGACTGGGATATGACCAAGAGTCACGGGGCTGGGGCAGGTTTTTCTGGAAAACCTCTAATCTCCTTTTGCATCCCCATCCCAAAGCTTGCTGGTTTGTTTGGTTGGTTTTTCCCCTATTTTTTTAGGATTCCATTTCTGTTTGTCTGCGGGTGTCTAGCTCTCTCAGGGAGGCCTGAGATGAGGGATAATGTATTTAGTGCCATGGCTTGTAAGTCACATGGGAAACAAAGGCAGAGTCCAGAAGTACAAACAGAAGAAACTCAGCCCTGGTCCTCTGGGGAGCTTGGGGCAGAGAATTGCCGTGACTGAGGCTGAGGCCACAAGCCCCGTCTGATGCTCACCCTGACCCGAGGTTTGGTCCGTGTGTGCAGGATTCACAAGCACACGCGTGGGAGCTCGTCCATGCAGAGGCTGGGGCATGTCCCTCTGCAGCAGGCGCCATCTCTGCACACTGCCCGGCCTCCCTGCCCCTCCTCTCTCCTCCCGGCTCCCCACCGCCACCCTGAAGCCCTTTCTCACCTCAGGCCTGCACTCAAAGCCCCTCTCCTAGACAAGTGGCTCCCGAATGCTGCCTACTCCTAGGTCACCCTTAGAGACCCAGCTCCTGAGAGCCCAGGACCCTTTTTCTCCCCCCCGAACCAAGGGTAACAGACCCCCTGCTTGCCCTCATTTGGTTTCTGGGAGCGCAGGTGGCCTTCTTCTGTGCTGGATTCAGGAATGTATCTGACCTTTCATTTGCTCCTTGATGGCAGGACCCCTGGGTCAATTTTTGTAACATCAATGACACCAACACCCATAACACAGTCACAGAATGCACTCAAGGGTGGAATCGAACCCTCCTCACTTTACCGCAGCTGAGTTGCAGAGATGCCCTCGCTCCTGAAGCTGAAACACAGCCATAGTGGGCTCTGCGTGTACGTTTCCCACCTTAATTTTACCAGAATCTCAGGCATGGCCTGCCCTGTGATGGTCAGTGTGAAAGTCCTCCAGGCTAGAACCCAAGTCATCCTGACAAAAGAGTGCATGACATTCCAGGCTGTCCCAGGAAGTGGAGCCAGGGCCCTCCTCAGATCAGGCCTCTCCCTCCCACCTCTTCTCCTCTGTGACCAGCTCCAGGGCCTTGAACCAGGTGAGAAACTGCTCCTGGGGCTGCAGGCAGTAGTTCTCCGTGGCCTCCTGGAGCAAAGCACTCTCCTGCAGGATCTTCTTTTCCTGGGACATGGCGAAGGAAGGAAGGGAAAGGCCTGAGTGGGATGCGGCGCTGTCCAGGGCTGCCCAAAGGCAGACTAGAAGGAAATTTCCACAGGGATCCCCCTTCACTCTGCCCATCAGCATCTCCACTTTCCTGAGGTCAGATAACGCCCCTCCACCAGGAAGTTCTCCTTGAGGGATGCTGCCACCCACCCAAACGTGTGTCTTCCGTTGTTTCATTCTCCTACTACTAGGAGTGTCAGGCCCGAGGGACAGAGACAAGGAGGATCTGACAGGGCACCATGGGACAGGAAGTTGGGTCCACTCCTCTGTTTCCCTGGATTCCCAGGTGCTCACCTTTGCGAATTCCTCCTCATTGACCTCCTCCCCTGGAAGCAATCAGCCAATGCATGAGAAAGGGCCCCAGGGGACCCTGCCAGGCCTTTCACCTTTTCCATTTTCTGCCTTTTCATTCACCATCACGCTGCCCTCCAGATAAAGGCTATTCATCATGTCCTTTCAACTAGTCATGAAAATTCCCTTTTCCTCCCAGATTTTCCCAGCATGGAATATGATAAACATAGATTTTCATCTCTGAAGAAGGGGTAGGGCATGAGGTCTCACTACATTTCAAATATCTTGGGTTCTGGGCCATTTTGCACACATGCTCATATGAATTTTTTGTTATTTATTAAGAAATGAGTTATTTGTTCCTATCCTTAGCTCTTAAAATGGATGAGTGGGATGCAGAGATAGTCCAATGTTTAAGGCACTTGCCTTGCACTTGACCAACCTCAGTTCGATACCTGGCACCACATAGGGTCCCCCATGCACTGCAAGGAGTGATTTCTGAGCACAGAGCCCAGAGAAAGCCCTGCGGATTGCAGGGTGTGGCCTACAAACCAAAAAAGTAAAAATAAAAATGAACATGTCCACCTGATTTTCATTTATTTAAGGGAATAAAATGACTAATGTATCAACACTCATAGTCTGTTATGCCCCATATAGGATGGAATTATTTCTCCTATCTATCTCCTATATCTCCACTACACTTTTTAAGTGTATGTCATTTTTGGAAATAGCCAGTAGGACCGTTTTATATGGTCTGAAATAAGGATATTTGGAAGAGGAAACAAAGATGACCACCACGGATCCTGGTGGCCAGGACACCGGCTGGTCAGAGGGCTGAGACAGGAACTGGGCGTTCTGGGAGGAAGGAGAGAGAGGTGAACTCAATTAGGTCTCTCCGAAGGAGCTGGGTGACAGGCGTGTGACCCAGATGCACAAAGACCTTGGGGTTCCCACGGAAAAGACGGGCAGCCCGGATGCTGAATTCCAGGGGCTGCACCCTCAGGGATGGTCTCTCCCTCCGTGGTCTTCAAGGAGCCCTCAGAGATGGATCCCAGCTTCAACCAGCAGCGTCCTTGGGCCTGAGGTCTGAGACCAGGTTGGGAGCAGCCGTGGCCATTATTCCCACAGTCCTGGTGAAGCCCTGAAGAGTGACGGGGAAGAGAGGAGAGCCTGGAAGTGATAGTCCATTCCCTGACACAAGCTCTCTCCCTGAGCCCCCTCTCTGCCCTGCCCCCACACTCCGAAGAGCACCTCCTTCACACACACACATACACACACATTCCCTAGAGCACCTCCTTCACACACACACTCACACACACACACATACACTCCCTTAAGCATCTCCTTCACACACACACAAACACACACACACACACACCTTCACACACATTCGCTAGACAATCTCCTTCACACACATACACTCCTTAGAGCACGTCCTTCACACATGTACACACACTCCCTAGAGCACCTCCTTCACACACGCACACACACACAATCCCTAGAGAATCTCCTTCACAAGCAGACACACACATGCTCCTTCACACACACTCTTTAGAGCACCTCCTATACACACACACACCCCCTAGAGCACTTGCTATACACACACTCACTCCATAGAGCACCTCCTACCCACACAGACACACTCACACACACTCCCTAGAGCACCACTGACACACACTCTCACACACACAAATTCCCTAGAGCACCTCCTACATACACATACACTCACACACACTTGTTAGAGCACCTCCTACACACAAAGAGACACACACTCCTTACAGAAACTCCTACACACACTCACACACACAAAAAACTCCCTACAACACCTCCTACACACACACTCCCTAGAGCACCTCCTTCATACACACTCTCCCCAGACACTTCCTCACATACACACACACATACAATACCTAGAGTACCTCCTTCAGACACACACACACACACACACACACTCCTTAGAGTCCTCATTCACACATAGACACACTCACTAGAGCACCTCTTTCACACAAACACACACTCCCTAGAGCATCTCCTTCACACACAGAGACACACACACGCCTTAGAGTACCTCCTTCTCCTTAGAGTACCTCCTTCACACAAACACACAAACACACTCCCTAGAGCATCTCCTTCACACACATACACTCCTTAGAGAATCTCTTCACACACATATGCACACTCCTTAGAGCACCTCCTACACACTTCTTGGAGTACCTCCAACTCTCACTCACACACACACACTCCTTATAACACCACCAACACATGCACTCACATTTCCTAGAGCAGTTTCTTCACACACAGACACACACTCCTTAAAGCACCTCCTTCACACAGACATACACACTCCATAGAACACCTCACACACACACTCCTAGAGCACCTCCTTCGCACACACACACACACACACGCTTAGAGCACCTCCATCATATACACACTCCTCACACACACAGACAAACATACACTACCTAGAGCACCTCCACACACACACACACACACATGCTCTGTAGAGCACCTCCTTCACACATGCACACACACACACTCCCTAGAGCGTCTTCTTCACACACAGACACACGCACACTCCTCAGAGCACCTCGACACACACACACATACACTACCTAGAGGCCCTCCTTCACACACACACTCCTTAGAGTGCCTCCTTCACACACAGACACACACACTCCTTACTGCACCTCCTCTACACACACACACCCTAGAGCATCTCCTTCACACACAGACACACACCCACTCCTCATAGCACCTCCTTCACACACAGACACACGCTCCTTAGAGCACCTCCTACACACACTCTCTTACACACACACTCCTTATAACATCACCTTCACGTACATGCATCTCCCTAGAGCATCTTCTCACACACAGACACACACACACCTTAGAGCACCTCCTTCACACAGACACACACACACTCTTCATAGAACACCTCACACACACTCCTTAGAGCATCTCCTTCACACACGCACAAACGCACCTTAGAGCACCTTCACACACACTCTTTAGAGAATCTCCTACACACACACATACTTCCTAGAGTACCTCCTACACACACTCACTCCCTAGAGCACCTCCTACACACTCACACACACACTCCCTAAAGCACCAACTACACACCCACAAACTCGCTAGAGCACCTTCTACACACATACACTCACACACACTGTTAGAACACCTCCTTCACACAGACACACACACGCTACTTAGAGCACCTTAACACACTCTTTAGAGAACCTTCTACATACACACACTTCCTACACACACAGTCCTCCCTAGAGAACCCCCTATACACATATTCACATGCACACACTCCCTTGAGCACCTCCTTCATACATACACACTTCTCAGAGCACCTTCTCTCACACACACACATACCACCTAGAGCACTTCTTTCACACATACACACACTCCTTATAGCACATACTTCACACACACACACACACACACTCCTTAGAGCACCTCCTACACACACAGACACACACTCCTTGGAGCATCTCCTTCACACACATTTCCTAGAGCACCTCCTAAACCCACAATCACACACACACACACACACACACACACACACACACTCCCTAGAGCACACAGGCCTCTGTCCTCAGTTTGCTAGAAGGGCAGGCTTCGGTCCGAACAACCCCTAACAATTAGTTCTCTTCAGAGCATCAAGCTAGCTGCCTTGAAACAATTCACTCCACACAATGTTGCTTAAAATTGGGCTTCTGGGATTTGAGAGCCAGGACCAGAGTCAAGGCTCTTGTCTTGCATATGACTGACCACAGTTTCACTCCGACACATCACATGCACGCGACTGACCACTGTTTGGCCCCGACACCTTTCATGCCCCATGCTCTGCCAGTAGTGACTCGTGAGAACAGTGGGATAAGCCTTGAATAGTGCTGGGTGTGGCACAAAACAATTTTTATTTCTTTACTTTTTATGGTTTTTTTGTGTTTTTCATCACTCCTGGCCAGGGAAGCCAGATATTTCCTGCTAAAAAACTCCAGGAGAGGACGAGGCTGCAGAGATTGCATCTTCCCCGCTCGAGGATCTACCAGAAGGTATCCCGCAGATATTCCCAAAAAGTGCAAGAGCTTCCCCAACAATGAGACAAGCCCTGGTGTGCAGGGGACACACACAGAAGAAGCAGAGCCTTTCCCGACAGTGGGGTCCACCTAAGACTCCTGTGTCGAAAGAAAGTTTCAGAAAAGCAAGGAGTTTATTATGGAGAGCACTGTAGCATTGTCCTCCCATTGTTCTTCGATTTGCTCCAGCACGTGCCAGTAATGTCTCCTTTGAAAACTTGTTCTTACTGGTTTGGGCATATTGAATACGCCAGGGGGAGCTTGCCAGGCTCTGCAGTGCGGGCGAGATACTCTCGGTAGCTTGCTGGGCTTTGCAAGAGGGACACACATATCGAACCTGGGTCGGCCACATGCAAGGCAAACGCCCTATCCACTGTGCTATCGCCCCACCCCAAATGAATCCAGAAGGACTGGATAAGAATCTCCACACCCCAGGCCGCAGGACCATAAACAGCTGCTGCTGGTGTGGGTGCCGAGTGTGTGGGGAAGGCCAGGGAGAAAAATTGTGACACTAAGAAATTGCAATAGGACACATTCTTTCTGTCAATTGTTTTAATTCTAAACTAAGTTAGTGTTAATAGGAAATATCAGGGTTGAGGTTCTTTAAGAACAAAAAGAAAGTGAAGGGGATGTCAAGTCCACTGTAGACGTTGGCTTCTTCTGAAGCTCGTTCCCGGCGGTGCCGTAGGTTGGATGGCTGAGTCGGGGGCTCCCGCTCGAAGGACAGGACGCGGCTGGGGACAGAGAGGCAGTGCTTGGCGACCAAAGCCACACTAACACGGTCTCTGCCAGGCTCAGGAGACCAGAAGGGTCCAGGCAGCAAATCACGTCCATGGACACGACGCAGACTATCCCAGAACTGGAGCCCAGACCCTCCCCCGATCAGGCCTGTCCCTCCCACCTTTCCTCCTCTGTGATCAGCTCCAGGTCCTCGAACCAGGTGAGAAACTGCTCGTGGGGCTGCAGGTTGTAGTTCTCCACGGCCTCCTGGAGCAGAACAATCTCCAGGAGGATCTTATTTTCCTGGGACACAGCGAAGAAAGGAAGGTAAAGGCCTGAGTGGGTTGCGGCCGCGTCCAGGGCTGGCCAAGGCTGACTAGAAGGAAATTTCCACAGGGATCCCCCCCTCACTCTGCCCATCACCATGTCCACTTATCTGAGGTCAGATAACACCCCTCCACCAGAAGGTTCTCCTTGAAGGATCTCTGACCCCACACGCACATATGGGTCTTCCATTGTTTCATTCTCATACTACGAGTGTCAGGGCAGAGGGACAGAGACAAGCAGGTCTCGACAGGGCTCCCCGGGACAGGAAAATGGGGTCCACTCCTCCATTCCCAGCTGCTCACCTTCACAAATTTCTCCTTGTTGAGCTTCTCCCCCTGGAAGCAAACAGCCAATGCATGAGAAAGGGCCCCAGGGGACCCTGGGCCAGGGTCTGATCTCCAAGAATGGACCTGGGTGTCAGGTACTCAGACCCACCGCCCTGTGACACACTGTGGGTATCACTGTGGGGACAAGTACCTTGTCTGTGAGGTGGATCCTGAGGTTCCGCTGCCCCATGCCTCCTGCTGAGGGAGGGGCTTAGGGATGCCCCTGACCTCAGGTGGTTCTGCACCAGGGGCTCTGCTGACTCCAGGGAACTGGAGTCTCCCTCAGAAGGGCTGCCCAAGGCTGAGATGCAGAGGGTGGTTGAATCCAGGCTCCCCCAGACCCAGCCCACTCACCACAAAATCCGCCATCTCTCTGTCCAGTTTCTCCAGCTCCTGGAGGTAGGGCCCCAGGAAGAGGATCATGCCCTGTGCCAAAGGGGCCGTTAGAAAGGGGCCCTGCGCCTGGGGTCTTCAGAACACCCCCAGGCTTCAGCCTCCCACACCTGGCTCCAGGTGAGCAGGAGCCCCTCCATGACCCCCCCCCCAAGGTCCTCTTCCCTACGCGGCTGATAGCCTCCATGGCTTCCGGGGTCCCAGCACTCTCCCTGGGGCGCCCCCACCACACTCCACGCACCAGCTCTGCAGCCTCCTTCTCCATCCTGGGGGTTGGGATGAGGTCAGCAGGAGGCAGGGTGGGTACGGACCTCCTTCGTGAGGGAAGACCTCAGTGGGGGCCACCCCTGTCCCTGGGTCCCGCACACACCCCTCACCTGCCCCAGGGGTCTCTGCTGGCCTCTCTTGAGGTTCTTCAGTCAGGACACAAATCTGCATCCCTGCTCCTCCTGGGAACGAGCACCCATCCCTGAGCCTCTGTGCCCATACGCCCAACCCCTCTCCTCCCTCAGGCCCAGACTGAGGAAAACAGCGACAGCGGATCCTGCACCCCCCACCCAGAGCAGCAGCCCCATGCAGATGCCCCCAGGGCCTGCTGACCCAAATCCCCCAACAGACCCTGAACCCACCCACAGGCCTGCCCTGCCCATGCAGAGAAGACTGGAAAGTCACAGAAACCACATGCAAGTCCAGCATCCGGCCTTCCCTCCCTGCCTCCTTCATGCAGGCCTCCAGCCTGCATACTACCTTTGGGGGCTTGCAGCGTTTATGTCGCTGGGCCTGTCTGCACAGGGCCCTCAACTTCCGCTGGCTGCACCTAGAAAGGGCACACGTTTGTCCCTAGGGAGTGTCCCTTCATCCCCTGGGACCCAGATAGGACACTAGTGGCAGCAACTGCCTGTGCAGTGTCCTGGGCACGTTCCGCAGCACGAGCTCAGGGCCAGTAGGGGGCGACTGAAGGCCCTCGCCTCTACCCCACTGTGCACAGCTCAGTTTGCGCAGTGCTGAGGCCTAGACACGGGGGTCGGTGACCAGGAACACACTAAAAGACTGTGATTCAGGGGAAACTAGAGCCTTCGACATGCCCTGCATGCCTGAGTCTTGTCTGAGACCATGCAGCATAACCCACCCCATCTCCCAGTCACTCACTGTCCCCTGGGACCAGCATCACTGGGGTGGAGAACCCAGACCTTGGCACCCACGGAGGCCCCGTAGCCTGGGGGGGGAGGTTCACAGACAGTTCAGCACTGGGAGTCCCAATTTCATGTATGCTGTTTCTGGCGCTCCCTGTCCCCAACACTTAAGGAAACTGGAGACACAACCAGAGCTCAGGTGAAAACGCTGAGTCCCATTCCCTGCCCAGCTCCTGCCCCCCCCCCCCCCCCCCGCCGCCGGGCTGCTGTTCCCAGGGGTCTCAGCTCACTGAGGGGCACTGCAGAGAGAGCTCAGAGGTTGCAGCCTTGGGGGCACCCACCGGGATACGCGGCACCAGGTCTGGCAGAGTCTGCGGATGGCGGGGGTCTGCAGAGCACAGAGGATGGCATTGGTGGACGCCCAGTTCTGGAGACGCTGGCACTCCTGGGAGGAGAGAGCGGGGGACAGGGCAGCTGGAGTCTGAGCACCCGCAGGCCACAGTGCAGAGCCCGAACACTGGGGACACTGAGAGTCTGGGGTCTACAGGGGACACAGGGATTCTCAAGGAAACCCCGGGAAACAGTGTGCACGGCTTGAGGAAGGAGCAGGCAGGATGATGGCCCTCACTGGGATGGCCACCAGGACCCAGTACCCCAACTCCACAGGGGCTCCCGCCCCCAACATACTTGGGCCACCAGGATCCAGTACTCCAGCATCTGTGCTCACGCGGACAGGCTCAGGTCCCTGAGGCAGGTGGTAAGGACACAGGTGGCCACAGTGATGAACTGGCTTTTGGTTGCTCTCACAGTGGGGCATGCACGCTCATAGCTCCGCATCTTCCTCTTAGACCAGACGGCCCCCCGGCAGTGGTAGGGCACCAGCTCCAGAAACAGCTCCTGGGAAGAGGAACAGGCTCACCCACAGCCACTCCTAGGGACACAGGACACAGGACATAGCCAGTCCCACCTAGGCCATTGGTCAGTGCTGGGCACTGAGGGCTCAGGACCCCGGAGCCCAGACTGACTGCGGGGTGCGGGCACAGGGCCCCTCAGACTGCTCTGGTGCCCTACAGGTTCAGGGCCCTCCCTGCTCCCCTCTCTGTGGCCCTCAGAGGCACATTCCCCGTGGCAAATGCCAGGGCATTGGTTCCTGCATCCCCCGTGAAGGGAACCACCCTGAGGAGCCTCATGGAGGAGTCCCGGCTGCTTAACCAGTCTCTACGCTACTAGGGCCGGGACCCCTTACCGCTCTCTGCTGAACTCACAGACATGGTGAGTGTGGGCAGGGAGGGCTGTTGATGGCAGAGGTGCCAGGAAGGCAGGGGTGGGCGGGCACTGCCTCTTACCGCATCCATGAAGGTCAGTTGCTCGGCCATCAGCCGGGCAGGAAACATGCTGATGGAGACCTGTTAGCACCCCAGCTCCTCCCAGAAGCTCTCAGCTGGATCGCTGGCCCTGTTGGCCACTGCCCACGAGCTGGCACCATGTGTGTCTCCAGGGCCGGCATCCTCCAGCTCTGCCCATGTTGCGGTGGCCGCCGCTGAGGCTTTGACAGATTCCTGAACTGAGGCAGCCCGCAGAGGCAGGCCCAGGTCCTCAGGTGAGTTTGGGACAACTGCTGGTGCTGAAGCAACCTCTGAGGAGAAGGAGCGCAACTCAGGGTCCTACCAAGAAACAGCCAGAAACAGAGGAGCCCTGTCCCCCAGAGCACGACGTGCAGGAGCCCGGCCTCCCCAGAGGGCAGGGCCTTTACCCTGGGCCCTGGTCAGAGCAGTCAGGAGAAGCTCCTTCTTCACGTGCACTTGGAAGCCAGAGCCAGACAGATGTGCCTGGATGCAGCCCAACATGCATGGCACGGGGACACAGCACAGCAACTCAGCATCGCACTCAGGCCAGGGCCCGTACACAGGACTCAGGGCGCTGGGGAGAGTGTGGGGAGCTGTCAGGACCCTGGAATGAGCCTCCCCTGATCCCAGAAAAGGTGCCCTCACCTGGAGCCCCGCTGAGCCATCATGTCACTGAGAAGACCTAATAGGAAACCTGTAAGTGGGTCCCCAGCCCTCTGCCCCCAACATCGTGAGAATGACGCTCCCATCTGGGCCTGTTCTGGGCTGCCATGAATTCTAGAACACCAGCTCAGCACATCTGCTGCTGCAGGCCCAGGATGCTGAGCAGGAGGGTTGACAGGAGGCCAGACAGAAGGCAGTGGAGCAGGGAGTATGGGTCACTCAGGGAGACCCAGCCCAGTCTGCTCTGTTTCCTAAGCCCTGGGACCCCTCTTCAGCCCCCCTGTGACTCAGAGACTCTGTTAGGGAGGTTTCCATGGTGTGGAAATGATGCCTGATCTCCGGCTTCTACCCACACATGGCACCCAACACTGCCTCGTATGTCCACTCTGGATGGGGGACAGGCGGGCCCAGTCTGGGTCGTGGACCACTCACTGCTTCAGTACATCTTCGGAGTTTAGAACTTGTTCCAAGTACGGGAGGAGGCATCCAGACCTAGAGGAAGCAGGACAGTGTCCCATGCAGTGTCTAGACACATGGCAGGATTCTGAGCTCAGACCAGGACTGAGTTCCAGGGAGTCACTCTGCTCTCTTGTGACAATGTTTTGTGGAGAAATGCTGCACAACTAGATGCTGCTTTGACATTAAAAAGACCAAACCATCAAAAACCTTTTTCTGTCCCAGGATGCTGGGTCACCTGTGTGTCCCCCAGAGATGTCTAATCGCCCATAGCAATGCTGAAAGGAAGAGCAGGGCATGGAGGAACAGAAGTGCTTTCGAGTGAGGAAGGGGGTTTTCATCCATGTACTTTGGGGGTCCCAAGCGACAGGCTTCGAGTGCTGAGGCTGCAATTCCGCAGAGGGGCGGGAATAAGAATGAACAAGAAGCTCAATGTCAGGAGCCCAGGCAGCAGCCCAGCACCTGTCCTGGTGCATCCCATGTCCTCCTCAAGGACCTCGCATGATTCTCCCTCCATCACTGTGTTCAGAACCAGCAGATACTCAGAGCAGCCTGGCTCCTTCTGAGAACCCAGGCTGGAGGCAGACACGGCCCAGGGCTGGCGGGGTGGCTCTCACCAGTGCAGCATCTGCTGCAGAATCCACGGTGGAATGGGGAACTCCAGGCTGGTAGGAAGGACGGTGATGACAGTGGAGAACTTCTGCTCGGGGGAGGCTGGCACCTGGGAGACCAGCAGGTCCGAAGTTGCCGCACTGAGGGTCAGCATAGTGCAGGCCTCATCCAGAGATCGCGGGCATACAGGCTTCTCCTGCTTGAGTTAGTGGCACAGGGACCAGCATACAATGACTGCACCATGCTGAGGGGGCCCCACGGGGCCCCATGCTGAGGGATTGGAACCCCGAACTGTGAGAAACCAGCTCCTCGGGGCGGAAACAGGAGCCCCCACATCTGCGAGGAATCGGGCTGATGGACTTTAGCTGACCTTGTGCTGGAGAGCATTGGGGATTGGATCACTCTGAGATGGGCGTGGAAACCTCGTGGAACACCCCATGTGGACACCATGGAAGAGTCGCAGGTATCTTGGGCTGGGATCTGGGCGCTGCACCCACCTCCCAATCTCAGACCCTGAGTGTGGGAACCCCTGTCGCCTGCACACCTGTTCCGGGCACTGGGTATCATTGCAGGTGCTTGGCCCTTGGCCCGTGTCCTGGGAGGTAGAACAGCTGCTTCCCACCAGCGTCTCCACAGGGATGTCCTGAGCTGAGCTCTGCAACACAGTGGCTGTCACCCTCAGGAGGGACCTGACACGGGGGACCCCTTGAAGAATTGGTTTGGCCCAACAGTGAAATATCATCTCTCACCACAGAGACTGTACACCGCAAAAGGAATAAGAACAACCAGTGCTGGCACAGATGCGGGAGAGAGGGACTCTCAGTCATTGTTGGGGGGAAGACCAACTGGCCCAGCATGTTGGGACAACAATATAGCCATTCCCCCCAAAACTAGAAATTGAGTTTCCATGGGACCCAACAATGTCACTTTGGGGAAATAACCCCAGACTTAAAATCACACAGCTGAAATGTCAATGTTATTTCTATGTGTGTTGCAGGACTGTTCACAATAGCCTAAATCTAGAAACAGCCTCAGTGTCGGAAATAGAGGACTGAAATAAGAAAATTATACATCTATACAACAGAATACTACACAGCCATCAGGAGAAAGAGGTCATGAAATCTGCTCAGAAATAGATGAATATGAAGAGTTTGGCACTGAGTGAATTGAGTTAGTGGCACAGGGACCAGCATACAATGACTGCACCCATATATATATATATATATATATATATATATATATATATGAAAAAATGGGTCGGAGCGATAGCACAGTTGGTAGGGTGTTTGCCTTGCAGGCAGCCAACATGGCCAACCCAACCTGAATTCGATTCCTCCGCCCCTCTTGGAGAGCCTGATAAGCTACCAAGAGTATCTTGCCCGCCCAGCAAAGCCTGGCAAGCTCCCCATGACGTATTTGATATGCCAAACACAGTAACAAGAAGTCTCACAATGGAGACATTACTGGGCCCACTCAAACAATTCGATGAACAATGGGAGTACCGTGACCGTGATGAAAAAACATAATATGTAAGGAAGTTTCCAAGTACAGTAGAAACAAGGCCAAGGATGACTGGTTCACAAGACTGGGGGGTAGAAAGGGAGGGCAGTTAGGACCGATCAAGGACCACTGTGACAAAGTATTTGGAAATGATGACTGTGAGTAAGAACTGCGTGCTGAAAGTAGGGAAAGGAATTAACATGGTAACCTGTATTGCAAACTATAATGGTCGAAAAGAGACAGGAGATAGGAGAGAGAAAGGGAGATAGACAGAGAAATAGATAGACAGAGATAGAGAGGGAGAGAGAGATAGAGACAGAGAGGGAAGAGAGAGAGAGAGAGGGAGAGAGAGAGACGAAAATTGTGTGGCATAGAGGTAGGTGTGACGTAAGGGTGGTAGGTGGGAAGCTAAGAACATTGGAGATGGAATATATACACAGGTGAAGGAACGGGTGTTGGAATGTGTATGACTGAAACTCAGTCAAGAACAACTTTGAAACTGAGTATCTCACTGGGATCCAATACTTTAAAAACTGTTTGTCAAGAAGAGTTCATGACACAAACCAGCCTTCCATCACAAGGCAGCTGCTCCTTTCCATAAGAACACAACTTCACTCTCCTCAAACTCCCTTGGCCCATAGCCCACAGCCCACATACTCACACAATCAGATTTAACTCACAGACACACAGAGATGCACAAACATAGACACACACACACACACACACGTGTGTGCACGCGTGCAGGAACAGGGTTGTGAGTCCACTGAGGTGCATCACAACTGTGAGCTAATGACCCTGCTGGCCCGGATTACCTTTGAGTGCCTCCAAACCTGAGAAAGGGATTACTGGTGTGGTGGAGCCCTCCTCCTCACTCTGCAGGGACAGCGATGATTCTCAGTCTGGGCTCGCCTCAGCCCAGAGCCCCTGAACACAGGAAGACAACATGAAAACATGTCGATAACTTCTCAATACAAGTGAACTAGATGGTCACTTTCTCGAGAATGAACCCACTAGGGAACCAGGGTTCTAAGGCAGTTGGGGATGGTCACTAGGGAAGTGAGGTCAATTTCCAGGGTTCTACGAGCTCATGAATTTCTTCCATCTGACCAAATGCCCTCCCCTGTTATGGCACCCACTGACTGAACCAGGGAGTTAAGAGCTTTCCCCGACTATCTGGAAAGAGAACGTGGGTCCCAACTCTGAGGATTCAGTTGAACTAGATTTTCCATGTCTCTATTATCTGGGATGACCAGACCCCAGGTCCTAACTCCAGAGAAGCGTCCTCCCTCCCACAGGCCCGGGAAACCTCTCCCCTTTCTGGTTCCCTTGCCTGTCCTCTGCAAAAGCAAATGTCAATGAGGTTTGGGGCAGGCTTTCAGGCTCAGGGAGTCAGAGTCTGTGTGTGAGACAAGGGCTACTGGTGTCTCCCATAGCCCCCAAAACTCAGCCCCCTGTCAGGTCACAATTTCCTCCCTCTCTTCAGCCTGCTGACTCTGTGTGTCAGAGTATCCAGGACCCCAGTGTCCTCCTCATCTCTCCTTATTCTGCTCTAGATGTTTCCCACTAATTCCCATAGCACATGGGAACTGACCTTTCCCCAAAATAAGACCATGATACCTGAGGAACTAGGTCCAATTTGTGACTATGACTGGGTATCACTTGAGGGACTCCATTCCCAGATGGGCTACAGGCACAAGGGTCTCCAGATGCCCCCACAGAGGGTGGGATCCGAGGTCTGGCTGTCCACTATTGGGATATGAATTGGCCATTCCCTCCTTCAGGGACACCAACCTCTCCTGCCCTCAAGCACCCTCCGTCCCTGCATCTTGCCTGATCAGGAGCTTCTTCTTAGGCTGAGACTCCCTGGGCCAACAGAGCAGTCCACGTGAGACCGCCTGTGGGGAAGCTACTGTGGAATCATGGGTGAGGGGCGGGTGCCCAATGGGAGACTGCGACTCTCGCTTGCTAAATAAATACCAAATGGGAGCCATGTTCAATGCCATTGTAATAACGTCTGTGACAAGAATCTTGATCTGGAAGTAACTATTGGCTAGTGCCCAAGTCGATGTGAAGCTGAGGTACGTACAATGTCATATCTGTCAGCTCATAAAGAAAGAAGACTATCTACCTATCTCTAACTCTAACCCAAATCACACCCCTCCCCTACTTTACCCTATGTATAATCCTATCTGAACCCTACACGAAACCTAAACCTAGACTAACCCTATCTGAATGCAATTCCTCAACTCTATCCCTAATGTCCTAACCCGAACCTAACTCCACCCCAAACTCAACACTAACCCCAAATTTTAACCAAAACCACAACACTATCCTAACCTTAACCCTTAACCCCATACGCATTTCCAACCCTAACCTAACCAAGCCATAACCCTAACCAAGCCCAACTCTAACCCAACCCTAACCTTAAACTGAAACCTAACCCTAGCCCTAAATCTACACCTAATTGGAACCAGAGCCCTCCTCTTCTCCCTTAGGCCTAACCTTATACTAAGCCCTACCCCACTCCGACACTGACCACATCCCTACTAATACTCCTGGACCAACCCTAACCCACCCCAAACTAACCCTAACCCCAGCCAATCCTAGCCCTACCCTTATGTCTACCCCTTCCCCTCACCCTAAGACCTTAAACTAAACCAAATCTAACCCTGATCAACCATAACACAACCAAACCACAACCCAACTCTTATCCTACCCTAAACAAACCCTATCCCCAGCCCTAACCCTAACCCTAACCCTAAGCACTAACCCTAACCCTAACCCTAACCAACTCTCACCTTTTTAATTTATTTTTATTTTTTTTATTTTATTGAATCACCGTGAGATAGTTTGGGGTTTCTTTTTTGTTTCTTTGTTTGTTTGGGTTACAATCACACAATAATCAAACACCTGTCCCTCCACCAGTACACACTCCCCAGTACCAATATCCCCAGTATTCCATCTTACCCCCACTTTCCCAACCTCCCTGCCTCCATGGCAGACAATATTCCCCATACTCTCTCTCTCTCTCTCTCTCTCTCTCTCTCTCTCTCTCTCTCTCTCTCGACTTTTTAGCATTATGGTTTACAATACAGACCCTGACAGGTTATCATGTTTGGTCCTTTATCTACTTTCAGCACACCTCTCCCATCCTGAGAAGTTCTTCAAGCCATCATTTTCTTAATGATCCCTTCTCTAATCCAGCTGCTTTCTCCCCTTTGCTCATGAGGCAGGCTTCCAGGTATGGAACAATTGATCTGTCCCATGTACCTACTATCCTGAGGTGTCAGCCTCATGTTACGTTCTTTTGTACTCCACAAATGAGTGCAGACCTTCTATGTCTGTCCCTCTCTTTTCACTTAGCATGATACTCTCCACGTCTATCCATTTACAAGCAAATTTCATGACTTCATCTCTCCTAACAGCTGTATTTATTTATGTCATTGTGTTTATGTATTTATAAATACACTGTATGTATTTATAAATACACTGTATTTATGTCATTGTGTAGATGTACCAAAGTTTCATTACCTAGTCATCTGTGCTAGAGCACTTGGGTTTTTTCCAGATTTTGGCTTTTGCGAACACTGCTGCAGTGAACATATAGGTACAGATGTCATTTCTACTCTGTTTTTTTGCATCCTCGGGATATATTTTGCATCCTCGGGATATATTCCAAGAAGTGGTATTGCAGTGTCATATGGTTTTTGAAGGACTATCCATATTGTTTTCCAGAAAGGCTGGACTAGTGGGCATTCACACCAACAGTGAAAGAGCATCCCTTTCCCCCCACATCCATGCCAGCACAGGTTGCTTTTGTTCTTTTGAATTTGTGCCATTCTCTGTGGCGTGAGATGATATCTTGTTATTGTTTTGATTTACATCTCCCTGATGGCTAGCGATGTGGAGCGTTTTTTCATATGCCATTTCACCATTTGTATTCCTTTTTGCAGGAATCTTCTGTTCATTTCTTCTCCCCCCCCCCCTTTTTTATGGTATTGGAGGTTTTTTTTTCTTGTACAATTCTACTAGTGTCTTGTATATCCTGGATATTAATCACTTATCAGCTGGGTATTGGGTAAATATTCTTCCCCATTCTGTGAGCTCTTTCTGTACTTTGGTCACTGTTTCTTTTGGAGTGCAGAAGCTTCTTAGTTTTATGTAGTCTCATTTGTTTATGATTGCTTCCACTTGCATGGTCAGTGCTGTTTTATCCTTAGTAAGGTAAAGGTAAGGTAAAGGCCCTCCCGTTGATCGTCGATTTGCTCGAGCGGGCCCAGTAACGTCTCCATTGGAGACTTTGTTGTTACTGTGTTTGGCATATCTAATACTCTCGGTAGCTTGCCGGGTTTTATCCTTAAGGATGCTTTTGGCTTCAATGTCGTGGAGAGTTCTACCTACAGTTCCCTCTACGCACCTTATGGATTCATGCCTGATATTGAGGTCTTTAATCCACTTTAACCTGAGTTTTGTGCCTGCATTAGACAGAGGTCAGAGTTCATAATTTTGCAGGTAGCTATCCAGTTTTCCCAGCACCACTTGTTGAAGAGGCTTTCCTTGTGCCACTTGACATTTCTTGGTCCTTTGTCAAAGATTAAGTGGTCATATATTTGAGGGTCTGTGACAGAATATTCAACTCTGTTCCATTGGTCTGCAGATCTGTTTCTAGCCCAGTACCGTGCTATCTTCATTACTGCTGCTCTGTAGTACGGTTTGAAGTTGGGGAGGGTGATGCCACCCATCTTCTTTTTCCCAAGGATTGCTTTAACTATTCGTGGGTGTTTATTGTTCCATATCATTTTCAGGAGTAATTTGTTTATTTCTTTGAAAAATGTCACGGGTATCCTGATAGGGACCGCATTAAATTTGTATAGTGCTTTGGGCAGTATTGCCAGTTTGATCATGTTAATCCACCCTATCCATGAGCAGGGGATGTGTCTCCACTTCCTAGTGACCTCTTTTATTTCTTGAGGTAGTGTGTTGTAATTTTCCTTGAATAAGTCCTTCACCTCTTTGGTTAAGCTGATTCCAAGGTACTTGATGTTTTGAAGTACTGTTGTGAACGGGAATGTTTTTTTGAATGTCTCTTTCTTCTCTTTCATTATTTGTATATAAGAAAGCCATGGACTTTTGGGTATTGATTTTGTAGCCTGCCAGTTTACTAAACCAACCTTTTGTTTCTAGGAGCTTTTCTGCAGAGGCTTTAGGGTTTTCTAAGTATAGTATCATATCGTCTACAAATCGTGATATTTTGACCTCTTCCTTTCCTATCTGTATGCCTTTCATACCTTTCTCTTGCCTAACTGGATTGGCCAGAACTTTCAGTACTATATTGAATAGGAGTGGCGAAAGTGGGCAACCTTGTCTTGTGCCCGATCTTACAGGGAAGGCTTTTATTTTTTCACCATTGAGAATGATACTTGCCGTGGGCTTGTGGTAGACGGCTTTGACTATACTCAGGAAAGTTCCTTCAATGCCTATTTTGCTGACAGTTTACATCATAAACGGGTGCTGGATCCTTTCAAATGCTTTCTCTGCTTCTATTGATATGATCATACGGTTTTTATCTTTTCTTTTAGTGATAGGATGGATTATGTAGATCGATTTCCGAATGTTAACCCATCCTTGTATCCCTGGTATGAATCCTTCTTGGTCATGGTGTAGGACCTTTTTGATGAGTTGTTGGATTCTATTTGCTAAGAGTTTGTTGAGAATCGTTGCGTCCGTGTTCATCAGGGATATCAGCCTGTAATTCTCTTTCTTTATAATATCTCTGTGTGCTTTTGGTATCAGGGTGATTTTTGCTTTATAGAAACTGTTCAGCAGTGTTTTTGATACTTCAATTTCGTGGAAAAGCTTTAAGAGGATTGGGAGTAAGTCCTCTTTCAAGATTTGGAAGAATTCACTAGTGAATCCATCTGGGCCAGGACTTTTGTGCTTGAGGAGACTTTTTCTTACTGTTTCCATTTCCTTGATGGTGATAGGTCTGTTCAGGTTCTTCGCTTCTTCTTGGTTCAACCTTGGGAGGCTCTAGGAATCCAGGAATTTATCCATTTCCTCAAGGTTTTTGTGTTTCGTGGCATAAGGCTTCTCAAAGTACTCTCTGAGGATCCTTTGAATTTCTGTAGTCTCTGCTGTGATGTCCCCCTTTTCATTTCTGATTCAGTTTATTAGGGTTTTCTCTCTCCCTTTTTTTGTGAGTACCAACTCTAACCTTCACCCTGATCTTGACCCGGACACTGACCCCTACCCCATTCTCTTACCCTACTGTCTTACCCTGACCCTGACCTTCACCCTGACTCTAATCCCTCACCCTAACCCAATACAACCCTAACCCTAACCTTACCTTAATCTTAACTCTACCTCTACTTGACCATCATACAATTGCAAAGTAAGCCAATTAATGAAAAATATTGCTAAGAGGGACTGTTTTGTTTCATTTCTTTGTGACACACCAGGCAGCACTCAGGGATTACTCCTGGTTCAAGGCTCAGGAACCACTATTGAATGCCTTATGGGACCTTGTGGTGAGCCAGGGATCAAAATTATTATGGACTTGTGAAAGGAAAGTGTCTTTTGTAGTTGCTATAAGCTTGCTCTAGGCCTTGATCAAATGTTACTATTTACTGAAGTAATAGTAAATGAAATTAATATTGCACTGGACTCTGTAGAGAAACCTGGCAGGCAAAAAGAACAAAAGGATACATAAAGCAACAAGTGTGCAAAGTAATGAAAATGGCCAAGGGCTAGGTCAGGTCATGATCATTCAAGTGAGGTGTGTGACACTAAGTGGGAATACAAAACGGATTCTAAAAACATGGGCATGGTTTCAGTAGCTTCTAATTTCAAGCAAGTGAAGTGAGTGCAGCACCTGACCAGTGAGGAGATCCAAAGAAATCTGCAGGGAATGATTAAAGATGTGCAGACCTTTCTAGAACAGGAACCGAAAAGACCCAGTGCTGAACACCAATGCACGTGCACAATTCCTGCTAACTACAAACACCACATACTCTCCTCCCTGTCCTACTCCCCCCCAAGCCATCCTGCACCACAACTAAGGGGTCCTTGAATAACAAATGAGCTTCTGAATCTAGTATTTCATATGTATTCCATCATATAAAAACTGTGACTTAATTTATGAATCATGCAGTTACCCATTGTGAAAACTGAAAAGATTAAACACAGTTGAATGCTAGGAAACCTTTTCCAAACATTGTTTATAAATGTGCATATGACATGACACACTTCTGAATACCAATGTATATGCACACTTCCTACTAAGTCCAAACAGCATGTACTCCCCTCCCCAGGCCCCTGTGTGTGATCAGCCATGACTCACCTCTGCACAGCACCTCCATCTCAGGCCCCAGCATCTCAGCTGGAAGTGAACCGTGTTGTGGCAGGAGTAGGAGCAGCCACGGTGTTCTCTTTGGGAACACGGTGAGCACCAACTCAGGGTGCTTGTCAGGGTTCTGGAGGTTGACAGAAAACCCTAGAAAACAGGCATATAATGCGTGTAATGGTTGCCAAAGCCCCACGGACAAGGTCAGGGACATGTCCCTAGGCCACACCCTAAGGGTCACACAAGTGAGGCCACACCCCAGGCATTACACAGGCCAGGCCACACCTCAGGTGTCACACAGGGTAGGCCACAACCCAGGGGTCACACAAGTGAGGCCACACCCCAATTTAAACACAGGGGATGCCACAGCCCAGGCCTCACACAGGTGAGGCCACACTCCCAGGTGTTACACAGGGTTTATAATTATGATTCATTAGGGTTATGATTTATGATTGAATCATAAATCAGATTGGCCTACTTCGTCATTCTACCAGTATGGTGCCAAACCTTACGGGAGGGGCTGGAGAGATGGGATAGCAAGTAGGAAGCTTGCCTTGCAAGGATTGGACCCTGGCTCCACCTAGGATCCCTTATGTCCTGCCATGAATGTCCTTGAGCACAGAGCACGGAATAGCCAGATGCTCGGTGTGTGCCATCAGCAGCAGGGCCTCTCTGTGGGGCGGCCCCTCATCCACATGATGAACAAGATGGTGCAGGTGTGCACACGGCACAAGTCAGCAAGGCAGACGGAGTCCGCACACTTGCTGGGCACCTGGGCCCAAACTGCATACCACACGGCCAGAGCCTCTGACCCTCATGCACACAGGCCTGCAGAGGGACAGCGGTGGGTGGTCCCTGCCTTCCTGAGGAGCCCATCCAAAGGCAGACCCGCCCCTGCTCCATGTGGGGTCTGGACCCACACCCAAATAATGACTCCCCGAATAACAGTCCCAGCACGCACATTCCACCTGGCAGCTCACAGCAGCCTCTCCCCACACTCGTCCCCTCTTCGGACTGGGCAATGGGCTCTCCCTCGGCCATCAGCTCTGCTGCCCCTGGGTTGGAGCCCGAGCCAGGGTTATTTAAAGGGGCCAAGTGGAGCTGGAGGTGGCTGGCACGCAGGGCTCAGGGCTGGAGACATTCTGGCTGCCCGTCGCGGGGGGCCGCCTCGGCCCCCCTGGCTGGGGACCAGGCTGGCCCGTTGGGGGTCGGTAGCCTCAGGGGCACCGCGCCCCACCCTCCAGACCCAAGAAAGTCCCCACGGGCCAGGAGCTCTCCAGGAGCCGCCTGGTCCCCACGCTCTAGCCCAGGCTCTGGCCACCTCGCACCCGAGCCTGGCCGCGCTGCCCTGCCCAGCCGGCCCCTGAGTGCAACCCAGGCCGCGCCCACCGCTCTCTGCCCCGGACCCGCTGACCATTGGGCGCTGCTGGACATCAGCGAGCGTAGGGAGGAGGAGGGAAGCGAGGCGGTGGCGGGCAGGCGGGGCATCCACCCGGCCCATGCCAAGGGTCCATCCCCGGCGCTCTCCGGCCAGGCGGTGGCCGCTGCTCCAGGGAGAGCCCAAGGGACAGCCCCTCGCCGCGGGTCTGGAGGGACGCCAGGGACTGCGGCTGGGGGAAGTTTCTGGGCCTAAGAAGGGCAGGCGGGAGGCAGGTGCAGGACTGGGACCCCTGGGGGAGGGCAAGAGGGGACTTAGAGCCCATTCGGGCTCAGCTTGGGTAGCGGAACCCCGCGGGGGCTATCCCAGAACTGGAGGGGGGGAGGCCCTGGCGGGATCTGGACTTTCAGAGCTCTGCAGACCCCTGAGGCGAAGGGATGGCAGGTGCTTGGCAGCATGGGGCAGCGGATTGGGAAGTTGGGGGCGAGGGAGCTCATGCATCTGCCAGGACAGGGACCAGCCTTGCAGAGGCTGCACCAGTAGTGCCCGTGGGCCTGGGTCCATCACTGGTCCTGCTCCGTCTCCTCGCAGGCACAAGCCTGAAGACGCTTATGTCCAGGGGATTCTGCACTGCACCCACCCATCTGCGGCCGTGCGAACAATGTCCCCTGTGGGGACAATATTGTGGGACAAAAGTGGGCACTTTGGGCTTCTTTCTCCTCTGCAGAACCTCTGCCTGTGTTTGCTCATATCCGTTTTTGTGCAACGGGTTA
This sequence comes from Sorex fumeus, assembly GCF_029834395.1. Taxonomy (NCBI): domain Eukaryota; kingdom Metazoa; phylum Chordata; class Mammalia; order Eulipotyphla; family Soricidae; genus Sorex; species Sorex fumeus. Next base: position 4,997,769 of record NW_026606058.1, read on the forward strand.
CCCAAAGGGAATCAAGGGAGATGCTTTGGGTGGGAACATATGGTGCTTGGAGGGCCCTCAGCTGTGGAAGCAGGGCCAGTCTTGCCCATGCGGGTCTGGCAGCTGCCACACCTGAACCCAGGCACAGCAGGGGTTGCAGACCTTTTGGTAGCAAAAGAAGTAAGTTGGAAGCTGGTACAGGGCGGCCACCGACCTTGCTTCACTAGCCAAGGGAGGCAGAAAAAGTTGGGGTTGGCTGTGACTCCCTGAGAGGCGCTGCCTTGCTACTGATATCCTCTGGCAGCGAGGCCGAAGGATTGATTTTTGTAAAAATGGATTTGTTTGAGAAGGACAATGGCCAGGAAGACCCGGTTTCTAGAGTCAGAAGTGTGACATGAGAGGAAATAGGGCAGCCACCGTCCGAAGTGGGGACAGTATCCTGTGCTCCTGGCTGGGACACAACTGTGGGGACAAAAGTGAGGTCACAGAAGGGTGATGGAGCCTCATCTCACCTTTGTGCATTCTACACACAGCTGACAGGTACACACACACACACACACACACACACACACACACACACACACCACCTGCCACTCCACCTGCCTTCACCAAATTGCCCAGCTCCTGCCCCAGTAGCTGGAGGCAGAAAGGGAGCTTCTGGGTCCCAGCTAGGTCTGGGGCTTCTGTTCAGGAAGCAGGAGCCTTGCCTCTCCCACGCGGGTGTTGAGAGGGCACTTCCCTCGAGAGACAGAGCAGACTGCCCAAGGCCAGCACCGAGCCCCTTAGGGTCAGAGGGAGAAGAGTGGGGCCAAACTCAGAGCTGCCTTGTGTGTGGCTCCCAGGTCCATGCTGTGCATGAGGGGATGCTCAGACCTGTGCTTAGTTCCCCCGAGATCAGCTCCTGAGCTGTTCTGAACAGCCCCCCTTGGGGACACTGCAATGAATCCCCATAGCTTGCCAGCCTCATATCCTCACAAAGACTGTCTCCACCCCTCTCAAACTGGTGCACAGGTATGTGTACAACTCAGAGCCACACACACAAACACAGGCCAGCTATGTAATTATCTTAACTGCCAAACACAAACACTCGCCAGGTATGTGTACACTGTGCAGCCACACACACACACACACACACACACACACACACACAAACACACACAGATATATGTATACTTCACAACCAACACACATACCAGGTATGTGCATACCTAACAGCAACACACACTACGTATATGCACACCTTAAAACCACACAGACACAGACATATACTCACATACACACACACACAAATAACCCTGCAATCTTTTCACCAGAAATTGCCTCACAAGTCAAGTCTTGGTTTGCCTCTCAATTCCCAAGATATTCTTTTGGGCCACACCATGGGAGACCAACGCTGGTAGCCGGAACTGAGGCTCGGCTTGCAAGGCAGCTGGTCTACCTGCTGTGCTATTGCTCCAGCCCCCTCCCCAGACCGTCTTCCTTGCCCACTGGGTCAAAATGCATCTGGGTTCTTGAAATAGTTCTCCTGTCCTGTCAGGGTAATGTCAGTTGTGGCCACTAGAGGGCAGTGGAGAAGCTGTGCTGAAGAAGGAGGCCCCCTCAAAGAAGAAATCCGAATGGCAAAAAAGCACATGAAAAAATGCTCTACATCATTAATCATCAGGGAGATGCAGATCAAAACCACAATGAGATACCATCTCACACCTCAGAGACTGGCCCACATTCAAAAGAACAAAAGCAACCGATGCTGGCGCAGATGTGGCGAGAAAGGGACACTCCTTCACTGTTGGTGGGAATGCCAACTGGTTCAGCCCTTCTGGAAAACAGTATGGACGATTCTCAAAAAATTAGAAATTGAGCTCCCATTTGACCCAGCGATACCACTCCTGGGAATATACCCCAGAGAGGCAAAAATGTGTAGTAGAAGTGACATCTGCACTTGTTTGTTCATTGCAGCACTCTTTACAATAGCCAGAAACTGGAAGAAACCTGAATGCCCAAGAACAGATGACTGGTTAAAGAAACTTTGGTACATCTACACAATGGAGTACTATGTAGCTCTTAGAAAAGATGAACTAATGAAATTTACATACAAGTGGTACAATATGGAAAGTATCATGCTAAGCGAAATGAGTCAGAAAGAGAGGGATAGACATAGAAAGATTGCATTCATCTGGGGAACATAAAGCAACAAAATATGAGATTAATACCCAAGAATAGCTGAGATCAACACCAGGAGGATTACTCCATAGCTTAGAGGCCAGCCGGGTATTCTAGGGGAAAGGGCAGTTCAGATAGAGAAGGGAGCAACAAATAAAGGGTGTTTGGAGGATCCTCCCAGGAGGGGAAATGCATGTTGAAAGTAGACTATGGACTGAACATGTTTGCCACTCAATGCCTCTTTTGCAGACCACAACACCCAAAAGGAGAGAGAGAACAAAGGGGAATGCCCTGCCACAGAGCCAGGGTGGGACGGGGGGTGGGGGGGGATATTATCCATGGTGGTAGAAAATGGGCACTGGTGGAGGGATGGGTATTTGATCATTGTATGACCGAAACCCAAGCACAAAGATTTGTAAATCTACAACTGTACCTCATGGTGCTTCACTAATAAAATTTAAAAAAAAAAAAAAGGAGGCTCCTTCCTGGTGCTCCTGGCTGTGTGGGGCTGGTGCAGGACTGAGGTCTCTCTGCTAGGTAGCAGGGACTGCTCCGCTGACACGTCTTGTGTCTGTGGCTTTTCCAGGAGCCCTAGAGGGGAGTCGGGTCGTGCTCAGAAGACTTGGCGGTGTCTCCTGGCCATACTTGGTGGATGCAGAGAGGCCGCATCCTGCTGGGTTCTGCAGAACCAGGAAGCAGCAGGCCCAGCCTGGCGGCGCTCAGGGGTCCCCAGGGCTACATACTGCTGTGCTTTGGAGCCAAGTGTTTCTGGGGATGGAGACCGGCCAGGTGTGTGCCATCTCCCTGCCTCAAGTCTTGCTCCTTGACCTGTGGGTCACCAACAGTCAGAGTTCCCCAAGGCGCCACCACAGTGCCTTCACATCAGACCACAAAGATGAGGCGATGCCCACGTTCTTGGCGGACTCCCACGGGCTGCGTCCATCTCTCCTGGAAAGAGCAGTGCCCGGGAAGGGCTAAGTGCTCGGGCACATCCCAGCCAGCCCGCCCGCCCGCAACACGGCAGCTCTGACCCCCCCAGGCCACAGCTGCATGCCCCCAGCATGGCGGCCACAGCTCAGCCTGGACAGTCTTCCTCGGTGCCCTTCCAGCTCAGTTTTCTCTGCATCGGTTTATACCTGCTAGGCCTGTCCTTTTCCGGATCATTTATGTGTGTGACTTGCTTATTCGTGTTTTCTGTTTCACATTTACTTTTTAAAAAAAATTTTTTTTCATAGGCGTCATTCTTTAGACACTTAGGAGGGGTACCTTTTTAAAGATACCTGGGTCCCCTTAAGCTCTCTGTGGATCTGAGAGCTCAGTGGCCAGGCCTGGCATTGGGAGCCACCTCTGCTGGCTACATCCTGTGATACTGAGGACCAAACGCAGAACACAGGTGCTGTGCATTTGCTCTAGAACTTGACTGCTCTTCCTGGTCCTGTTTTTATTTTATTGAAGAATTTCATTTATATGTAAAAAGGTAAAAGGTAAAGGCCCTCCCGTTGATCGTCGATTTGCTCGAGCGGGCCCAGTAACGTCTCCATTGGAGACTTTGTTGTTACTGTGTCTGGCATATCGAATACTCTCGGCAGCTTGCCGGGCTCTCCGAGAGGGGCGGAGGAATCGAACTCGGGTCGGCCATGTTGGCTGCGTGCAAGGCAGACGCCCTACCCGCTGTGCTATCGCTCCTTTATAAATATATATATATACACACAAATTGACCATAAGAGAGCGAAAATGTGCATTGATAACTACACACCAAAATAGAATTCTAAATTCTTAAAATCAAGCAAAATGTTTTTTATTCCATGGGTCAGAGAGAAATTTTATTTAAAAAGTCATATATTCTTGGGGGTATGGTGCCACCAGCAGGTCAATCTGTACCTGTGAGGTGAGTGCATCAGCAGCCTGATGGCGTCTTCAGACTTCCAGATACCCCAAAATTGTCGCTGTGCCTTTGGCCAGACCCCAAAAACTTCGGGCAAAGTTTACCAAGAAAGTAAACGGCCAAAAGTTAGGTATGTGGGAAACACACCCACAAACCACCTCCGGCTCAGCTATATAATTGGAGGCATGGCCTCTCTGGTTCCTGATCGAACTGATTAATGGCCATGATCCCAGAGACTCAGAAACAAATCTTGAAACCCAGCGGCTTTTGGCAGAAATGCGTCTGGTCCCTGCAGTAGGTTACTGATGCTGGGCCAACCCAGGCAGGAATAGGTTTCCTGGCTTGGACTGTTCCCCCTGGCAGCCCGGTGGCCGCCCTACTCCAGAGGCCACTGGATAGTCAGGTTTGGGCCTGCAGTGACGGGACACACAGGGCCTCACAGGATGGAGGTGGAGCCGGTCCTGTCCTCCCCACCCCAACGAGATCCCAAGTCATCGCCCACAAATGGCCTCTCTGGCTCCTGATCAAGCTGCTTAATGGCCATGATCTCAGAGACTCAGAAACAAGTCTCGAAACCCAGTGGCTTTTGGCAGAAATGTGTCTGGACCCCACAGTAGGTTACTGTTGCTGGGCCACCCCAAGGGGGAAAGGGTGCTGTCCCTCCACCTGCTTCCCCCAGGTGGCTCAGTGGCCATCATCCTCCAGAGGCCATTGGACAGTCAGGCTTGGGCCCGCAGTGACGAAACTTGTTGGGCCTCATGGGATGGGGGTGGAGCCGGTTCTGTCCTCCCCATCCCAACAAGACCCCAAGTCATCACCCATGAATGGCCTCTCTGACTCCTGATCAAGCTGCTCAACGGCCATGATTCCAGAGACTCAGAAGCAAATCTCGAAACTCAGTGGCTTTTGGCAGAAATTCCTCCAGATCTAAGTGTTAAAATTTCGGAATTTCAAAATCACACGGTCCTACTGTAGCCACGTGACATCATATGTTATTCATAACCAGCAATAGAACACAAATTGTCTACTGTTGCCTTTTCAGCAGATCTGAGTGTTGGGGTAAAATATCAAATAATAATGGTGGATCTGGTGTCAAAATATTGAATGTGATCAAAGTAGAGAGAGAGTAATGTGGAAATCATCTGCCCCACAGATAGGGGGAGGGTGTGGGATGGGGGTATACTGGGGTTTTTGGTGGTGGAGAATGGGCAGTGATGAAGGTACGGGTGTTTCATTGCATGACCCAGACTTAGACCCGAAAGCTTTGTAACTGCTCTCACGGTGATTCAATAAATAAAATTATAAAAAATGAAAAAAAAAAGTTAAGAAGGGGCTGGAGCAATAGCACAGTGGGTAGGGCGTTTGCCTTGCATATGGACGACCCAGATTCGATTCCCAGCATTCCATTTGGTCCCCCAAGCACCACCAGGAGTAATTCCTGAGTGCAGAGCCAGGAGTAACCCCTTTGCATCGCCGGGTGTGACTCAAAAAGCAAAACAAACAAAAAAAAAAGTTAAGAGCCCAGACAGGCAGCCGGATTGATAGTGCTGCGGGCAGGGTGTTGACCTTGCATGCGGCCAACCTGTGTTTGATCCCCGACATCCCATAGGATCCCCTGAACACCACCAGGGGTGATCCCTGAGTGCAGAGCCAGGAATCAGCCCTCAGCACCGCTGCCGGATGTGGCCCCCAAACCAACCAACAAATGAACCAGAAGACACTAACGATATCCAACATCTCTCCCCAGTCATCAGCAATGCACCCTCCGCCACCCCAGCCTCACCCTGTGCCCCCCCCCCACACACACACACCCTGCCGCCAGGACTCATTTGCTGGAATTCATTGTGTACCCAGAGGGGCACTCAGGGATGCATCTGTCCTCGTGGATGACGTATTGGTGGCAACCGGGCCGGCGCGGTTAGTTGCATTAGTTGCATTTGTTGTGCAGGACCTGGCAGAAGTTGAAGTCCACGCAGCGCCAGTCCTGGAAGTGGAGGTAGGGGCGGGAACACGTGTCCACGCAGCAGCCATCCAGGTAGAAGTTCTGGCAGGCACTTGCTGGGGTCATTGGGCTCTAGGCAGTTGCCCAGATACTCACTGTGGCAGCAGAGACCTTCCACCGTGCAGCCTGAAGACTTATAGCTGGTCGGGCAGATGAGAAAGAGAGAGAGAGAGAGAGAGAGAGAGAGAGAGAGAGAGAGAGAGAGAGAGAATAGGGGGAATATTGTTGGACAGGGAGGGGGAGGATGTGTGCATGGTGGGGGACGGGGGGGTATAATACCCGGGATATTGGTGGTGGGGAATGATGTGCACTGGTGGAGGAGGGATGGGTGTTTGATCATTGTGTGACTGTCCCCCAAACATGAAAGCTTGTAAAGATCTCACAGGTGAGATCTTTTTTTTAATCTTTTTAATAAATTTTTTTTAAAAAAAGTGCCTTGGTTTCCCCCCTCTCCGGGGGAATTTTATTGAGGATTCGTGTTTTCTGTTCACAGTACTTTCAAGTTACTGCATCTTCACCAAAGTTCCTTCACCACCACCATCGTCCTCCACCCCCCTCCCAGGCTTTGTGTCGTTTGATCAGGAGAGGAAGGTGGAAGGGAGGGCATGGGGTGGGGGGGGGGTCTTTACATCGAGGAAGCCAGGGCCGCAGGGTAGAGGAGGACCGATTTGGGAGGACTGATTTGGCCTCCAGGAAGGCTGTTTCTTGAAGCACCCAGGAAGGAGCGAGTTTTCTCCCGAGCCGGGTCTTCCCTTTCTCTTGCTCCCCTTCCTCCCGCTTCCCTCCTCCGCCCTCCAGCGACCAGCAGAAAGCAGGTCGCCCACCCCACCACCTCCCCCTCCAGCCCCACCTCTGCCTCTGCGGTGCGGGGTCCAAAGCCTCCACCCACCCCAGGGCGCTTAGCACATCTGTCTCCAAGCCAGACGCCCACAGGGAGCGGCGCCTCTTCCTCTTCCCCTGCCCTCACCTGCCTCCTGGGGGGCTGGACGGTAGGGGGGTGGGGGTGGGTGGGGGACAGAGCGGGGTGGGAGCCCGGGAGCCCTGGGCGGCGATTGTCCTGCAAAACGAGGAGGCCGGGCCCGCCGGCTGGGAGTCAGGTTCCCTCTGGGCTCTGAGGACACTGGTCTTTGTGATTGATTGATTGATTGATTGACTGATTGATTGATTGATTGATTGGAAGGAAAATGGAACCAAAACCTCGGTTCACGGACCGCAACTCCCGGGAAGCTCCGGGGCCGTGAAGGCCACGGGCACCGCCCACCGAGAAGGCTCCCGCCGCCTCCCCCTGCCCTGCCCTGCCCTGCCCTGCCCTGCCCTGCCCTGCCCTGCCCTGCCCTGCCCTCCTCACGCCTCCCCTCCCCTCGCCTCCCCGCCGTGTCCGTCCTCGTTCTCCTTCTCTCACCCACCGACACCCCCACCCGGAAAGCCCCCCACCCTCCGGCTGGAGAATTCGGGCGGGGGTTTCCTAGGAAAGTCCTGCAAGCATCTCGGGTAGGTTTGAAAGAGAGGCTTCAGCTTGATCGCCGGCTCTGGCTTCATTCCCCCACCCCGCCCCAGCCCCCCAACACACACTTTTCGCAAAAACAAGCCCAAGGAAGCAAAAGCCTGCACCCTTGATTCCAAGACTTAGAGCATGAGTGTGACTGACTTTCGCTTTCTATGAGTCCTTTGGCATGTCCTTAGAAAAAATAAAATGAGAAGATAAAATAAAATAATTCAACAATGGAAAAGGAAAGAAAAGAAAAGAAAAGAAAAGAAAAGAAAAGGAAAGGAAAGAAAAGAAAAAGAAAAAGAAAACCAGGTAGGTCCTGGAGCGGTAGTACAGCGGGTAGAGAGTATGATTTACCTTGCGTGGCCGTGGACCCAGGTTCGGTCCCTGGCACTCCAAGAGGGTCATGGAAATAACTCATTCAGCAAGAAATAAGTAAGTATTTAAATAAATAATGAATACATTAAAAAAATTAAAAAGTGAGTTAATAAGTAAACAAGTAAGCTAGCTACTCAACAAGCAAGCAACAAGCAAGCGAGAGACAGAGTCGAGTCCACCCTGACCACCAACAGAACAAAATAGAGAAGCAGGGCCTGGATAGGGGTAGTGGAGTGTGGGCACAGGTGGAGGGATGGGTACTCGATGACGGTATGTCGACAATCATGGTAGGACAGACCCGTGAGCACGAAAGTTTGTCAGTCTGTCCCCATACCTCACAGTGCCCCGTGAAAAAATTTATTTAAAAAAAAAATATATATATATATAGGAAAGCCAGCCAGCCAGCCGGCCAGCCAGCAAAAGAGTACATCCTGAGCACCGACAGGACAAAATAGAAAAGTAGGGCCTGGATCTTGCTGGTGGAGCACGGGCACGGGTGGAGGGATGGGTACTCACTCATGGGTCATGGTCGGATGGACCTGTGAGCATGAAAGTTTGTCAGTCTGTCCCTGTACCTCATGGAGATTCATGAAAAAAATATAAATATACATATAAAAAGTGAAGCAAGCAAGCCAGCAAGCAACAGAGTACCCCTTAGGCACCCTCAGAACAAAACAGAAAAGCAGGGTCTGGATAATGGTAGTGGAGAATGGGCACTGGTGGAGGGATGGGTACTCGATCATGGTATGATGGACACATGAGCACGAAAGTTTTTCAGTCTGTCCCTGTACCTCAAGGTGATTCATTGAAAAATTTGTAAAAAAAAAAATATGTATATATATGGCTCAAGATTTGATCCCAGATCTAATTCTAGATCAATTCTAAATCGATATACCAGTCATAGTAACCTGAATATTTTAGGCATTCAGTATTTACTGGATAGATAATAACTGAATCCCTGCCCTTATGAAATCTGTGCTCTTATAAGAAATGGGGCATCTGAGTCTTTCATTTTATTTTCCTGACACTGTGCAAAGGTAACTCCTATCTAAGGTGTAAGAGAGTTTTCACAAAGGGAAGACAAACTTAGAGATTAAATTTTTTTTTAATGAACTAGTACTTACATGTCATGATATGCAGGGTTTTATGCAGAGGTAAGAGATGTGATTTGGAAAGATAAAGAAGGAAACAGTAAAACAATTTTGCTCAGAGAAATCATGGTGGCACTGGGTCTAAAGGGTGAAATAGTGGGTTGAAAAGGTCCCTGAGGCCAGCTCAAGCTATTTTAATTTGATCCTCTAGGAATATTTGGGGAGCCACTGAAAACCGTCAACAGGCTCTGATTACATTTTTTTGTTTGTTTCTTGGGTCACACTCAGCAATGCTCAGGGGTTACTCCTGGCTCTGCACTCAGTAATTACTCCTGGCAGTGCTTGGGGGACCATATGGGATGCCGGGGATCGAACCCGGGTCGGCCGCGTGCAAGGCAAACGCCCTACCCGCTGTGCTATCGCTCCAGCCCCCTCTGATTGCATTTTAGCAACTGGCAGGGAGAAGAAGCGAAACCAGGTTGGAAAATGTATGGGTTTTTATGCATCTCGCAAGGGAACATTGAGGCCCTCACTCGTGACCCTAACAGGTAGATAGGTTCATCAAATGTTTTAGGAAGAACTGACAGGATTTTATAATGGATGTGGGGTGCAAAGGCCACCAAGGGGTCTGCATGCCTATTGGTGTGTGTAATAATTATGGACAACACCCGTGAGAAAGATAACGATGATTTCAGCTTAAGCCTCGAGTGTGACTCTCCCGTGGCTCACCACCAGCAGCTGGATGGTCAGGAGCTGAGAGTGGAGGAAATGAATTTGCTGTGGCAAGTCCATTGATGGGGGAGGGAGACAGCAGTGGGAGGAGTGAGAAGTCGTCCGCAGGACCCAGGAAAGGCCACCACGGCAGGGAAGGCAGGAGAAAGGTTTCCTCTCAGAAGCAACTTCTAAAAGGATGAGAGACATTCCTGGGGAGAGGGAGCAGAGACAGAAAGAATTCCTTGCAGTGTGGACAATGGCTGCTGAACCAGAACCAACAAAGGACCAAGTCTGAGGAAGAGCTGAGCCATGGCCGAGGTTGTGAGCTAGGGTGTGTGGGAGGAACCCCAGGCAGCGGCTGTGAGTCAGGGTCACCAGTAGAATAGCTAGAGGAGGGTGATTAGAGGTGTGAAGAGGTGAGGGGAGGGGGTGGGTGGTGGAGCTTGGAACTAAGAGAGAAGCATGAGGCAGTTCCTCTTTCCCTGACTCACTTTCCTTGTGGAGGGAACCCGAGGCTGGGCCAGGCACTCCCATGCTGTTGGAGTCCCTGTTGGCACTGGCCCTGAACCTTCTGGTTGGTGCATCCTGTGGAATAATTCTTCAGGGATTCTCCTTGAGGCGAAAGGGCTTCGGAGACATGGCTCCAGAGAGCTTATGTTAGTTGAATTACACACATAACAGTGCTCCCAGGAAACACCCATTTCTACCCAATTCTCCATGCTTATGTTTAATTTCTTCTTTTATGTTTAACTTCTCTTCTTTGCATTCTACTTCCTTTAACTGTTAATCCCGGTTCCCCTACCTTCCACAGAACTGTTTCCTCTTTCCTTTATATTGCCCTGTTTGATTTTAATAGGTTGACGTTGTGACCACTCACTACTTTTGGACTAGCCATGGCCGACCCGAGTTCGATTCCTCCGCCCCTCTCGGAGAGCCTGGCAAGCTACCGAGAGTATCTCGCCTGCATGGCAGAGCCTGGCAAGCTCCCCGTGACGTATTCGATATGCCAAACACAGTAACAACAAAGTCTCCAATGGAGACGTTACTGGGCCCACTCGAGCAAATCGACGAACAACGGGAGGACTGTGACCGTGATTTTAATAAAGATGTTGCCCACTATCAGCCCGTGACCTATTTTTCCATCCATCAGCCAGGAGAATGGCTATAGGTCTTGAAAGCACCAGGGCACCCAGTCACACGGAATGACGGTTACAAAACGTGTGACTAGGCACACTCTGGGGTCACACAAGGTGAAGGGAGGGTGTGACAGGAAACTCCTGGACTCTGTGGACTGAGTGAGCAAGGACAGAGTGGGAGTGAGATCCCAGAGGATGTTTCCAGCCCCATGCCCCCCGTCTCCCTCTCTTGGAGGGCCTACTGGGAGTCAACCTCCTTTTTAACAATAACAACAATAACAAAAAACCCAAAAAACATCAGTGGGGCTGAAGACATAATAAAGTGTGTTTGCCATGCATGCAGCCAACCCGGATTTGACTCCTGACACCCCATATGGGCCCCTAAGCATTGCCAGGTGTGATCCTTGAGCACAGAGCCAGGAGTAAGCCCTGTGCACAATCAGTGTGGCCACAAAACAAATCAGAGCTGACTTTGTGCTCAATTTTGGTGTTGCCCTTCCCAAAGGCATCTTTGAAAACAGCAAGTGCACAGCGGCATCTGTAGTTCTATCTGTTGGGATGTTGCTCCCGTTTCCTCATCACCAACTCCCCCACCCCCACCCCACCACCACCACCACCACCATCACTCCATGCCCAGGTTCAACCCTTGAATCCCTTGAGGTCCCTCGAAGATCCCTTGAAGGCCTCTGTTCCCACCACTGTCCTCTGAGAGAGCTGACCGAGATTACTGGGTCCAGCCCAGGGGGTCGCTGCTTGGTCTATAGGTATTTGCCTTGAGAGAAGCACTATCAACCTGTCAATGGAAGACTAAGCCCGGGGCTCCGACATCCTGGAGTCACCACCACCAATATGCTCAACAATGCAAGAGCTTTGGTCAGGACAGGGCAACAACAGTTGCCTACTGACTTTCAGATTACTGCTCATTGGTCACTCAGCTCCCTCCTTTCTGCCTTCTGTCAATCACCGATGGCCAGTTCAGTGGGACCATGGACACAAACTAAGACAGGGAGGTAGGTTTAGCTTGCAGCCATTCTCTGACCATGCCCTCTTGGCCGTGTTCATGGAATTGTATGAATCCCCATTTCTGCCTGGTAACATGGAATTAGTAAATACCTATCATGTAGTGGTGTGGCTTATTCCATAGAAACAGTTATGAGGAAATAAATGCATAGCACAAAGTCTAACACATGAAAGGTACCATTTAACCATTTCTTGAACCTGGATGACTTGGAGACCACAATTTCTATGATTTCATGGACTTAAATACTTGAGCATTTCAAACCAGAAGAAAAATATTTTTCTTTCATTAATCTTCCAGGAACTGGAACAGAATCTTTTTTTTCTTTCACTTTTTGGGTCACACCCGATATTGCACAGGGGTTATTCCTGGCTCATGCACTCAGGAATTACTCCTGATGGAGCTCAGGGGACCATATGGGATGCTGGGAATCGAACCCGGATCGGCCATGTGCGAGGCAAATGCCCTATCTGCTGTGCTATCGCTCCAGCCCCACTGAATCTTTTTTTTAGTATATTTCTGTGTTGGGCTGGAGCTATAGCACAGCGGGTAGGGCATTTGCCTTGCAAGTGGCCAACATGGCTGACCCGAGTTCGATTCCTCTGCCCCTCTCTGAGAGCCCGGCAAGCTACCGGGAGTATCTTGCCCACACAACAAAGCCTGGCAAGCTACCCATGACGTATTTGATATGCCAAACACAGTAACAATTGTCACCTTGGAGACATTACTGGGCCCGCTCGAGCAAATCGATGAACAACGGGAAGACAGTGACAGTGATTTCTGTGTTGCTTTATCCAGTCTGAGTCCCCATCATTTGAATCAGGAATATTGGTCTTTTCTCTCTCTTTTAAAAACATGTCTTTCAACTCATACAATTGCAATGCAGTTATTCCCAAGGTAATAGAATAAGTGTCTCTCCCTGACTCTATGTTTTTCTTTCCTCTTATTTTTCCCCTTGAAAACAGAAAGCTGCTTTCTCCTCCCACTCCCTTTTAGAGAAGAAGCGCCATTAACCTGTCAATATTCAACACTGGCAGAAATGGAGACACTGAAGTATAAAAGGATTGGGTGTTGGAGGGTGGGATTGGAGGAATTGGTAACAGGCAGAAATCCAAATTTGCATAGTAATAACTCATTTGCATTTTATTGGCCATGACTGTCCCTGTGATCAGCACTACCGGTCAAATAATTCTCTTTTTAGAGCATGTGACAAATTGATTGCATCAACGTGTGGTTGTTTTTTGTAGCTGTTGTTGTTTTGAGGAGGGCTCACTTTTGTTGGTTCTCAGCTGTGCGGCGGGCTCTGTACTCAGGTCAGGGAAGCAGTGTTGCTCCCCCTTCATGGTGCTCAGGGCTCACCCAGTCATGCCCGGGGGAGATGGGCTGCCGAGCAGAGAGCTCAGGGTCACACAGCTGTGAAGCACTGAGCTCTCCCCAAGTCAGCACTTCTTCTTTCCTGCTATTTCCCCTTCCCCACTACCCTTTTTTGTTTGGAGTCTTTGTTTTGTTTTGTTCTTAGGTCACACCTCGCAGTGTTCAAAGCTCTGTACTCAGTAGACATGGTACCAGGAACTGAATCCAGCTCAGCTGCTTGTGAAGCAAGTGTCCTACCCTCTGTCCTGTCTCTCCTACCCCTTACCTTCTGATTTGCCTCCAGAACAGTTATGTCTATATTTTGCAGTTCCCCTAACTGAAAAGACAATCTTTTGACCCATTAGTTGCACTTGGATTTTGTATGTTGGGTGTTGGCAGTCATCACGAATCACGAATCACGACCATCCTGTTATTCGTCGATTGCCTCGAGCAGGCCCCAGTAACGTCTCCTTCATCCTAGCCCTGAGAATTTTAAGAAAGTGCTATATTCAAGGCTCTTTAGGGGAATGAGACCCAGCATTGTTACTGGTATTTGGCATATTGGGTACGCCACAGGGAGTTTGCCAAACTCTGCCGTTTGGACAGGTTACATTCGGTAGCCTGCCAGTTTGTCCAAAGTAGGAGTGAGATAATAAGATGTCATAAAAAGATGTCTTGGCCGTTGATGGGATTACACAGCACCAGGGGACCAGTTGGTGGGTGTGACTCCCGCCTACTGGAATTTGGAGGATCTGGGTGGAGGATGCTCAGCCCCGATCCGAGCAGGCTTGGAGATCTCAGCCCCGGGACCCACTTGCCTTTGTTCCTCTGCCAGTACCTTCAGGTGTGCGGAGAGTGGTCTCAGCATGGTGGTGGCTGGTCCTGGAGGTCTTCAGCTGCCGGAGCCCTGGTCGGGGCGGGGAGGAAAGCTCAACCCGCTCTCCTCCAAGGGGCCCCGGCAAGGACAGCCAGGCACGGGGGCAGTCATGCATGATACAAACAAAAACTTGAGCTGAGAGAGAGAGAGAGAGAGAGAGAGAGAGAGAGAGAGAGAGAGAGAATGGGGGTCAAGACACTTGCCTTGCACATAGCTGAGTCCAGTTTGATCCCAGCTCTACTATGATTCACCGAAGACAAGCAGGAATAGACTCTGAGCACCACCAGCTATGACCTAACCCCAACTGCACATTTTCCCAAAATAAGAAGCTTTTTAAAAGCGCTGGTGTAAGAGGTAGAAGAAATAGCTCAAAGAGCTAAGCTTATGCTTGGCATGTGGGAGGCCCAGGTTTGATCCTTGGCACTGTATGGTCCCAGAGCAGCACTGGGTGTGACTTCCCCAACCAAACAAAATATACACTGCCGGTGTATTTCCATAGATCACTTCACTAAGAAAAAGAGCTTTATTGGGGGGTGGGGGACACACAGGGAGGCATCTGAACTGGGGACACCAAAGGAATCAGCAAATCCACTCACATGAACAGAACCACCTAACATATCAAAGGTTTGTGAACAGAAACAAATGGTGATTTGATTTGGGATTGTTCTTTTTTTTTCTTTTTTGTGATGATCTTGGGATAAAACCCAAGGTCTCACTCATGTGTGCAGAGAGCACTATCTCTGAGTTATATTTCAGCCCCAACAGAAGTAAGTGTTTACTGCCATAAGCCAGCAGAGCTCTGTGACTGCTTGCTACATGCCATAACTAATAAAATGCATTTGCCTAAAATGTTGATACCTGAGGATGACCCATATGGTACTAACTGAAATAGTAAACAAAGTTCTATACTTGAAACCCTGCCCATGTTATAGGGAGCAGCCCCAGACAGGTGATTGAAGTTTTCTCTCTAGGTAGATTTAAACTACTGTAAATTTTAAATTTAAATTTAAAATTGAAACTACTGTAACTTGCTCCTTAAATACCAGCTGCACGATCTTGCCTGCTACATAAAATTTAGTTATGTGCATTCTTTCTATAAGAGTGCCCAGCCCTCACTGGTGAAGGTACGGGTGTTTCATTGTATGACCGAGACTTAAACCCGAAAGCTTTGTAACTGCTCTCACGGTGATTCAATAAATAAAGTTATAAAAAAAAATATAAAAAGAAGTAAGGTGGAGTTCATGCCCAATTCAATCAGCCTAATCAGTGGCTGAATAAATACCAGTACTCCTACACAAAAAAGTAATAATAAAAAATAAAAAAATAAAAAGAGTGCCCAGCCCTGTCCTCTCTGCCAATCTGGACAACATCAGTCCCACAAGGTCTGGTATTTAAAACCAACCCTTTCTTTTTTCCTTTTTTTTTTTCTTTTTTGCTCGAGCGGGCCCAGTAACGTCTCCATTGTGAGACTTCTTGTTACTGTGTTTGGTATATTGAACACTCTTGGTAGCTTGCCAGGCTCTCCAAGAGGGGCGGAGGAATCGAACCTGGCTCGCCCTGGCTGGCTACGCGCAAGGCAAATGCCCTACCGCTGTGCTATATATATATAAAAAAAAACTGTATTGGGGCTGGAGCAATAACACAGTGGGTAGGGCATTTGCCTTGCACGCGGCCAACCCGGGTTTGATTCCCAGCATCCCATATGGTCCCCTGAGCACCGCCAGGGGTAATTCCTGAGCGCAGAGCCAGGAGTAACCCCTGTGCATTGCCGGGTGTGACCCAAAAACCAAAAAAAAAAAACTGTATTAGTGAATCACCGTGGGGTACAGTTACAGACTTACAAATTTTCGTGCTTTCGTTTCAGTCACACAATCCCTTTCTGAATGACTCGGCTTCCTCCCATTTATTTGCAGGATCCTCTCTGGCCTATTAACAAGTAGGTTGTTTCTTGCCTGAACCAAAGCTGAATACGTAACACTTGCTGCCTATACAGCTGTTGGCGCATAGCCACACTTTGCGTTATCTTTAATTTAATTAGTTCCACGAAGCAGACCCCAGTTTTCACTTAAAAAATTCTTCAAGCTTTGCAAAATGGAGCAGAGGAGTTTCACAGAAGACGTTCCCATTTAGAAGTTGAACACTGAGGGGGAAAAGAACTCATAGTTATGCACGACGGTTAATGAAATAAACCAAAGAGGAAGTTCAGAATTTCAAGATCCCAGACCAGAATTTGTGGAATGTAACCCTATTCTATAACTCCTATTAAATAAAATAAGTCCTTTCTTAAAATGCCTTTTTCTGGGAAAATATTCCTGGTTTCCCATCTCCTCAAACAACGTACGTTCTCACCCTTTTTCAAATAAATATCCATTGGGCAAAACATGCTTTTACCCTCCTTCAAATAAATGTTCACTGAGGTTTCCTAAGAGTAATAGTACAAGAAGGAGGCGCTTTTCTTGAACACACCCCTGTTCAAGTTCTCAACACCACAGATGGTCTCCAGAGCCCCACCAGGAGTGATCACAGAGTACAGAGCCAGGAGTGAGCCCTGACCCCCAAACTAACAAGACAACCAATGTCCACCTCACTTTAATTGTATTTCTCCCAATGAATCATACCACATTTACCTTGTGTGATAGACAGTCATGTTCTAATTTCTTCTCACCTTTCTCCAGCACCACAAGCAGAAGTTCCTCAGAGCAGAGGCCACTCTAGTTCCAGATGTATCCACCGGCAGGTGCCCTGTGAGTATTCTGTGGCTTCCTCTCACCTTCCTCGGTCCCTGGGAAAGGCTCTAATGCAGGCCGTCATCAAGGCTCCCCCAGAAAATTGCAAAAACTCTGGGGTCTGGCCTTGTGGTTTCTCTTTCTTCCTCATCTTTCAGTCAGCAAAACACAATGTGGAACCCAGTTCTGAAAGGAAACCTAACCAGGCTGTTTTCTTGCTAAAAAAGGAAAACAAATGTCCGTATTTTACTAGTTCCCCTTTGCTTCAAGTAAAAGTCAAGGTCTTTGGCATACTGTGTGGGGCCCACGAGGGTCTAGCCTAACCTGCCGACCTTGCTCCCTTCACACCATCAGGTGTTACTTACTCCAACTGGTGGGCTGGGTTATCACGTACCCCATCAGGCTGCTTTGCTCTGACTGTACCAGGTGTTTTCCTTCCTGCTTGTCTCATATGGTCCATCCTGACCCAGTCACACACCAATACGCAGTGAAAAGTAAGGACTGGAAGGACCCAGATCTGCTTTAATTGTGGCCCAGGGTACTGCCATTGTTACTGGCTCATCTCAGCTTGACATAGGAAACTGAAGTCCTCGGGAAGCTCCCCCCATCCTGATCTTGTGGGATTAGAGTAGGATGATATTAACCTGGAGCGATAGCACAGCAGCAGATAGGGGGTTTGCCTTGCAAAAGGCCAACCCGGGTTCGATTCTCCCTCTCGGAGAGCCTCGCAGGCTACTGAGAGTATCCCACCTGCACGGCAGAGGCTGGCAAGCTACCCGTGGCGTATTCAATATGCCGAAAACAGAAACAAAAAAATCTCACAGTGGAGACGTTACTGGTGCCACTCGAGCAATCGATGAACAAAGGGAGGACAGTGCTACAGTGCTACAGATGTTAACCTGGGTTTAGGGTCAGTATTCATGGAGGCACTCCTGCCATCCTTTATGCCCAAGCCCTCCCTGGTCCCATGAAGACTCGCTAGATGCCTGCTGTTCGAGTCCACAGAGCCTGGTTTCACTGAGCACGTATTACGTACTAGATACTGTTCTCAGTCTTCAAGTGAAGTAATCTGTTTGACTCTCCCAGCACTCTTATATCCCTATTTTATATGTGAGAGTTAGAAAACGTTGATTAACTTTTCAGAGATCATGCAGATCTATTAAAACTGTTAAAAATAGAATCTGCCTGCTGGTCCATGCAACCCAAAACCTGTCACTGTCACCCCTCCTCCTCTGTCTTCCCTAGATTCCTATTTTCCAGGAGTCCTTTTCTCATTGCTTAAACTTTCCTTTCTCAAGATCAGAGGAAAAGTAAAGCCTAAAAAGAGAATGTTTCCACTTGTGTTTTCTTTTTTTTTTTTTACATGTCTAATTTTAACTCCACCCCAGTGATACCTGGATGGCCCTCACTACTGCTGATCCTTCTCTCTGTGTCCGTTTACTTATCCCTGAAAACAACTTTTTAACACCCGCATTTGAGAGTGTAGCAAAGAACCATGTACTGCAGCCAGGTTTGCTTCTTGCAAGTCATATCTGTTTCTCAGCCAGCTGGAAACCACACAATTGCTTCCTCTTCATCTTTGTAGTGAGAGCACAGCATTTGTCACTTTGTGCCTGACGAACCCTGGGGATATCACAGAGGAGCTTGTGCTGGTCCAGATGGCACGCATCCCATACATGGCATCCTTCTTTCTCTTTCTGAGTAAGTGGTATAATTCTGTGTGTTTCTCGTGTCACAAGGGCTAGTCGACTAGAAGCTACTGGGTGATGGAGCAGGACAAATGGGTCTCTACCGGCACAATCTTACCACATGTCTCTGGTGTTTGCAGTAATTTTTGACTGATTGCTGATGCTTCTTGGTTTATGTCCTTGAGATCTCCTTGAGTTCCATGGAGACACAGTGCTTGGCTGAGTCTTTCAGGCTTATCCATTTTTCTGTGTCGCTGTGTTGGCCATTTTGCTGGCCTTACTTTCCCCCTTCTCTCCCCAGATTAACTGACCTATCTCTGGACCGTAAGAGACTTATCTCCAAATCTGAGAGGGAGTGATCTTAGGGTGTGCCTGACGTTAGAACTTGACTAGATAACATGTGCTTTGATGACATGGTTATATGTGGAAGGCAAGTTTATGGGAGCACTTAGCAATGTTTGGCTAAGCTCCAAGAAGTTTCTGGTATTCATCTGACTGCTGAAATGGAAGTTGACTGCCAGGAGACCATGATCGGGTCAGGAAGATTCACTTGCCTATACTGCTGAGGGCCATTTGGGGAGAGGAGGGATTTAACTGGCCCAGGAGCATTGATACATGTTAGAAGAGTGGAAGAGGATATTTGGAAATAGGTGGAAGAGATAGAGTAGTTGGGAATAAGATGCCATAGTGAGTTTCAGAGTGTACTGTAGGTATTTTTGTTCTATGCGTGCCTTTAGCATCTGGTGAAGCCTGTTGGTACCCCAAACAAGAACTTTTTTTTTTTTTGCTTTTTGGGTCACACCCGGCGATGCACAGGGGTTACTCCTGGCTCTGCACTCAGGAGTTACTCCTGGCAGTGCTCAGGGGACCATATGGGATGCTGGGAATCGAACCTGGGTTGGCCGCGTGCAAGGCAAACGCCCTACCCGCTGTGCTATTGCTCCAGCCCCCAAACAAGAACTTTTTAAAAAAAAATCCATAAAAATCTATTTATCGGATTATAAGGAAGGCAGTCATACTGAATGCAGCTATCAGAAATGTTCTCAGATTGTTATGTAGCAATTTTATTCGCTTCTTTACTGGTACATTGCATGAACAATATCTACAGATGGTCTGTTAGCCACGAAACTTGAAAGTAGTGATGAAAATGAATAATATTTCAAGATACCTGTCACAGCTGAAATGTGATTCAAAATACACATGGTGTATTGTCTACAAGCATAACTAAGGGAAGGACTAAATAGCCATTAAGATGACTGAAAATGAAGATGTGTTTTTTTTCTCTTCTCTCAAACTTTGTACCGTTTAAGCCTCTGTAAACCCAGGTCAAGAAGGTATACCTTAGAGAAAACAGATTGAGTTAGTACAGGAACTTAAGAGGAAGTAGACAAGGTTGGAATGAGTGAGACCAACATGCAGAGGCATCAGCATTCAGCATAAAGTTTGCTTCATAAGTGTTAGCTTGAGTTACACAGATCTCGTGTCTCAGTGGACATTGGAGTACATGAGATAAGGGGCTAGGTTAGAGGTGGTGTGTGGAGTAAATTAATGGGGCCCACTGTTGGGTGGTCAGTGTACCCCAGACTTGGTTGGCAGACCCTGCTGAGTGGGTAATCTGGGTTGAGGGCATTTGGGGAGATTATTGATTGATGTGTTTCCATTGGTTCTGTCTAAAGTTCAAAATATGATTCTCAAATGTATGTGTTTTTGTATTTGGACTGTATTTGACTCTTGTAAGTGGGGCAAGGCTGGGCTTACGCTTTGCAGTAAGTCAGAAAATGGCAAACTCTCTAAAAGACCGTGTTTGCCTGTTTGTCTGTCATTCATATGAGTAGGTTTCCTGTGAAGTTTCTTTTACCTAAACATCTCTTTCTTAAATTGTTATTATCTTACCAAATCTCCAAAGTCCTTTTCTAATACTATCTTCAACTAATCTTATCTAGTTTCTCCATCAAAGTGCAATCTCTCCTTTCAAATTTCTCAAAACACTTTTATCATATCTCTTTTACAGAGAGACAACTAGAATTATGATCTCTAGAAGTCAGACATTATCCCACCGTCATCTCTGTATTTAGTCCCTGAAGCGTCAGAAATGCTACAAAGGGTTGAATAAAAATGTATTGAATTGGCAAATAAAGTAGCAGAAAATGGAGTACCAGCTTTCATAATAAAATATTTCAAATGTGCCATTATCTCTCTGAAAGAAAACGCTGACAAAGCCTTGTCTAGTCACCAAAAATAATCTTTTGAAAGCTACACTGATATAATCAATACCTCAGATAACATGTTTTTCAAAACATTTGCAGTAGAGAATATAACATAGAAGAAAATGGGCAACAGTGCTGGAACTATTAGTACAGATGCAGGGCTCTTGCCGTGCACATGGCTGACCGTGCACCAGCATCTCTGTGGTCCCCTGAGCACTGTCAAGAGTAATTCCGGAGTGCAGAGCCAGGATGCCCTGGGCATCACTGGATATGGTACAAAAACAGAAACGAAAGAAAAGTTAGCAACATGTGCTATTTAACACATAGGTGAACACAGTCTTGACATGGGTACTGCATCAAGTAAGGCAGTATTAGGATCCAAGGAACACCCACCCAGACACGTCTCCAGATCCCAACCTCCTTCCACAGTCACTCTTCCAAATTCCCAGATAAATGCTTCCTACTTCCTTTAATGTTTGACCTCTGATGTTTGTGTTACTAGACAACACAGTGTGGTTTGGCTGGTTGTCATAGAGAATTTTTCTCTATATGATAAAAAATAAAATTCTTGGGGCTGGAGCAATAGCACAGCGGGTAGGGCGTTTGCCTTGCACGCAGCCGACCTAGGTTCGATTCCCAGCATCCCATATGGTCCCCTGAGCACCGCCAGGAGTAATTCCTGAGTGCATGAACCAGGAGTAACTCCTGTGCATCGCCGGGTGTGACCCAAAAAGCAAAATAAAATAAAATAAAACTCTTAAAATGTTTTTCATCTTTCACTAAACAGAGTCTTCCATGTTATTGCAACCAACTGCATATTTATTTTCTTTCTGCACAATATTCTACTTTATGAACAGACCATAATGTGGGTACTCTCTGGTTTGGATAACAACACAATACGATGCTGAGACAGTTCTATCACTTGTAGCCCGGTGCCTGTGCCAACATCTCTGACATGAATGGCTAAAACTGGTATTGCTGAGTATAGAATTTGTTTTTGTTGTTCTTGTTTTTTGGGCAATGCCCATCAGTGCGCAGGACTTACTCCTGGTTCTGTGCACAGGGAATCATACGTAGTACCAGGGAATAAACCCTTGGATTGGTCATGTGCAAGGTAAGTGCATTACACCCTATACATCTCTCCCGCCCTCTGGAAATATTTTAAATTCTTCTGTAGTATAATTTTCTTGTTAAGTAACATATTTCTCAAGGGTGAGTAGAGAGAGCTCGCAGGACTAAAGACATGCCTTGCCAAATGCAAAGCCAGTTCTACCCAGTTCCCACTTCCCCCAGCACCTCATAGTCTTCCCACCCTTCCCTCCAAACACAACTAGGAGCAATCACTGAGTACAGGTTTGGGAATAGCCCCCAGGTACTCCAGGGTGTTTACCCCTCCCCCAAAAAATAAATTAGCAAAATGTTATCAGCCTATCTAATTTCTTTTCCTAGATTACTATAAAGACAGTATAATATAAATGTATCCCATAAACTGTGATTTATAAATAAATTAAAATGCTTCTAATTACTTCTGAAAATATGTGTAGTTATTTCATGTTTATTATTCAGTTTTACCTCATACACATATGGTCACATTTTAGGTGACTATCTCATGTAACCATTGAGCCTTTCTGGCTATTCCCCATGCCCACCTTCCACGCCCACCTTGAAAATTGCTTCCATTCGCAAAATTCTCTATTTTCAGCTTTGTCCTGGTCACTATGAACTCATTTGTTCTTCTCACTTTTTTCCTTCTGTTCTAATCTTCTTTACTCTTTGTCCTGCGAATGTAGGAAATTTAGTAGTGTTCTTCTTCCGTGTTTTCTTAGGAACTCCATTCTGTTGTCTTCCACAGTGCTCACTTCCCTGTGGTCCTTCTGCCCTGCCTTGTTCTTGCATCAGAAACCTGGGCCCCCAATGAAAACTCTGACTCAGAGTCACCCTGGGATACAGCACAGAGGGATTGAGCATGTGCCTTACAAGAGGGAGAGCCCAGGTGCCATCCCTGAACTACATGTCTCTGAGCCAGAGAGTCTTGATGGCTCTGGGGACGTTCACCTGCCAAAAAAAAGAGAAATATCTAGATCTCCCACCCTTTTTGGCCTACTTGTTTCTTGTTTTTTCTACCCCAATAAAAAATAAACTTTGTTCAGAAACTAAACAATAAGACCCATTGTATTTACTGAATTTGGCATATTGAATATGCAATGGATAGCTTGCCAGGATCTGCCGTGCGGGAGGAATACTCTCGGTAGCTTGCCAGGCTCTCCGAGAGGGATAGAGACTTTTAGGGGGGCCTCTAATCGCCCTTGCAGGTGTTCCCATGGTTCAAATCATATTTGAACCCTATCAAATATTGTGCGGCAATCCTGGAAGATAGATATTAAGTGTCTTATGATGTGTCGCATGGCCGTGAAGCGTCCGGAAAGCATCCTGGAGTGTGGTGGCGCCTGGGTTGTGGAGGTAGTGGCGGTAGTGGAGGTTTGCCGGTGAGGTATTTATCTGGTACCAGTAGGGTGGATCTTCTGTGTGTAATCCCTGAATCGCCACAGCCGGGCACTGGCCTTGGTGGAAGCAGACAGAGCAGGGTAGGGTGGGGCTCCTGGTTTTAATCCTTTGGTCACCTGTGGTTGGTGGGAGCAGGCAGAGAATCTCTATTCTTGGGTCCATTGAGCCCGGAGTCCAAGGTCTCAGAGTTTTACTTACCTGGTTCTGTGGGGCTTCACTCATGCATGAGTCTCAGCCCTGGAGCGTGGAGGCAGCTGGGTAGTGGACGTAATGGGGGTTGGTTTGAGGCTCTTCATGTTCCTAGAACTAGCAGACGCCATTGGGCTACACTAGCACGCGGCAGGGATGAATGGAGACGTTACTGGTGCCCGCTCGAGCAAATCGATGAGTAACAGGATGTCAAGTGACCAGATACTAAACATACATTTTCATTTCTGAAAATGTTCAGTTTTGCAAAGGTGTGTTCATCAGAGGAAATGTTGCTACTTAATAATGTTTTCTCCTTTAAAGCAAGTAGTTCACATAAGGCCCACAAGGAAGCTTTCCTTAGAGATCCCAACTGAAACGTTAGGGTAAGACAGGAACTAAATCAATTCTTCCAGATTCATATTTGTAAAGATCCATAAAGATCCATCTTGTGAAGCATTTTGAGAAAGCTGTAGTGGCTCTTTAAAACATAACAAAACAGAAAACCCTTCAAAGGAGAGAGAGGAAATGCCAGTTTCTTCTTCAGATGCTAATTTTAGCTAGTCCTGCATCAGACCAGGCCAAAAGCTGCAAAGAATTCTAACCACCCTGAAAAAAAAAAGAAGTGTGTGGTGAGAGTCACACCATGGACTTTACCTGTTTATCAATCACTTCTGTGACAACAGTTACCAAGGAATTGAGGCTTGAGGAAGTATGGGCTGAATTTCCTCCTAAAATAACAAATAGGTAAATTCCCATACTCCATATTCATTTCATAATAAGTGCTCTTGGCTTGGCAGGTTTGTTTGGCTATATCTGAAGATGAAGCTGTGGAAGGTAAAATTATACAAGAACAGTGCACTTATCTAGTCATTTCCCTACTCTTCACTCTGAACATTTGAGTAGCTTCTAGCTAATAATCTGTGATCTCATTATCTGAACTGTAACACAGGGAGCGACATAATGTGGGAGGTATATTGGGCACTGGTGCACTAATCCATTTTTATTTTCCTTTCTCTCTTGTCTTTGCAAGCTAAGATCAGCGTCAGCCAGAGACAAGTAACAGTTCAGAAGGGCCCTCTGTTCCGGACTGTAGGTTACCCTGCCAGCATTGGCTGCAATGTGACTGGCCACCAGGGACCCTTTCAGCAGGATTTCCAGTGGTCTTTTTACCTGCCAACAGACCCAAGCAGGGAAATCCAGATCATTAGTACCTCGGATCCACAGTTTACATACGCGGTTTATAACACTCGAGTTCAAAGTGGAGACATCTACATAGAGAGGCTCCAGGGTAACTCCGTGTTGCTCCACATCTCAAATCTCCAGATGAAGGATTCTGGCATATACGAGTGTCACACGCCCAGCACTGATGAAAGATATTTTGGGGTATACAGTGCAAAGACAGAGCTCATTGGTAAGTGTTTTGCCTTCCTTTGCTTGCTAGCAGTCTCTTGAGAAGTTGGAGTGTCTCCATTCCAGTGGCTTGCAATGGGACCCACATGCCCTTCTGGCTATTTGGGGGATCTGTCAAGAATTGAGGGGCTGGAGCAATAGCACAGCGGGTAGGGCGTTTGCCTTGCACGCGGCCAACCCGGGTTCTATTCCCAGCATCCCATATGGTCCCCTGAGCACCGCCAGGGGTAATTCCTGAGCGCAGAGCCAGGAGGAACCTCTGTGCATTGCCGGGTATGACCCAAAAAGAAAAAAAAAGAATTGAATATTGCTTAGTCTGTAAAATTCTCCATTCATTCTTCTACTTTCTTTTTTCATGAAAAATTTAAAAGTATGTGGTTATCGCAAGGCCTATTCACAGCTGTCCCTAGGTTAGTACTAGCAAGACCATTAAGAAATAGAGCTTGGAGAGTTCTCTCTCTGTCTCATATACTTATTAACGCTCTTCTTGGAGGCAGAACACTAACATGATGAGAGAGCTGGCATTTTATATCTGAAACTATCATTCTTTTTTGTACTCTTCTATGGGGAGAGGGTCAAGGCATTGCAATTCTGATCCTGGCTCTTTGTTTAGGATACATATCTCCTCATTTTCAGCCTGGAAAAATCCTATATATTCCTCATCCCAGTCTAGATATTACCTTTTCTGTGAAGTCTGTGCTGGCCACCTTGGGCAGTATTCCCATATTTGCGTCTCTTGATGATGCTCTTTTTACACGCGCTGTGATTAGGATTTATCCAGTTTATATAGAAATGGGTTGTTTGTCTGGTTTCTCTCGCACTCACTCGGAGTTTTTTGTAAAGAAAACTTATCTTAGTTCCCAGGCTCAGTGGCAAACACTAAGTAGATGCTCACTACACACTGAGTCATAGCAGAGAGAAGGATGGTACTAAAATCTTGGCTAATGGTTGCGTTTGGCCCCTGAACGAAAACGTACGCAACCAATTACTTCAGAACTTTATTTTTAAAAGGAACAGAGGGAGGCTACAGGAAGTCAGGTGATTTGCTCCAGTTCATAGAGTCAAATGGGGACAGATATGAAGACCAAAGCTAGATCTTCTCACTTTTAGTATTTTCATTTGTAAATGCTCTAAATAGCTAATACTGATTACAACTTATATTACAAAATACCAATTTGGGGTCAGTATATCAATTATTGAACCATTTGGTTTGCCATATGTCATACACTGTATGTACATGGTAGATGCCAATGTTCCCTTGAGCAAGAGGGAAAGCATATGAATTGGAAGTAGCCAGAGGAAAACCAACTCCAGGTCTGTGCTTTAGAGATGGTTGGGTCAGGGTACCAGCCCCACCTACTGGGGCTTATCTTGTCCGTACTGGGCCAACTAATTATCATCAGTCCTTTTCTTTCAGTTATTCCAGATACCCTCTCTGCAGCTATGACGCCTCAGACACTCCATAAGGAGGAAGGTGAGCCGTTAGAACTTACCTGTGAGGCGTCGAAAGCCACAACTCAGCACACCCACCTCTCAGTCACCTGGTACTTGATGCAGGGCCGGGAAAGAAGTCAAGCCACCAAGATTATTTCCCTCTCCAGAGATTTCATGTTGATCCCTGGGCCCTCGTATTCACTAAGGTTCTCAGCCGGTGATGTGGGTCTCAGCAAGCTTGGGGCCACAACCTTCAGACTCTCCCTCAGGGGTCTCCAGCGCTCCGATCAAGGTGCGATCTTCTGTGAGGCCACTGAATGGATTCAGGATCTGAATGAGACCTGGACACTCATCGGGAAAAAGCAGACAAATGGAACAACTCTGATGATACGCCCAGCAGGTGATTATCTTCTCTAGGAATTCATGACTATTCTAGAAGTGAGTAATCATGGAGTAGCTTTTTAGTATTTGTAATATTTTGTTGGCTCAGAAAATTATTCAAAACAGTCAAGTAAACTTTGTTCTTGTCACTTGGTAGGTTGGACCGAAAAGTTCAATTGTGACATCCAAGTTCTGTCCACAGGTGTTTTCCAAGGGGATCAGTCCCAGGGACTGGCTTGATACTCCAAGTCATGCTTGGAATAATTGGGTTACCATTTTGACCAAGCTCTATGGTAGCACTTTATCCACAATATTTTATTTTAGTCCTAACTCTCTGAGGAAAGGATCTAGCTACCTATTTTTAAAAATTGAATCACAGCGAGATATATAGAGACAAAGTTGCCATGATTAGTTTCAGTCATTCAATGTTCAAACACCCATCCCTTCACCAGTGTAAATTTTCCACCACCGATGTCCTCAGTTTCCCTCCTGCACCCACTGCCACTGCTGGCCTTTATAGTGGGCATTTTCTTCTCTCTCTCTCTCTCTCTCTCTCTCTCTCTCTCTCTCTCTCTCTTTCTCTCCGTCTCTTTATTTTTGGATACTATGGTTTACAATATAGATACTGGAAGGCCTACTTTCAACATTCGGTTCTTGTCCAGAGTGATCATTTACAACTATTATTTTCATGTTGGTCCCTGCTCTAACCAAACTGCTCTTCACCCTACACACAACCATTGACCAGTCCTCCTGGCCCCTGTTTTCCCTGACCGTTCCCTCTTTAGATATAACCTGGGTGTGGGAACGTCAGCAGAGTTCCGTGAGTTGGGGTTCTGGCTTAGTCCAGTCGCCGCTGGAGCCAGTTCCTGGGGGCTGCTGCCCCTGAGGACTCCATGCCCTCTAGTTGGTCTAATCTATTTTTCCTAGTTTCCCATAGGCAAAAGATTTGCTTAGGAAAAGTTGCTGTTTGAATTTTGCCACAGTGGGACAGGAGAACGTAGCTCCCCATTTTTAATCCAGGAAATCTGGGTTTCAAACATGCTTCATGACCTACTTAAGCTCACCCAGCTGGTGTTGGAGTGGTGGGGGCGAGGGCACCAATAACCTTTCACCAGGTAGTTTTATTTTCTAATTTTAAAGAACGCCCATGTATTTTCTTTTGTGGACTGACCAATTTATATTCCCTCCAACAGAGTTTGGGGGTTCCGTTTTCTTCTCATTCTTACCAATACTTTGATAATCAACATTTTAAAGATGACATGAGATCTCATTATGGCGGAGTTCCATTTATCTGGTTATTAGCATTCTTAAGCACCTTTTCATATACTTGGGGGCTATTTTTATGTATTTTGAGAAATGTT
The DNA here is from genome assembly GCF_029834395.1 of Sorex fumeus. NCBI lineage: Eukaryota > Metazoa > Chordata > Mammalia > Eulipotyphla > Soricidae > Sorex > Sorex fumeus. The sequence goes on from NW_026606058.1 coordinate 5,025,752, forward strand.
CGTGACAAAAACAAGTTTTTGTTTTTCTTTTTTGCTATTAAGTTCTATGAGTTCTTATATATTTTGGATGGTTTGGGATTCTTTTATGGTTTTAAAATATTTCCTTCTTTTCTATGGATTCTCTTCATTTAATTGCTTGTTTCCTTTTGCTGTGAAGAAGTATTAAATTTGATGCAATTTCGTTTGTCTATTTGTGAGTGCTATATTTTAGGGTAGTTATAATAGCTTTAAAGTTTATGATCTATTTGTCAATTTTTGCTTTTGGGTGTGTGTGTAATTTCAGGGTCACTTGTCCAAAAAGAAAAATCATAAATTAAACCAATGTAAATTAGATTTTCCCTTATCTTATTCTAATAATTTTATCTTATGAATACCTAAGTTTAATTATTTAATCCAATTTAATTTTTTTTCTTTTTGGGTCACACCCAGCGATGCTCAGGGGTTACTCCTGGCTTATGCACTCAGGAATTACTCCTGGCGGTGCTCGGGAGACCATATGGGATGCTGGGACTCGAACCTGGGTCGGCCATGTTGGCTGTGTGCAAGGCAAACGCCCTACCCGCTGTGCTATCGCTCCAACCCCATTAATTTTATATTTTAATATGGTGTGAGATATGGGTTTAAATTCATTCTTCCTCATGTGAATATTCAGTTTGGGAAAATTGTATATTTCAGTTTGCCATTTATCAGAAAAACTATCTTTTTGCTGGTGTGTGTTCTTTGTATCTTTGTGAAAGAGAAGTTCACCATAAATGCATAGATTTGGTTTTGGACTCTCTGTTTCATTCACTGGTTTATATGTTAGTTTTGATGTCAGCACTACACTTTGTAGTATGTTTTAAAATAGAGAAGTGTGGTATTTATAGTTCTGTTCTTGTTCAAACTTGCTTTGGAGTTCAGAATCGCTGTGTCTCTAAGTAATTATAAGGATTTTTTCCTTAGGGGTCCACTCCAGGTTTATCTTAGCTCTGAGCTCAGGGATCACCTCTGGCTTCGGCCAGGGGACTACAAGTGGTGCAGGAGATTGAACCCATGTCAGCTGCATACAAATCAAGCACCTTGTTTGAAGTTTTTGTCTCCAGTCTGAATATAAGAATTTTCTCTATTTTTTGATAAAAGATAAAAGTCATTCAAATTTTGGTAGCTAGTACATTAAATCTGAGAATTTCTTTGGGTATTATGGACATTTTAACAATACTAATTATTTCAACACATGAATATGGGGGACTTTTCCATTTTTTGTTTGTGTTGTATTCAATTTCTTCCATTAATATTTATTTTCTTTTTGTTGTGTTTTTGGTGGAGCAGGAGTTGTATGAAACACACTCAGGCGATTTCAGAGATGATTCACAGCTGTGTGCTCAGGGTCACTTTTGGCAGTGCCCAGGCCAGGCTCCTTACCTCCTGTACTATCGCTCCAGCCCCCAACATCAACGTTTAATAGATTCACTCTACAATTTTTACCTTCCTCTCATGTTTTATCTTTGTTTTTGTCCTTGCTGTTGTGTTTTAGGCCATGCCCAACTGTATTCAGGGATCACTTCTGGTGGGACTCAAGGGACCATATGCAGTGCTAGGGACCAAATCCAGGTCCACTCAATGCAAGACGAGTACCTTACCATTGTACTATGTCTCCAGTCCTTTTTTCACCTTTTTGATTACATTTAGTACTATTTAAGTCTCTTGTACTATTATTATTTTTATTATTATTATTTTTGCTTTTTTGGTCACGCCCGGTGGTGCACAGGGGTTACTCCTGGCTCATGCCCTCAGGAATTACTCCTGGTGGTGCTCGGGAGACCATAGAGGATGCTGGGAATCGAACCCAGGTTGGCTGTGTGCAAGGCAAACACCCTACCCGCTGTGCTATCACTCCAGCCCCTGTAATATTATTTTAAATCAGATTTCTTTCTTCATTTCTTTCTTTGTTTCATTCTTTCTTTCTATCATGAACAAAATTTACTTAGAAAAGGTCCTGGAGCAATAGTACAATATGTAGAGCCTTTGCCTTGCATGCGGCTGACCCGGGTTCAATCCCCAGCATCCCATGTGGACCCTGATCACAGCCAGGAGGAATTCCTGACTACAGAGCAGGAGTAACCCCTGAGAATCAACTGGGCATGATCCAAAAGGCAAAAAAATAATTTACTTAGAAATACATGAGAAAGGAGAAGAGAAGTATGTGTTTAAAGAACATGGGGCTGGTTTTGCTTTCTTAAATTATTTTTCTGATTATTTGTTGTTAGTGTATAGAAATGCAAGTGATTTTTTAAATTTTGTTATACTACCATGATTTACCAAGTGTTTATAATACAGTCATTTCAGGCATTCAGTGTTCCGTTACCAATCCCACCTCCACTGTGACCTTCCATCCACCAATGTCCCCAGTTTTCCACCCACTCCCCTGCTCCTTCATAGGTATGAATAAATTTACCTCATTTATTCATGCTCAGGGGTTACTCCTGGCTTTGCACTCAGGAATCACTCCTGGCGGTGCTCGGGGGACCATATGGGATGCTGGGAATCGAACCCCGGTCGGCCGCATGTAAGGCAAACGCCCTACCCGCTGTGCTAATTCTCCAGCCCCCATATTGTTTGTTTTAACACAAAGACAAATGGATCTATCAAATCTTAGATCAATAAGAGGCAATTTGTGATCATTTTTATATCTCACAGTGATGTTACTTCAGTCACTGCGTGAGGCTCTGCTGTGATGCTTAATGCTAGTTGGTAAACTTTCCCATAGATTTGCTGCGATCTTACTGGACTGGGAGTACTATAAAATTGTGAGGTGCTGTGCAGCCACTCACTCTTGCAGGAGCAATAGATCTGGAACAGTTTGGTTGCTTTGCCAGTTCAGTGAGATTCCCTTGAGGAGCTGGTGTCAAGTCAGAGGGTGTCAAATGTAGCTGCAAGCTGCTATGCCTTCAGGCAGAAGGGGGACTCACAGCCTCCATTCTGAAAAAGCCCTGGAGTTGTCAGCCCAGATCAGTCTACCTGGGAAGAGGAAGCAGCATCATGATCTTCTGGAGATTATTTGTGTTTAACGGAGTTTTAAAAATTATCTTTATAGATATGGAGTATGAGTCCTCCCAGGCTTAGGGTGGTTTTTGCAGTTTCTGTTTATTAATTTTCAGGCAAATTATTTTTGCTTCTTTCAGTGCTGTACTAGCTCTGCTCGGGTGTATTCCGGACTCTGTACTCCAGACAGAGCTTCGGGTCCCATCCATGGTGCCAGGGATTGAACCAAGTCAGCTTTGTGCAAAGCAACACCATAACCCTTGTACAGATTTTCCAGTCCAGGGGAAGACACTCTTACTTCTCTCTCTCCAGAATTTTTTTCCAGATTGCCTTTCATTTCATTGGGAGGGGGGAGCGTGGGGGACTGTTGAGCAACACCTGGCAGTGCTCAGGACTGACTCCAGGCTCTGCACTCAGGGATAATTGCTGAAAAGGCTCTGGGCACCATATTGGGTGCTGGGAATATAACCCAGGCCAGCCGTGTGCAGGGCAATCTTTCTGCCTCTGTCTCCCCCTTTATTGTTGTTCTGGAGCCTCTGTTCTTTTTGTGACTAACTGCTCCAGCTAGGACTTCCAGTGCTGCATTGAATCGAAGTGGTGAGAGTCAACACTCATGTCTCATACCTGAGCATAGGGGGAAAGCTTTTAGCTGTCCACCACAAGTAGGATGTCAGTTGTGGACTTGTTATATGATAATGAGTTTTTCCTCTCAGCTCATTTCCTTTGGTTTTCTTGCTGTTACATTTCTATGATGACCAGGGCTCACACATGTGACTGGCAATGGCCAATCTGGAAATAGTTTTGACCAGCAAGAAGTGAAATCCAGAAAGAAGATCCCCCCCAAAATGGGTGGCTTTCATCAGCCAAGTCCAGCATGCCAGAAGTGGGACTGCAGAAGGGAGTTGTAATTCTAAGACTGTTGTAATTCTAAGACTGTTCTGAAAAGGTAGAGGAAACGGAGATGGAAGCCAAGTGTGAGGGTCTGGAGCAATAGCACAGTGGGTAGGGTGTTTGCCTTGCATGTGGCCGACCCAGGTTAGATTCCTGGCATCCCATATCGTTCCCCGAGCACCGCCAGGAGTAATTCCTGAGTGCATGAGACAGGAGTAACTCCTGTGCATCACTGGGTGTGACCCCCAAAAGGAAAAACAAAACCAAACAAATGAAGCAAAGTGTGAAAGCAGAAGGACCCATGTCTAAAGCATCGAAGAGGAGTGCTTCTCACGAAGAGTTCACTTGCCAGAGGATGAATCCAAGCTCCCAATGCTTTGCTTCTCTAACCCAGTGCTCTTTGATTTCACAGAAGGGAAGGTACATGTCTCCAACGTACGGTGGGCAGAAAACGTTACTGAACATGGAGAGGCGGCCATCCCCTGCCACATGGAAGTCCCCGGAGACTCCACCTCCCTGTTGTCTGTGATGTGGTTCCGGAACCAAGGCCCATCTGGTAGTAAAATGCTCGTACACCTGCAGCGCGATGGTTTGCTGGAGTATGGCGAGGAGGAGCTCCGCCTGCACCTGCACTGTTTCCGTGCCAACTCCACAGACTTCATCTTACAGCTGCGGCAGGTGGAGCTGGAGGATGCTGGCGAGTACTGGTGCGAGGTGAATATGTGGAAGCTGCATGGCACCAACTGGGTCAACCTCTCATCTGGCCAGTCCCAGCACCTAGAACTCACCGTGCTGTCTGCAGGTAACCTGGGCTGCATCTACCTGGGTCTCAGGCTAAAGGGTCTTTGGTGCCCTCCTCCGCCTTCCCTCCCAGCTCAGTTTTGTTCCTACTTCATCCTGAGACCACTCAGACTCTGGTAGTGAGGAACGTCACCATTTTCCCCAGTAGAAACATCTGCTGTTTCCCTCCTTGAAACAGACAAGTGAGAGACACATTTGAGTGTCAGGCATATCTGACCTGCTCTAGTTTTTCCCCCATTCCTGGATAAATGGGGGAGTCCATCAACATCTTTAGATAATCAAATGATGATGCTGAAAAGATAAGAAGAGTGGGTAGGGCACTTGCCTTGTATGCAACTGTCCTTGGTTCAATTCCCAGCACCACCCTGAGCACTGCCAGGAATGATCCCGGAATAAGACCTGAGAACTGCAGGGTGTAGCCCAAAAATAAACAAAAACTGATCTGCAGTGGAAATGCAGAGGGATGTGACAATTGAACGTTTTCATCTAGTTCAACCCAAATCAACTACATTGAAATGCACCCTCTGTCTCAAAAACACAAGAAATAACATAAAACCGTTCTCAATGCATAACTGTGGAGTTCACTCCTGATGGTGCTCAGGGGCCCAAGGCATGGCTCGGGACTGAGCCCAGGTCCAAGGGGTGTGCTCTTCTTCCTGATACCCACTTCATCCTAAGGGTCAAGCCACTTATCTCTATGTGTCCCTCAAACTTCCAGGTCTTGGGATCACGATGGTATTTGGTGTGCTTCTCCCAAGGGCACCTCAAAAGCATGAAAGGAAGTGTCTCCTTGAAACCTATTTGTGTTCCATGAATAGGCTGCAGCAAGCAAAGAACACTAGTGGCTGAAAGGTGACCTTCCATATTTGGGAAGGTTGTACAATTGGCAACAATCACTTAGAAGGGATTGTGGATCAGGAGACTCAGATGGAAGTGAGGGTATTACTTCCAGCCTAATGCAGTGCCAGCATATATGGTAGGGATTTATTTAGCATTTGTTATGAAAGCAAAAATCTCTCCCAGCCACACCAGTAAATCTTCCCTGGTGACCAGTGAGCTGGTGGAGATGGAGTCACTTCTTTCTGGTGGGATTTAAGGAGACAAGAAGGGAGCCACGAGCTAATTGTGCAATGAACAGTAGAGAGGCAGAGACTTGGTAGGAGGAGGGTGAATGGAAAGGATCACTGCACATCTCATTCTGAAATAGCACAAGCTTCAGCAACACTCAGCAGGAAGAAGGTTCTGCTGAGGGCATCTGACAACTTCCTTAGATGAGATACTTCATTCAGCCACGGTAAAGTTTCCAAAACGCATATTGAATTTTTCAGTTTTGTTTCCTGGAAGCCCGTCTTTCTCTTCTTCTGTTTCATTCTCCAGCAGAAAATTTCTCCCAAGAATGCAGACAAAATGTTCCTTCCTTGTCTCTCAGCTTTTCTTTCAGTCCTATAGGGAGGATTGGGGTGGGGGGGGGGCTGTATTTTGTATTTATTTTCATTTCTTAAATCTCAGTTACAAAGTTGTTCATGATTGGGTTTCAGTCACATTGTAGTTCAACACCAGTGTACATTTCCCACCATCAATGGTTCCAGTTTTCTCCCCACCCACCTCTGTGACAGGCACTTCTCTCTCTCTCTCTCTCTCTCTCTCTCTCTCTCTCTCTCTCTCTCTCTCTCTCTCTCCATCTCTCTCTCTTTTTCTCTCTCCCTCTCTCTCGCTCGCTCGCTCCCTCGCTCTCTTATGGTTTGCAATACAGATAATGAAAGGTTATCAGGTATATCTCCTTACCCACTTTCAACACTCAGTTCCTGTCCAAAATGATCATCTCCAACTACTAGTGTCCTGTTGGCTCCTTCTCTATCCTAACTTCTCTTCGCCCCCTCATATTCATGTGGCAAGCTTCCAAACCTTGATGAGTCCTCCTGACCCCTGGAGGTTTACCCTGGCCTTGGATATTCTTAAGGCAGTCATCCTATATCTGTCCCTCTCAGGAAGGACTTTCTTTTCTTTCAGTCTTATAGGAAGTACCACATCCTAAGCACATTCCATACCTCTTTTCCTAATGGAATCCTGAAGCTCTGTAACGGCTTTTACAGGGAATGAGTATGTGGGAACTGCACAAACTATGTATTCTGGGTCTGCAGCACTTCTCTCAGGAACCAATTGGAACCTTTGGCACATATACTTAGTGTCAAACTTTATGAATCCTAGTAAAATAGGTATGCAATTTTTCCTGGAGAAAAATTAGTAAACATTGAGCAATCTTTTTCTTTCATACAATCACGGAAGTTTAAAAAACTGTGCCATAACAACCTCACGGGGGTTGTAATAAGTACAGTGAACGGTTTCCACATAAATCCTGATAAGGTGGCATCTGGCTTCTTCGGCCTAGGTTTTTTTCCTAATAGTCGATCTTCATGAATCTGTGGAATGATTTAATGCATATTATTTCCTCAAAGCTCAATAGATGATTGCCCCCCCCCCATTTGGCTAATAAGCAGGTTTTATGATTGACGAGGAAAAGTAACTTGTGCAGTATCAGTGATGGTGCACTGAGAACATGGATATAATCCCAGTTCTTTCTGAGATGTAGCCAACTATGTACACAAGCATACCATGGTTGGCACACCTATCTGCTGTTTCAACCTTGAGTTCTCTCACTGCATAATCCACAGACGTTCGATGTATTCATATAAGATCTGGGACGATTATTGGGTTTTTTTCTCCTTCCCTTCCCTTTTTTCATTGTTTTTGGTGATGTGTTGAGTGAGAGCAACATGCACCCTATTCATAGTGGTGTTTGCACACATCCTGGTTGTAGTGCTCACCATGCATCACTGTGGTGCTCACATGAATAGTCACCAGATTCAGACTCCAGACCACGATGCCAATGCATCACTATTTGTGGTGTTTCTCTAAGTGTATCTCTGAGGCACAAGAGCCCACACTCTGACACATATGATTCCAGGTGAGGGAATCCCCAAAATCAGACACCTATACTGCGCTTGGTACCTGTGGTCAGCACAAGGAATCAAATATACCTCAACCTCAATTTTGCAAGGCAGGTGTTTTAGTCACTAAACTGTCCCTAGGGACCTGCTGGGGGAATGATTCGAGTGAAGCACAGCTTGAAGAGAAAAAGGGGTGTTGTGGCATGTGGGTACAGGATGAAAAGATTTCAAAACCTAGTTTTGTTACTGCTCATACTTTTAGAAGTGAACGTAAACGTGAGGTGGTTGTGTAAACGGAGAACGTGTAGCAGACCAGCGGTGATCCAGGTGAGCACCCCCTACCCACACAAGCAGTGCTTTGCTGGCCCCATTTAGAGCAGTCAGCTCAAAGTTCAGGGAAGACTTGACCCTGAGAGATGCAAAGAGTCACCTCTGGGTTTGAGATGAGGAATTAACACAGGCAGTTCTTTCAGTGTTCAGTGGATCAAGCATCACTTACCCAAAATGCACATTAAGGTCATGGGCCCCTTCATGAAACAGCAGGTGAACCGTATTATATTCTTTTTTTTTACTCCCTCCAAAGGGATGTTCTTCAAGGTGCCAAACGCATTAGCAATGCTGAAAATGGCATGACTGCAGCCTGAGGCAAGTGGGAATTACCTTCAAACCAGTTTTCATCTCTAAAAGTCTAGAATATCATGAATCTTATAGCTTAATCTTTGAAGAATAGAGTGCTGATGTAAGAGCACAGCTACGATTAGCTTCACTCAGTATCAAATCCTCAGAGCTTCTCTGAATATTAATATCCTGTTATTAAAGATGGAAAGGTAAAGGTAAAGGCCCTCCCGTTGATCATCGATTTGCTCGAGCGGGCCCAGTAACGTCTCGATTGGAGACTTTGTTGTTACTGTGTCTGGCATATCGAATACATCACGGGGAGCTTGCCAGGCTCTGCTGTGCGGGCGAGATACTCTTGGTAGCTTGCCGGGCTCTCCGAGGAGGGTGGAGGAATCGAACTCAGGTTGGCCATGTTGGCTGCGTGCAAGGCAAACGCCCTACCGCTATGGAGCGATAGCACAGCGGTAGGGCGTTCGCCTTACAAGCGGCCAACATGGCAGATCCGAGTTCGATTCCTCCGCCCTTCTTGGAGAGCCCGGCAAGCTACCGAGAGTATTTGATATGCCAAACACAGTAACAACAAAGTCTCCAATGGAGACGTTGCTGGGCCCGCTCGAGCAAATCGATGATCAACGGGAGGGCCTTTACTTTACTTTTTACTCTTATTAACGATGGAAATGGGGTTGGATGATTACAATTTAAAAGTTAGTTTCTCTAAGTTTGTGTCCTTGCTTATCATAAACTGGCACCCTAACCCTTTGTCAGTAGCTCAAGGTGCTATTTCTTGGAACCTTTGGGGTTTGAAGACTTTTGCCTTTGCTTCCTCAGCAATTCGGCCAGAGATGCATTGGGCCTGTTCCACCTGTGTGTATGTTGACTTGGATTCTCATGAACTACAGCGGCTAGACACTTGGACATTTCTGTGTGCCTTGTCGAGTGTTTCTGATCCATGTGGCTATATTAAGCCAGTTGAGGAGGGGGAAAGGTAGGACGACACAGAGTTACTCAGGAACTACTCCCGGCTCTCTTCTAAGAAGCGACCCTTGGTTGTGGTTGGAGGACCATAACTGTGATACTGAGAATGGTGTCACCCACACGCAAGGCAAGTGCCTAATTCCTGTGTTATCTCCCGACCACAGGTCAAAATTTTTTCATTCCAATGGGGAAAATGTTAGTAAACACTGTACTAGGCCCTGCTGGTGGAATCTAGATTTAAATGGCACAATGAGACCAACTCAGGTATGCAGTGAAGCAAAGGAGAGGAGACTGCACAGAAATAAAAAGGGGTGGAGAAGAAGTTAAGAGAGAATCAAGCCTAGATCCGGAGGGGGAGACCTAGGAGAGGGTCATGCTCTGGGCAAGGTCAGAAGGACCCAGAGAAGTGGGGTGCAGAGAGAGGCCAGGAGAAGCCATCAGCAAGGGAACTGAGCACTAGCACCCACAAGTGTGGGAGAATGATTTGGAGTTAGGAAAGGGAAGTGTTACTCATCGCAGGTGTGTTGTAATGAGGATAATGTACTGTGTGGGTATGCTTACAGGGATGTGTGTGTGCGTGAATTTGCCCATTCAGACTCATGTACATGCCTCAGAAGTAGCAGTGGGAATAACTCAGAGAAAATTCAGGACCAGAGGCCCAAGCAGTAGTACAGCAGGTAGGGCATTTGCCTTGCATGTGGCCAACCCAGGTTTGATCCCAGGAGAACCACATTTTCCCTCAGCACACCAGGAGTAATTCCTGAGTGCAGAGCCAGGAGTGACCCCCAGCATCGCTGGATGTGCCCCACCCCCCCAAAAAAAGAAAGAAAAAAATTCAGGACTAGCAATAGAATTGAGAACAGGGGCTAAAACATAGATATTTGTTCTGAGAAAGATTAAAGAGTTGTTGTTTTGTTTTTCTCTCTGGCTGTTAGTTTTAAATAGGTCACTGGAACTCTGATGGATGGAAATGGCAGGTCAGCAGGAGTTCAGGCTGAAGAGCAGTATTCTGGAATTTTCTCCTTGCTCCCCTTCCTGTGCTCCCCACTGATTATTTCAGGGACCAATTGCTTTTCCACCCCATTGCTTTTACATGTATTTGTCTGTTATAATTGTAACATGGGGTGTAGAGATGATTCACTGTCACTGTCACTGTCCTCCCGTTGTTCAATGATTTGCTTGAGTGGGCCCAGTAATGTCTCCATCGTGAGACTTGTTTTTTTTTTGCTTTTTGGGTCACACCTGGCTATGCACAGGGGTTACTCCTGGCTTTGCACTCAGGAATTACTCCTGGTGGCGCTCAGGGGACCATATGGAATGCTGGGAATTGAACCCCGGTCGGCCACATGCAAGGCAAACACCCTACCCGCTGTGCTATCACTCCAGCCCCCATCGTGAGACTTTGTTCTTACTGTGTTTGGCATATCGAATACGTCACGGGTAGCTTGCCAGACTTTGCCGTGCAGGCGAGATACTCTTGGTAGCTTGCCGGGCTCTCTGAGAGGGGCGGAGGAATCGAACTCGTGTCAGCCATGTTGGCTACATGCAAGGCAAACGCCCTACCCACTGTGCTGTCGTTCCAGCCCTAGAGATGATTAGTACATGGCATATTTTGATGGATACTTGATTTGTGCAAATACACTGGAGACTAATGAACCTTTTTTCCTTCTTGGATTTACAGAGTCCACATTTGCTGGCAAGATCTGCTCATCCACCTGGTTACCCTATTTGTTAACCATCTGTCCCTTAATTGTGATCTTTCTGCTGCTCATGGTCCTCTCCTTCTTATATTGGAAAGTCAAGAAGTTATCAACCTAGAAACTAAACCCACAGCAAACGAATTCTCTCTGGGACAGCGTGAAAACCAATAGAGAATGATCAACTGCCGGAGGAAAGAAGTTTAAGAGGATGAAAACCATTGAACCGAGAGAGCTTCACAACCTGTAGTACTGGCACTGCATTGGCTGATGACTATGAAACCTGGCTTAGCTCTCTGTGTCTGTGGTCATGAGAATGTTACCTTAAAATAAGAGTGAACACCTATTGAGAAAATCAGAGGGAATTTGTACTGAGAGTTTCTTAGTCTATTACTTCCTTTATCCATGCATCGCCTCTCCCCCAAGAACTAGATGTCACCCCCTTAATCCATTTTACATTTGCCACATTTCATAAGGTTAGTTGGCTTAGTTGGTTGGTGGTTTTTTTTGTTGTTTTGGGCACATCAGGTGGTTCATCCCTGGCTTGTGCTGGAGAGTCATTCCTGACTTTGAGCCCTTTACAGGGATTGAGTCCTATGATTGCAGATAGAGAATAGCCACGCTCGCACAGTCTCTTAGAGTTGAACAGAGCAGGGGTAAATGGATTCTTCTGCCTCTTTCCTAGAAACAGTCCGGGCACGCTGGTGCTTATTGATCCCTTTTGTCCAGGTGTAAGGTCTAGGAAAGAGTCTCATGTCAGCAAGGCAAAAGGAATTGATTCTACCTTTGATATCAAGTCAGCCTCCACAATTACAATGGTTCGCCTAGCTAGAGAGGTAGTATAGCAGGTAGGACTCTTGCCTTTACAGTCAACCCAAATTCAATCCTTAGCATTTCCTATGTCCCCTGAGTCCTACCAGTTACTATCCCTGAGCAACAAGCAAGTAGTAAGACCTGAATATGGTACAATGTGGCCCAAAATACAAAATATATTTAATAATATATTTGGGTCAGAATTGCCACTTTTCTTCTCCATCTCATCACTTAGTGCCATCCAAGAGCAAATTGATTTTGACTCAATCAATGTTAATACCTTGATAAAATGAGAAAATATTCTCTACCCTAGGCTCCTTTTTCTTAAAGACTCATTAAATCACTGCTAAAGATTAATGATTATGTTTGTTTTTTTAAGGTTTCAGGTAACAGTAACCTGTGAAATCATCGAAGGTCACATGTCTCTCCTCTCTCCCACCACAATACCCATACGGGAATGTCAGACTCCTACTCCCTCTCAATTCCTTACTTTCCTTTGACCTGACAGTACTGGCTTAGACAGGAAGGGAGGTGGTGGCAGTAATTTGGAGGAGAAAGGGATTAAAGATTTGCACCCTGCTCTAGCAGGAAGTAGAGATGTGGACAGAGCAGTTAGTTGGTCTGTCTGGTTTCTCAGGGTCCTCCATTCCCAGCCAGGAAAACCCAAAAGTTTTGGGGGTGGTAAACGCCATGATTTATGACTTCTATCACTGTCCCAGAAGAGAAACCAGCCATCCTCACTGTGTGAAGCACCTTACCTCTGGTTCACTAGTTGCTCAGGCTGTTGTTCAAGCCCAATTTGGAAATCAATCAGTGCGACCTAACAGACTTGACAAAACACATTTATAAATTTATTGTCCATATTACCAGCGTGTTGCTTTAATGCACAGTGCTTTGCATTTCCAAGGAGAGAAATTCATTTTAAATTATTTTATCAGGCAAACACGTTCTCTCCAAATATAATTAGTTTTTTTGCAAGGGGTTTATTGGCGACTAAGTGAATTCTCAATAAATAAATAGATTTATTGTGGGAATTCTATTGATCTACAAATTCATTCCCACTATAGATCTATCTATATATTTAAATTTATCTCCCTTTATAGTCTTGTTTGGGCTGGAGCGATAGCACAACGGTAGGGCGTTTGCCTTGCACGCAGCCAACATGGCCGACCCGAGTTCGATTCCTCCGCCCCTCTCGGAGAGCCCGGCAAGCTACCGAGAGCATCTCGCCCGCGCGCCAAGCAAGCTCCCCGTGATGTATTCGATATGCCAAACACAGTAACAACAAAGTCTCCAATGGAGACGTTACTGGGCCTGCTCGAGCAAATCGATGAACAATGGGAGGGCCTTTACCTTTACCTTTATAGTCTTGTTTAAAATATTCCAAATGTTTCTTTACAAAAGTCAACACATTTGTTTTCTTTCTCTCATGCAAGAGAGCATATTTTTTAGAAAAGAAAGCTAAAATTAAACTTACCCTCCACTGTTTAAATAGAAACCTGTATTTTCAGATCACAAGTCCTTCTCTCCCAGAAGGGAGAATAACATGACACTCGCCATAACCATGCAACCAGACTCGCGCCAGGCTTTCATTTGGGGCGCCCTGAAGAGAGGGAGGTGAGACCACTTCCCACCCCAAGGGACCCATCCCTGGCAGCCGAAAACCTCCAGAACCCATCTGCCGCCATGCTCATGGCCGCTCTCCACACACTTGGCCCAATCACCAACCACGAGTGAATCTATTCCTGGACTGTGAGGCCACATTTGCAGCCACATGATACTTCAAACTACACACCCATGCTCCAAGATTGCCGCACCACATTTGATAGGGTTCAAAGTAGGAGACAACCAATATTAGAGGGAAATATACATATTTTACATATATATATATATATATAAAGCACACAAGGCTCAACCTTTAACAACATGTAGGGCTTAATGGCCCCTGGATGAAATATAGCAATCTCCACACTCTTTCCTCTAAGGATACCTTTTTGTAGCATTTCATAACAATACAAAATATATTATTTCTGTTCTGCTTTGGTGCAGGGATTGGGTTCGGGATGGAAACATCTGAAATATGGTGGTGGGAAGGTGTAATGCTGGTGGGATTGGTGTTTGAATATTACCTGTAATGAAATATTTTGAAGTACTTTACAAAAGAAAAATTTTTTAAAAAGTGAAGAACTTAGACACCAAAAAAAAGAAGAAAACTATTTTATGTTTTAGAGCATTTTCATCTACCTTTATTTGATAAGGAGCTATTAGGAGCAAAAAAGTACAAGTGATTCTAAAATGGGACAATTGTATCCTTTCAACTATTTCCAAGTTAATAAGAGATCTGTTTTTATTCAATATTAACGTCAAGGGCTCCATGCCAGGCTGTGGGGTGGGTGAGAGCCTTCCCTGCCCAAGGGACCCAGCTCTGGCAGCTGACCTCCATTACCAAACCACTGCCACAGTCCAGGCTGCTTTCCTGATGCTCAGGCCAAGCCTCACACATGAATGAAGTCCCACAGAACCCGGATGATGCGGAACTTTGTTACCTTGGAATCTGGACTCAACAGGACCCTGGATCCTCAGCCTGCTTCCTCCAGTCTCTGGTGACTCAGGGATCACACCCATAAGCCATACCCTGCTGGCACCACATAATCTCATTGGCTACTCTCCAGAACTCAGGATGCTCCTCCCAGACGGGAGTATAAAGTGAGACTCCCAGAACCATACCACCGAACTCTGCACCGGGCTGTGAGGGAGGTGAGAGCCCTCCCCATCCCAAGGGACCCAGCCGCGTCAGCCAACCTCCACTACCCAACCACCGCCATGCTCCAGGCTGCTTTCAGGACACATTATAAGACACTTCCTACCCATTTGCCACAATTACTACACCATATCTGATGGGGTTCAGACAGTAGGCAACAAATCATAGAGAAAAATATATAAATATATGCCTCTCTGAGAGCCGGGCAAGCTATCGAGAGTATCCCGCCTGCACAGGCAGAGCCTGGCAAGCTCCCCATGGTGTATTCGATATGCAAAATACAGTGATGACAACAGGTCTCATTCCTCTGACCCTGATAAAGCCTCCAATCGTTAAGAAAAGATGAGTAAGAAGAGGCTGCTAAAATCTCAGGGCTGGGAGGAATAGAGATGTTACTGGCACCCACTTGAGTAATTCAATGATCAACAGGATAACAGTGATACAGTGATTAACGTCAAAGTTTTATGAGGTTTATCTAAAACATAATTTTTGCCGATAATAAGCAGAGAATGGAAATCTGAGTAGTAATTGAGATCATGGATAGAAATACAGAATTACATAACTAATGAACAAATAGTCTGATGAATAGAAGTATTTAGAATTGGTGACTAGTTGAAGCAGTTCTGAAGTGTGAATCCACTATGCTAATGAGAAATGAGAAATTCACCACCACTAAAGCAGTCCACATATCCTGATAGCGACGAGTAACGAAAAATAAGTTTCTTTTCAATATTCAGTTGATGGAGGCATGTTTAGGAGCAGCTGGCTCATGACAAAAGATGAAAGCAGTGATAGAAAATCATGAGGCACAGGCCAGAGCAGTAGTACAGGATAGGGTGATTGCCTTGCATGTGGCAGGACTGGATTTGATTCCCAGCATCCCATATGGTCCTCCAAGCACTTCCAGAAGAGATTCCTGAGAGCAGAGCCAGAGGTTACCCCTGAGCACCATCATGTGGGCCACTACCCCTCAAGAAAAAAGAAAGAAAGAAAAAAAGAAAGAAAGAAAGAAAGAAAGAAAATTATGAGACATATTTTTTCTTAACAGTTTTATACTGGAGTTGCTCGTAATCCCAGACTTTCATGTTACCCTGTTGCAAAAGGGGCTGTTATCCCTGTTGATGTTAAGGATCTTAGATAGTACTTAAAGGTAAAGCATTTATCTGGTATGCATGAGAACTGGCTTTGATATGTAGCACAAAGAACAAAAAGAGGAAGGGAGGAAGGGAGGAGTGAAGCATGAAAGAAAAGGAAGGAAGGAAGGAAGGAAGGAAGGAAGGAAGGAAGGAAGGAAGGTGGGAAAGGAAGGAAGTTGGGAAAGGAGGGGAAAAATGTCGTTCATAGAGACTGGAATTTTTCCTCAATCATGCAACCACATGCAGAAAAATAAAAGTAAAATTTAAAAACAGATCTGCCAACAGAAGGCCTTGGCCTCCATCCACAAAGGAAATACTATGCTCAAATTCATTATTATGGGAAAATCTGGTGATAATAAAATCCACCTATCATAGTTGTTATGACAATAAGATCAGATATGAACATAGTCTTGGACACTAGAAGTGCTCTGTAAGTATTCTTAGATGATGCAGGATTCTGGGAGTTCATATGAGCTTACAAATAAGAGCCCTTCTGAATGTTTTCATGTGTTCACTTCAGTTCTCCAGGCTTCCCATACAGCAGAGATGCTGGATCACATAGGATACCAAATTGAACAGTGTTCAGTAAAGAGCAAGGAAAAGAAGCAATCCTCATTCTGTTTTTGTAAAACATTCTAGATTTAAAACAAATCAGACAAATTGAACAAATTAAGTGGTTCTTCATTGTTAAGTGTGTTCAATTCGTCAAAGTTATACATAGCAATGACTGGAAGTCCTAGAACTGTAAACAAAGATACAGATATGTATGTATGTATGTGTATATATAAAGTTAATCTTTAACTAGAATATATCATAAACAGTTCTTTGGGAATATAAAGCAGGAATCAGAGTTTAAGCGTTTCAGAAACATGGCAGGTAAATAAGAGAAAATTATTCTTCTGGTCAAGCTTCTTAAGGAATTATGAAAGCTGGAGCAATAGAAGCATGAGTATGTCTTTATTTTTTTTAATTTTTAAAAATAATTTTTTACTAATGTGGGAGTACTCGTGGCGAGGGGGTGGCAACAGTGCCAACTAGTGAAGAGCGAACCAACATACCACCTACACAGCAGAGCCTGGCAAGCAACCAATGGCGTATTCGATATTCAAAAAAAAGTAACAATAATGGGCCTCATTTCCCTGACCCTGGAAGAGTCCCCAATATGGTAGCGTTGAGGACAAGCAATGAGAGGCTACTAAAATCTCAGGGCCAAACTAGTCTGCCAAAACGAAGAAGGACTAAAATGACTGTCTGCACTTTTAACGCACATATGCTGGCATCAGAACCATCCATTGAGGATCTGATGATGCAAGAACAGAAGATCAAGTATGACATCATTGGATTGACCAAGACGAGAAGGCATCAATCACATCACACCATTTTCAACACTGGAGAAGTACTGTTCCTTGGAACATGTGACAGTAGAGGCGTCGGTGTCCTCATCACCATGAACTTGGCCATTAGCATTAATTTGTTGAATGCCTAACAACCCAAATTGGATGATTATACTTGAATAAATATGACTCACTGCTGGCAGTTTCTATCTTCATTGTCTATGCACCAACATCCAATTATGATGAAAGAGAAATTGAGAACTTCTACATGGAGCTGGAGAAGTTCTATAAAGAAGACCACTCCTTCTACAAGTTCATTGTCGGTGATTTTAATGCCAAGATTGGACCAAGAAGATCACCCGAAGAACTCCACATGGGGACCCTCGGCCTAGAATGGAACAAACAGGGTGAGAGAATGTCTGAGTTCATCATGTTAACCAAGACCATCCATGGTAACCCACAGTTCCAGAAGGCTGAATCTAAATGTTGGACATGGGAGTCTCCCGGTGGATGGTTTCACAACAAAATTGACCACATCATATTCAATTGATGGTTATGCCTGACCGATGTTGCTGTTGTCCCAAAATTCCAAACGAGATCAGACCACCATCTCCTTTGTGCGAAATTCTACTTCACGGAGTGGGGAGAAAGGACTGCAAAGAAGAGAACTCCCAGAATAACCAACAACTGGGAGCTCTTTGACACGATTGTGGCAATATGGGAAGATACCTTCGTTGATAACATTGATGAGAAATACGATCGACTGGTTCAGCACATCCATGATTGTGTGAGGAATGCTGAGAGAGAAAGCCACAAAAAGACTTCTATCTTCGGAAACTCTTGAGCTCATTCGCCAATGTGGTTTGGCGCGAGCCTCAGGCAATCACAAGCTAATGTCCGAGCTTGGAAAGCTGAGCAGAGAAGCAATAAAGGAAGACCTCAAAGAGAGAAGAACAGCAGTGTTAGCTGACATGGCAGAAACCGGGAAAATATTCACACTGCCCACCTGTCCTTCACTAACTCTAAGACCAAGAAGACTGCTCTCCGACATCCTGAAATATCACATATTTCAGAAGTGCATAGAGAAGGTTATCCATGACTTCTATTTGGATCTCTTTGATAGCCATGTCCACCTTCCCACATGCCAAATTCCTCAGGATGGGTATGTCATTCCCAGCGTCCCAGGGTTCTCCCTCCCGAAATCTGACATGCCAATTTGTCGGTTAAGAAGCATACAGCATCCAGTCCAGAAAAGGTCAGACCTGAAGACCTGAAGAATCTGCCACCAGTACCCGTCAATACATTGACTCAGTTCTTCATACGCTACCAGTCTGAATGCAAGTTTCCGACCCAATGGAAAACCAGTAGAATCATTCTGTTGTACAAGAAGGGAGATATGACATCAGCAACTATCACCTGATCTGCCCATTGTCTGTCCTCTACAAGCTCCACCAGTGCACATTCCCCACCACCAATATCCCCAGTATTAACCCCCCCCCTTTCCCATCCTCCCTATGCCTCCATGGCAGACAATATTCCTCATACTCTCTCTCTACTTTGGGTCATTATGGTTTGCAATGCAGACACTGAGAGGTTATCATGTTGGGCCCTTTTTCTACTTTCAGCACACATCTCCCATCCCGACAGGTTCCTCCAGCCATCGTTTTCTTAGTGATCCCTTCTCTCTTCCAGCTGCCTTCTCCTCTTGGCTCATGAGGCAGGCTTCCCAGCTATGGAGCGATCTTCCTGTCCCGCTGCGTATCTGCTCTCCTTAGGTGTCAGCCTCATGGGATGCTTTTATATTTCTCCCCCACCCTCATTGGTGGGGGAGGGGGTGGCATGTGGGCAGTATACCAGGATGGGATGAGATGGGACAGGACGGAATGAGGTAGTCGCATGGCATAGTAGTTTGCCTGTGTTTATGCATGGGGAGTGGGAGTGGGCTGTGGGGGAAAACCTCATGGAGTGCCAAGGATCGAGGATCTAGGATCGAAGTTGGGGTTAGGGGTGGGGTGGCAGAGGAGGGT
Organism: Sorex fumeus; assembly: GCF_029834395.1. Classification (NCBI taxonomy): domain Eukaryota; kingdom Metazoa; phylum Chordata; class Mammalia; order Eulipotyphla; family Soricidae; genus Sorex; species Sorex fumeus. Next base: position 5,044,774 of record NW_026606058.1, read on the forward strand.
TTTTCATTTCACTCCCTGAGTGGTGTATACACAGAGTGTATGAAAATGACCATGAAATGGGGTGGTGCGAGGGTTGGGGAGAAGACCAGGCAGCAGCTGGAATGTCAAGAAGCTCTCTGAGAAAGTCCTTTGGTTTCTGTTTTGTTTGATTTTTATTTTATTTATTTATTCATTGACGAGGAATACGATCGACTGGTTCAGCACCTCCATGAATGTGCGAGGAACGCCAAGAGAGAGATAGCCACAAAAAGTCGCCTATCTTCGAAAACTCTTGAGCTAATTCGCCAGCATGGTTTGGCGCATGCCTCAGGCAACCGCAAGCTAACGTCCGAGCTTGCAAAGCAGTGCAGAGATGCGATCAAGGAAGACCTCAAAGAGAGAAGAGCAGAAGTACTGATAGATGCGGCAGAAGCCGGGAAAAGTATTCGTAACGCCCGCCTGTCCTTCGCCAACTATAAGACCAAGATGACTGCCCTCCGACGTCCTGATGGATCCATCACATCCTCCAGAACGGCAATGGAGAAGATTATCCATGACTTCTACTCAAATCTCTTCGATAGCCATGTCCACTTGCCGACATACCAAATTCCACAGGATGGGTATGTCGTTCCTAACGTTCTCCCTTCCGAAACCCGACACGCCATTTCGTTGGTAAAGAAGCAAACAGCACCCGGCCCAGACAAGGTCAGACCTGAACACCTGAAGAACCTGCCGTCAGTACTCATCAATACACTGGCTCGGCTCTTCACTCGCTACCTGTCTGAATGCAAGGTTCCGTCCCAGTGGAAAACCAGCAGGACCGTACTACTGTTCAAGAAGGGAGACATCCATGACATTGGCAACTATCACCCGATCTGCCTATTGTCTGTCATCTACAAGCTGTTCACTCGAGTCATCCTAAATAGGATTGGCAGAACACTAGATGAAGGACAACCATGCGAGCAAGCAGGGTTCCGCAAAGGATTCAGCACCATCGACCATATCCACACGGTAACCAAGCTCATTGAGGTTTCTCGGGAGTTCAAGATGCCGCTCTGCTTAACGTTCATTGATTTAAAGAAGGCCTTTGATTCTGTTGAGACGGAAGCGGTCATTGAAGCCCTAGCCAATCAGGGTGTTCAAGCCCAATACATCAGGATCCTCCGTGAGCTCTATTGCGGATTCACTACCAGGATCTCACCATTCTACAAAGAAGTGATCGTTGATGTCAAGAGAGGGGTGCGGCAGGGTGATACCATTTCACCGAAACTCTTCAGTGCCACCCTCGAGAACATCATGCGACGACTGGAATGGGAAGGAATGGGAGTGAAGATAGATGGTCGGCAACTACACCACCTCCGCTTTGCTGATGACATTGTTTTAATAACACCAAACATCAGCCAAGCGGCACAAATGCTGGCCGACTTTGACCGTGAGTGTGGAAAGGTAGGACTACAGCTGAATCTTACGAAGACAATGTTTATGAGAAACAGCCTTGTTCCTGACGCCCCATTCGCTCTCAATGGAACGACCATCTCCGAATGCAACAGCTATGTGTACCTAGGTCGAGAGGTCAACATGACAAATGACCTGGCACCCGAGCTGCGTAGGAGGAAGAGAGCGGCTTGGAACTCCTTCAAGAATGTCGAAGAAATAGCTAAGAGGACGAAGAACCTCCGGCTCCGGGCACATCTCTTTGATTCCACTGTTCTTCCTGCATTAACATATGCCTCAGAGACCTGGGCCCTACGCAAACAAGATGAGAACGCTATTCAGGTCTCCCAAAGAAGAATAGAAAGAGCTATGCTTGGAATAACACGTTTCACTCAAATGAGAGAACGAATCCGGAGTTCTGACATCCGTCGACGATCAAGGATCAGGGACGCTGTCTCATATGCCAAGGTGTCGAAAATCAGATGGGCTGGTCACGTAATGAGATTTAAAGACGACCGTTGGACTAGAGCTGTTACTGATTGGATTCCACGGGATGTCAAGAGACCGCGTGGCCGCCCACCTACCAGATGGTCAGACTTCTTTGTCAAGATCATGAACGATCGGTTTGAGGCCCTCCATGTTCCCAGAACGAAGAGATGCCATTGGGCTACACTAGCACGCGACAGGGACAAATGGAGACGTTACTGGCGCCCGCTCGAGCAAATCGACGACTAACGGGAAGTTAAGTGATTAAGTGATTTATTCATTCATTTATTCCTTTGGTGGGATGTCAAGACTGCATTTCCCCCTCCCCCCTCTTGATGAAGATTCACGGCTTTCTGCCCCACCCCCACCTCACCCCACCCCACCAAGCAAGCGAGCAAGAAATCAATAAATCGGTCCACAAATCAGATTTATCATCCACGACGAGGGATTTGTTGGGGAGAGGGGGAGTCTCTGAAGGGTGGAGGGGGGAAATCCAAGAGGTTTCCGATGGAGTTCTGCGTGGGAGGCCTACTCCTATTTGGTCCCAAAGGGGAGTGAGATGGTATTCTGAATCCAAGAAACGGGACCTGACTTGACGGATCATCACTTTGGAAGAGAAAGGCATTTCTAGACACACAGACCTCCCATTTCAAGGCTTGGTGGCAGGGAAGTGAGTGGCTGTTGAGCTGGACAAGGCACCCAACACACAGGCCAGCTCATTTCTGCTTTGCTTTCATTTAAATAGAGGCAGGACTGAGTTTAGTTAGAGACTAAGCACAACTCCGCCTGGATCAACATTCTGAAGTGAGCTGAGTCCCCGGTTCTTCAGAAGCAGGCAGAGATGGGCCACATCCCACAGTCATGTGATGACTGTACATTTCCACACAGAGCCAGTCCTTGCCCAGGTGAGGCTGGTAATCAGGACCCAGCTGGATCCCACATGAAGATGCAAATGAGTCAACCCCTCAAGAGAGTAATAGGTCAGCCCAAGGCAATTGCCTCTCTGGGGGCTGGCAGGAAGCCTGGATTTCACTGTACTTCTTCCTGTCCAGGTCCTTGAATTCAGAGGCCCATGAAAGAATGGTGGTTTTCTCAGGAACCTTCTGAATTGATCTGGCTCCAGACCACTTCTGGGTGATGAGTGAGAAACTCCATCAGTTCCTGTCACAGTGTGGTTAGGTCCCACAATTTTGGGCTTTGTTTCTGCGCCTGCAGAGAGGAACATACTGACTTCTCCCTTTCTTGACAGGAGACCAAGAAGGTCATGAGAATCTACTTGAAAGACTGAAGACCTTCCACAAACAACAGGATCCCAGCCCCCCCCCTTCCAACTTGCTGGAAACCTCAATATTGTTTCTGATCAATCTACTTTTTCTTTTTTCCTTGGTGAAAAGCAACAATGCTAGCCTAAGACCCAAGGACATCAGAAGGCACAAAAGCTACAAATGAACTCAAGTCCCCATCCCTCACGCAGAAGAGATGAACTGGAGAACAGAGACACATATCAAATTCCTCACATGATCACTGGATCACTTGACTTCCCATTAATCATCGATTTGCTTGAGCGGGCACCAGGAACGTCTCCATTCGTCCCTGTTGCGTGCTAGTGTAGCCCAAGGGCGTCTGCTCATTCTAGGAACACAAAGAGCCTGAAACGGATCGTTCAGGGTCTTGACGAAGAAGTCTGATCATCTTGTAGGTGAGCAGCCACGTAGTCTTTTGACATCCCATGGAATCCAGTCGGTAATGGCTCAGGGGTCGTCTCCAAATCTCATTACGTGTCCAGCCCATCTGATTTTCGACACCTTGGTAAACTAGATAGTGTCCCTGACTCCTGACTCTCGACAGAGGTCGGAACTCTGGATTCTTTCTCTCATTTGAGTGAAACATGATACTCCTAGCATAGCTCTTTTGATTCCTCTTTAGGAGACCTAAATAGAGTTCTCATCCTGTTTTCATAGGGCCCACCTCCACTACCTAGCGGCTGCCACGTTCCAGGACGCTTTCCGGCCGCTTCGCGGTGTGCCCCAGATCTCACTCTTCAGTGAAGGCATCTGGGTGAGAAACTCTTTCCGAAGAGCATTTTATATGAAGAGCACTACATCAGAAGAGGAATTCTCATGCTCTCAAATCTCAGGCGTGGCGAAGTCCCTGGGAGGAATGAGGTCCTTGGTTCCACACTCTGAGATTGTCCCCCACGTGGTGCCCACCCTCAAGAACAACCTGTACCGCAGCAGAAGTGGGTGAGGTTGGTTGGGGTTGATGCCTCCACTGAAAAGTGTGGGATTTCCTCCCAACAGTGGGGATGACAAAATAGGTCCCCCAGAGAAAGCCTGAGCTAGGTTTAGCTAAAAGCCTTGGGATTATTTCAAAGTATTTGCTTTCTAATGTTTACATACAGTATTCACTTTTTTTTTCTTTTTGGGGTCACACCAGCAATGCTCAGGGGATACTCCTGGCTCTGCACTCAGGAAATTACTCTTGGCAGTGCTTGGGGAACCATATGGGATGTTGGGAATAACTGCTTATGAACAACTATGAATAACTTTGTAAATCACAGTAACTAAATATATAACATGTAAAGTCACGGTCCTCCCATTGTTCATCAATTTGCTTGAGCGGGCCCAGTAACGTCTCCATTTTGAGACTTATTGTTACTGTGTTTGGCATATCGAATACGTCACGGGGAGCTTGCCAGGCTCTGCCGTGCGGGCGAAATACTCTTGGTAGCTTGCCAGGCTCTCTGAGAGGGGTGGAGGAATTGAACTCGGGTTGGCCATGTTGGCTGCGTGCAAGGCAAACGCCCTACAGCTGTGCTATCCCTGTCCTCTAAATATTAATTAATTATTAATATTAATTATAAATATTAATTAATTAATTAAAGTATCCTAGAGTTCGCTGTTGTCACATATGTGTGGCCCCCAGTGCATGTGCCTCTATCAGCCAGCCACAACTTATGAGAAAGTCCTTATGGAGCATAGAGGCCCAGAGACACCCCTCTGAGATCTGGTGGCAACCTCACAGGACTATAACTTGCTGGCTTGCTTTGTGTGTTTCTGCTGCAAAAGCAAATACACTGCAAAGTGCACTTTGCCTCACTCACAGACTAATCAAAGACTTAAAGGATGGCAAAGATCATGGAAAATACATGTTTTTTTTTTCTAGGCAATTTCTGATCCTGTGAAGTCCTTCAGTCTTGCAGCAGCAATTTGACCTTTGCATCATGGATCCCTAAGCAGCTCGTGAAGGATGTGGCATGTCCGGCAGTCTGCTAGTGGCCAGGACCATTTCTCCTGCAAACCCAACTCCCAGGATCCCTTTGCTGTGCCCCCTTCCACTCTGGGGCCCCGGGAGGCCTGAGGACCCAGCAGGAATGAGGGAGCACCTTTCCTGGTGCCCAGCTTCCTCTTCTCAGCAGCCACCTAAATGGACCAGATGGAGGGGGTGGACAGTGAGGGGTGGGGAGGATGTATTTGCTTGAGATTCACTGAGAAGGTGGTGAGATAAGGCGTTTGGTGGAGAACCAAACTCCAGATTCCGGGCCAATGGCTTCTGCACCCTTGCAGAAAACAAATACAAAAGAAGTGGGAAGTGGGCGAGGAGGCCAAGGAGAAAAAGTAAAAACGCTTTTGGGCTCACAGAGTAAAGCCGTGCTCCAAGGTTAGATTTCTAAGGTCATCGGAACACCTGTGAAGAGGAGTGGCCCAGGCAGGTCAAAGCAAAACAGGCCAGAGCCCCCGATTCAGGTCTGTGGGGGCTCAGGTGGGCGTGCAGACCCCACTTGCACGGAAGCCAGTCCCCCCACCCTGGGGCTGCCCCTCGGGCACCTCCAGGCACATTCAAGACCCAGGACTCTGTATGTCATAACCCCTTCCTCATCGCAATGCTTCATGACTAAACGGAGACACAGCCACGAGCCAGAGGATTCCCAAAACCAGTAGGAGAGAAAAATGAGACAAACGTTAAACTTTTGGAAAGCCACCACAGAGCAGAGCTCATATGGGCTGGCTGGAGCGAAAGTGTTGCAGGAGGCATGCTGGGTGCTGATAATCGGGTCCACGCTGCCAGCCTGGCCTGCAGAGGGAAGCACGCACGTCCCCCTGAGATCAGAGCGGACCGGCTCTCAGGGCCACGCACTGCACGAGGGGTTCAACAGGCATCCGTGTCATCTTGCCATCTTGTCACAAAAAAAAATCCCGAAACACACGAAACTTAAACTGGCTTGCTGGGGGCAAGGGCTGGGGCTCAGGGGTAGGTGACTAGAGAAAGACACATCTTCCTGGGGGTGGGGGGCGGCTACACTGAGCATAGCTCAGGGGTTCCTCCTGGCTCTGCACTCAAGAATCACTCCTGGTGGTGCTTGGGGACCATACTGGGTGCCAGGGATTGAATCCAGGTCGGCTGTATGCAAGGCAAGTGCCCCACCCATTGTACCGTTGTTCCAGCAGTCAGGCTTTAAAAACATTTTTTTTAAAAAGTGGAACAAGTACTTTTTAAATTACTCTCTCCTCTCTTGCTCTCTCCCTCTCTCCTCTCTCTCCCTCTTCTCCTTTCCTCTCTCTCCCCTCTTCCCTGCCCCTCCTTCCCTCTCCCTCTTCCTCTGTCTCTCCCTCCCCTGTCTCTGTCTCTGTCTCTCTGTTTCTCTCTCTGTCTCTCTCTCCCTCTCTCTCTCTCTCTCTCGTTTTAAAAATTACTTGTTCCACTCTAAGTAGCACAAAGTAAATTATCTAGCCAAGTCAGCAATCACTCCCTGACTTGTTGGGGGCGGGGGGACTGAATTTTCATATGGAGTGTCTTCAGCCAGATGGTCCTCTGAGGTGAAGAGGTGGAAATGAGTAGGGTGCTGGCCAGTGTGAACATATTTTCGTATTATGTCCCCCAAACTCCAGGACCTTTTCCAAGTATCAAAGAGTCTGGGGGCAAGCTAACCCAGTAGAGTGGCAATATGCTTCATCTGCTTTAATTTCCACACCCCTCCTCACCCTGGGCAGTTATCATTCCACTTTATAAGACAGGACACCAAGGATCAAAAAAGCTAAGACACCCGTGGCAGATCTGGGGTTCCTGGTCCAGTCTCCTCCCAAATGACATATCATTAGAGAACCCTAGAGTTCAAGGCCAGGTTAATCCTAGGAAGCACCTGCACTTGAAAGCTCACCATGGGAGTGTTTGCTTTTGGTTTTCAATTCATGGTTATGCTACAGCTTTTTGTAAAGAAGACATGTATTTTGTTAACCAGATAGCAACTTACTGTGCCCCTTCTGGGGTGTTCAGGGCACAGGGGTTCAAGAAGGAGGTCCTCAGATCACTTGGCTAGGCTCATCTTGGCCATCGGCAGGGGTTGGGGAGCCTAGTAGTATCCCTCTCTGCCAGCCCCTACCCCGCTGCAGTTTTCTGTGTCATTAACACTGGAAGGAAGACGCCTCTGTTTACCAAGAAGCAAAACTAGCAGGGATCAGAGTGGCAAGAAACATTGACAGCCTCACACACAGACCAGACCTGCAATCCAGAGCCTATCTCTGCCGCCGCCTGCCAACTCTCCAGCAAAGCAACATGCTTCTGCAGGACTTGTAGAGGAGGAAAAGCACTTGGAATCTTTCCAGAAGTCTTTAAAAAAATTTAAATAGAACCACTGTGAGATACACAGTTACAAAATTGCTCATGATTGAATTTCAGTCATACAATGTTCTAAAATCCATCCTTTAATTGTTGTGCGTTTCCCACCACCAATGTCCCTAGTTTCCCTCCTGCCAATGTCCACCTCCTCTCCCCGCCCACCTGCCTCTATGGCAATCACCTTTCTTCTCTCTCTCTCTCTCTCTCTCTCTTTCTCTCTCTCTCTCTCTCTCTCTCTCTCTCCTTTCTTAGGGCACTATGGTTTGCAATATAGGCACTGATATAGCCCTGGAGCGATAGCATAGCATTAGGGTGTTTGCCTTGTACACGGCAGACCCCGCTGACCCGAATTCTATTCCTCCACCCCTTTCAGAGAGCCCCGCAAGCTACCGAGAATATCTCGCCTGTGCGACAAAGCTTGGCAAGCTACCTGTGACATATCCGATATGCCAAACACATGTAACAGTTAAGTCTCACAGTGGAGACGTTACTGGGCCCGCTTGAGCAAATCGATGAACAATGGGAGGACAGTGCTACAGTGCTACAGGTACTGATCTCATGTATATCCCTTTACATACTTTTAGCTCTTAGTTCTTACTCAGAATGATAATTTCCAAATATCATTGTCATCATGGTCCCTTCTCTATCCTAACTGCTCCCCTCTTACTCGTAGCAAGCTTCCAACAGTGGACCAATCCTTTTGGCCCTTGTTTCTATGTCCTTGGTTATTAGTCCCATACTATTTTTTTAAATATCATACAATGAGTGCAATCATTCTATGTCTATTCCTCTCCTCACTTAACACAATATTCTTCATGTCCCTCTATGTATGATCAAATTTTATTAATTCATTTTTCCTAACAGCTCTGTAGTATTCCATTATGTAGACATACCATAGTTTCTTTATCTAGTCATCTGTTCTCAGGCACTCAGGTTGTTTCCAGATTCTGGCCCTTGTGAACAGTACTGCAATGAACATACAAGTACAGGGGTCATTTCTACTATGTTTTTATGCACTCCCCGGGATATATTCCCAAAGTGTTATTGCAAGGTCATATTAGAGCTCAATTTCCAGATTTTTGAGGAATACCCATATTGTTTTCCAAAAAGGCTGGACAAGTCATCATTCCCACCAATAAAGAATGAAATTCCCTTTCTCCCTGCATCTGTGCCAACAATCTGAACTCTGATAGTTCTTTTAATGTGTACCAGTTTCTGTGGTGTGAGATGATATCTCATTGTTGTTTTGATTTGCATCTCCCTGATAATTAGTGATGGAGAGCATTTCTCATGTGCCTTTTTACAATTTATATTTTTTCTTTGAGGAAACTTCTGTTAATTTCTTCTCCCTACTTTTTGATTCTGTTGGATTTTTTTTTGTAAAGTTCAGCACAGCGGGTAGGTTGTTTGTCTTGCACGCAGCTGACCCGGCTGACCCAGGTTAGATTCTTCCGCCCCTCTTGGAGAGCCCAGCAAGCTACCAAGAGTATCTCGCCCGCATGGCAAAGTCTGGCAAGCTACCTGTGACGTATTCTATATGCCAAACACAGCAACAACAAGTCTCACAATGGAGAAGTTACTGGGCCCGTTTGAGCAAATCGATGAATGGAAGGACAGTGCTACAGTGCTACCAGGACCTTAAATATCTTTGATATTAGCCTCTTATCAGATGGGTATTGATAAGTATTTTTCCCTTTCATATGGTCTGTCTTTTATCTTGGTCACCATTTCTTTAGAGGTGCAGAAGCTTCTAACTTTAACGTAGACTCATTTATTTATTTAGGAATTTGATCCATTTTGATCTGCCTTTTGGAAAAGCGTTTGAAAGAGGGCTGAGTTCTTTCTCTCTCTCTCTCTTTCTTTCTCTTTTTTTACATGTAGCTGTCTAGTTTTCCCAGCACCACTTGTTGAAGAGGCTTTCCTTGCTCCACTCATATTTCTTGCCGTCTTATCAAAGAATAAATGAGCATGTATTTGAGGGACTATGTCAGGATATTCAACTCTATTCCATTGATCTGTGGATCTGTCTTTACTCTAATACCATGATGTTTTAATTACTACTACTTTTGTAGTAGAGTTTGTAGTTGGGAAGGTGATGCCTCCCATCTTTTTTTTTCTCAAGCATTGCTTTAACTATTCATGGGGGTTTATTGTTCCATATGAATTTCAGGAGTATTTGATCTGTTGCTATGAAAACTGTCATGGGTATCATTATAAGACTGCACTGAATCTGGATAGTGCTTTTGGAAGTATTGCTATTTTGACAATGTTAATCTTCCCGATCCTTGAGCAAGGAATGTGACTCCATTTCCTTGTGTCCTATTTTATTTCCTGAAGTAGTGTTTTGTAGTTTTCTTTGAATAGGTCCTTTATCTCTTTAATTAAGCTAATTCAGAGGTACTTGATTTTCTGAGGTAAAGTTGTGAAAGGAGTTTTTTTTTCATGTTATTTTTTTTCTTTTTTTTTTTAAATTTTTATTAGTGAGACACCATGAGGTACAGTTGTAGACTTACAAATCTTTGTGCTTGGGTTTCAATTATACAATGATCAAATACCCATCCCTCCACCAGTGCCCATTTACCACCACCACGGATCCCAATAACCCTCCCACCCCCCTTCCCCCCCAGTCCACCCTGCCTCTGTGGCAGGGCATTCCCTTTTGTTCTCTCTCTCCTTTTGGGTGTTGTGGTTTGCAAAAGAGGCAATGAGTGGCAATCATGAGAGGAGATTTTTTAATATCTTTTTTATCTCTTTATTTGTACATAGGAATGTCATGGACTTTGGGGTATTGGAAGTTTCTTCAATTCCCATTTTGTTCACTTCACTTGATCACTTGATATCCTATTACTCATCGATTTGCTCAAGAGGGGGTGCCAGTTACGTCTCCATCCATCCCTGTCGCATGCTAGTGTAGCCCAATGGCGTCTGCTCGCTCCAGAAACATGAAGAGCCTCAAACCGATCGTTCAGGATCTTCACAAAGATGTCTGAACATCTCGTAGGTGAGCGGCCAAGCAATCTTTTGATGTCCAATGGAATCCAGTTGGTAATGGCTCTAGTCCAGCAGTCATCTCCAAATAGCATTACTTGTCCAGCCTCTCTGATTTTTGATGCCTTGGCAAACGAGACAACATCCCTGATTTTCGATCATTGATGGAGGTCAGAACTCTGGATCCTTGGTCTCATTTGAGTGAAGTGTGATACTCCAAGCGTAACTCTTTAGATTCCTCTTTGGAAGACTGAATAGCGTTCTCATCCTGTTTTCATAAGGCCCAGGTCTCTGAGGTGTATGTTAATGCAGGAAGAATGGTGGAATCAAAGAGATGTGCCCAGAGCCGGAGGTTCTTTATCCTCTTAGGTATTTCGTTGATACTCTTGAAGGCGTTCCAAGCAGCTCTCTTCCTCCTGCACAACTCAAGTGCCAGGTCATTCGTCATGTTGACTTTTCGACCTGGGTACACATAACTTGCATTTGGAGATGTTCATTCCATTGAGAGCAAATGGAATGTCAGGAACGAGACTGTTTCTCATAAACATTCTTTTTTGTGAGATTCAGTTGCAGTCCAACCTTTCCACACTCACGGTTGAAGTCGGCCAGCATTTGTGCCACTTGGTGTTATTAGAACGATGTCACTTGGTGTTATTAGAAAGATGTCACCAGCAAAGTGTAGGTGGTGTAGTTGCCAACCAACTATCTTCACTCCCATTTCTTCCCATTCCAGTCATCACATGACGTTCTCGAGGGTGACACTGAAGAGTTTTGGTGAAATGGTATCACCCTGCTGAACCCCTCTCTTTACATCAATGATCACTTCCTTGTAGAATGGTGAGATCCTGGTAGTAAATCCGTAAAATACAGCTTTTGGAGGATCTTGATGTACTGAGTTTGAACAACCTGTTTGACTAGGGCTTTGATGACTGCTTCAGTATCAATAGAATCAAAGGCTTTCTTTAAATCAATGAATGTTAGACAGAGGGTCATCTTGAACTTTCGCAAAACCTCAATGAGCTTGGTCACCATGTGGATATGGTCGATCGTGCTGAATCCTTTTCGGAACCTGGCTTGCTTGCACGGTTTTCCTTCGTCTAGTGTTCTGCCTATTCTATTCAGGATGACTCGAGTGAACATCTTGTAAACAACAGGCAACAGGAAGATTGGGCAATAGTTGCCGATGTCATGGATGTCATGACAAATAGGTGGCAAAGTGGTGTTGAAGACTACAGCTACTATTGCGTTGCTACCAATATCCTCCTTGAAATGAATTAGTAGTTGTTTTAAATATTTTTGTTAGGGTCGAGACGCTCGCCGCCCGTGAAGGAAGATTCCAAGAGACTTTCTCATGCAACACGCACAGGGTTTGTTGTCCAAGCATGCTGGGGCTCACTACATGTCCCGGAAACAGGACAGAGGCAGAGAGCCCCGAGCCAAAGTACAGTGGGTTTTTATAACCAAGAGTAAAAAAGGAATCTTACAGTACAGCAGTCTGCAGCTTTACCAAGAACAGCACGACACTTGCACAAGATGAACTTCTTCGGAACATCTGAGCACATGTCCCCATATCTGGCCCAACCACAAGGTCATAGCAGGGTGTAGGTGGGAGCTACATTATGACTCTTTTGAGCCAGCTTTTGCAGCTCTAGCTCTCACAGCTTTTAAAATTTTCTGGTTAACTCTTTCCTACCACTAACTCTTTCATGACTATTAGCCCTGGTGGCCCTTACATTTTGATGGTCCTTCATTAGGTGCTTACATGTTTAGGAGTGTAATTTCTTCCTGATGTACATATCACTTTGTCATTAAGAAATGATCTTCACTGTCTCTTTTTAAAAATTTAATCTTTTTTAACAATTAATCTTTTTAAATGGAATACTGAGAGATAGTTACAAATCTTTCATAATTGAGTTTCAGTCGAACACCCATCCCTCCACCAGTGTAGCTTTCCTACCACCAATGTTCCCAGGATCCCTCCCGCTAGCCCCATTGCACCCCACCCACTGCCTCTATGGCAGGCAGTTTCCTTCTTATTCTCTTTCTGCTTTGGGTCATTATGGTTTACAATACAGATACTGAGAGGCCATCATGTTTGGTCCTTTGTCTACTTTCAGCACACGTCTCCCATCCCAAGCGATCCTTCCATCATTGACTTGGTGGTCCCTTCTCTACCCCAACTGTCTTCTCCCCCAGCACTTGTGGCAGACTTACAACCGATGACCAATCCTCCTGGCCCTTGTCTCTACTGTCCTTGGGTGTTAGTCTCATACTATGTTATTTTATATTCCACAAATTAGTGCAATCATTCTATGTCTGTCCCTTTCTTTCTTACTCATTTGTCTTAGCACGATATTCTCCATGACCATCCACTTATAAGCAAATTTCATTACTTCATTTTTTCTAACAGCTGCATAGTATCCCGTTGTGTATATATATACCATAGTTTCTTTCCTTTTATTTTAAATTAATTTTAAAAATATTTTTAATAAATCACTGTGAGATACAGTTACAGACTTACAAACTTTCGTGATTACATTTCAATCATACAATGATTGAGTACCCAGACCTCCAGTGCCCTTTCTCCACCGCCAATGTGTTAGGATGCAGATCGTGATTTCCCTTTAATGACAAACAGACTCCAGAGACTGCAAACAGCAAGCAAGGTTTATTGTAAGAATGGCTAGCCAGGGTTGAGCCGCCTACACAGACACGCAGATCTGATAGGTTGGGCAAGACCCCGAACTTCTTCAAAGGGGACCTTATATAGGTCTTCACCGGCCGTTAACAGCAGAGCCCGGGCATTTCATGGCCAGTAGATTCGTAACAACATATACTTTCTTAACCAATCCATTTAAAAGGACATCACTCCTTAGCCTATAGATTCAAAGATCAGCATTTACGTACATAGGCATTGTGGCTAGTGGGTATTTCATAACTCAAACATCTGGTTATATTCTACCCTGCTCCCCGTGATTTACAGCTCAGGACACCTGCATTCCGGTGGAGGCGGGTAAGGGAAGAGTTACCAGTGGAGGGGCAGATAAGGAAGAGTCAACAGTGGAAGCAAGATTTACATCCCGATTAAGAAGAATTAACAGTGGAGACAATTTACATCTCAGGCCTCTACTAGGGAGGGAGCAGGATTTACATCTCAAGGCTTTACTAGGGAGAGGGCAGGAAAGGAAGAGTTACTAATTATCAGAGTTTAGTTCTGGAATTTCCCTCAGGGTCCCACAGGACCTTACAAATGGTCCCAGTATCCCTCCCGCCACCCCAACCATAGTTTCTTTAAGCAGTTGTCTGTTTTCGGGCACTTGGGTTGTTTCCAGATTCTGGCTATTGTGAACAGTGCTGCAACAAACATACAAGTGCAGATATCATTTCACTGTATTTTTTGCATCCCTGGGATATATTCTCAGAGATGCTATTGCTGGGTCATGGAAACTCAATTTCTAGTTTTGGGGGGAATTTACTATATTGCTTTCCAAAATGGCTGGACCAGTCAGCAGTCCAACCAAACAATGAATGAGAATTCCTTTCTACATGGGTTCATGCCATCACTGGTTGTTCTTGTTCTTTTTGATGTATGTCAGTTTCTGTGTGTAAGATGATATCTCATTGTTGTTTAGATTTGCATCTCTGTGATGATTAGCCACGTAGAGCAATAGCACAGCGGTAGGGCATTTGCCTTGCATGCAGCCAACATGGCCGACCCGAGTTCGATTCCTCCGCCCCTCTCAGAGAGCCTGGCAAGCTCCCTGTGACGTATTCGATATGCCAAACACAGTAACAACAAAGTCTCCAATGGAGACGTTACTGGGCCCACTCGAGCAAATCGATGATCAACGGGAGGGCCTTTACTTACTTACTTACTTACCTTTTTGGGCATTTGTATTTCTTTTTTTTTTTTTGTGGAAGTTTCTATTCATTTCCTCTCCCCATTTTTTGATGGTGTTGGAGGTTTTTTTCTTGTAAAATTCTACCAGTATACTATATATTCTTGATATTAACTCCTTATCTGATGCGTATTGGGTAAATAGTTTTTTCCATTCCATAGGCTATCTCTATATTTCGGTCACCATTTCTTTTGAAGTTTCTTAATGTAGTCCCATTTGTTTACCTTTTTTTCTAATTGCTTGGTCAGTAGTGTTTCATCCTTAAAGATGCCTTTAACTTCAGTGTCATGGAGGGTTCTGCCTACATTTTACTCCATGTACTTTATGGATTCAGGTCTGACATTAAAGTCTTTAATCCATTTTGATCTGACTTATATGCCTGGTCTGAGTTCTTTTTTTTTTTCATGGAGCTGTCCAGTTTTCTCAGCACCACTTGTTGAAGAGGATTTCCTTGCTCCACTTCACATTTCTTGCTCCTTCATCAAAAATTAAGTAATCACATATTTAAGTGTCTGGACCCTCACTGTCTCTATAACAATCTTTAGCGTGAAGTCTATGTTATCTGATACAAAAAGGACATTTCTCTGAATAAACTATGCAAAGGACTTAAGAGAAAAACAATATTCACAAGTCAACAATATTTACAAGTAATTACAAAAAACAATATTTACAAGTCATTACAAATAAACACAGAGGAATGGGAGTACTGTGATGGGAGCAACCCAATAAACTGAGGCTATGCAGGAAGGACAAAACAATGTTATCCTACAGTCAGAAGGTTTAAAAAGCTGCATAAACAATAATAATCAAGCTGTGCAAGCAACTTTATTTCTGCCAACATTACTTGTTTTTTGGTTCCTTATCTCAGCCTTGAGAAAGAAGTAATGGATATGTGGCCTGGGGCCTGACAAAGCAGATACGAGCCAGCCTTCCCTTCAGCCTCCTCTCAAGTCCAGCTGCCAGAGCATGGCGGCCCTTAGACCACCTGTCAAGGTCGGCTGTCAGGACATGGCTCATTCTCATGCCAAGTTTCTCCACACCCAGTCCCTGTTTACAGGGATAGAGGCAGGGGTAGCTAGGCCCATCCCCAACAAACATTAACATAAGCAATGAACAGATGTAAAGCCCCTCCTTTAGCAGAAATTCTTCTAGGAGATCCACTCAAGGATGAAATTCTATCGAGGGGCCTATTGCTTTCTCTATTTTCCTTTACTGGTAATCCATTTAAACATTCACATTAAACTCAGTTCTCAATAATATTTCTAGGGGCTGGAGCAATAGCACAGCAGGCAGGGCATTTGCCTTGCATACAGCCGACCTGGGTTCGATACCCAGCATCCCATATAGTGCCCTGGGCATCTCCAGGGGTAATTTCTGAGTGCATGAGCCAAGAGTAACCCCTGTGCATCACTGGATGAGACCCAAAAAGCAAAAAAAGACTTTTTTCTAGACATTTTGTATAAACAGTAAGAGATATAGACTTTTATCTTTACACTAGATTAAGCTAAAAAGGTCTCCTCTGGACTCATGGTAAAGGATGACTTTTCCTGGGGCATTTGATATATTTCTTAGACTATAATAATCCTTAGGCCAGGTTAGATTTTCCTAATCACAATAAGGTCCTCATTTAGTTACTTCTTTTTTAGTCATGACAAAGTTTGTTCCATGACCATGCTCTTAACTTATTTATGAACCTTAGGCTGCCCCATGTCAGACCCAGGGTAGCTACAGCTTGCCCTGGGTCCATCCAAGTCCCTCAGTGGGATCCATCTTTTGTGATGTAAGGAACTAAGGTCAATCTAATGGCAATTTGAGGCTTAAATCAGGTAAATATGATGAATGCGCAGGAGTAAATATTATTCAGAGTCAATTAACTGCCATATTACAAAAGTTTAGCATTAACTGTCTTCCTGTATCTATACAAAGAAGATCTTGCTCTAAAATAAAAGTACACAAAGGACATAAAGAAAACAGAAGAGAAATATTTCGCTTACTTATACAAAATCCAGAACCATTAGAAGGTTTGACTTTATAAGTTACTGTGTCTGACTTGGAGATATTTGTGACTGAGAGGGGAAGAAGAAGACAGAGGATAAGTTAAAGATAAACATTGAGAATTGGGAGTGCCCCCAGGATCACCAGAGTGGGTGTAATTCAATTAACATAAGCTCTCTGCAGGAGAGAGGACAACCCAACGTTAAACCTAAAACTCTTGGAACTATAATCCAACAAATACAAAAAATGCCATATGATAATTACCTTCTTTACTTTGCACAGGACTGCTTTCTATATACAATATTAAACTGCAATATTTTTTCTCTCTTTCTAACCATATGCCATGATAGTAATTCATATTGGGTGTGCAATCAACCAAAATCAATGCTTTATTTTTTCAAAAATGAGCTTGAGTCTTTCTTACCTGATATACCTAATTACTTGCAATCCATATTTCACCTTGTTCATTTCAACCCTGACTTGAACCATCTCGATCCCTTGAAATCTTGTTCCTGATTTTTGATAGCTGTCTCCTGACTTTGTCAACTGGACTCTTTACCAACCTGCTCTTTTGTACTTCTCCTAAGTTATTAGTAAAAATGTTGAACATGCTGACATGTTTAAGCATCCTCTAGAAGAACTTCTCCAGGTCTTCAGGCATCTAACCAACCTGCTCTGATATGGCCATTTGGGCTGGCTTGAAGTCACATAAATGCCACATTGCTCCTTATTTCAAGGGCCATCAGCCCTTGTTCATGCTTGCTTTGTCTACCACTGTCTACTCACAGTCTATCAGCAAAGGAAATGAGGTTAATCTGGGTGATTTTTCCTTGGTGAGCAGCACAGGAAGCACCCAAGAAGCCACAAGGGGATGTGGTTCTCCAGGACTAACGCTTTCTTCATGCACAAGGTTCGGTCACGCCATCTCACTCACCTGTCATATCTCAATTCTCATCTTAGCTACAATATCTTTCCTCTCCGTCTTGGCTGCACTGAAGAATTAATTTGCATTTGGATGAGAATCACAAGCCTGGGTAATTGGGAGTAAGGGCTTTGCTGGGGTCCAGCAGTGAGAAGAGGTAGATTGGCTGTATCTTTTGATGAAGATCTGAAGCAGTTTCCACAGGCCGAGATCTCATCTATAAAAGACAGAGCTGTCTGGCTGCTCAGTTCCTGCCCATTTTTCACTCTTTCCCTTTCCCTCACTGAACTTCCACTGGTCTAGGTGGAAGTTGCAGGCCTCTCTCCTCACTCAAAGGTAGAACTTGCTCAGCTGCTGCATTAAAGGACCACAGGCCTTTCTCAAGTAAGGAGCCCACTGCCTGGCTGGGGTGGAAGCGTTTCTCCACATGAGTATCTCAGAGGACTCCGTCTGGAGCTGCCCACACCCTAGTTGTAGAGATCCACTTGAGCCAGGGAAGAGTTTGAGACACTGAGCGAATTAGGTTCTTCTCTCTAGGGCTTGGCTCTTTTCTCCCCTCTTGCTTATTGATTTCAACGAGAGGGTGAGGTGTCTCTCCAGCAGTGCTCAGGAGATCCAGGGCCTCCCTCCTGATTCTTGGCTAACACAGCCAGCTGTTCATCCAGAGACCATGTGGTGCCAGGGATCGATTTGGAGCCAGCCATGTGCAAGACTGATACAATCTCTTTGGCCTTTACTATTATGTGCTAATGACCCATTTCTTTGGTCTGTTCCTCTTCTGCTGTCCCCACACTTCCTTCCCATCATTCCTCCACACTTATCCTTCAGTCAGAGGAACATGATCACATTTGTGATGGGCTATGAAGGAAGAATCATCCGGCTTCTTGATATTTCCACCTGAGCCCTTCATGCGTTTAGTTTAAGTAATCCCCTTTTACTTACAAACTTTCCTGATGATGCCACTTCTGCTGCTCCTTCCTTCCTTCCTTCCTTCCTTCCTTCCTTCCTTCCTTCCTTCCTTCCTTCCTTCCTCCCTCCCTTCCTTCCTCCCTTCCTTCCTCCCTCCCTCCCTCCCTCCCTCCCTCCTTCCCTCCTCCCTCCCTCCCTCCCTCCTTCCCTCCCTCCCTCCTTCCTCCCTTCCTCCCTCCCTCCCTCCATTCCTTCCTCCCTCCCTCCCTCCCTCCTTCCCTCCTTCCTCCCTCCCTCCCTCCCTCCCTCCCTCCCTCCTTCCCTCCTTCCTCCTTCCCTCCCTCCCTCCCTCCCTCCTTCCCTCCTTCCTCCTTCCCTCCCTCTCTCCCTCCTTCCCTCCTTCCTCCTTCCCTCCCTCCCTCCCTCCTTCCCTCCCTCCCTCCCTCCTCCCTCCCTCCCTCCCTCCCTCTCTCCCTCCCTCCCTCCTTCCCTCCTCCCTCCCTTCCTTCCTCCCTCCCTCCCTCCTTCCCTCCTCCCTCCCTCCTTCCCTCCCTCCTCCCTCCTCCCTCCCTCCCTCCCTCCCTCTCTCCCTCCCTCCCTCCTTCCCTCCTCCCTCCCTTCCTTCCTCCCTCCCTCCCTCCTTCCCTCCTCCCTCCCTCCTTCCCTCCCTCCTCCCTCCCTCCCTCCCTCCCTCCCTCCCTCCTTCCCTCCCTCCCTCCCTCCTCCCTTCCTCCCTCCCTCCTTCCCTCCCTCCCTCCTTCCCTCCTTCCTCCCTCCCTCCCTCCTTCCCTCCCTCCCTCCCTCCCTCCCTCCCTCCTTCCTTCCTTCCTTCCTTCCTTCCTTCCTTCCTTCCTTCCTTCACCCCACCTTTGATTCTTTGTGCTGCATATCAAACCCAGTTCTCAATCACACAAGGCGTATATGCTTTGCTTTTGAGTCCCACCTAGAACCCTAATTTCTTTCTTATGGGCAAAACAAGGATAACAGCCCCTTTTGCATAAAGGGACCATGAAATTTAGGAAGGTTGGGCAATTCCTTTACAACTGGAAAAAAATGAATGTCTCATAATTTTCTTTCTTTTTGGGGGGGAGGGTTGGGGTGTATTGACCACACCTGTCAATGCTCAAGGCTTACTTCTGGCTTTGCAGTCAAGAATTACTTCTGACAGATCTTGGGAGACTGTATGTTATGATGGGAATTGAACCCAGATATGCTGTATGCAAAGCAAGCACCATATCGACTGTACTATTACTCCTGCCCCAGACTCATGATTTTTTTAATTAGTGAATCACCATGGGGTACAGTTATAAACTTATGAACTTTCGTGTTTGCATTACAGTCATACAATGATCGTTTACCCATCCCTCCACCAGGGCCCATTCTCCCCCACCAATGTTTTCGGCATCCCTCCCACCACACTCACCCTATCTCCCACCACCCCACCTTACCTCAATGGCAGCGCATTCCCTTTTATTCTCACTCCTTTTGGGTGTTGTGGTTTGCAATAGACGTATTGAGAGGGGATCATGTTTGGTCTATAGTCTACTTTCAGCACGCATCTTTCAACCCGAATGATTCCTCCCAACATCCTTTACTTGGTGTTTCCTTCTCTATCTGAGCTGCCTTTTCCCCCAGCATGTGAGGCCAGCTTCCAAGCCATGGAGTAAACCTCCTGGTCCTTGTCTCTACTACTCTTGGGTGTTAGTTTCTTATTTTATTATTTTATATTCCACAGATGAGTGCAATCCTTCTATGTCTCTCCCTCTCTTTCTGACTCATTTCACTTAATATGATACTTTCCATGTACATCCATTTGTATACAAGTGACGACTTGATGACTTCATCTTTTCTAACAGCTGCATAGTATTCCATTGTGTAGATGTACCAAAGTTTCCTTAACCAGTCATCTGTTCTTAACCAGTCACTCAGGTTTTTTCCAGATTTTGGCTATTGTAAACAGTGCAGTAATGAACATACAAGTACAGATGTCATTTCTACTACACTCTTTTGCCTCTCCGGAATATATTCCCAGGAGTGGTATTGCTGGGTCAAATGGAAGCTCAATTTCTAATTTTTTGAGAATCGTCCATACTGTTTTCCAAAAGGACTGAACCTGTTGGCGTTCCCACCAACAGTGAAGGAGAGACTCATGATTTTTTATCATCTCTTTCATCTTTTGTCATGAACCAGCTGCTCCTAAATATGTCTCCATCAAATAAAAATATTGAAAGAACCTCATTCAATTAATATTCATCTCTATTTTCTGATCCCTCAGAGAAAGTATCCAGCAGGGTATGTGGACTGCTTTAGGGGTGGTGAATTTCTCATTTCTCATTAGGAATGTGTAGTGGTGGATTCACACTTAAGACCTACTTGAACTAATCTCACCATTTTCAAACACCTCAGACTATTTATTAATCAGCTATGTAAGCCACTATAATAGGCCAAATCAAGTTTCCCAAGAAGTTGAGACATGACTAAGACTGGGAGAATATTAGCTCCTAAAAGAGAGCAGGGGGAGACTGGGAGTGTGATGCCAAACAGACCACATGCCTTGTGTGCACAGTACCCTAGGTTCCATTTCCCAGGGCCAGTGCTTTTTTGATTTACAGGACTCGATGAGTAAACATATTCCAGCTCTTTTGACCATAACAGTTTCTGTGGAAAACTTCAACTCTGTCGTTTTATTGTTACCTTGACCACAGATAACAAGGCAAGGAAAGTGACTGTATTCCCAAAAAAATGATATTTTAAAAAACAGACAACAGCAGACTGCATTTGGCCTTCGTTTGGGGTTATAGTTGGTCAGTTCTTGATAGATTTGTTCTTGCATAGGAGGGTTGATGTAAGTCAAACAGATGATGATAGAATGGAAAAGTTAAAATGAATGAGAAAACAGGAAGTTTCAACACCTGAAATAAACAAGTGCCTAGCTGGTGAGAGATCAGTTTCCCTATTTTTGGTGGTGGTAGGGAAAGGGAGAGAATTTAGGCACACCTATCTACTCCTGGTTATGTGCTCAGGGATCACTCCAGGCAGGGCTTGGAGGACCATACGAGATTCCAAGGATAAAATCACAGTTGGTGACATTCAAGGTAAATGCCTGAACTCTGTACTATCTGTCTGGTTGACATTCCTTGAAAAGTATCTGTGGAATTGGATAAAAATGCATTTTGTGCTGGAAACTTAAAAAGGGTTAAAGATGACACAGGGATTTAGTTGTTTGAAACTCAGGTCAACTAGCATGATGTAGAATCTTAGCTAGTCAAGTATGGTCTCACTCGCACTAAGCAAGGTTAAGTGTCCAGAATAAATAAACAACCTTGGGGGCACCAAGCTGTGTCTGCCTGGACATGGATCACTGTTAGATATCTCACCTGAGTCCAGTTCTGAGCAGACAGGAAAATCTCACAAGAAAGAAACTTCCCAGGCTCTGCTCCAGGAGGACCAGGTGAGCTGTTTGAGTGGAAGACCATCTCTGAGCTGGACTTGACCATGAAGTGGTATGTGAGCTGAGAGCTGAATGGTGGTGTCTTGGTGGACACAGAGAAGTGGGGTTCCAGGAAGAACATACAGGCAGGGACTGCCCTAAAATTTTACCAATTCTGATGAGGAACCAATTCTGGTATTTCTCCTTGTTACCTCAACTACCACTCGGGTTTCTAATCTGTCTGCTAATTACCAGCAGTAATTATGTTTGAAATAAACCTCATAAGACTTTGACAGTAATACTGAATGTGATCGAAAGGAAAGAATTGTTCCTTTTAGAATCATCTTTGCAATTATTGGCTTCTAATAGTTACATCACAAAAAGGTAGATGAATATGCTCTCAAACAGGCATTATACAGGCACCACCAGTAATGACTCCCCAGCATTGAGCCAGCGCTAACCACCTCATGTGCTCAGAACAAAACCAAAGCAAACCAACCAACCAACCAAACAAACAAACAAAACAGCATCCAACCCTACCAAATAACCTTACAAAGTGTAGGTATCAAATGTAAAAAGTGCTACCTAACTCTTGGGGGATAGGGGGTGTATGAAATGCATATATCAGGGAAGTCACAGGCAAAGAAACTCTCAGTACAGGTTCCCTCTGATTCCCTCAACAGGTGTTCCCTCTGGTTCCAGTTGCAAGGTAACTTTCTCATGATCGTGGACACAGAGAGTCAAACCAGGATTCATAGCCATCAGTCAGTGCAGCGCCAATTGTGTCCGGGGGCTACAAGTTGTGATACTCTCTGGATTCAGTGATCTTTAATCTCTTCAACTTCTTTCTTCTTGCAGTTGATCCTTCTATAGTGCTTTTCTTGATCTTCATGTGAGAATCTTTTCTTTATGGATTTACCTTCTGGGTTGATAACTCCTTGAGTTTTCAATATAATAATTAGAGGGACACGAGCAGCAGAAAGAACACAATGAAAGGACTGATAGATAAGAAATAGAGTAACCAGGTCGATGAGAAGCATTTCCCAGGGAAATGTCCTCTGCAAATCCAAGAGGTTCACTCGTCTCCAGTGGATTTGCACAAATCAATTATTCATTGAAATACTCTCTGTGCCAATCATCACCTTAAAACCCCATGTTATAATTACAGCAGAAAGTATGTTAAAGCAATGGACTGAAAAAGCAGTGATCTGAAATGCTCAGTGGGGAGCAGAGGAGAAGGAGAAGGGAGAAAATTCCAGAATGCTGCTTTTCTGCAACATTTCTTGCTGCACTACCATTTCCACCACCAGAGTTCCAGTGACCTACTTATGACAAATGGTGAGAGAGAAAGATAAAACAAAAAAGAAAACTCCTCCTTTAATCTTTTTTCCTCTGAACAGATATCTATAATTCAACCACGTTCTCAACTCTATTGCTGGTTCTGAATTTTTAACTGTTATTCCCATTGCTACTTCTGAAGCATGCACATGGATATGAGTTTAAACACACACACATACACCCCCCCAAACACACACACACACACCTACAAGCATACCTGCACACCACACTCTCCTCATTACAACAGCATCTATGAAGAGAAGCATGTCTCCATATCATTTTCCCACACCACAGCCCTGCCTGTGGATGTTTCTGCTCAGTTATCTTGCTGATGGCTTCTCTGGTCTTTCTCTGCACCACACTTCTCTGGGTCCTTCTGATCTTGCCAGGATAATAACCCTTCCCGAGTGTTTCCCTCTGGCTGCAGACATCATTGTCTTCTTAGGCTTTTCTCAACCTCACTCCATTCCCTGCTCAGTCTCCTGTCCTTTGCTTTATTACATATATGAGTTGGTCTCATGATGCCATTTATTTCTAGATCTCACCTGTAGAGCTTAGCACAGTGCTTCCTCATATTTTCTCATCTGACTGAAAATATTATTTTTACTTGGGGTCAGAGAGAGAACACAGAAGTTAGGCATTTGCCTTGCAAGTGGGTGACACCATTCCCAGTATCACAATATGGTTCCCCAAACATGACCAAGGGTCACTTCTTATAATCACTTCTTAGAAGAGAGCCAGAAATAGTTTCTGAGTAACACTATAGCCACTGTAGTAACCCACAGCCCTCACCCCTCAATTGGCCTAAGTGTGACCACACGAGTCAAAGACATTCTATAAGGCGGAAAGAAATGTCCGACTGGCCTGCAACCCCAGCCCATGAGAAACCATGTCAGCATAAAGACACAGGAAAGAGGCCCAAAGCATCTCTGGTCACATTGCCAAGGAAGCAAAGGTCCCATGCCAGTTCCTCATGAGCAAGGACACAAACTTAGAGAGACTAATGTTGTCCAACCACATTTCCATCTTTAATGACAGGATATTTGTGTTCAGGGCTGCTCTGAGAATCTGATGCTGAATGTACCTAATAGTAGCTGGGCTTTCAATGATGTCAGCAATTTCTTCCCCAAAGGTTAAGCTTATATGATTTATGAGATTCTAGACTTTTAGAAATGAAAATCGGTTTGGAGGTCATTCCCACCTGCCTCGGGCTGCAGTTATGTCATTTTCAGCACTGCTGGTGCATTTGGCACCTTGGAGAAAGTCCCTTTGGAGGCAGTCAAGAAAAAATATGAACACTGGTTTGCCTGCTGCACCATGAACTCAGCTCCCGGAAGAGAGGAAGACCCCATATACTTGGTGTCTGTTTCAGGCAGGTGAGCACTGAAACAACACTGCCTATGTGAATTTTACAGCCCGAACCCAGATGTGAGTGTGATTGCATAACCAAGGGCCAAATTCACCCCTGAACATGCAACTAACAGCTCTAAAGGGAACTAGCAGAGCACTGCTGGTAAGGGTCGGGATAGGAGGATGAGGCTCACCTGGATCACCTCTGGTCTCCTTCACATCAGCCATTCACACCTTATGTTTTCTTTTCACTTCTAAAAGTCTGAGCGTAACAAGACTGGACTTTTAAATCTTTTCATCCTGTCATCACATGCTACAAAACCCTTTATCTCCAAATCGTGCTTGACTCTGATCATCTTCCCAGCAGACCCAGGGGACAGATCATTGGCTAAAGCACCTGGCTTGCAAGATGGAGGTGGGGGTGCACATTGGATCCCACATGCACCAAGCACAGTATTGGTGTCTTTAATCTGGGGAGGCCCTCGTCTAAGAACAGAGTGTGTTCTCATGCACCACAGCCAGATGTACACAAACACCACAAATAATGATGCATGGGAATTGTGGCCAGGAGTCTGAATCTGGTGAGCATCACAGTGATGCCTGGTGAGCACTGCAACCAGGATGTGTGTAAGCAGAACCATGAAAATTGTGTAGATTTCTCCTGCTTCTCACAACAAAAGAGAAAGGGGAAAAAAGTAATTTTCTGTGGTCTTATATGAATAAACTTGAAGGCTTGTGGATTACAGAGTCAGAGAATGCAAAGTTGAAGTCAAGGATAAGTATAACCAGCCTTGGTATGCTCGTGTGCAGATTTGGCTACATCTCAGAAAAACTGGGATCAGATCCATGCTCTCAGTGCACTGTCACCAATACCGCAGGAGTTACTTATCCACTTTGATCATGAGACCTGCTTGTTAGTCAGATGCTGGTAATGATTTACTGAGCTTCGAGGAAATAATATGTAACATTTCCCAGAAGCCTCAGCACCTTCACTGATTGAGCAAGGAATTAAGATTTGCTAGAGTCCTTCCAAGAATGGCATTTCTTTCCCCCAAACAGAGTAGGAGACAGGCCAGATCTGTCTAATCCTCACCTAGGGGCATGTTCCCTCTATGAGCCATGTATCTGAAATCTCTGAAGACAGGATCCTTGATTGAATGTCACCGATTCCTTGGGAAATTCTGGTTTCCTGAGAATTGCAAATACCTATAATAAAATTCTTAACAAAATGGGAATGGGGGCATGGTGCCGCCAGCATGTCAATCTGTACCTGTGAGGTGAGTGCATCAGCAGCCTGATGGTAATGTCAGACTTTCAGATACCCCAAAATTTCTGCTGTGCCTTTGGCCAGACCCCAAAAACTTGGGGCAAAGTTTACCAAGAAAGTAAATGGCCAAAAGTTAGGTATGTGGGAGACACACCCACAAACCACCTCTGGATCAGCTATATAATTGGAGGCATGGCCTCTCTGGTTCCTGATCGAACTGCTTAATGGCCATGATCCCAGAGACTCAGAAGCGAATCTCGGAATCCAAAGACTTTTGGCAGAAATGCTTCCTGTTCCTGCAATAGGTTACTGACGCTGGGCCACTCCAGGTGGGAATAGGTTTTGTGCCTTGGCCTGTTCCCGCTGGTGGCCTGGTGACCACCATCCTCCAGAGGCCACTGGACAGTCAGGTTTGGGCCTGCAGTGACGAGACACAAGGGGCCTCACCAAATGGGGGTGGAGCCGACTCTTTCTCCCCATCCCAACGAGACCCCGAGTCACTCCTGGTCAAACTGATTAATGGCCATGATACCAGAGACTCAGAAACAAATCCTGAAACCCAGCAGCTTTTGGCAGAAATGCATTTGGACTGCATACAAGGTGGCTGCCGGCTCAGAGCTTATTGGAAAGCCAGGTATGAGCCGGCAGTGACGGGGCAACTGCAGTCTCATGGGAAGGTGGGCAGTACCGGCTCGTCCTTCACGCCCTACTGAGGTCACGAGTTGCCCCCACAAGCGGCTCTCTGGCATGGCCATGTCTCCAGAGGCAAAAGAACTTAATCCAGAACCTGGCAGCTTGCGGCAGAAAAGTGAATGGATCATGCATTAAACTATGGCGCCATGCCTCCCTGGGAGGGAAATAATATATTTTGTATTGTTTGTTATGAAAAACAAAATGAAGATGCTACAAAAAAAATCCTTAGAAGAAAGAGTGTGGAAATTGTTGTATTTCACCCAGGGACCATTAAATCCTTCTATAAGAGATCACTTACATGTTGTAAGGGTGAGCCTGTGTGCTTTATATATATATATATATATATATATATATATATATATATATATATATATTATGTAAATATATCTGTAAAAAATGTGCATTTCCCTCTAAGATTGGTTGCCTTCTGCTTTGAATCCTATCAAATGTGTTGGGTAATCTTGGAGTATGGGTAGGGTGTGTGGTTTGAAGTATCGGTGTGGCTGCAAATGCAGCCTCGAAGTCCAGGAATAGATTCACTCGTGGGTGATGCTATTCCCGAAAGTGTGTAGATCGGCCTTGGGCATGGCGGTGGTTGGGTTCTCGAGGTTTTTGACTGCAGGGGCTGGGCCCCTTGGGGGCAGGGAGGGGTCTCACCTGACCCCCTCCAGGGTGCCTTGAGTGAAACAGCCTGGCACGGGGTCCAGTGGCATGGTTATGGTGAGCATCATTTTATGCTCCCTTCCGGGAGAGAAGGATATGCAATCTGGATGGTGACCGATGACAAGATTATCTGGCATTAGCCAGAGGTGGCTTATGGGTAGGTCTGCTGAGTCACCGGAGACTCAGCATCCCCATTCCCCATCCCATTAAACCCAGAGTTCTCCATAGTGTGAGTTCCTTAAGGCAAGAGCTGTGCCTTATTTATCTTTATATTTTTATTTGCCTAATACATAGCTATGTTCACTATCATTGTTTGTGTGTGTGCATGGTTACATTTAAATGCAAATTTTAAGCATTCACCTAGATTAAATTACTTGCATTTTTTTGTTGGGTAGGGGCCAGTTCCGAGATCTTAGCTGTGATATACATTTGAGTTTAATCAACACTGAAGGTGACCAAACAAATGTCAAGAGATCCAGTCAGCCCTGCCCATGTTTGGACCACAGCACTATTAGACAAACCAATGCAAATGGATGGAAATTCTATTACCATTTAAAAAATCTCCTGAGGAAGAGGTGATTCCCTCAGTAAGCCAATCCAACAGTTAACTACTCTTACCTGCCTTTTGTTTTGTCAGTCAAAGTTCGAAAGCAATTTCTCCATGCGTCCCTATACAACTGTAGAGTTTCCATTCAAGTGGGAGAAACATACTTCATATTACTCTTTCCCTGTCAAATTATAGTTTAGCACCACTGGAATGACTTGATCACTTGACATCCCGATACTCATCAATTTGCTCGAGCTGGCACCAGTAACGTCTCCATTTGTCCCTGTCACGTGCTAGTATAGCCTAATGGCTTTTAGGGCGATTAGAGGCCACCCTAAAAGTCTCTCTCCCTCTTGGAGAGCCTGGCAAGCTATCGAGAATATTCCACCTGCATGGCAGAGCCTGGCAAACTATCCATGGCATATTCGATATGCCAAAACCAGTAAATACAGTGGGTCTCATTCACCTGACCCTGAAAGATCCACCAATAAGGCAGCATTAAGAAGGATGAGGAAGGAGAGGCTGATAAAATCTCAAGGCAGAACTAGGCTGCCAAAATAAAGAAAGACAAAATGACTGTCTGTACTTTCAATGCACGTACACTGACATCAGATGCATCCATCTAGGACCTGATGATACAAGCGTGAAAGATCAAGTATGACATCATTGGTCTGACCGAGAATAGAAGGCATCAATCACACCACGCCATTTTCGACACTGGAGAAGAACTGTTCCTCAGAACATGTGACAAAAGAGGTGTCGGAGGTGTCGGTGTCCTTGTCAACATGAACTTGGCCATGAGCATTGATTCATTCAAATGCCTAACAACCCAAATCGGACAATTACACTTGAGTTGATGTGGCTCACTGCCGGCAGTTTCTATCTTCATTGTCTACACACCAACATCCAATTATGATGAAGGAGAAATTGAGAAGTTCTACATGGAGCTGGAGAAGTTCTATAAAGAAGACCACTCCTTCTACAAGGTCATTGTCGGTGATTTTAATGCCAAGATAGAACTGAGAAGATCAGCCAAAGAACTCCACATAGGGACCCATGGCTTAGAATGGAACAAACAGGGTGAGAGACTGTCTGAGTTCATCATGTGAACCAAGACCATCCATGGTAATTCACAGTTCCAGAAGGCCGAATCCAAATGTTGGACATGGGAGTCTCCCAGTAGATGGTTCCACAACAAAATTGACCACATCATATTCAATCGATGGTTATGCCTGACCGATGTTGCTGTTGTCCCAAAATTCCAAACGAGATCAGACCACCATCTCCTTCGTGCGAAATTCTACTTCACACAGTGGGGAGAAAGGGCTGCAAAGAAGAAGAGAACTCCCAGAATGACCAACAACTGGGAGCTCTTTGGCACTAATGTGGCAATATGGGAAGATACCATTGTGTCAACATTGACGAGAAATACGATCGACTGGTTCAGCATATCCATGATTGTGTGAGGAATGCTGATAGAGAGAAAGCCACAAAAAGACGTCTGTCTTCAGAAACTCTTGAGCTCATTCACCAAAGTTGTTTGGCTCGAGTCTCAGGCAATCACAAGCTAATGTCCGAGCTCAGAAAGCTGAGCAGAGAAACGATAAAGGAAGACCTCAAAGAAAGAAGAGCAGCAGTGTTGGCTGACATGGCAGAAGCCGGGAAAATATTCACACTGCCCGCCTGTCCTTCACTAACTATAAGACCAAGAAGACTGCCCTTCAACGTCCTGATGCATCTATCACATCTTTCAGAAGGGCATGGAGAAGGTTATCCATGAGTTCTATTCGGATCTCTTCAATAGCCATGTCCACCTTCCCACCTTCCCACCTAGCCTTGGAGCCCAGGCTCTGGCAGTGAGAGGCAAAAGCAGGTGGGGCATGGTGGTAAGAACCTCACGGAATTCAAGACAAGGACTGGAACTTTCTCTAAGATCAACAGAAAACCACTGTGACTGACAAGTGAGTCACAGAATCTGACTTTCAGATTTAAATGGGAGATAAAATTTTTTAAATGTCTTATTTACTTATTTACCTATATTTGGTTGGGGGTTAGGGCTTATTTGGTGCTCAGACTCAGGGATCACTCCAGGCAGGCTCGGGGTAACTGCATGACTTCATCCTTCTCTGTGACTTACTTTGTACTTCATTGTGTGTGTATATTCAGCAACTTCTTTACCCGTTCACTTGTCATTGGACATTTGGGTTGTTTCCATATGTGGGCTGTCTATTCAAATGTTGCAATGAATATAGGTGTGTGTATATCTTTTCAAGTTAGTCGTTTTGTGTCTTGAGAGTAAATATCAAATGTGAAGTTGTTGTGTCATATTGTAGCTCTATTCTTAATTTCTTTTTGAGAAATCTCCGTACTGTTTTTCATAGGGACAACAACTGTTTTTCAACCAGGGGACATCCCCACAAACAGGGAATGGGAGCTTCTTTTTCTAAACCCCATCTCTACCAACACTTTTTGTTTGTTTCTAGTCTTTCCGATCTCATGGTGTTAGTTAGATGATATCCCATTGTTGTTTTGAGTTGGTTTCACTAAACACTTTTTCATATGCTTATTGACCTGTCATCTTATCTCTCTGTCCTCTTCATGAAAGTGTGTGTTCATTTCCTCTTCCCATCTTTTTTAAAAAAGACACTTTTATTTAGCATGAACATATTGTTAAAATTTAGAAATCATCTACATGGGCACACACAAAAAATTCTGTATTAAAACCCTTTGTTGGACTGCAGCCACGCGACATCATATGTTATTCATAACCAACAGAAGAAAACAAATTGTCTACTGTTGCCTTTTCAGCAGATCTGAGTGTTGGGGTAAAATCTCAGATAATAATTGTGGGTCTGGTGTCAAAATATTGAATGTGATCAAAGTAGAGAGAGAGTAATGTGGAAATCATCTGCCCCACAGGTTGGGAGAGGGTGTGGGATGGGGGTATACTGGCGTTTTTGGTGGTGGAGAATGGGCACTGGTGAAGGTATGGGTGTTTCATTGTATGACTGAGACTTAGACCCAAAAGCTTTGTAACTGCTCTCATGGTGATTCAATAAATAAAATTATAAAAAAAATTTAAAAAAAGTAAGGTGGAGTTCATGCACAATTCAATCAGCTAATCCGTGGCTGAATAAACAGCAGTACTCCTACATTAAAAAATAAAATAAAATAAAACCCTTTGTTGGAATGCTTGACTGTTTCCACAGAACAGACACTAAATCTGTAACACAATTAATCACAAGTAAATTCCTTCAGTTCTTGCCCACACACTAGTATTGTCTAAAATGTGTCTTCCTGTAGCAGCTAGGCCCTGCCACCATTGCACTTGGCTAAGTTCACAAATCTTTTGTAACCTGTAGCTTCCTTATCACTTCTCTGCATCTCTTTTCCTGCTAACCTTTATTTCCTGGCAAGTAAAATCTGCCACTACCATAGTTACTGCTACTACTGGATAGTTACTACTACCGGAAGCTGGATAGACACCTTCGTTTTATGGTCTAGCATAGTATTAAACTCCCTCACCAAAGGGGCCTGAGCTTTGACTTTCAAAGTTTCTGCCACAATTTGAAGACTGATTATTATAGTTTCCAAAATCATTTTAACTTCCACCAATTACAAAATGTCTTACACTAGCACTTCCAAGGCTGTGTCTGCCTCCCTGGTTGTTATAGTTGCCACAGCTGCCACTCTCACCATAGCCTTTGTCCTTCCATAACCCTGCCTGCCACTTTCATGGCCTCTGCTTTGTCCAGAATAACCAGTCATCCCTCCTCCATCAGCTCCATCATTGCCAAATCCATTATAAGCATTCACACTGCATCATATCCACCACCTCCTTGACTGCCACTAAAATCCCCTGCAGTTCCTTCACGACCAAAGTTGTCATTCGCACCAAAACCATCTCCATAACCACCACCAAAGTTTCCAGAGCCACCTCAACCTCTTTGGCTGGAGGAAGCACAGGCCATCTCTTGCTTAGGATTTTCTTTACTTCACAGAGTTGGTCATTCACAGTATTACAGAGTCATGGCTATCAAATGTCCCCAAAGCATAGTTTCTCTTCTTGCAACTACCTCAGTCATAATTTCAGTTACCTCAAATTTCCCATACTGTTCAAAATAATCTCTTAGGGAATGTTCTTCCATGTCTTCTTTAATGCCACCGACAAAAATCTTGTTCACAGATAGGAGGGCACTAGATCTTTGAGAATCTTCTCTTGAAACAGACAGACCTCTTTGGTGCCACAACTCTTTCATCTATCTATGTGACTTGCTTTCATGACTGCATCTACTTCCTCCAGTGTGGTGTATGTGACAAACCCAAAGCCTTGAGAGCGATTGGTAAAGGAGTCTCTCGTTACCATACAGCCTAGGAACAGTTCATTGTTCAAAACGGCTTCTTAGACTTTCACGAGTCTTTTCAAAGCTCAACCCTCTGATGAAGAGTTGCCATAGCTGTCTGGGCTCTTTGAGAGACACTGACTTAAACATGAGGGCTGTAGAAAGGAAAACGTCCACATTGCCTACTCAGGAGCATCCAAAAGGAGAAATTCACATTTTTTATAGGTTTATTGTTTATTGCTGAACTTTGTCAGAGCTTTATCTCCTGTATATAGTCTTTTGTGTGGTGTATTGTATGCAATTATCTTGCCCCATTCAGTAGTGTATCTTTTCATATCAGTTCAAGTTTCTTTTTCCATACAAAACCTTTCATGAGACCCCATTTGTTTCTATTATCTTTGCCAATAGAATCCTATCATTGAAGATACCTTTGAGGTGTAGATCTACTGATTTGCCTATGTTTTCCTTGGTGTATTTTATGGATTCTGGTATAATCTCAAGGTTTTTTTGATCCACAGTGAATTAAACTTTGTGTATAGCAGAATATATGGACCCAGTTTATTTTTTTCTCTCTTTTGCACGTGGATATTCAGGGAAATTTTGGCTTTAAATGAAATGACATGTAATGAATGTGGGTTTCCATTACTTTGTTTCATATCAGAAGGATTTTTTTTCCCCATCAACATTCTATGAAAGGACAATGAAAGAAAGAAGCATTCAAGGACCTGCTGTTGGCAATAGAAGGATTCTATTCTGTTCCAGCTTCTGGCCTTCTTTAGAAAGGAAAATGAGTCACCAGTCAGAATGCAACCAACTTGTTGTCTTGAAGACACCAGCATCCAAGACCCAACTAAAGTCTCTGTACCATACAGTGGTGCATTTATTCTCAGCTGAACGTGTTCATCCTTCTAAAACCTTTGCTGGTGTCATTTTTTTTTTTGCCTTCCAGAAGGAATGCAGATCAAGGTGATGTCCAGAAAACAAGTGCATGGCCACAAGAGAGCTGGAGATGCCATATCACGTGTCATTTATTTGGAAAGAAGAGAGATTTTAGGGAAAATGTAAGAAGTATCCTCACTTTCTAGTAATTTTGGAATTAGAATTTCAGTCAACTAACAAATAGAATTAATGGGAAAGATTCCATGCTGTATGTTTTGAAATTAGATGTCAAAAGTTGTGATAAATAAAAATAACTTTAAAAAAGAGGATTAGAGCTAAAGGGATAGAATCAGGGATAAGGCATTCGTCTTGCACCTGGATTGATCCCCAAGCCATATATTGCCCCTCAGCAATGCCAGGATTGACCCCTGAGCAAAGAATCAGGATTAAGCCCTGAATTCTACTGGGCATGACCCACAAAACGAATTATCAAAAAAGGGTTAATTACAGGAAGATCTGGATTAATCAGTTAAATGAAGAATTCATTGAGTTTAAGAAGTTCTATAGGGAAGTGGGGAACTATAGATCCTGTAATTCTTTGTTGTATTCAAGTGGAAGAACTTGGCAAGGAAAAAATGCAAAACAGGAAAAATTATCAAAAATTTTACTATCTTAAAGAAACGTTATTGTTAGATTTCTGTATTCCCTTCATTATTTGTGTATGCATCTGCTTTGACTGTTTTAGAAATTTTTAACTTGTAGAACAATAATATGAGTTTAAAAACTAAAAACTTCATCTTTCTTCCAGGCCAGCCTCTCAGAGGTGTAGGAAATGGAGTCATACAATATAGCCATAAAAGCTAGTAGTTTGTTGTGATTAAAAAAATTTTTTACAGGACTATAATTATAATGTATTATAATTTCATTTATTAATTAATTTGCTTTTGGGGTCACACCTGGCGATGCACAGGGGTTACTCCTGGCTCTGCACTCAGGAATTACCCCTGGCGGTGCTCAGGGGACCATATGGGATGCTGGGAATCGAACCCGGGTTGGCCGTGTGCAAGGCAAACGCCCTACCCGCTGTACTATTGCTCCAGCCCCCTGTATTATAATTTTAAAGTAAAAGTTATTACGTATTTATTTAAAGTAAAATTTTATTACTTAAAATTATACAAATAATTTGTCCAGCTTTGATTTCCTTGGTTTAATAACAAAGTCATTTTAATTTAGATTTTAGTTTAAGTTCCATCTAACCTGTAGCACTGTAGCACTGTCGGCCCATTGTTCATCAATTTGCTCCAGCGGGCACCAGTAACGTCTCCATTGTGAGACTTGTTGTTACTTTTTTTTGCATATTGAGTATGCCATGGGGAGCTTGCCAGGTTCTGCCATACAGGCAGGATACTCTCAGTAGATTGCCGGGCTCCCCGAGAGGGACAGAGGAATCGAACCCAGGTTAGCCGCATGCAAGGCAAACACCGTACCTGCTGTGCTATCGCTCCAGCCCAGTCCATCTAACCTATAAAGGAAAAAAACTTTCAAGGTCATTTAAATAGAGGATGATGAAGGCTAGCAAGTAGGAGAAAAGTTGTTCAACATCAAAAGTTAATAGACAATGCAAACTAAAATTAAAATGATATAAAAGGTAAAGGCCCTCCCGTTGTTCGTCGATTTGCTCGAGCGGGCCCAGTAACGTCTCCATTGGAGACTTTGTTGTTACTGTGTCTGGCACATCGAATACGTCACGGGGAGCTTGCCAGGCTCTGCCATGCGGGCGAGATACTCTCGGCAGCTTGCCAGGCTCTCCGAGAGGGGCAGAGGAATCGAACTAGGGTTGGCCATGTTGGCTGCGTGCAAGGCAAACGCCCTACCGCTGTGCTATCGCTCCACTTCACAATTATGAGTACTGTAAGAATAAAAAAGACAGTAACAAATATTGGTGAGGAAACTCCATATATTGCTGGGAATAGCTCGGCAATTTCTTTGAAAGCTAGAGCAGGAGAGATAGTACAGTATGTACGGCGCTTGCATTAAAAACTGGCCAACCCTCGTTTAATCCCTGGTATCATATATGATCTTCCAAGAGCACCAAGAGTGATCTCTGAGTAAGTCCTGAGCACCACTAGGGTTGCCCCAAACAGGACAAAAGGAGAGTTAAACTCAACAGTGACCAGCAATTGCACTCATAGGTATTTGAAAGAAATGAAAACAGTCATCCAAATAGAGACTTCCTTTTTAATGTCCCTGACAACATTGTTTCTTCTAAACACAAAGGGAACACAGCCCAGATGCTTACTGGGCATGGAATTATACAGTGGAATACTAATTAGCCATGTAAAGGAATGAAACTGATGGAAGTTACAGAATGGAAGTACCTTGGAAACATTATGCAAAGTGAGAGAAGACAGAGGCCATAGATTCCATATTGAGCGAGTCCATTTAAGTAAAATGTCCTAAAAAAGGAAATTTAGAAACACAGAAAGTCGATCAAGGCTGGCTGCCTTGGTGCTGGGAGTCTAGGTGGGGACTGACTACACAATTTTGAACAAGTTTCTTGGCGTGATGGAGAAGTTCTAAAAGTAGATTGTGGTGATTTTATATATTTACCAGAGAACTTTGCATTGTGCACTTGCCAAAAAAACCTGGAGAGGAAGGGGCACCTCCATGGAAACATTTGGAGGATGTAGCACTGTAGCACTGTCCTCCCGTTGTTCATCGATTTGCTCAAGCAGGCCCAGGAACGTCTCCGTTGTGAGTCTTGTTGTTACTCTCTTTGGCATATAAATACGTCACAGGTAGCTTGCCAGGCTTTGCCATGCGGGCGAAATACTCCCAGTAGCTTGCTGTGCTCTCCGAGAGGGGCGGAGAGATCGAACCTGGGTCAGCCGGGTCGGTCGTGTGCAAGGCAAATGCCCTACCCGCTGTGCTATCACTCCAGCCCCCAAACTAAAAAAGAAATAAAGGAACAACGGCTCTCCGGCTGAGATCCCTGGAGGGTAAATGATACTGCCTTGAATAACGGGCCTGTGCGACCACTGAAGAAGCCCTAAAGCTTGGACAGTCCATATGTGTGCTTGTCTGTCTCACACATGTTCGTTTGTCTCATCTCTGCCACTGACTCTGCTGGATGAGGTCAAGGTGGCAGGCCGACTGACATTATCTATCTGGCCCCACCCAAAGATGTAAGGGGTGGCATGAAGAGCCAGCAAACTCGCCTGGCAGAGCCACTGAGATCTCAAGAATGTTCCACTAACTTGTCTTCACTTCAAGGCCCATCCCGAGGAAGGTGACACGTGGGCTCACCCCTTCCTCCCCAGCAGCCCAGCCCCAGAAGAATGTGGCTGACTGCTGTGGCCGTTCCCAGTGGCTGCTGGGGCCAGATGGGGTGGCAAAGGATGTGAAGAGTCCATGCTGGTCAGGGCTAGAAGCTGAGCTGCCCACAAGCAGAGCCCGCACTCCTTGGCTCCCACTTAATGCCCATTCCCTGTAGAAACAGCTCCTGTGACCACACAAGGGCAGGTGTTTCTCTCAGGACATGGAGGTGGCATCATCCGAGTTGCTAATAAAACTCTTTCTCAACCATCATGTTTCTCAACGGCCCAGTGCCCTGGGTCGGCAGTAGGCTGGACTTTTGTGACAAACACTGCCCCCCCCACTCCACTCCACTTCCTTCCCTGGAGATCCTTAAGTCCCTGCACACTCCCAGTGGTCACCCATCAGTGGACAGCATTCAATAGTGCTGGTCCCAGGGGCTGGAGAGATCATTTGGGGGATAATATTTTTATTTTTATTTTATGTTTTGCTTTTTGGGTTACACCTGGCGATGCACAGGGGTTCCTCCTGATTCTGCACTCAGGAATCACCCCTGGCGGTGCTCAGGAAACCATATGGGATGCTGGAAATCGAACCCGGGTCAGCCACGTGCAAGGCAAACGCCCTACCTGCTGTGCGATTGCTCCAGCCCCGTGGGGGATAATAGTTTTAAACCAGTAAAAATGTAAAAGGAAGTAATTCTATAAAATATGGGCATAAAAAGGAATTTGTAAATGTTTTTCCCACTTACAACCAGACTTATTCTATTAATTTCTGATTGTACAACAAAGGATAAATTTTAAATGATTATATATCTGAAGCAATAGCACAGCGGTAGGGCATTTGCCTTACTCGCAGTCAGCCCCGCGGAGCCGGGTTCGATTCCTCCGCCCCTCTCGGAGAGCCCGGCAAGCTACCAAGAGTATCTCGCCTGCATGGCAAAGCCTGGCAAGCTACCCGTGACGTATTCATATTCCAAACACAGTAACAACAAGTCTCACAATGGAGACGTTCCTGGGCCTGCTTGAGCAAATCGATGAAGAACGGGAGGACAGTATATATCTGAAAGACATAAAAGCAAAATTGTTTCACAGAATTCAGCCAAAAAAAAAAAAAAAAGCAGAAAAAGCCGATTTCTGGTTTGATTTTATGTTAATATGCTGCCACCTAGTGATCACTTCTAAAATGGCAGGTCTTGTTCTTTCAATCTTGGATTTGCTGGAGCAGGTCTGAATGTCACAAATGGCTGAGTGCTTGGTTCTGTGCGGTTAAGTACTGAGTAAACCATGGTTGATTTCAAATCATTTTGATTTGTATTGAATCACTGTGAATTACAAAGTTATAAAGTAATTCGTAATTTGAGTTTCAGGCATACAGTGTTCCAACACCAATCCCTTCACCAGTGTCCGTTTTCCTCCACTGACGTCTCCAGTCCCTACCCCTACTCCCAACCATGGGTAAGTTATGCTCCCTAGAAATCCTGTAGGGTTAAAAGTGGAAATCTTAAAAATGGTTCCCCGTCCCTGACCTGCTGATGTCAACTTAACAACTTTGTGACTTCTAACCAAAACATGATTAAGCTATGTTCCTATTATGTATGTTCCAAAGTTCACAGATCCCTTATAAGGCAATGGTTCGGGCAGGGTCTCTAGTAAGCTCCTTAACTACTGTAAATGCTAAAATGGGGACTAAAGAATATCCACTGGACGGGGAGGCAGTTAAAAGTTGTCAGAGCACCTGCTTTGCATGTGGGAGCCCAGGGTTCCATCCTCAGCACCTCATGATCCCTTGAGCGTTGCTGGGTGTAGCTTTCGGGCATGGCCAGTGTGCCCTCCTCTATAAAAAAAATCAATGCGAGGTAATCATTAGAGCTGAATATGAGAATTCTTGTGCCAGCTTTTATCTCAGTATTAACACAACTCAAGCTGCTGGATAATATTTTTTATTAATAATTGAAAATGAGATATTCTTCCCCACCTCATCCCCAA
Organism: Sorex fumeus; assembly: GCF_029834395.1. Classification (NCBI taxonomy): domain Eukaryota; kingdom Metazoa; phylum Chordata; class Mammalia; order Eulipotyphla; family Soricidae; genus Sorex; species Sorex fumeus. Next base: position 5,082,815 of record NW_026606058.1, read on the forward strand.
GCAATAAACAAAACTCTAGGGAGTGGAACTTTCGAAAAGTCAACAGACTTCTTCAAATAACAACTTGATTGGAAAAACACATTTGAATAACCTTAATTTTTAAAAGTAATAAAATAATAAAGTGAGAGTAAGGGTCCAGCAGAAGCTGAGGTTTTGATTCGAAATAACTTCAGACTTGTAATTGCTGATTATTTTTAAACAATACAGAGAGTGACAGGGATACCAAGTGAGTAATGTTCTAATTGATGCACCCGTGACAGGTATCTAACACCTTAATGTATACAGGCCCAGTATAATGTAATTCTTCCATTTCCCAGGAATTAATAGTGTGTATACCACTCTGGGTTTTGTTCCATAGTCAGAGTCTGTTCAAAGATGAATACCATCAACAACTAAAGACTTTCTACCGTTTCAATTGTTACCCACTGATTTCTCTTAAGATGTCAAAATTCTGGTTGATCAATCTAAGCTTTCATATTTCATGCAGATGTTTTGGAATTGTTTCTACATTAGGATTTTCTTTTTGCTTGTTCTTAACTCCTTTACTGAGGGACACTAAACACCACAGAATCCATCTGCGTAAAGCATAGAATACTATGAAGTCTTTGTAAAGTTATAGATGAAAAGTCATTAGTATAATCTAAAATTTTAAAATAATTTGTCCCATACTTTGCAATTGTCTAGTCCTACATTGAAAGTTTATTGCATTAACCTGTGGATTTATATCATCTAAAGGACGTATCCTAGGCATTAATTTTGTAGAAGGTAAAAGATGTGTCTGACTTAAAGAGAAAAATTAGTATTAGGCATTCATTTTAATTTTTTTCTTTTTTCTTTTTTTTGCTTTTTTTCCCTTTTTTTGGGGGGGGGTCCACACCCGGTGATGCACAGGGGTTACTCCTAGCTCTGCACTCAGGAGTTACTCCTGGCAGTGCTCAGGGGACCATATGGGATGCTGGGAATCGAACTCGGGTCGGCTGCGTGCAAGGCAAACGCCCTACCCGCTGTGCTATCTCTCCAGCCCCGGTATTCATTTTTAATAAACGATGTGCTGGGGCTGGATAGTACAGTAGGGAGGGTATTTGCCTTGCATGTAGCTGACCCAGGTTCAATCTCCGGCATTCTATATGGTCCACCAAGCACAGGAGTAATTCCTGAGTGCAGAGCCAGGAGTAACCCCTGAGCATCGCTGGGTGTGACCCAAAAAGCAAATAAATAAATAAATAAAGCCTTGTGCTTTTATAAAAACAAACTTAAATTCTGAAATTTGCTCAAAATCGAGGTCCATACAGTACTTTCTTCAAAGACCTCTCAAAGGTTGGAAAGTAATTAGGGGTATAAATGTTTGGGAGTGGGGGATAGTTCAGTGGCTCAAGGCATCTGTCTCAAAAGTGCAAGGTCACAAGGTCGATCCCTGGTGCTGTCACATGTTTGCACGTATTCTAAACACTCCACTGTTTGGATCTGGCAGCTCTTCAGTCTTCGATCCCCAGTGTCACAGACAATAACCTGCCACAGTGCAGCCAGATGAATATGTGAGCAGACAATAAAAGGGGTTTAATCTGCTAAACCCTTAAAGGTGTGTGAGCAAGCCAGGAAATGCAAACCAAAAGTGTGAGCAATACAGTAACCCCTGGGATGAGCACTACATCTAGAATGTGCTTGAACACCATGTCAACGTCAATCATTTCTGCACTCTGGATCAAAGAGTATGCTAATTATCTCAGAGTTTTGAGGGCTGGTCAGAGGAAGACATTAGAGAGTTCATCATTATTCTCCCTGTAAACACAGACTTTCAGGTTCATATACCTCTTAGAAGTAGATTAGGAGAGAAATTTACACTTGAAATAGGTTGAGAAAAAACATCATCTGTCCTTTGGTGAGTCCTTAGAAATTCTTGTTACTTGGCGGTTCAAAGATTGCATTTATACATTGGCAATCTGAGGTAGGAGTATTAGTACAGTGAGTTCAAAGGTAAACCTCAGAGCAAAAATTTCTACATTCATAAAATGTGTTGAAAAGGACCAACTAGATAATGCAGGAGTCACAGCATATACCTGGTGTGCAGACAAACCTGGTTTGATCCCCCAAGCATCACTAGGTACAGCCCTGGAGGCCCCTGAGAATTGCCAGAGTGACCAAAGGCAGTGAAGGGCTGAGTAGCACCACTTCTTTGATTTTTACAATGAAGCACTTCCTGGTGGGCCAAAAAATCACTTGGGGAGCACCGCACCCAAAGTGCCACCTCATAGGAACAGGTGTGACTCCTCACCCTTCTCTGCCCACCCCCACTTATTGTTACAATGACAAGGGAGAGGAAGGAAGAAGGATCCAAATACAAAATATAAAACAAAATTGACACATATATTAAGGTATGTATGACACGGTAGGCACAGTCCTCCCGTTGTTCATCGATTTGCTTGAGCGGGCCCAGTAACGTCTCCATCATGAGACTTGTTGTTACTGTGTTTGGCATATCGAATACATCATGGGTAGCTTGCCAGGCTCCGCCCTGCGGGCAAGATACTCTTGGTAGCTTGCCGGGCTCTCCGAGAGGGGCGGAGGAATCGAACTTGGGTCGGCCAATGTTGGCCGCTTGTAAGGCGAACACCCTACTGCTGTGCTATCGCTCCAGCCCAAGGTATGTATACAGTTTGGAAAATTAAATCTTGCATAAATCATTATTATTTATTTTAGGTATCATGACTGTTTTTTAACCCAATGTGAAACATTTATCGTCTCACTATTATAAATATGGTTAGATAAAATAAACTGTTCTTAAATATTTTTATCTCATAAATCCTATTTTGGGAGGTTTGTTTTGGGCAATGTTTGGCAATACTGAGGTGTTACTCTTGGCTTTGCACTCAGGAATTACTACTGGTGGTGCTTGGGGGACTATAGGGGGTGTTGCGGATTAAACCTGGGACATCTGCTTGCAAGACAACTGCCCTACCCATTGTACTATCTCTTCAGCCACGAAGTCTCAAATTTATGGAATAGTTTCCTTTTTCTGTGATTTGGCTAGACTCGATTCATGTGGTTGGGGGTGGGTATTAGTTCTGCAGAAAACTTTCTTAATGTTCTATTCAGAGACTGATTTTTTTTGTCTCAAAACGGTCATTACTTAAGAATAAAGTGAGTTACTATGCTGTTTTTTCCTGTAAAGTTAGCTTTCATCAACTACTTCTTTCCTAATAGTTTCAATTATATGTGTGCAACCAATAGTTAAAGCTATTATTATTGTCATAATGTAATTTTAACATTGTGAGGTCATCTTTGACTTTAGTTTTTGCTCATTGTATATCTAAGTTTCTCACAGATGCTTTAGAGAAGTATATATGAAGTTTCAGCTCTGTCTTTATCTCGTTTACTGTTAAATTCTTGCTGCCTGGGGCTTGCGAGATAGTACAGAAGCTTAAAATGAGTTCCTTGCCTTCCTAGAGTACAGAAAAAGTCCACACAGCCTGACACTTAAACACAATTTCTTCCCATTATTTATATGAAGGTGTTAGTTCAGTTTCCTCCAGAATATTAAGCTCTTTTGTGGTTTGAATATTTGCTTTAAGCTGTGTGTATAAATATGCTTGTGTACATGCCACTGTCACTGTCACTGTCCTCCCATTGTTCATCGATTGGCTGGAGCGGGCCCAGTAACGTCTCCATAGTGAGACTTTGTTGTTACTGTGTTTGGCATATCGAATACGTCACGGCTAGCTTGCCATGCGGGCAAGATACTCTCAGTAGCTTGCCGGGCTCTCGGAGAGGGGCAGAGGAATCGAACTCGGGTCTGCCATGTTGGCTGCATGCAAAGCAAATGCCCTACCCGCTGTGCTAATTCTTTATCAACACTTTCGCAACACTGGGCATACAAAAAGAATATTTACTAAGTACTTGTATAAATGAAGGATGCTTCAGGTTTGTTGCTCCTCTGGATCACCAGGATATCCATATTTATCATCTTCCAGATTTCCTAGACATTTCAGATTTTTTTGTTTTACTGGCCCTCTAAAAACTAACACACACAGGCTTTTCCAGAGGTGGGATCAGCTGTGGGGAGAGAAGCAGTGGCCACGGGCCTTGGGCGAGTTCCTAGGAGGCCACTGTTTGGGGTTCAAACCTATGGAATTCTGCTAAACCCGCAAACAGATTAGGAAGGTGAAGGGCGTGGCTTTTTCAGTTATATTTCCCTGTTATAACTCATAGGATCCATCCAAAGTGGCTCCATATATTTATAAAGGAATACCAAAAAGGAAGTGTGTTGTGTGAACATTTATTCAGTCAGAGGCACTGAGACAAGGAACGCAAGAGAAATTATTTTCATGGAGGATCACTGGACTCTCTCTGATCCTGTGACAAAAGGCAGAGTGTCCTGAGGTCTCCTTTTATTGATCTAGCGCAATACAGTGATATCATCAAAAGAAGTTACAGAAAGAACATTGAGGCAGGCACAACATGTATTGTTTCCTTGTGTCTGCAGGTTCAGTGGATTTTGGCCTAAGGAAAGAGATACAAAACCAAAAAGAAAACCTTTCTTGGACTATTTGGGTTTGCATCCCAAAGACAAGGCTGGGTCAGAGCCCGAAATCTACATGTCAAAGATCAGGCTGGGCTTCTGTGAGAGAAGGAAAAACTGCCTCTTTTAACATACTGAAATTTATGAAATTATTTACTAAAGGCAGCTTAAAGGAAAAAGATCTTCCACCTTATCCAAACCAGTTAGGACATGCTAGAAATCTCGCCAATTGTCATGGGTCCCTATGTTCCTGCCCGTTGTGCGGTACAGTCAATGGCTCAGTCTCGGTCCAGCCCCAACAAAAATGAATATTCTAGAAAGGGAAAGAAGAGATCACCACCACCAAACTGCCACAGGCACTTTGAGAAAATAGCACAGAAAAACCCAACTAAGAGTGGAGGAAGATAGGAGCTATGAAGCCCCAACAAGGAATACTCACATACAAAATTTCTTTGATAAAGAATTCAGAGATGAAATGATGAAGATGTTCAATGAACTAAAAGAAACAGAGGAACAGACATCCAATAAAATACAGGAGGAAAGGAGAGCAGAAATAAGAAAATTACAAACAGAAGTGTTATCAATAAAAAAAACTCAGTAGTTGAAATGAAAAACTCAGTGTGTGCCTTCAACAGTAGAATGATAACTGCGAAGACAGAATCAGTGAGCTTGAAGGTGTGCTGCAGAAAGCATACAGGAAACAACAGAAGATGGAAAAAGACCTCAAAATAGCGCAAAAATGGGTAAGAGACACAAGGGAGAATTTCAAAGGAACAATTTACGAATCACTGGAGTCCCAGAAAAACAGGGAGGTAAACTTAATAAGGAGTAAAAGTTAAAGAAATAATCGCTGAAAATTTCCCAGGGCTGGAGAATACAGGCATCCATATCCAAGAAGCCTGAAAGGTATTAGCTAAAAAAGTCCCCTCAAAAAAAGACCCCAAGAGGGGCTGGAGCAATAATACAATGGGTTGGGCATTTTCCTTGCACGTGGCTGATCCAGGTTCGATTCCCAGCATCCCATATGGTCCCCTGCACACCACCAGGAGTAATTCCTGAGTGCAAAGCCAGGAGTAACACCTTTTTATCTCTGGGTATGACCAAAAAGCAAAAAAAGATCCCAAGACATTTCCTAATCAGAACATCACAGAGATGCAATACTGAAAGCAGCAACATCAAAGAAGGAAATTACATAGAGAGGATCTGTTGGATATTAATCCTAAATGTTTTAGGCTTCTTCAGTAAATTGCCCCTTTTCTTCCTACCAGAGAAGCTTAATGTGCTCTTGCTAGCATCCGTAATTTAGTTAAAATTTATCTTTCACCTTTCCTTTGTGCTTTACCCCTCATCGTCTCAATTCCCCAAGTCAGACTTGATTACTTATAAGCCAAACTTTCTGGTAATTCTGGACTTCGTATTTGTAGTGCTTTGTATTTGAAGTGCTGTGTATTTGTACCTGCTTTTCTACTTCCCCTATTGCCTTTTTTTATTTTACTCTACAGCACAGTAACAAGTCTCACAATGTTACTGGGCCTGCTAGAGCAAATCGATGAACGGGAAGACAGTGACAGTTGACAGTGACTATACAACAATGTTCTTTGCTTAAACACAGAAAGACCTTAAAGCTATGCTCCTAATACATGAAGTGATAGGCTCTGAATCTGAAATATATCTACTCCTGGGCATCTGTCATAATTACTTGGCTCAGACTTTGGTTGCTGTAACACCCCAAAAGGGAGGTCCTGCTGATGGGACTGGGATGGACCCAGGGCAAGAGGCAAAGCTACCCTGGTATCTAAATGGGACAGTCTAGAAAGCATAAATGCATGGTTTTGAGGCAAACTACGATGGCTTAAGAGACAGGACCCCTATGGGGAAGGACAAGCTGATCTGGCCTGAAGAGACTTAGTCTGGGATTTATGGTAAAAGTCTTGCTTGCTCTCAGACCCCAGGGAACTAAGTTTTGGGATCTTCTTCTCTTACTGTGTTTATCCAAACAACTGCAAGTATTGAAAAGAAGTAAACTTAGTTGTTTAACATATACAATTAGAAGTAAAGAAAAAAGCAATGTAGATGTCCATGGGAGACAGACTGTCTCCTTGAGTTAATCTCTCCAAGAGAATTGCTTCTGTCAAATGTTTTTCATTAATCTCAAGAGACTTGCCTCTGCCAAATGTTTTATTTCTGTAAATGATCAATCACACCTATGTCCTACACCCCCCCCCCAATCAGATATCCTATAAGTACGTTAGCAGATGAATTAAACCAGCCATTTTCACCATCAGGCCGTGGTCCCCCCATCTCTCTGTCTCTCTCCTGTATCTCACCCATACATTTTGTGAACTCATGAAACCTGAAGGGTACCAACTAAAAGTGCCCCCATAAAAAGACTCCAAGACATTTCCTAATCAGAACATCATAGAGATGCAATACTGAAAGCAGTAAGATCAAAGAAGGAGATTACATAGAGAGGATCATCCCTTAGATTTACAGAGAGCGATTGTATGAAACTCTCAGTCAAAGTCAACGGTGGGTCATAGTTTAAAGAAAATGAAATAAATGCCTTACCAAGAATACTTTACCCAGCTAGACTCTCATTCAGATTTGAAGGAATCACACACAATTTCATGGGTAAACAACAGCTCAGGAATTTAATAGAATCAAAACTAACCTTAAAAAGAAGAACTGAAGGGGCTACTGTAAGGCAAGATACAGGAGAGAGACAGAGAGATGGGAGGACCACGGCCTGATGGTGAAAATGGCTGCTAGATAATTTATTTTCTATTGCTTATTGTGAGTATCATAAGAGGTCGCCTGGCCGCAAAAGTGGCTGTAGCATGGGGTTTTGTGCCATCTTCTTATAGAAATTTACTGTGTTCGTGGGGTTTATCTTGCCTTACAGTCATCCCTCCACCAGTGCCCATCCTCCACCACCACTGATCCCAGTATCCCTCCCACCCCCATGCCCCCATCCCACCCTGCCTCAGCGGCAGGGCACTCTCTAGGGCCACTTCTTGATCCCACAGGAAAATTAAAGGCGCCAACAAGCTCGCTCTTTCCTCTTTCCCAACAGGCAAACCTTCCTAGCCTTGCTGCAAACGCAGCCAGCAGCAAATCCGCTCCCCCAGGCTCGGCCCCGCCCCCTAGTCAATTGCCTGGGCTCCCTGGCTCCAGGTTTGATTTCGGGCGCGCCAAGCCCGAGGTGCCCGTGATTGGCTGGAGGTGAGCAAACTTCCAGTCTGATTGGCTGAGAGTAGCCAGCGCCGGGAGTTAAGGCCAGGGGCGGGGCGGGTGGGCGGGCCAACCGCCGGAGCTGGATGGCGATTGGCTTTGCCTGGGGAGGGGCGGGGTCAAAGGCGGAAGGACGACTCGGGGTTCCGGGACGCGGAGCGGAGGGAGCATCATGCAGCTGGTCCGGTGCCCCGAGCACGGTAAGCGCCCCGGGGTCCTCGGGGCCCGGGGCTCTGGGTGGGGGGGGGTAACGCGGCCTGATCCTTGTCCACCTTTTCTCCTCAGGGACCCTCTGCTTGCTGAAGACGGGCGTCCGCGATGGCGTGAATAAAGGAAAGAGTTTCTACGTCTGCCGGGCGCGCTCTTGCGGCTTCGTGCGGGCCACCGAGTAGGTCTCGCGGGGGGCGCCCCGTCGCGGGCCACCGAGGGGGTCGCGGGGGGCGCCCCGTCTGCGGCCGCGGGCCACCCTGGGGGGGGTCTCGCGATGGCGCGACTCCCCCCCCCCCCCCCCGCCAGGCCAGGCGCCCCGGGATGCGCGCCCCGTCTACGGGCCGCGGCCCCTTTAAGGATGCCAGCCCCGGGGGTCCAGGGGGGACCGCACTTGCAGTGGACGAGGAGGAGGGGGACGCGGTTTCAGTTCCTGGCATCCCATAGCCACCCCCCCTAGAGCCAGGTAGGAGTAAGTTCTGGGTGCAGAGCCAGGAGTAACCCCTGAGCGTTTCTGGGTGCCCCCCCACCCCCAATATTGATGATTCAGGGCCAGCACGGTGCCCAGCAGACGCTGCTGCCCTTGCCCTGGTCACTTTCCTGGGCGGCCGTGGACGTGGATCCCGGTCTGGGTGTCTGTGGTCCCTTCCTGGACTGACTTCTGTTCCCCCGGCAGACCATGACTTTCCCATCTGTTCCTTGTTTTTTCCTCCTGGATTAAGAAGTGACCTCCAGACGCATTGAAAAGCCTGGAAGTTCTTGTTTGGCAATGCAGGCTGAATACCCCGGTGGTCTGATTCTCTGCTTCTTTGGGAAAATAGGAGTCTCCGTTATTTCGTGAAGTTGGAATTGTAAGCCCAAGAAGCAAGTTATTTAAAAAAAAAATGAGATGTCGAGATCCAGAAATATCAAGCATGCTCTCTAAAAGCTCTCTGTGCCTTTCCTCATTAGGAAAGTTAATTTTTTTTTTAAAAAAAGCATTATTGTTTGTTTTTACACAAACAAATGGTTGACACAGTCTTAAGTGAATTTAAAAAAATTTTTTATTTATTTATTTATTGCTTTTTGGGTCACACCCGGTGATGCACAGGAGTTACTCCTGGTCCATGCATTCAGGAATTACTCCTGGTGGTGCTCGGGGGACCATACGGGATGCTGGGAATCGAACCTAGGTCGGCTGCGTGCAAGGCAAACGCCCTATCCCCTGTGCTATTGCTCCAGCCCCTTAATTGAATTTTTAAACCAGCATGTCTTCAGCAATTTTTCTGATTTGCTGATGATCCTTGGTAGAAGTTTTTTTCTCCGTAGTAGGTAAGAGACACATAATGGTTATTAATACTCAAATTTCATACATTAAAAGAAACATGGCCTTGTATAAAGAGCCATTTATACAACTGCCCTGGGTATATAAACTAGTGAAGTAACATGGATTATTTGATAAACTCGAGATAGTTATAATATGTCATAACCAGAATATTAGCAAAGGGGAAAAAAAGATCATAAGTCAAATGAAATCTTTTAGACCTTCACTCAAAACCATTCACTCTGAATTTTTTTTTTTTTGCTTTTTGGATCACACCTGGCGATGCTCAGGGGTTACCCCTGGCTCATGCACTCAGGAATTATTCCTGGCGGTGCTTGGGGGACCATATGGGATGCTGGGAATCAAACCCGGGTCGGCCATGTTGGCTGAGTGCAAGGCAAACGCCCTGCCTGCTGTGCTATCGCTCCAGCCCCCACTTGAAATTTTTTATGTAAATTTCATTATGAAAAAGTTGAAGGGTTAAACACCAAGCTTAAGATTGGTAGCATGTGTTACTAGAATAGCCTTGGGAATAATACTTATTACTAACATCTTATTAAAGGAAAAAGGATGACAGAAGAACCTGGGGAAGATTTGTAGCCAGACTTAGATACTTTACTTTGGCTGTAACAATATAGAAATCATACAGTACAATATGCTTTTCAACTCCTGAGTCATCAGGACAAAGATATTGAAGAAATTTGCTTTATGTGGAGGAGAAGGTAAGGATGGAAAGAGGGTTCCTTCAGCAGATGAAAGAAACGGACAAAAATGTGTGCGATTTGCAAACCTCTGGGATGTTATACATTAACTCAAGATTCAGATCCATAGTTTGGAATTAATTTTAGTATGTTGGCCGCCATTCTTTGCCTGCTCGAACAAATGTTCTATTTCCTGCCCTCCAGTATTCCTGTGTCTCACTGTTTATTGCATGAGGACTTCGTGGTGGAACTTCAGGGATTGCATCAACCGAAGGACAAGAATGAATACACGTATGTGTCCAAAAAACATCTAAGTGTGTTTACTCTTTTTTCTTCTCTGACTGGAAGAGTTACAGCCAGAAATGTTTTCCTAAGATTGAATTTCAAAATTCACAATGAAAACAAACAGTATTTCTATATGTATGGAATATCTTCTGGGCTGTGACTCCCTAACTCTCAAGACAGAACTTAATCTGAGAAGCCCGACTGAGTTTCGTTTCAGGATAAACTGTTCCACTTGATTCCTCCCAGTGCATAAGTGACCAATGACATCAGCTCACCAACTGTGTTGGATTTGCAGTAGCTAGTCATTTTTCTTCTTCTGTTAGAATGATTCATTGTGTAAAAATGTCTAGTGTATTTTAAAGAGTTACAGAATGTTTGTTCTCCTTTTTTATGGACTCTCAGGACAGGAGGTGTATTTAAACAGTAGGTGATCTTTCTTGTGACTTTTATATTGACATTTGTATTGAAATATAAATAAGAATTCACGAGAGGTTATATTTATTGGACAGATTTCTAATCTGCATTTGGAGTAACAGAATTGTAAACTTTTGGCTTTTTAATAATTGAGCCTGAATTTTTTTTTTTTTACTTTTCTTTTTGGGTCACACCCAGTGATGCTCAGGGGTTACTCCTGGCGGTGCTCAGGGGACCATATGGGATGCTGGGATTTGAACTCGGGTCAGCCACATGCAAGGCAAACGCCTTACCCACTGTTCTATCGCTCCAGTCCCTGGTTTCTTTTTATTGCCTGTCTCAGAGAGCCCGGCAAGCTACCGAGAGTATCTTGCCCGCACGGCAAAGCCTGGCAAGCTCCCCGTGACGTATCGATATGCCAAACACAGTAAAAATTGTCACAATGGAGACGTTACTGGGCCCAGTCGAGCAAATCGATGAACAACGGGAGGACAGTGACAGTGACAGATTTTGCTTTTTGGGTCACAGCTGACCATGGCTCTTCACTCAGGAATTACTCATGGTGGTGTTCTGGAGATCATATGGGATGTGTGGGATCAAATCTGGGTCAGCTGCATGCCAGGAAAATGCTCTTCCTGCTATACTATTGCTCCGGCCCCCTTGAGCCTGAATTTAAATGGAGACCCGATCAAGCCAGCCAGGAAGACAGGGACCAGAATTGATATTCTGTGTGGTGTGGAATATTTCCCCCACAAAATATAGGCATTCATGTACTGTCTTTGCATTGTTTATGCTGACTCCTTATTTAGTAAAGATAGAAGGAACTTACTGGGAAGATACTCCAAAGAAGAACTCATAAATCCAAAGAAAATGTGGTATTCTTTACGTAGGAAAGGAATTAACATGCAGGATACTTGATAGGAAGTCACAGTGTCGGATTGAACACTTGCTGATGGGAAAACTGGTCTCCTCCTGACCCTCCCAACATCCTTTTGCCTTCTTGTTATTGTTTGTCTTTTTTTGGGCCACGCTCAGCTGTGCTCTGGACTTATTCCTGGCCCTGTGCTCAAGGATCACCCTTGCCAGGGTTCAGGGGACTGTATGGGGTGCCAGGGATTGAACCCCAGCGCAAAGCGAGCACCCTACTCGCTCTGCTATTTCCCTGGCCCATCATTTTGTTTAAGTGTGTGTGTGTGTGTGTGTGTGTGTGTGTGTGTGTGTGTGTGTGTATGTGTGTGTGTGTGTATGTGTACATATATGCATGCATTTAAAATTTGGGGAGTGAAAAGGGATTTGGCCACACCTGCAAGTGCTCAGGAACTACTCCTGCTTGGTGTTTGCTCCTGGCAATGCTTGGAAGATCATGCTTGATGTGGATTGATCCAGGGCCTCCTCTGTGTAAACCATGCCCTTAGCCCATGAGCTACTTCTGGCCCCTTAACATGTTCATATTAATATGTGCACCGGTGGCTCACCCTTGGATCGCATCAACTGCTTCCCCCTCCGTGTTGAGTGTTGCTTGTGCCAGGATCTGTGGAACTGTAACCTAGGGCTTCTGCATGCAGAGTCTGTGCTCTGCTCCACAGACCCATCTCCTGAGCACTTTTGGACTCCCTTTACCTAATATATCCACTCGACCTCCACACTTTGGCACCCATCAATCTGTTGATTTGGTTTAATTATAATATTAACTTTAATATTTTTAGGTTCATTGTAGGGGCTATACATGGCAGTGCCAGGGAATGGGAGAACACACAGGAATCAAACCCCAGGGCTTTATACATGCAGGACATGTACTCTACATCTGAGCCTCATCCCTGCATCCTTTTTTTTTGGTTCCTTGTATATCGCAAGATCATGGAGTTTCCTATTTCTCAGATGCATTTCACTTCGTACCTCTTATTTCTCTTAATTATTGCAAATGAAAGATCACATCTCTTTTCCTCCAGTAGCTGACAAGTCTATCGCTGTTAGGTAGAAGCATGGTTCCTTCTGTCTATTCCGCCATTGTTGAACACTTTGTTTCTTTCCATATATTGGCTATTCCATTATCTTGCAGTGAACAGTAATGATGCAGTGAATGGGGCATGTAGATACCTTTACAAATCAGTGTTTTTATTTTCCTCACACAAATACCCAGAGGTGGAACACCTGGAAGGAACTGGAATAGCTGAAATATCATAGGATATTTCTGCTTTCGGTTTTTGAGGACCTGCCAGACTGTTTTCCAGACTGACTCACCAGTTGGTTCTGTTACCACAAGTGCACAGGCTGTCCATTTTCCTTTCTCCAGATCCCTTCCAATGCTTATTGTATCTTGTCTTTTTCTTTCTTTTTTAAAATATTTTTATTGAATCACTGTGAGGCAGACTCATACAAAGCTGTTCACGATTAGCTTTCAGTCATACAGTGTTCCAACACCCATCCCTCCACCAGTGGACATTTTTCAGCACTGGTCCCCAGTGTTCCTCCCATCACCTTCCCCACCTCCCCCAGCCTGCCTCTATGGCAGATGCTTTCTGCTTTTATTCTCTCTCTCCCTCTCTCCTTCTTCCTCCCTCCCTCCTTCTCCCTCTCCCTCTCCCTCCCTCTCTCCCTCCACCCCCTCTCTGTTGGGCATTGTGGTTTGCAGTACAAATACTGAAAGGTTATCAGGTATATATCCCTTTACTTACTTTTAACATTCAGTTCTTGTCCAGCATGATCATTCCCAGCTATTATTGTCATACTTAATACTCCCTTCTCTATCATAAATGTGTGCACTGTAGCACTGTAGAACTGTCCTCCTGTTGTTCATCGATTTGCTCGAGCGGGCCCAGTAATGTCTCCATTGTGAGACTTGTTGTATCAAGTACATCATGGGTAGCTTGCCAGGCTTTGCCGTGCAGGCGAGATACTCTCAAGTACATCATGGGTAGCTTGCCAGGCTCTCCAAGGGGGGCGGAGGAATTGAACCTGGCTCGGCTGGGCTGGCCTCGTGCAAGGCAAATGCCCTACCACTGTGCTATCACTGTGTTATCGCTACAGCCTGAGTGCAGGCTATCTATATCAGTCCCTCTCCGTCTGACTCATTTCACTCAGTATGACACTCTATTTCCATTCATTTATAGGCAAATTTCATGACTTCACTTTTCCCAACAGCTGCATAGTATTCGATTGTGTAGATGTGCCATAGTTTCCTTATCCATTTGTCAGTTCTTGGGGGCTCAGGTTGTTTTTAGATTCTGGCTATTGTGAATAGTGCTGCAACGAATATTGAAGTGCATGCAGATGGTGGGGGTTTTTTTTGTCATTTTTTTCCTTTATTTTTTAAAATTGTATTGAATCACCGTGAGATAGTTAGCAGATAGTGATTCTGCTGTCTTTTGGGTCTCCAAGGTATATTCCCAGAAGTGGTATTGTTTGGTCAAATGGGAGCTCAATTTCTAGTTTTGTGAGGAATGTCCATATTGTTTTCCATAAAAGCTGGACCACTCGGCATTCTCGCCAATAGTGAAGGAGAGCCCCTTTCTCCCTACATCTGCACCAGCACTGGTTGTTCTTGTTCTTTTGGGTGTGTGCCAATCTCTGTGGTGTGACGTGCTATCTCAATGTTGTTTTGATTTGTATCTCCCTGATGATTAGTGATATAGAGGATTTTTTTCATGTGCCTTTCCTATTTTTTGTGAATATTTCTGTTAATTTCTTCTTTCCATTTTTTATTTGGTCGTAGGTTTTTTTCTTATAAAGTTCTATCAGTGCCTTATATATTTTGGATATTAACCCCATATCTGATGGGTCGTGGGTAAATATTTTTTTCCATTGTATGGGCTGTATCTTGGTTACTGTTTCTTTTGAGGTGCAAAAGCTTCTTAATGTAGTTCCGTTTGTTTATCTTTGTTTTCACTTGCTTGGTCAGTGGTGTTTCATTTTTGAAGATGCTTTTAGCTTCAATATCATGGAGGGCTCTGCCTGTGTTTTCCTCCACATACCTTATGAATTCAGGTCTGATATTGAGGTCTTTAATCCATTTTGATCCTGACTTTTGTCCTGGTGGTAAGCAGTCACAAAAGTTCACTTTTTTGAATGAACTTTTTCATTTTCATCTGAGTTCATTTTTTTTCCATGTCCAGTTTTCTCAGTACCACTTCATGAAGAGGCTTTCCTTACTCCCTTCACATTTCTTGCTCCCTTATCAAAGATTAAATGATCATATATTTGAGAGTCTGTGTCAGGATATTCAACTCTGTGCTATTGGTCTGCAGGTCTGTTTTTGTTGCAATACCATGCTATTTGAATAACTGTGTTTGTATAGTTATTAAGTTGGGGAAGGTGACCCCTCCCATCTTTTTCCCCAAGGATTGCTTTGACTGTTTGTGAGGGTTTATTGTTCCATATGAATTTCACAGTGTTTGGTCTATTTTTTTTTTTTTAAATCATGGTAATCCTTATAGGGAACACATTGAGTCTATATAATACTTGGGGGACTATTGCCGTTTTGACCATGTTACTTCTCCCAATCCATGAGCAGGGGGTGTGTCTCCATTTCCTCGTGTCCTCTTTTATTTCCTGAAGTAGTGTTTTGTAGTTTTCTTTGTACAGGTCTTTCAGCTCTTAAGTTAAGCTGATTTTGTGATACTTGATTTTCTGAGGCACAATTGTGAACGGGATTGTATTTCTAATACCTCTCTCTTCTCTTTCATTATTTTCATATAAGAGAGCCATGGACTTCTGGGTATTGACTTTGTAACCTGCCACTCTACTATATAAATCTATTGTTTCTAGGAGCTTTTTCATGGAGTCTTTAGGATTTTCTAAAGATAGCATCATGTCATCTGCAAATAGTGAGAGCTTGACTTCTTCCTTTCCTATCTGGTTGCCTTTGATATCTTCATCTTGCCTACTTGCTATGACAAGTACTTCCAGTACCATATTGACTAGAAATGGTGAAAGTGGGCAGCCTTGTCTCATCCCAGATCTTAGAGGGAAGGCTTACCGTTTTTCCCCATTGAGGATAATGCTTACTGTGGGCCTTTGGTAGATGACTTTGACTATATTGAGGAAAGGTCTCCTTCAATTCCCATTTTGTTGAGAGATTTCTATCATGAATGTGTGCTCGATCTTACCAAATGCCTTCTCTGTGTCTATTGAGATGATCATATGTTTTTAATTTTTTTTTTATTGATAAAGTGTATTATGTTGACTGAGTTGTGAATGTTAAACCATCCTTGCATCCCTGGCATGAATCATACTTGGTGTGATGTATTATGATCTTCTGGATGAGCCATTGGATTCTGTTTGCCAATATTTTATTGAGGACCTTTGCATATGTGTTCATCAGAGATATTGGCCTGTAGTTCTCCTTTCGGCTCTCTCTCTCTCTCTCTCTCTCTCTCTCTCTCTTTCTCTTTCTCTCTCTCTCTCTGTCTCTCTCTTTCTCTTTCTCTCTCTGGCTTTAGGAATCAGTATGATATTAGTCTCTTAGGAACTGGGAGTGCTTCTGTTTTTTCAGTTTCCCAGAAAGGTTTGAAGAGGATTTGCAGTAAGTCGTTTTTAAAGGTTTGGAAGGAATCACTAGTAAATCTATCTGGGCCAGGCTTTGTTTTTGGAAGACTTTTGATTATCGTTTCAGTTTCCTTGGTAGTGCTATACCTGTTCAGGTATTCCATATCTTTGTGGTTCAGCCTTGGGAGCTTATAAGTATCTAGGAATTTATTCATTTCTTTGAGGTTCTCTTGTTTCGTGGCATACAGATTCTCAAAGTAATCTCTGACAATCTTTTGAATTTCTGTGGTTTCTACTGGATCCTTCTGTTCATTTCAGATTCAATTTATTAAATAAATGAAATTTATTTATTTCAGATTTCTCTTTGTGATTCTTGCTAGTGGTTTATCAATCTTAAATTTATTTTTTCAAAACAACTCTTGGTTTCATTGATCTTTTGGATTGTTTTATTTTTGGAATCCAGCCCATTGATTCCTGCTGACTTTTATTATTTCTTTCCTCCTGCCTGTTTTGGGCTTCTCTTATTTGTAATATTTTAAGATCTTCAGCTGTAAAGTCAAGAATATTTATGTGGTCCCTTTCTTCCTTTGTGATGAATCCTTGCAGAGCTATAAACTTTCCTCTTAACACTGTGTTAGCTGTGTCCCCCAGGTTCTGATAGCTTATGTCCTCATTTTCATTTGTTTCTAAGAATCTTTGGATTTCTTACTTTATTTCATCTCTAACCCACTGGTTGTTCAGTAGTGAGCTGTTTAATTTCCAGGTGTTTGATTTGGTTCTCAGCTTCTGCGTGCGATTAACTTCTATCTTCAGTGGTCTGAAAATGCAGTCAGTACCATTTCTATCTTCTTGATTTTTAGAGAAGTCTGTTTTGTGGCCCAGCATGTGGTCTTTCTTAGAGAAGGTCCCATGTGCACTGTAGAAGTATGTGTATTCGGCTTTGGGGATGTAAAATGTCCTGTAATATCTAGTAGTCGTCTCTCTTCCATTTCTTCCTTCAAAGTCAGTATTTCCTTGCTAAGTTGTAGTATCATTGATCTATCAAGAGATGACAAGGCGGTGTTGAAGTCTCCAACCATTACTTGACTGTGCCCAATGTCCTCTGAAGTTTACTAGCAGTTGTTTTAAGTATTTTGCTGGTCCCTCATTGAGTGCATATCTGTTTAGGAATGTAATTTCTTCCTAGTGTACATATCCCTTGATTATTAAGAAATGGCTTTTCTGTCCGTTCTAATCTTTTCCAGGCTTAAAACTCTGTATTGTCAGATGCTAGTATGGCCAACCCAGCTTTTTTGAGAGAGTTCTTTGCTTGAAGAATAGGTTTCCATCCTTTGACTTTGAGCCTGTGTTTGTTCTAACTGTTAAAATGTGTATCTTGTCGGCAGCAGAATGTTAGATTCAGTTTTTTAATCCATTTTGCCACTCTGTCTCTTAATTCGTGCATTCAGAGCATTGACATTGAGATCATGGTCATGGGGTTTTGTGTCATTTTTCTGTAGAAGTTTGTTGTGTTTATCGAGTTTGTCTTGTCTTTTTTTTTTTTTTTTTTTTTTTGCTTTTTGGGTCACACCCAGCGAAGCTCAGGGGTTACTCCTGGCTCTGCACTCAGGAATTACTCCTGGCGGTGCTTGGGGAACCATATGGGATGCCGGGGATCGAACCCAGGTCGGCCGCATGCAAGGCAAACGCCCTACCTGCTGTGCTATATCACTCGGGCCTGAGTTTGTCTTGTCTTATAGTTGCCCCTTCGGTCTTTCTTTTAAGGTTTGTTTTGAGTCTGTTAAGTTCCTGAGCGTTGTTTATCCACTGAGTATGGTTTCTTCAGATCTGAATGAGAGTCTGGCTGGGTAAAGTATTCTTGGTGAGGCATTCATTTCATTGAGTTTTTTTCACTGTGTCCCACCACTGTCTTCAGACCCAGATGGTTTTGTCTGATAAGTTGCTGTAAATCTAAGGGATTCTCCTTTGTATGCGATTTCCTTCTTTGACCTTGCTGCTTGCACTATTGTGTCTCTATTCATGGTATTCATCGTTCTGATTGTACCCTTCAGGATTCTTGGATCTGGATGCCTGCATTCTCCAGCTCTGGGAACTTTTCAGCAATAATATCTTTAACTGTGACTACCTTGTTTGGGTTGCCTCTTTGTTCTTCTGGTACTCTGATTATTCATGTTTTCCCTTTTGAATTCATCCCAGATATCTCTTATTCACCCTTGAGCTATTTTGAGGTCTTTTCCCATCTTCTCTTACTGGTGAGGGTATCCACTGAATTTTTAGTTTTATCTGCCGAATTTTTTCTTGGTGACACTTTTGTTTGTAGCTTTATTTCTGCTCCCATTTCTTCCTGTATTTTGTTGACTGTTTCTGTTTCTTTCATATCTTTCTTTATTTTGTTGGATGTCAACTCCACTGTTTCTTTGCGCTCGTTAAATATTCTCACCGTTTCATCACTGAATTCTTAATTAGAGATATTCTGGTACTCCCTGTTGAGGCTGCAGGACTCTTTTCGTCCACGCCTCATGTGGTGGGACTCTGCTGTTTCCCCATAGTAAGGAGGTGGCTCCCTCCAGTTCACTCTTAGCATCCCCTTCTCATTGCCAGGGAGAACTCTGGGTGAGATCGATTGATCCGCTTTCCCCTTCAAGGATATTACCTTTCTCTTTGGTGTTCCTGTGTGACTTTGGTAGGGCCTCTAGCGCTGATCGAGGGGATGTGTTCTTTTAGATTGGGTTTGTACAGATTCTTGGGTTCACTGTTAATTTGGTGTGTGTTGGAGGGTATTTTGATTGGAATAGATTATTCCAGTGGATTTTTGGCCTAATGTGATTGGGGTAGCCAGGCTGCCCTCATAAGAGCTTGGTAAAGGAGACTGAGGTATGGGTCCAGTGCACTATGAAAGGGAAAATTAACTAGCGGCCGTATGAGAGGCAGCCCCCCACCCCACCCCACCCCACCCCATCCCCCTGCCACTGGTGTACCTGTGAGGGGAGGGGCCCCACATTGGCAGAGATCCTGGGCTACAGTTCGAAGCACATCTAAAATCACAGGTCTCCCCTAACACCTAGGTGCTCTCCTGTTTGCTGCCAGATGACCCCCTTCTCTCCCCTCCCCGCCCCCCCATACGGAGGGGAGGGGAGGGGCCTCTTTTTCTTTTTATCTTAGTGTGGTTTGGATTTGCATTTCCATGATGAGTGAGCTCACCTGTTGCCCATCTGGAGGCCTCATGGGGGGAATGTCTCTTCTGATGCTCTGTCCCACCCCCACCCCCTCTTGTTTTAATGAAGTAGAATAGTTTGGATTGTTGTTTGTGTTTGTTTTGGAGTTATACCCCGCTGTGCTCAGGGCTTACTCCTATCCTGGAGCTAGTATAATGGGTATGGCAGTTGCCTTCATGTGGTAAACCCAGCTTTGATCCTCAGCAGCCCTTGTGGTCCCCTGAACCCCAGCAGAAGTCATCCCTGAATGCAGAGCCAGGAGTAAGCCACGCGCACAGCTGAGAATGGTCCCAAAATAAAAAAGAGATGGGGTGGGGGGGAGAAAGGAAGGGAAGGAGGGAGTGAGGAAGGAAGGAAGGAGAGATAGGTGAGGGGAGAGAAAGAAAATGAGAGATGCGTGTTCAAGAGGGAGCAGCTTCTCCCTGAGAGTCAGGGTTCTTCAGGGGGATCAAAGCTCTGTCCATTTTTCATTTGCTCCGGTGTTGGCTGATGAGTTGTTTGTGTTATTCATAGTTCAGTATGTTCACCCTTTATGAATTATCTGGTTTCCCCTCACTGGTTGGCTTCTCAGTTTGTTGATTGTTGGCTGTTATTTGTTTTGGTGTCAGATGCAAGGAATAAAAAAAACATCAAGCAGATTGCTAAGAGTTTCTTCCTAGATTTATGGTTTCGAATCTTCTATTTAAGTTTTTTATCCATTTTCGATCAAATTTTGTAGATGGGTAAAATACTTGTCCAGTTTCTTTCTTTTTTTTTTTTTTTTTGCTTTTTGGGTCACACCTGGCTATGCACAGGGGCTATTCCTGGCTCTGCACTCAGGAGTTACTCCTGCCGTTGCCCAGGGGACCACATGGGATGCTGGGAATCGAACCCGGGTCAGGCGTGTGCAAGGCAAACGCCCCTACCCACTGTGCTGTCTCTCCAGCCCTCAGTTTCTTTTTTTTTTTTTGGTATGTGACTGTTTGGTTTTCCCATCATATATTGATTAGATTCTTTTCTTCATTGTTTATTTTTGGCTTGTTAAATTATTTGATAATATATGTGTAGGGCTGGAGCGATAGCACAGCGGTAGGGCGTTCGCCTTACAAGCGGCCAACATGGCCGACCCGAGTTCGATTCCTCCGCCCCTCTCGGAGAGCCCGGCAAGCTACCGAGAGTATTCGATATGCCAGACACAGTAACAACAAAGTCTCCAATGGAGACGTTACTGGGCCCGCTCGAGCAAATCGACGATCAACGGGAGGGCCTTTACCTTTTACCTTTATGTGTAGGTTCATAGCTGCATTTTCTTCTTTTTTTTATTTTCATAAAGTTGTTCGCAATAATGGATTACATTCAATATTTCGACACCTGTAGCAGTGCACTGTAGCACTGCCGTCCTGTTGTTCATCGATTTGCTCAAGTGGGCACCAGTAACGTCTCCATTGTGAGACTTGTTACTGTTTTTGCCATATCGAATATGCTGCGAGAGGAACGGAGGAATCGAACCCGGGTCAGCTGTGTGTGAGGCAAACGCCCTACCTGCTGTGCTATTGCTCCAGCCCATTTCGACACCTATGGCTGCATTTTCTTTTCTGTTGACTCACAGCTGTTTCATGCCAACACCTTAGTATTTTGATAACTAGTTTTCTAATGTAGTTTGAAATCAAGAAATGTGATGCCTCCAGCATTCTTCCTCAGTGGTTGACTCTCCCGGTCTTTGTGGTGTTAAATTTCAGAACCCTATGTCCTATTCTGTGAAAAATGCCACTGATAATTTCATAGGGGTAGCACTCAATCTGTAGAATGCTTTGCGTAGTTTGCACATTCTAACAATGTTAATTTTTCTAACCTCTGATCACACACAATTTTTGTTTGTATCTTCTTCACTTTTCTTAGTGTCTCATGGTTTTCAGTAAGCAGGTCTTTTACCTCCATTTTAAAACTTACTCCCTTTCGTTCTTTGTGAACCAACAGTAAATGGGATTTTCTTAATTTCCTTCTCATGGTTTATTGCTAGTGTATACAAGCACCCCAGATTTTTGTATATTTGTTTTGCATCCTAAGCTTGACTGCCTCGTCCCACTCACTTCCCCTACGTTGCTGCCTTCTCTCAGTTTTATAATCCAATGGGTTTATCATTGTTGGAGACTGTTTCCCTGTGCTCTGTATTCTACAGATGAATGAGATCATCTGGTATTTTTTCTCCCTCTGACTTACTTCACTTAACTAATGCTACCTTCCAGTTATTGTGTGATTTCTTTTTTTTTTATATATATAGCTATGTAGTATTCCATTGTGTATCACTGTATCACTGTCATCCCGTTATTCATTGAGCGGGCACCAGTGACGTCTGCATTTGTCCTAGCCTTGAGATTTTAGCAGCCTCTCTTTACTCATCCTTCCCAACGGTGCTGCATTGGGGGCTCTTTCCGGGTCAGGGGTATTGTGTATATATATTGCATATATATATACCACAAATTATTTGTCCATTTGTATCCGTTGTGAAGCATTTTGTTGCCTCTGTACTCTGGCTGTGAACATAGCTGTGTGTGTATATATATACATATATATATATACATTTTTTTTTTGCTTTTTGGGTCACACCCGGCGATGCTCAGGGGTTACTCCTGGCTTATGCACTCAGGAATCACTCCTGGCGGTGCTCGGGGGGCCATATGGGATGCTGGGAATCGAACCTGTGTTGACCATGTTGACTGCGTGCAAGGCAAACCCCCCACCCGCTGTGCTATTGCTCCAGCCCCTGTGTGTATATATTTTTAAATGAGTGTTTCTGGGTGTGGGAGGTAGATGCCAAGAAGTGGAATTGATGGGTCTTATGCAAGTTCTTTTTGTACATTTTGGAGAAATCTCTAGATTGCTTTTCCTAGAGGTTAAAGCAGATAACATTCCCAGCATCAGTGAATGAAGGTTCCCAGACCACTGCATCCTGCCAGTGTGGGTTCTTTCCAGTCCTGTTAACGTGTGCCATTCTCCCTGGCAGAGATGCCATCTTACTGGTGTTTTGGCTTACTTTTCCCTGACCATAAGTGGTGATGAACACTTTTCATATACCTTCTCGCCACCCGATTGCCCCTTTGGGGAATTGCCTGTTTATCTCCTCTCCCTATTTTTGGTGGAATTATTAGGTTTTTTTTTTAATTGTTGAGCTTTGTGAGTGCTTTACCTATCGTAGATATTAGCCCTTTAACTGAAGCATTTTTTATGTGAAAATATTGTTTCCCATTCAATCTGGCGTCTCTCTGTTTTTGCCCAAGTTTCGTTTACCATGCAAAACCTTTTAATCTGATGTTGTCCAGTGAAACGGTAAAATCTTTATTGAGACCATTGTAGATTGACATGCGGTTGGAAAAAAAAAAAAGAAATCCCATGTAGACTTGATCTGGTGGCAACATATTTAATTTGTAGTAGTTTGTTTGTATTATCATTTCAGTACAGTTTCCCCATGTGGTTTGTGTATTTGCTGCCACGGTTGTGGTGAACCATTACGTCACCATGGGTCTGTCTCCTCCTGTCCTTGGACTCCTGCAGTCTCACTCTCCTCCCTCCTCATCTCCAAGATGCTCGTCCCCGTGGCTACACTTTTATTATTTTAAAACTGTAAACATCAACCACAGCCTGCAACTGTTTTTCTTTATTTAAAAATTGCTGTTACCTGTCTTTTTATTATTCTATTGGAAAAAATATCCTTATATATTGTCAGAGGACTTGGCAGATAGATACACTGTAAATATTTTCTCTGTCATTTTCATTTTCTTAACTGTCTTTTGAAGAGCAGAGATTTTTGCATTCTTACAATGTCAACTTTATCATTTATTAATGGTGTTTTTGTATTTGCACTGAGGAATTGTTGCCTACCCAAAGTCTATAGTGGTTTCTTCTGGAAGCTTTACATTTTTTAATGGCCTTTTTATGTATTCTCTTATCTGCCTCAGATTAATTTTGTTGTAAGAAAAGTGGAAGCTTATCTCTTTCCCTCTACATCTTTGAATAACGATTCCATTGTCTCAGCTCTCTCTTTTGGCTTGGCTCATGCCTGACTGTGCTCAGGGCTTACTCCCTGCTCTCTGCTCGGGATCTCTCCTGGCCGGCCTGGGGGTTAGAGGTCAAGCCGTGGTCCGCTAAGTGGAAGACTAGAGCCCCAATCTCCGTGCTGTCTCGCTGGCCCTTCAGTACCAGTTTTAAAGACTTTTCCTATTAAATGCTTGGCTCCTCTGTGAAAAGTAAATTGACTGCCATGCGTGGCTGTTTCTGGATTTACTGATTTATTCCATTTATCCGGTTCCCTATTTTTACCCAATCAGATAAGATTGTATCTTGAGTCTCCTGGCCTCTACCTTTCCCACTCTGTTCCCCCCAGATTGACCATTCTAGATCTTTTGCATTCCCATATAAAAATGTCGAGTCCATTTTGTCGATTTCTACACAAAACCCTGCTGGGATTAATATAGATTTAGAATCTGAATCTATATAGATTAAGTAATTAGCATGTAATCATAAGCATATATATATATTTGTGACTTCTAAAGATTCTTTAAGCATCAGTTAATATTTTCATTATACAGTTTTATTCCCTTTTTAAAAATTTTAGTCTTCAGGGTTTATTTCCTTTTATGCTGTTTTAAGTAAAATTTATAGTTGGTTCCCAAGTGTTTTCTCCTGGTACAGAGGACCTAGCAAGCCTCTAGTGCACGCTGAAAGGGTGCCCTTCTGAACTGGGGACCCTCTCCTGGACAAAACCATGTTCTTAGGTGGTGGAAGCCATGGAAGAGCTGATCTAGTTTTGCACTAACAGGTGAATTATGGAGAACAGAGGAGGAAGTAAAGACAGTGGAGCACGAACGTTATTGAGAATGATAGTACATGGCTTGTGAATTTCTCACCACCATGGGATCTGCTGGGTGGGTCTTCCTTTTCCTGTTTCACACACATGAGGAAGCATTACGAGGGACTCGGAAGGGGACCTAGGCTCTCAGGGTCATACTATAGGTTTTGGGGTCCAGTCCTCAATCTGGTTCACTCTGGACACAACCCTTTGCTCCAAGTGAATGGCGAGGTACTTGGATTGAGGCAATGATCATGGCATTGGGTGCACTATGATTAAAGAAAAACATGCTGGAAGAGAATTGATTGGACATTTTTCCTGCTGAAAGAGAATCGATCAGGCATTTTTCCTAGTAGGGCAGACCATTTGTCACTGGGTGTAGTGATCGTGTAGCCCTAGCTTCCTAGTGTATGAATGAGATCTCGGTAAAACTGTGAGTGAGGCTTTTAGCCTGGTGATGGTGTTGTCAGTGCTCAGTAAGCAGTTGCTCTGTTGGGGTTGTGGCTAATGGGCTTTACCATTAAGACAGGAAAGGAAAAGCGTTACAGTTTGTGGCTGACGCAGTTTTGGACTAATCCTATTTTACATTTGTGTGAAATCAGCTAGAAAATTAAGCATGCAGCTTCAAGAGAAGTTCAGTGTTGATGATAACATTTTAAGAACTAATCTTTAGCATGCTGCATGATTCTAAGCGGACGAAGCTGAGAAGTCATAATTAGTTTAAAGTAGAGGAAGACGGGGCTGGAGCAATAGCACAGGGGGTAGGGCGTTTGCCTAGCACGCATCCAACCCAGGTTCGATTTCCAGCATCCCATATGGTCCCCCAAGCACCGCCAGGAGTAATTCCTGAGTGCAGAGCCAGGAGTCCACGTGGCTACACTTTTATTATTTTAAAACTGAGCATTGCTGGGTGTGATCCAAAAAGCAAAAAAAAAAAAAAAAAAAAATACAGGAAGACATTTCTTCTTAAGAGTGCTGTGTTTCTTTTTCACCCAAGTCTAGATCAGTAGCGATGGGAGGTTTAACTGGGGCTCTTAAATGTTGTTTTAGGGCCTGGAAGATGTTGCTGTGGGTAACCCACACTTAACCCAGCAGGTGCAAGGGTGTGAGGGTCAACCTTAGTAAGTCCTGCAAGTGCTAAGGGGATCCTGATCTCTCTGGCCTTGGGCCACAGCGGGAGGGGAGCCATCGGATGCCTCCATGAGTTTGGAAGTATCAGGGCTCCTGTGAGACTGAGAGCTTGGTCCAGGGGCCATGTGCGTACCAAGTGATCCTGCCCACATGTGTTCTGGGACGCCCCGTCGGGGAGAAGAGAAATAAGCTAAAATGCTGTTCTAGGACAAGTAAAAGTAAGTCCTGAAGCACAAAATAAACTTAAAAAGGAAGACTTAGAGCCCCGTAAGTGGTAGAGGGAGACGTCCACACAGTGAGCAAGTCCCCATGAATGATTTATTATTAGCAGACTAGAAGGGCTTTCACAAAATTAGCAGACTAGAAGGGCTTTCACAGAACCCTCATACTCTGGAGCATAATTTCAGGAAGTACAGCCTCTTCCTCTTCCAAACGGGGCTTACTTTTAAGGATTTTCAGTACTTTACATCCTCAGATGAGCAGGATTCTGTTTAAGCTTCTTGCTAGCAGACAGGAGCAGCAGCCATGGAAAAGTGTGGGCAGGAGATTCAAAGATTTTGGTGTGGAACTGTGCGGCTTTCTCTTCCTTCAACACCAGGCGGCGCCGCACACCAGCATTCTCCAGGCACAGCCCTGAACCTCACCTTTGGTCCCTGAAGGGTAACAGTCCCCCAGGACCAGTGGGAAGAACTCTGTCCTTTAGAGGAATGATAGGCTCCCCTTGGTTTATACATGGTGAACATTATCAGTGAGCTTCTGAGTTCGTGGGTTTTTTTCCCCCTTTAGATTGTGAGATTAAAGTAGATGAGACTTCTTTTTTTTGGCCTATATTTGGGCAAAACAAGTGTTAGTTCTTTGGATTACGGGGTGTTATTGGTAAGTAAGATACACCCACTGATACTCAGGACTTAATAACACCAGAATCATCGCATGCTG
The DNA here is from genome assembly GCF_029834395.1 of Sorex fumeus. Lineage (NCBI taxonomy): Eukaryota > Metazoa > Chordata > Mammalia > Eulipotyphla > Soricidae > Sorex > Sorex fumeus. Next base: position 5,109,063 of record NW_026606058.1, read on the forward strand.
CAAAGCAGCTAGTGCCCCGGTGGGCCCCCCGGCAACACTGGCACGTACATTGTTTAATTCAGTGAAGATTATCTGTGTTGATGACAGTCCTGTGGGGGAAAACCAGACTCACACAGGAGATCTGGAGGGTCTGTGCTGTGAAGAACCCTCCCCGCCCCCAGGGCCAAAGCTTGTTGGGTGTCATACCATGTACTGCCCTATGGGAGAGAAGCGGTCCTTGCCGGGTCCAGAGGGACAGTACAGCAGGCAGGGTGCTTGCCTCATATGCAGCTGACCTTGGGTCTCTCACCTGCATTGCACCTGGTTGCCAGGAATGATCCCTGAGCACAGAGCCAGGAGTAAGTCCTGAGCACTGCTGGCTGTGGCAAAAAAACCCAAAAAACAGAAACACCAACAATGAAAAGACGCGGACTCTTTTGTTGTTAACCAGTTGGAATACAAATTTTCAGTTTTCACAGCTTCATAAATGTCAGTTTACTTTTCAGTAATTTTATTTATATGTTTTAGTCAAGATCTAAGATTCACAAAATTGTGATCAATTGATTTGTCTCATAAGTGTCCCCTTGATCCCTCTATTCCTTTTTCCTCTCTTTTGTTTAATGAAGAAATCAAGTTATGTGTCATACAGCGTTTCCCGCTGGTGGGGTGGCACAGTACACCCCCATGGCCTAGTCCTACGCATTTTTCTGCATCTCCTTTAAGTTGGTATTTAGGTCCAGATTTGACCAAATTAAGGGTTTTTGTTTATTTGTTTTCATTCTTTTCACTGTTTTCAATTGGCTAGGTTTTATATTTGTTTTCCTTTATAAGAAAGGATCGTGACTTGCGTTGGGGATATTTAATGCCTGGTTTTCTCGTTTTCTGATTCTTCATCAGAAAGAATTGTTGATCAGTCTTCATAGCTGCCTTTCTCGGTGTAGTAAACCGCATACATGTGCCTATATCACATTATTGTGATGTCTCTGTTCTTAGCCACTCAAGCGACCTTTGCAGTAAAATAAATTTTAAAGTGTATGAAGAGTAATTGATTTTAAGCAACCTTTCATAACCTGACCAAATAGTTCTAAGATGTTTTCTGGATATAAAAGAAATTTGACTCTTAATGGGTTTTCTCAGCGTTGATTATTTGTATTTTTGTACTTCATCAGATTGTTCTTCCGGTGCAGTAAAAGTAAGGCCGAGGGGAAGCAGTGGTGCGGAGGTATCCCGTGGCAGGTAGGAGTTTCTCATCTGCTTTCTAGCCTGTTAAATCTGCAGCACCTAGGCCTAAAGGGGTTTTGCAGCCCATGTGCCTGTCAGGCTTCGGCATGTGTCCCTGAAACACAGTTCTCTTAAGTTTCCCTTAAGCAAGGGAAACCTCATTAAGGCTTTTTTAATTCAGATGTCCAGTTGGGCCATTTCAAAGTCTTTTCCTTGTATTCTATGCACTTAAATTTTTCTGTAGTTTGTACTCAGGGAAAATTTAGCTCTGAGGAACCTCAGCATCTTCTTGTAGGCCACATACACTTGCGTTGACATAGGCAGAGTACAGTCCACCAGCTCCTAGAATGCTAGAATTGGAAGAGTCTCTTAGGACCCACGGAGCTAAAGCAGAATGGGCAACTGGACCTTTAAGGTTGAATGAAGAGCTCTTGGCTGAATTCACAGTTCTAGATGCCTCTAGTGAAACGCCATAAATCCAGAATTAAAAAAATAATAAATACACAGGACCTTGTTTAGGTTTGGGCAGACATTCATCTTGAGGAGGACATCTTTCAAGAAAAGTACGTGTTGCAACTTCCACTGTTGTCAGAGCTCTTTGATTGGTCTCTACTTTTTAAAAAAATTTTATTTTCATAAAGTTGTTCACAATAATGGATTACATTCAATATTTCTACGCCAGTCCCACCACCATTACACCTTCCCACTGCCATTATTTTGAATTTTCCTGCCATCGCTCAAACCTGCCGAACAGGCAGATGCTAGATGATTATTTTGCATTGCTTGCTGTGAAGAGAATAAGATAATCATGCGGCCACTCTTGCAGCCACGCGCTCCTAGAATTCTAAAATTTTAGAAAATTAGGGTCTGCAGAAATCTCTGCAGTGAGCTGATCAGTTCCGAGATTCTTTTGTGCATCTCTGGATCATGGCCTTTAATGAGCTAAATAGCAGCCAGGGGCAGTTTGTGGGCATGACATCAGGGTGCCATAGGGACAGGGATGTGAGTAGGAACGGCCCATGCCCTATCCCTTGAGGTCTCGAGTCTGCAGTCACTGGTCCTGCATACCTGGGCTTTTCATTGGGTTCCGGAAGTTGGCGGCCACCGGAATTCCTTGGGGGCAGGTGGAGGGACGACCCCTGCTCCCGTCTCAGGCACCCCAGTAAAATCAGCCTGGTGCAAGGTCCGGAGGCATCTCTGTAGTGAGCTGCTCGGTTCTGAGATTCTTTTGTGTGTCTCTGGGTCATGGCCATTAATAAGCTTAAAAATCTGACCTCTTTCTTGAAGCCCAAAAAAGCAGTGATTGTGGACAGAGAAGGAGCCGAACAATCAGGAACATCAGTTTCTGTGAGAGTTTTGGGTGGTCTTGGGAGAGGGACTGGGGCCATCCCTGGTGGTGCTCAGGACTGTTTCTGGCTGGCTCTACTTCGTGGGCCCCTCAAGCCCGGGGGGGGGGGGGTCTTTGGGCCTTGACGGCAGGTGCCTCCCCCTGTGCCGTCTCTCCAGATCCTGTTTGTGAGTTTGGCACACAGTCTTCTATAAAGGCAGAAGTGGTTGCAGGAGTGTTCCAAGAAAATGGGCTGTTTTCTCTCTGTTTCCATTTCCTCCGAGGAAGAAAGTCTCAGATAGGAAGGTTGGATCAGTATGTCTGACGAAAATTATTTCCTTTGTCTTTTAGGATCCTGATTTCAAGGAAGAAGAACATGGTGTAGTCATTAAATCCCAGCCTGCCTCTGATCCATTTTACAGTCTTTCCAGCCAGCAGAGAAACCCATTTAAGGTACTTAACAAGAATCAAGAATCTTCCCTCTGGAGACAGTTCCTCAAAGGTGAGGATGAGAAAAACTTGGCTGATAAGAAGCAAAGGACAAAGGAAGATGACATCTTGGGTCAGGGGAGGGAGCAGAAGACTGAATCTGTGATTGAGGAGAAACAATGGAAGCCAAAATGCGCGAATGAAAAAAAGAAACAGAAGCCCACAGCTCAGTGCCAGGTGGAGAAAGATTGCTCGTCCAACCTGGAGGTCAGGAAGAAGCAAGTAGCCACTCAAGAGAAGCAGCAAGGGCAAAGGACAGAGGTTCCTAGTGAAGCGAAGGCGACTGAAGGGACCGACCAAAAAGACCTGTTGGTGACTGCATTCACGCAGAGCCACGATGGTGACCTAACAAAGTCCATTGCATCCTTTCCAAAGAAATCACATTGGAACAGCCAGCCAGTGAAGGAAGGAGCAGCGCCTCTGAGGGCAGAGGGATGCAGACCTTTACCGCAGGAAGCTCACAGCCAGAGCCCACCGGGCAAGCCTCAGAAGGGGGCACACCTCCACAAGGAGCACCCCAGGGACCTGGAAGCCAGCAGCACGGAGCACAGCCCCGGCACACAGACCGAGCACGTCCGGGCTCAGCCAGGGCCAGTGGTACCTCCTGCGGCACTGGCCGCCGGGCTGTCCTGGGAAGCCCGACGAGCGGCTGACTCTAGCAGCAGTGACAGCGAGGAGGACGAGGGGGCCTCGGAGTACCTGACGCCGGGGAGCCCCTTACTCTTTGATGAGACTCCAGACTCCCTGAAGGAGGACCCCAGCCCCCCTGCTCAGGGCATGCAGAAAAGACCGTCTCCTGTCGGAGGGGTTGCCCAGAAGGTGGGAGCTCTAGACCTGGAGGCCCGGCGGACGTACCTCACCACGCAGCTGAGACAGAAGAAGGTAACTGGTGCCTCCTGGGTTTTGCTTGGCAGGTTGGGGCCCTGCTTGCAGGATGGGTTACGAAAAGGATGGGTTATTGTTGTGAAAAGGCTCGAAGCTGGGTGCTCGCTTTCTGTTTTTTGTGGGACTTAGATTCTCAGGATTAAGTGAGCTGGATGGAAGATGTAAGCCCCACCAAACCCCAGGTGTCGAACGTCATGAAAAGGCCTTAATTTTGGAGCTCCAGCATTTTAGACTATGGCTGTCTAACATTGTGCCCAACACTCAGAAGGAGAGCTCATCTTGGGGGGGTCTGTTTTGCAGAGCACACTGGCGTCGGTGAATGTCCAGGCTCTTCCAGACAAGGGCCAGAAGTTGCACAAGCAAATCCAGGAGCTGGAGGATGCACTCGGCGCCCTTGCACTCTGCCCAGAGCAAGGTAATTCTTTGCAATCAGAACTTGGGCCTTGCGCGAGGGCCCAGGTGTTGCATCCAGCCAACCTGGGCTTGATCCCTGGTGTCGCATATGGTCCCCCGAACACCATCAGGAGTAATTCTGGGGGCAGAGTGTGACCCAGACATTGTCAGGTGCGACTCAGACAACAAGCAAACAAAAAGAACGTAGGCCTCACATAAACTCACAAGAGACATTTGCAAAACTGCTCCAGTAAAGAATCATCTTGATTCGTGTGTCCTTCCGTTTTGTTACCTATTCCCATGCTTTCTTTAACATTGTATCAATGATGTACAGAGGCTCCTGTTTCCTGTCAATCAAGCTCCTTCTCGTTGTTTAAGCAACCACGTAAAATCCTGTGCTTGCAGGAAAACTTCCCCAGCTCATTGAAATGATGGTGTCCCGGTCCTTCACCTCATGCATATAAGCTCTTCGCCTTTCTAAATGTTAAACTGTTCTCTCGTTTCTCTGGGCAGATACTCATGAGACAAGTAACACTCAAGTACCGCAGCAGAGTAACTTCTCCAAGCCTGCCTCTGAGCCTCCCCACTTGGTGGCCCCCCAGCCCCTACAGCGTCAGGAACTGCAGCATTTTCGGGGGCAGACAGCTACCAGAGAAACTGGTCAGTGCCATGGAGGTAAGACATGTAAGTTGCAGTGCTTCTGAGTCATGGGCGACCTGGCGGATGTCTCGGCATCCATGTGAGGTGGGGACATTCTGGGGTTGTCAGTTGCCTGTGAGATCCAGATCATGATGCCCAGCTGAGCTTTGCACAGTATTAATTAGATCATGGGGGACAGTGACCACATCTTGCCTTCCTCGGTGGGCCTGTATCAGCCAATCCACACACCAGCATGTTGGAGACATCCAGTAAGTATTTGTGTGTATAGAAACTCCAACGCACATCCCAGGAAGGGGGGTCAACCCACAATTGTTTGTGGATTCTGTGTCTGTGTGCGTGACCCCAAAATGGTCGACAGCAGAAAAGACCGAAGACCAGTGGAACCGTGAAGATGAGACTGTGTGTGTGTGTGTATGCCCTGTGCACTTGTATGAGCAAAAGAACACAGATATTACAGGTTGTCTTAATTTTCCATTTTATTTCTTTTGTTTTAATTTTTTGTTTTTATTTCTATTTTTTTCCTTTTTTGGGTCACACCTGGCGATGCACAGGGGTTAATACTGGCTTTGCACTCACTCAGGAATTACTCCTGGCGGTGCTCAGGGGATCATATGGGATGCTGGGACTCGAACCCGAGTCGGCCGCGTGCAAGGCAAATGTCCTACCCGCTGTATTCTCACTCCAGCCCCCTTTTTATTTCTTTGGGGTAATAGTTTTAAGGAAGAGTGGAGCAGACTGGGGTAGAGGAGGCGGGAGGCAGGAAGGCAAGAATTGGGGTCTTCAGAACTCCAGCATCTGACTGACAAGGCCCGGTCACCTTAAGACCTGGGCAGGACCTCATCTTGCTGTGTTGTCATATGACCCCCTCTTGTGCTCAGGCCTTGCACATCTCGATCCCTTCCATGCTGTTTGGAAGGTCACAAGTGAAGCCATTGAGGAGCTGCATCAGTCCCTCAAGTCTTGTCCTGGTGATTCCGCCATGGCAGAGGACCCCGCTGGGCTGAAGGTGAGTTGGTGCGCACGGCGAGGGTGCTGTCCTGCAGCCTGCATCTCGGTGTCTTCCTTCTGGGCATTGTCTTTTCTGCTGAGCATTGAAAGGGGGGAAAAAATCACCTTTCCCCTCCTTAAAGCCATAAAGTGGCCCATGTCTGGCAGAAGAGGATCCGTGTATGGCCCCTTGAAAGCTGGGGCACAGAGGCGAAGTTGCTTCCTGAACTTGAGCGAGCTGAAGTTCATTCTCATGGCATCTGTTTAAGAGGTGCTAGAGAATGGCCTTAGACAGGGAGAGATCGTGTATTGAAGTGTACTGTAGACTGTATACGAAGAACAAAGGGAGTCAAAATAAGGGAAAAGTCACTCAGAGTCACTGTTTCTTTCCTGCCTACTTGGTGCCAAAAAAAAAAATAAACATTCAAAAAATTGGAGGAGTAGGTGCTATAGGAACTATAGGTAAAGGTAAAGGTAAAGGCCCTCCCGTTGATCGTCGATTTGCTCGAGCGGGCCCAGTAACGTCTCCATTGGAGACTTTGTTGTTACTGTGTCTGGCATATCGAATACTCTCGGTAGCTTGCCGGGCTCTCCGAGAGGGGCGGAGGATTCGAACTCGGGTCGGCCATGTTGGCCGCTTGTAAGGCGAACGCCCTACCCGCTGTGCTATCACTCCAGCCCATAGGAACTATAGTGATAGTATAGTGGGTAAGGGACTAGCCTTGCACACAGCTGACCTGGGTTCAATCCCTGGCATCCCATATGGTCCCTCGGACCTGCTAGGAGTGAGTGGTCCATGAACTCATAGCTAGGAGTAAGCCCTAAGCACCGGGTGTGGCTCAAAAGCGGAAAGAAAAGGAACTGGAGGAGGAGTAAAGATAGAACAGCTAGAGACCGGACCAGAACGATAGTACAGCAGGTAGGGCATTTGCTTTGCACGCGGCCGACCTGGGTTCAATCCCTGGCATCCCATATGGTCCCCCAAGCACTCCCAGGAGTAATTCCTGAGTGCAGAGTCGGGAGGAACCCCTGAGCATTGCTGCGTATGACCCCCCCTCCCCCAAACAAAAAAAAAAGAACAGCTATTTGGTCATTCAAGGGAAGATCCAGGGATTGGTGATTGGTGGCGGGTCCCCGAGCTGGGTGCGGCGGTGGGGCTGGAGGCCACAGGCCTCTTGTCTCGAGTGTGTTTATGATAGCAGAAGCACGGGAGATGTGGAAGCATCACTGTGGCGCTTTGAACAGGGGTGTGTTTTGAAGACGATTTTGTCACCAAGTACAGGATAAAGGGGAGTGGGGGAAGACTGGAAGGAGGCTCCAGTTAAGGACGGGGCAGTCCCGATGGGCAGAGCACACGGAGTCATGGCTGCAGAAACAGGGGTCGCGTTTAGGAGATGAGGAGGAAAAGCACGTGGAATGGCTGGTGACTGGGCAGACCAAGCAGGAGCCCTGGCTGTGATGTGGTGGGTGCTCGTGACATCCTATGGGTTGACTGTCCTGGCTGACTGGGCGTGGGGTGACCCGGCGCACACTGGAGCAGGGGCTCCACGTGTCGGCTTTCCCAACAACTCGGAGACAGGGACGAGGAGTAGAGCAGGGCGCCCAGGGCCCAGCACCCCCGTCCTGCGAATTCTGACTTGGCTTTTGTTCATTGCCTCTGTCAGGTCCCCTTGCTGCCACACCAGAAGCAGGCCCTGGTCTGGCTGCTCTGGCGGGAGAGTCAGAAGCCACGAGGAGGAATTCTGGGTAAGCTGGGTGCTGTGGCCGTGCCCGCACTGTGTGTCTGCAGAGCTCTTCCTCCGTGCTGTCCACAGAAAGGACACTGAGCCGGGAGCACTCAGCATGAACACTCAGCTGTGGGGTTGCCAGGTAGATGCCAGCTCTGGCCGACTGGACAGAGGAGAGTGGCCTCCGGTGGCCCTCAGACTCTGTGAGGTGTCCAGAAGCAGGCTGGGGGGTGGACCCCTGGGAGCAGTGGCCCAAATCGAGTCACCCAGAGTGCCCCATAGCCGCGGTCTGGCCTGCTCTGCTCATCAGGGAGGATCTCCCTGGAGCCTCTCCTGAGCCTCCTGCGTCAGAATCGGAGCCAGAAACCCAAGCCAATCTGCTGTGGTTGGCTTCCAAGGACACATGTGCTCCAGGCTGTACCGTAGGACTCTGGAAAATGCTTGACTTCTAGAAAATCTGGCAGCCATCCACTGTGGCCAGAGAGTGGCTGTGTTGGAGTCCCCCAGGGCGACCCTCAGGTTGAATGATTTGCAAGGACGTCAAGGATGCAGGGTGGTCATGGCTCATAACAGAAAAATTTAAAAAGTGAGCATGACTTGACTCAAATAGCCATCAGCCAGGGGAAGGCACCACTGGCCATGGCCAGGGAGCACCAGGTCATATTCCTGGAGGACTCTTGCTTCCTGGGGGTGGAGTCACGTTTGGATACACACAAGGAGCATTCCCACCTTGGGGGAGTTAGCTGGGATTACTCATGCTCGTCAGACACTGGGCGCCCTGGTTTTCCTGGGCTGGTCACAGGCAGCTTCCGCAGTATGGAGAGTCCTGTTGTCTGCAGTCTGGTGCCGCTAGCACGCTTTCCCATCCTGGGAGTGCTGCTCACCTCCTTGAATCCACATCGCAGATGCCAACCCAGAGCCAACCTCACCTGCCATGCCAGTCTTTCCCAGAGTAGCAGGCAGCCCGCACAGTGGTGGGGCCAGGATGCCAGCTAGTGTTTGCGTCCCTTGTTACTTCTGCTTGTGCTGCAATGATTAGGTGAAAATGACGATAGTAAGGCACTAGAGGCTGTGAATCCCGAGACATGCCTGCATACTGGCCCGGTGAAAATACCCCCGGTGTTCCTTTATGCCCCTGATCAATTAGTGAGTTAGATAAGTGACATTCTGGGCCGACTCCTAAGTCCAGATGTGCAGCAGTGCTAGTCGAATCTGTAGGAGGATATGTCCTCTAAAGGCCCATCTTTGTACTGTTGAACAGAAACAAAGCCACGAGGCCGCAACATAGCTTGAGATGATTGACACAGGTGGTTCTAGTAAATACTCTAGCTCAGCGACTAGAATGAGATCTAAAGGATCTGTCGTGGTTGTTAGTTGAGGGACAGCTGGTCGCAGTGCCCATGGGACCGCGCAGGGTTAGGCCTCAGACCCAGTACATGTCAGAGTGTGCATATATGCCCCACCCTGGCCCAAGAAAAGAGTTAAAATTTTATAAAAATAGCAAATGCTTTTGATGTAGATTTCACCGTGAGTGGTGAGAGTGAGGGCTGATTTTAATTAGGACGTGAAGAAATGATTGGGGTGGCAGGAGTCCTGGCATGGTAGCAGCGGCAGCAGAGAATGAAGATGAGAACTGCTGAGTCGGTTCGTTCTTGGCACTCATTAACGCTCCCGTTTCTGGTTGTTTTCTCCCCAGCGGATGACATGGGATTAGGAAAAACCCTGACAATGATCGCACTCATTCTTACCCAGAGAAATCGGGAGAGAACCAAAGAAAAGGACAACAGAAAAGCTGTGACTTGGCTTTCCAGAGAAGGTGCGCGGAGGGACCCTGCCAGCCTGCCCTGCCCGGGCATTCTCGAAGGCCAGAGTTCTTCCACCTCGAGGGGGCTGTTGGGGGCAGGGGGCGTCACCCACTGGAAAACCAGTGCTGGGCTACTTGCCTTGGTATAATGCCTGATCTGAATGTACTAGTTATCTGTGATCATCTTTTGCATTTTAGCATGGACTTATATTAAATGTGGTTGTGAAAGTTCTTATGGAGAAAGCTCAGGCTCTAGAAGACTTATCTTAAGCAGAGAAATGACTCTTTTCCTAAATGTTGAGATAGCAATAGGATAAATTTGAATTAAATAAATTTGGATTTGATAAATTTGGCTTTTGGGGGGTTAATTTTTCAAGAGGAATCTGACACAGATGCAGATTTTAGCCACCATTGCAAAAGACATTTCTAGTGAGTCTGAGGTTCCAGAAATTTCAAACTCTACATAGGATCTCTTTTTCTGGTTTATTTTGTTTCCTTTGATTTTTGGTGCAAACAAAATCAGAACCCAGGGCCTTCTCCATGCAAAGCTTGCATTCTATTGATGTCTGGCTATTTTTTTTTGTTTTGGGGCCACAACTGGGCATGGTCAGGAATTACTTCTAACTGTGCTCAGAGATTGCTCCTTGTGGTGCTTGGGAGATCGAACTTGGGTTGGTCTCGGGTTGGTCTCATGCAAGGCAAATGCCCTACTTGCTGTACTATCTCCCTGGTCTAGTCGTGGCAACTTTCATCTTATTTCAGCCATTTTTAAACTGTAATAACTGTAGGGGCTGGAGCAATAGCACTGTGGGTAGGGCGTTTGCCTTGCATGCAGCTGACCCGGGTTTGATTCCCAGCATCCCATATGGTCCCCCGAGCACCGCCAAGAGTGATTCCTGAGTGCATGAGCTAGGAGTAACTCCTGTGCATCGCCCGTGTGACCCAAAAAGCAAAAAAAAAAGAAAGAAAGAAAAAACCATAAATATCATAACTGTAAATTCTTTAAAGGTCTGGCAGAGCATGAATAGGCAACACTGCACGTTCAGTAGCATGGACGTGAATAACTATCAATTTATTTTAGATAATTGAAAAATCCATAGCCATCTGCTCCTGGGACAGATGCTGTGCTGTCAGGTCCTGGGTCCCTGTGTGGAGTAGCATACGTGCACACAGGGGAGGAGTCTTGGTACGAATACCATCATCACTAACTGGGAATGTTTATCTCAGGGACGGATTTTCAGTGTGGGTTGATTCAGCCATGCTTTTCAGGAAAAAAGTAACAGTGTTCTGTAATACATCAGCTCAGGGGGTTTTGGGGCATGATTCAGCTTCTCCCTTCTACCTCGTCTCCGAAAGCCCTGTTGGTTTTTAACGACTAAGGCCAAGGTCGAATGTGGCTGACTTCCGTCTCCTCCTAATTTAGCCTTTGTGTCTGACAGACACTTTTATAGCGGAAAATAAAGAAATAATTGTTTTGGGTTAAAAGACAGCCTCTTCCATTCCCTAGGCCGTAAGCTGGGTAGTAGAAACGAGAGCAGCAGTTGTTCAGAGATCGAGTGACGTCAGGAGAAAGTCTTGACTATGAGAAGTTACAGGTATTTTGGTGAGCATAACTTGGTGTCGGCTTTTGTTGTGTCTCTTTTTCCCTCCTCAAGACTCCTCTGAGTGTGTTTCCCACGGAACGCTAATCGTCTGCCCTGCTTCCCTGATCCATCATTGGAAAAACGAGGTGGAGAAACGTGTGAGCAGCAGCAGACTCAGAGTCTGCCTCTATCACGGGCCACACCGGGAGCAGCGTGCCAGAGTGTGAGTCTGTGGGGGGTGTGGCAGGCGCCTTGGCAAGCCCCTGGCACCTGGGCTGATGGATCTGGGAGGACTGAAGACAGTCTCGTCTCCAGCTGGAAAGAGGATGTTGTTCCTTTGCTCTGTCCTTGTCCCTCTTTCCAGCAGAACTTCTTGGGAGGAGGCCTTGGCTGCCAGCCAGTTGCAGCGTCCCCTGGTCGAAGAGGCTCCCTCTCACTCACCTCTTGGCTGCCAAATTTCTGATTCCAGATTCATGTTTTTGTACTATTAAGTGTGAATGGAACCAGTCAGACTTCAAGGCATCTTTGATGCAGTACTAATTAGTTGATATGTCTGATCATATTTTAATTATGTGTATAGATGTGTGTGTGTGTGTGTGTGTGTGTGTGTGTGTGTGTGTGTGTGTGTGTTGGGGGAGTGGAAACATAGCTGGTAATATTCCAGGCTCTTTGATCAAGATTGTCCAGGGATGGTGTATGGTGCTGGGACTTAAACAGGGGTTAGCTGCATGCAAGGCAAGTGCCTGAACCCCTGCACTATTGCTCCAGAACAACATTCAGGAATTATTTTGTTGTTGTTTTGGGACCACACCCAGTGATACGCAGGGGTCACTGCGAGAAGACCTCGGCCCGCCAAATGGTGCCGGGGATTCAAATGGAGTCAGCCACATGTAAGGCCTTAACCCCTCGACTGTCTTTCTGGCCCCAGGGCCCTACTTTTCATAGATGAACTGCCCAAATCGGAGAATGAATGGCTCCCCCGATGGTGCTCCCCCTCCCGTCCCCACAGTTGTGGTGCTCAGGACGGTGTGCAGTGCTCAGAAAACTAGGCCGTGGCAAACACCTGGTTGCTGCTTGCTTGGGCTCGGTGGCTGTGTGCGGGGCTCACCCTCCTGCCATGGGGTCTGCTTGTCTTTCTTCATCCTGGTGGGCGTTAGTTGTGGTGTGCAGCCCCCCTGCCTCTGCTCTAGAAATTGCTTGGAGTTGTGGTACCAGGGGTCCCATACTCCAGAGTCCAGGCAGGGCTCTACATAGGAGAGCCTCTGGGGACTGCCCTCGTGACTTCATGCTTGCACGGTGGGCACTTCCGCTGCCGAGCTCCCCACCCCAGGCCCACCCCAGCCCCTGCCTCCACAGAGCTGTTTGTTACTTGTGCTGACTGAGGACTGGTGATTCTTGCACAGTTGCAGCTGTGGTGCCCGCCTGTGGGGACCTTGCGGCTCCAGGGTTCACACTTGGCCATAGGGCTCACTGCGGGTTGGTTGCATCTTAGCTGTCTTGCTTGTACAGTGCTCGCCGGGACTTGCTGCAGTGCTTACAGACATGCATGCCAGAGGCTGACTTTCTAACCACAGTGGTCACACATCTAAAGGTGATGGGGCTGGCACCTCTTTTTTTGTGACTCTAACACACTCCCCCCCGTGCTTCCTCCAGAAACTGCTTCCAGCTCCGGGGATCACAGCCAGGGCATGTGGACACCAGAGATCTGCCCGCATGGCTGCACACTTGTAAAGCTTCCTCTGCCCCCTCGGGCCAGAGGTGGTGATTTAAGTAGGCTTTGACTTTTGGCTTTGACTTTGACTTTTGGGTATTGTTCCTAATTGGGCTATGAAGGGCGTGTTGAAAACTTGGCTGATCTGTTTGACATTTTTAGAACAAAAGTTCTTCTAAGTCATCTCTTACCTTCTCAAAAACAAGGCGGTGGTCCTTTGGGTTTTTTTTGGGGGGGATGTTTGGTTTTTTTTTTCTTTTTGGGTCACACCCAGTAATGTTCAGGGGTTCCTCCTGGCTCTGCACGCAGGAATTCCTCCTGGCGGTGCTTGGGGGACCATATGGGATGCTGGGACTTGAACTTGTGTGCAAGGCAAACGCCCTACCCGCTGTACTATCACTCCGGCCTCAAGGCCATGGTCCTTCAGGAGTGAAATTGCCAAATCGGTCATCCCTGGTGTTAGGACACAGCAGTACTCACGACTGAGTACTACTACTACTACTCCAGTAGATGCAAGTGTCAGGCTCTCTGAGGAAGGATATGTAAGTGCCCCGCTCTGCTCGATTTCCCGGAATAAATCATGTCTCACTTGATTGGCACTTTTACATGTGGACTGTGCTTGTTGACTGATTGGAATCATTCTCAATTTTCCTCCTTTCTGCCTCTGAATTGGGCATGTCATTTTCATCAGGACTGCGTCTTGAATTTCTCTCGGAGCACAGAATCAAGGTCAATGGAAAAAGATCATGCCTTTTGTTACGATGTCTTGCTGTGTAAAGAGTATGGGCAAGATAAACTGAATGTGTACACCCTGTGTTTTTATACCCAGTTGCCAAAGCCTGATAAGTAGATACTCACAAATCCATTAGAGGAAGATAAGAAGAAAGCTCCTTGCTTTGAGCATTCTTATTCCCCAGGGCTTTAGCATCGCCTATGTTGAAGCACCACGAAAATGTCAATTCCCATCTCTGCCCTACTTTCTGCTCTGGCCTGATCATATCAAGCTTAGTTTGACTTCACTTGAAGGTTTTCCTTTCTGACTCATTGGTTGGAAAAAAGGAGACTATCCTGACCGTTGTCTGTAAAGAATAGCAGGAAGGCCAGAGAGACCGTGCAGGCGTTTGCTGCACCGTCTCTTCACATGGCCAGCCCTGTTCCGTCCCCAGCACTCCATGTGCCCACCCAGTAGCCCCCAGGATGATCCCTGAGCACAGAGCCAGGAGTCGGCAATAAACCCGAATACAGCCACCTGTGACTCACAAGGCAAAATAAGAAAACAACAACAACAACAAAATAGTTTATTTTTATCCCTTGCTATAAGGAAGTCAAGTGAGAAGGATTTACCTCTCAAGAGTTGTGTGTGGATTACAGACATAGAATTCTCCAGTGCTTCCTGCAGTCAGCACTGTTCTGAAGGGATTCCCTGGCCCTCGTCTGAGCCCGGGATGGATTATTGACCTTTCGCTCTGTGTTGTTTTTACAGCCTGGCTACCCATGACATTGTGGTCACCACCTACAGCATTCTGGCCAAGGAGGTCCCTACGAAGAAGCCGGAGGAGGAGAGCCCAGGTGGCGATCTCAGCATGGAGGTGAGGCTTGGGGCTGCCTGGGAAGTGAGACTAGCCACACGTCTTTTAGCGGTGTCAGAGAGACAGCGAGGACACCTTCTGGGGGATCAGGAGTAGCCCCCAAATTCAGCCATGAAATCAAAGAGCTTTTTCCTCTTTCCCTTCTCTCTTCTAGAATAACCTTGTTAGTGATACAGGTTGAGGCTAGCACAATTTTGAGGTTTTTTGAGTGTCTTTCTCTCTGTCTCTCTATCTCTCTCTGTCTTTATCTCTGTCTCTCTCTCTTTCTCTCTCTCTCTCTCTCTCTGAGCTAAGAATGCATCCATTGCAATTGTGTAATCATCAGATGAATGAACACAGGAATACCTCACTTATTCAAGTTTTTATTTTAGGCTCTTTGGGGTATACTCAGGATATTTTTTATATTTCGTGTGGAAATGAATTTTAGGGCCAGAGAGATAGTAAAAGGGACAAAGCCTGTAGTCCTTATTTTGGCTTTAAGTAATTTCAGTCTTAACTAATTTTACTAAATTTGGAATTGCCCCATCACTCATTCCTTGCTTCCCTTTGACTCCTAGGAATTCGGGGTTGCAAAGAACAGATGGGACTTTAAAGGACGGTGTGCTAAGTAACCTGGGAATAACCGGGTTAAAAGCTTGTGCATTTGCTGTTGAATTCAGGGTTGTGCCAGTTACAGAGTGAAGAGGTTTTTATCAGTTTTTATTACATTGTTATTGTGGGACTTCATTAAGCATCATTCTAAGAACTGTTGGTTTGCATATGTGTTATTTTTTTGTGCCAGAGTATAGTCACCGATTTCTGTACGCCTCGTACTATATATATATTTTTTCTTATATCCTACAAAACGGCCAACCTGGGTTTGATTCCTCCGCCCCTCTCGGAGAGCCCAGCAAGCTACCGAGAGTATCCAGCCCACCCGGCAGAGCCCGGCAAGCTCCCCGTGGTGTATTCTATATGCCAAAAACAGTAACAACAAGTCTCACAATTTGTTGTGAGACATTACTGGTGCCCGCTCGAGCAACTAGATGAAGAACAGGAGGACAGTGCTACAATATCCCACAAAGAAATGCAGTCATTCTATACCTGTCCCTCTCCTTCTGACTCATTTCACTCAGCATGATACTCTCCATGTTCATCTGTTTATAAGCAAATTTCATGACTTCACTTTTCTTGACAGCTGCATAGTATTCCATTGAGTAGATGTATCATAGCGCATTTTGGCCATTTAATTTCTTCTTTGAGGAATTTTCTTTTCATTTCTTCTCCCCATTTTTTGATGGGGTTGGATATTTTTGTCTTGAAAAATTCTGCCAGTGTTCTGTATAATTTTGATATTAATCCTTTATCAGATGGGTATTGGGTAAATAGTTTTCCCCATTTTGTGGGCTTCATTTCTTTTGAGGTCGCACATCTTTTGTGGTCTTGCCTGCTTGAGGTTCTCTCCCTGTGTCTCCTTATGCCAAGCCAGACCGAAGGCTGCATGGTCCTGCCCTGTGGTCCACCGTTGTGCCTTTTCTTCCCTCTTGAGCACCGCCTCAGCTCCATTCCTCTCTTTCCAGATTGGTTTTGTTTTTTAACCTGCTTCAAGAATCCTTTGGGTACTCTCTTCCCATCTCTGTCCTTCCCACTGACTCCCTGTGGGCTTGGATGTGGCTCCCAGCATCTTGTACTAACTTACGTCCTAACATTTAAGTTAACTAAGAGTCTGCTGTTTGCCAGCTGTGAGTTCAGGCATGAGCAATAGAGCTGTGGTCAAAAGAGATTAAATTTTTTCTGCCAGTAGCAAATTACCAGTAGGGCCTCCTGTGTGTGCATCCTGTCGGGCAATTGTCATAAGCTTTTTTTTTTTTAATCGTTCTTTCTATTCTTTTATTTTTATTTATTTGGCTTTTTGGGTCACAACTGGCGATGCTCAGGGGTTACTCCTGGCTCTGCACTCAGGAATTACTCTTCGTGCTGCTCCAGGGATCATATGGGATGCTGGGGATTGAACCTGGGTCAGCCGCGTGCAAGGCAAATGCCCTACCCACTTTACTATCGCTCCAGCCCCCCTAAGCTTTTTCTTGCCTGCGAACTTGTGAACTTGTAGAGGGTAGGGAATATTCCTTTGTGTTGTCTTAATATTTCAGAACGTTGAGTCATATTTTAGTGCCCTTAATAAAATTTAGTACATATTCTGTATGTGTGGATTTGTAGGCTTGACATCTAGTATAATCTGGCCCCTCACCATTGCTTAAAAGTGGATTGAAAGAATAAAGGAAAATGCAAAATAGGAACAATTTTAAGCTGGCGGTGTGTTTTTGTATTTGTTTTTGGCCATATCTGGCAGTGCTCAGGGTTTACTCCTGGCTCTGTGCTCAGGAATCATTCCTGCCGGTGCTCAGGGGGCCAATATGGGGTGCTTGAGATTAAACCAGGGTCAGCCACATGCAGGACCAGCACCCTCCCTGTGGTATTATTTCTCTGGCTCTTGGGAAAGCTTTATTCTTAGGTTTAGTATTGGGACTTTCAAATGATTCGTTCAGTACATCTGTGAGTTTCGGGTCTGGTTTCTTGGGGTGGAGAGGCAAGGGGATTCTTTCCAAACAGTGCCCAGCACCCCAGGGGCCATGCCTGGTGGTTCTTAGACAACCAGACTCAGTGGTTCTTGGGGGGCGTAAGAAGGGGGGTGTGATAGAGGGACCAGGTGGTCCAAGGGATTTTCCTGTGTACTTGTGTACACAGAACCTCCACCACTGGCCTCTCACTCTGGTGTCTTTATTTTCAGCTTCCAAGCAGTTCTCAGGGGCCCAGGGTCCATTCTCAGGGATACTTGGTAAATCCTGGGCCAGGCAGTTCAGTGACAGGGCGTGGGGACAGGCTTGGCTTCTTGGTTCCAGCACGTTGCAGGCCAGTTGGGCAACGCTGTCGGGACTGGGTCCCTTTGCATGACAGGCCTGTGCGCTTCGCCACTGGGCTGTCCCTTGGCCCACTCTTGGTTTCTTAAGCTTGGTTCTTCAACATACTTGACCTGGGCTCCCAGCTCTGGAGGTGAGACTGGCTTCTTGATACTCACCTATTTCCCCTGATCTGCTGGAGATCACACATTTTCTCATTTTACCCACAGTGTTGGATTTTGCTGGTGTTTCTTTCAGGGCACCTCGACACCTTTGCTTCGCATCAACTGGGCTCGAATCATATTGGATGAAGCCCATAATATCAGGAACCCCCGAGTACAGACTTCATTAGCGGTGTGTAAGCTACAGGCCCAGGCCCGATGGGCCGTCACTGGAACCCCCATTCAGAACAACCTCCTGGACATGTTCTCACTGCTGAAGTGAGTGAGCTCCGGGGTTCTATAGGGGTGGGGGCCACTCGGTAACCCTCATGATTCTTTCATATCTGACAATAAAGCTCCGCTAGGGTGTTGGATTATCTTGGGTAGCAGATGGCAAGCCTGTCAACCTTTAAAGAGCAAAAGAATTCATATTTATAAGAAAATCTGTTCATGGATGGGCTGGTATTGGGCTGATTATGCCCAGCCCTCATGTATGAGGAAAATATAGGACAGATGGAATTAAAGGAAACAAAAGTTTTCTTTAGCCCCATGAATATTTTGGACCACTTCTGCTCTAAAACATGTGGCCTGAGGTTAGGGCTATGGTTGATTTCAAGCAAACAGAAGATTATTGATTTTATAATGCATGTTTTTATTCACGAGCTATGCCTATGTGACCTGTTATGATGAGATAGGCATTGTTTATGGGGGTATTCACATTTTTTTTGGAATGTGGTTTTTGTTGTTTTTGTTACTGACTAGGGCTTTTTGATCTATCTTATGGAGCTTCGCTATGAAATTTGCTTTTAAAAATGATTGGATGACAAACGTAACCAAAAAGTTTGATTCGTTTTTTCATGTTGTATCTTTCCTTGAACTTTTCCTTCATTCTCCCACCTACTCTCTGTCCTTCCTCCACAACAACAATAAAATAAGGTTTCTGCGCTGTTCTCCATTTGATGACTTCACGCTGTGGAAGAGTCAGGTCGACAATGGGTCACAGAAAGGAGGAGAACGGTTAAGTATCGTGACCAAGAGCCTTTTGCTGAGGAGGACAAAGGACCAGCTGGACTCCTCCGGAAAACCCTTGGTGTGTCCCCGCGACTGTCTGGGGGAGCTGGGAGGGACAGCCCTGCCCCTGCTCAGGGCCGAGCCACCTCTGCTTCGCTCGACCTGGGTGCCCCATTCGCTCAGTTTCCTCCCCCCCGTCTTTCTCCGTAGGCAGCCGTGCTGTGCCCGAGTCTTCTTTTAGGAGAGGGGTGGAGCTGTTGTCCAGGGTCTACCTGGGGGCCCCACTCTGTAGTGGTTGGTTCTTTATGTGACTTGACACAGTTTCTTTTTCTTTCACTCTTCAGGTGACGCTGCCTCAGCGCAAATTCCAGCTGCACCGTCTAAAGCTTTCTCAAACTGAGCAGAGTGTCTACAGTGTCCTTTTTGCAAGATCGAGGTGTGTCAGGAGTCACTCACTGAGTGGCTGAGCCTGTGTGACGATCAGTGGTCTGTCTGGGTTCCTCCTCCCTGGTCTCCCTTCTTTCTTCAGCCCCTCACTTGCTCACAGTGCTCTCAACACACACTGAAGGCTTTCAATCCTGTTCTGCCCTGGCTTCCCTGTGTAGGATCCCGGGGTGTGATATGCGGTCTGTGGACACTGTGTCTGACTGGGCCAGGTTGGGAAAGCATCTCCCTGACCTTGGTCCTCCCCTCTTGGACCACATTAAAACTCAAAAACTGCGCTGGAATTCTTCTTGTCGTCTGTCGGTTGTTCTTTGGCTAAAAGTCTTGTCCTTCCCGGAATTCCAGATTCATTCTGTCCCATTTTCTTTCTTTGTGTCTTTTACTCTTCTTAACATACATCTTGATATTATATTGAGTCCTGACATTATATCATTATGTATTAACATTTTGTATAATATTTTTAATTGAATCACCATGAGGTACATAGTTACAAAGCTGTTCATGATCAGGCTTCAGTCATACCATGTTCCAACTCTCATCCCTCCACCAGTTACATTTCCCACCCAATTCCCCTCCCATCCCCCCCTCTCCCACAGGCACTTGTCTTCTCTCTCTCTCTCTCTCTCTCTCTCTCTCTCTCTCTCTCTCCCCCCCCCTCCTTCCCCCCCTTTCTCTTTTTTCACTCTTTCTCTCTCTTCCTCCTTCCCTCTCTCCCTCTCCTTTTGGGCATTATGGTTTGCAATACAGTGCATTAATATTTAAGTTACAAACATTTGTTATTGGTATCAATTAATGCCTGTATGTTATTTTTAAACGATTGGCTTTTAGAAATAATCGCTTCTTTCTCTTTGCCAGTGCTTGCTGGGTGTGACACGATTTAACAAACTGACTGATTATTTTTCAAGGAACCTCCTACAAGCCTGGCCAAGCATGACCATAGGAAGCCTGTGTCACGCCAGTGCCTGTGATAGATACGTGTGTTTTCTTTTTTTGGTCCGAGGCAGGTCAGCTATGCAGTCCTATCTAAAGAGACACGAAAGTGGGAACTGCAAGACTGGAGGAAACCCTGATAATCCATTTAGTAGAGGTAAGCCACAAGAAACTCCGAGAGATCTCTCACTCACGGAAAAGTAGACTCACTGACAGAGAGGGCATGAGTTCTTGGTGTGTGAGACTTGCTTTCGCTGGCGTTCAGGCCACAGTAAAATGCAGTGATCCACAAGCCCTGGCCTGGAGACCTGCATGATGTTTAAACCCCAGAAGTGAGAGGTGCCTGTTACTGCATCTCGGATCAGAGAAGGTTCACGTTGCCTCTTCTGCGTCTCAGCTCCCCCTGCTCTGCCTCTCACTTGTGCTTTGTTTCCCTTCTTGGAAGTGGCGCAGGAGTTCGGGACTGGCGGGTTGGGAGACTCAACCAGGTCCAGCACCGTCCACATCCTGTCGCAGCTGCTGAGGCTCCGTCAGTGCTGTTGTCACCTGTCTCTGCTGAAGTCGGTAAGAGAAGCCCCCGGGCGTGTCTAGGTCTCCTTGCTGGAGCGTGGAAGGCCAGGAGCAGTTCCTGCTTTAGAACGACCTTGACCTTCCTGGAACTTGGAGACTCCGTGGTCTCGAGAACAGTTTTTAATGTTTGTTTTGCAGAGCCTGGCAAGCTCCCCGTGGTGCATTCGATATGCCAAACACAGTAACAACAAGTCTCACGAAGGAGACGTTACTGGACCCGCTCGAGCAAATCGATGAACAACGGGAGGACCGTGACCGTGACTGTGACCGTTTTGATCTATATAGGCTTTGTTTTAAAATGGAAGAATGACCTTTTGTTAAAAGGGAAGCCACATATGAATGCTTCAGTATTTTAGGATGTACGGAAGATCATTTTGTTACTTGTTTTTCTGCCTTTAGCCTGTATTGGGGCTTTTAAGTCCAGTTATGAAAAGTCACCTTTTCTTCTTTTGTGTCAGACACACCCATACGTAACCTGTGACTTGTTCTGTTCATTGCTGTGGAGTTGTAGTCTGATGGTCGGTAACTTGAGAACTGTTCATTCCAGTTGGGAAAAAAAGGAATGATAACGAAGGGAATGTTGTTTGCCTGGCAACTAAGTCTCTAGACGCTGCCCTCATTTGACTTTCTCTTTTTATTATTACTGTCATCGTTGTTGTTTTGGGGCCACACCCTGTAGTGCCCAGGGACTACTCTACTTGTTGTTCAGGAGTCCCTGCCGGTGCTGTTCAAGGAACTGTGTCATGTCAGGGATTGAATCCGGGCCTTCTGCGCAAAGCACATGCCCCTCCATTTATCTTCGATGATACGAGAAAGCTGTGCACATTTCCATTTTAACGAGGGTTTCTCTCAGGAGCTACTGATGGTAAATTAGAATCTGTTTTGCTGGGGACATGTCACATTGCCTGCTTCCCATCCGTGCCTCCTGTGACTGCCTTAGCCCACCGCTTGCTCCTCCTCTCTCTGCCTTGTTCTCCCCAGGCGCTGGATCCCACAGAACTGAAGGGGGAGGGCCTGGTCCTGTCCCTGGAAGAGCAGCTCAGTGCTTTGACGTTATCCGAACTCACCACATCCGAATCATCTTCTACAGTGGCCCTGAATGGCAAATGCTTCAAGATGGAGCTGTTTGAGGATGCAAGAGAGAGCACCAAGGTAGTTTCGTTGCCTCTCTCTGCAGTGAGCCTGGGGCTCCTCACTTGTTTCCTGCAAGGGGTGCCCCATTTGCCTCCGAGCCTGAGAGGGCAGAGCTGAGGTTGTTCGGTTTCCACTGAATTGTATCTTGTGAATGAAACTGGAGTCTTATTCAGTGAGCCTTTAGAGGATGATGTGGGCCAGCCTGGCATCCGGGCAGGGTTTGTGTCAGATTCCAGGGAAAAGAGTTTCTCAGGTTTATGTGAGTGATGAGGCCCTAAGTAAGTGAGCAATTTGTTTCTGGAAAGCTTTCAAGGCTTGACCCGAGAGACAGGAAGAAATCTTAGCACCAGTTTCCCCAATGCACCGAAAGGCCTCCGATTAAGAACACTGTTCCCTACTCAGCCTCTGTCTGCGTGAGTCATTGTCTGTTTGCATGGAAGCCGTTTAGAGGCTGAGGCCTCCGTAACCTGAGTGGGCGAGTCTGTTTCTCTGTCTGCTGACACAGAGCTGTCCTTGCCTCGGCCTCTCCCCGGGTGTTTTTTTTTTTTTATAATTGAACATTTTATTTTATTGTTTTTACAGTTTAAATATCAAATACACAACGGATAGCTTGCCAGGCTCTTCCATGCGGGTGGAATACTGTCGGCAGCTTGCCAGTCTTTCCGAGAGGGATAGAGGCTTTTGGGGCGACCTCTAATCGCCCTCGTAGGTGTTACCATATTTGAACCCTATCAAATATGGTACGGCAATTCCGGAAGATGGGTATTTAGTGTCTTATGATGTGTCCGGAAAGCATCCTGGAGTGTGGTGGCAGCTGGGTAGTGGAGGTAGTGTCGGTAGTGGAGGTCTGCCAGTGGGGTATTTATCTGGTCCCAGTAGGGGTAGGGTGGGTCTTCTGTGTGCAATCCGATCCCTGGGTCTCTAGTGGTTGGTAGGAGCAGACAGGGCAGGGTAGGGTGGGGCTCCTGATTAGAATCCCTTTGTCACCTGTGGTTGGTGGAAGCAAGCAGAGTATCTCTCTCCCTGGGTCCGTTGAGTCTGGAGTCCAAGGTCTCAGAGTTCCGCTTATCTTGTTCTGTGGGTCTCCAGTCGTGCGTGAGTCTTGGCTGGAGCTGCCACGCGGGTCCGGAAAGCGTCCTGGAGTGTGGCAGCAGCTGGGTAGTGGAGGTAGTGTTTAAAACTTTCATGTTTGAGTTTCAATCATAAAATGATCAAACACCCGTCCCTCCACCAGTGTACATTTTCCACCACCAGTGACCCCAGTATCCCCCCTGCCCAACTGCCCCCGCCGTCCCACCCCTCCCCTTGTCTATGGCAGACAACTGCCTTCTTACTCTCTCTCTCTACTTATGGGTATTATGGTTTGCAATACAGATTATAGATCATGAGTAGCCATCATGTTTGGTCCTTTTTCTGCTTTCGGCATACATTTCCCATCCTGAGCAATCCCGTCAACCGTCATTGACTTGGTGATCCTTTCTCTGTCCCAGCTGTCTTCTCCCCCAGCTCATAAGGCAGCCTTCCAGTTGTGGAGCGATCTTCCTGGCCCTGTCTCTACTGTCACAAGGATTTGTTTTTATTTTAAATATTTAGTTTTTAAGAAGAAAGGAGATTACTGCCAAAGAAATGAATTGCTTGATAGAATTACTTGAGAATTCAGTTTAAGAATTACTTTTTTATTAACTTTTTAAAATATTGACCTCGGACCTAAGTAAACTCCACTAATAACTGAGAGAAACATAAGAATGTTCTTAATGACCAAACTTTATACTCCAGTCTCTTCAAACTGAACTATTGGGTTAAGGCTTACCTTCCTATCAGTGTGTGTTTCCTGGTATTCAGGTAATTCACAAGCTTTCTGGATGTAAGGCCATTGATAGCTCAGTCCCCTCCACAAAGCACTGCAGATTTCTCAGAATCGTCTGATTAGCCTTTCATGTTCAAGTCAGCACTCGGTTTCTTTTTGTCTCTGTTTTGTTGTTGTTGTTTTGGAGACACCCAAAAACAGTACTCAGGGCTTACTCCTGGCTCAGCACTCAGGGCTCACTCTTGGTGGTGCTCAGGGAACCATATAGTTGGTGAGTTGACTGCATGTAAAAGCAAGTGCCCCGCACACTGTGCCACTGCTCCGTCCTAGGCACTTTGCATAGCCTCACAAATTGCTGAGACCTCGACACTGTGTGTACCTGTTGTTTTTTTTCTTCCTACTTTATTCAAATGGGTACGTTCTTGGACTTAACTTTCTGCTCTGGTGTCAGTGTGTTTGTGTAGGTTAGAAAGCAAACTTAGATGGGAGCCTTTAGTTTCCCTTCCTGTTAAATACCATACTGTGTCATACCAGCCAGAGCACACCAGAGCCCCATTCCAGACCACATCGTACTGTATCATGCCATGCCATGAGCTACACCATTATAATACAACGTAGTGGGGGAACTGTCTCAGCTGCCTTTTCCCCCCCTTTAGACTCGTGAGATGTCTGAGTGCTGAACTGAGAACTTTGTAGTAGTTCCTCTCCTGTTTCCTGGTCCAGTTTTCTACTCCGCCATTCTAGGAGTGAGCCCAGGGACCCTCGAAGACTTTTGAAAGGTCATTCATATGAGCATCAGGGAGGAAGAACCCTGCTGCCCTCCTCCTGTGTCTCACTGACTCTCATGTTCCCTGAAATAATTTGACTAGTGCCCAGAGAGTTTTGAAGTGTTGGAAAGTGCTCCTGAGTCAGTCAGCCTTTCTGGTCCAGCAGAGTTTCAGGCAGAATGGAAAGTAGGTGTAACTCTGTTCTTCCACAATCGTTAGGATCGAACTTCCTCTCGCCTAGTGGTGTGCTAGTTTCTGGAGGGACAAAAATGTACCAGACAGGTGCTGTCTTTTTCTCCTTGGAGCATCTCAGATCTCAAAAGCAAGCTGTGATTCATAAGTGGTTCCATGAAAATACGACTAGGAAGTGCTAAATAGTACAGCGGCGGCACCTAACCTACCCCTTGGGGTTGGGAGAATCTCTAAGAAGTGATATTAAGCTGGGGGCAGTAGACTGGACAAGGATGTGAGCAAGTGGGCCGTAGGGGAGGGAGCATGGCAAGAGCATCTGTAGAGGCCGGTGAGAGCTGGACTGAAAGGCAGGTGGAGGCCCAGGTAACAGGGCTCTGGGAGGTTGGCCCAGGAAGCGTGGACTCTGCCCTCAGTGGGAAATCACTTTGGAGACTGAAGAGGAGGAAGGAGACAAAGTTAGATTTGTGGTCAGTGTCTTCGTCATCATTGTCATTGTTGCCGACGTCTCACGTATCAGTGCTTGTGGTCGAACCCAGGACTTAACACAGGACAGGCCTGTGCTCTGCCACTCGAACCATACCCTGGCCCCAAACTTAGATTTTAGACATCATTTCAGCGGTGTGAAGGGGGTGGGCTCCTTCAGTGGTGAGGAGGGGGTGGGTTTACAGCTGCAAGCAGAGGTCACTGGGAGACTGTGCCAGTGACTTAAGGGAAAATGCAGCAGGTAAATGTGACTTCCACCCACATATGTTAATGCAGTCTCTTCCCAGATTTCTTCTCTGTTGGCTGAATTGGAGGCAATTCGAAGACATTCAGCGTCCCAAAAGAGGTAAGGCTGTTATTTCCCTTTCCAAGTATTGCTTTTAGGTAAGCCAGAAAACTTGGTATCGTTTACAGTCAGAAATCGTAGACTTTTATTTTGACGACCTGGAATTCTGCTGGGCAGAAAGCACTGAGGTGATAGCAGAAGTTCCCTCTGATTTCTAATGAAAATATTGGTGGCGCAGATTGAAAAGGAGATTCCCAGAGGGTTCAAGGTACGTGAAACCCCCGAAGGAATATTTAAAAAGAAAGCTGCATCTAAAGAAGAGAAAGGGAGTGGCAGAGGGGTGCAAGGGAGAGGAGCAGGATCAGACTAGGAGCCCTGCTCTGCCAGGGTGTTCCCAGCTGTGGCTGAGGGCCCAGGGGGGTTCATGTTCTCTACTCATCTGTGTAGAATAAAAATGTTGACGTAAAAGGATAGCGAAGCCCTCGCAGCTGGTTGTCCTGGCAGCAGTAGGGCCCGTGTCCCTTTGCTATAGGAACGCAGATTTCCTGGGATGAGCCCCAGGCTCCAGATAATAGTAGCTGCCACTTTATCCCGGCTTCGTTTAGCACAAGTTGTGGATCAGACCCAGAAAGCACTGGAGGTAGTCCTGTAATGTGTGTGGTCCTTGGGTTTTAGGAGGCCTCTCCTCATCCACCCACGTGGGGTAATTGAATCTGAAGAATAACAGGGGTATTAGAGTCCTGCAGAGGAGTTTATTTCCTCTAATTGTGTGTGTGTGCATGTGTGTTTGTGTCTATACTTCTGTCCAGTGTCATCGTCTCTCAGTGGACCAGCATGCTCAAAGTGGTAGCACTGCACCTTAAGAGACAGGGACTGACTTACGCCACCATTGATGGCTCCGTCAACCCCAAACAGAGGATGGACTTGGTGGAGGAGTTCAACAGCTCCAGGGGCCCTCAGGTATGAGCTGGCCACGCCGTATCTACTCAGTTAAGAGAGTTAAGAGCAGATGATTCTCAGTTATACAGAGAATTTGAACAGAGGGACTCGTTAAAAAATACTCAGGCTAGAGTGATACTGCAACATGTAGGACTTTTGCCTTGCCCACGGCTGAGCTGGGTTCGGTCCCTGACATCCCATATGGTGTCCTGAGCACTGCCAGGAGTAATTCCTGAGTGCAGAGCTAGGAGTAACCACTGAGCACCACTGGGTGCAGCCCCCCAATATTAAAAAAAAATGAATAAGAGCAAAAAGAATTCATGCCACGATTGTTCTAGGTGTCGGTAGTTTATTGACACATCCAAAGTGTGCAGCTGTGCCAGAGAGAGACTAAAGTAGCAGGAGAGTTAAGTGCAGAACGGGTTCAGATCAAGAGGATTGTCGTGGAGGAGGCAAGCCTTGAAGGATAGGAGGGATTTTGGTGTGGAGTAACATGAAGGAAAGTGAAGGAACTCAGACACCTTATTACATTATTATTATTATTACATTATTACTTTAATTTTTTTATTTTTTATTTTTATTATTTTTTATATATAAAAATAATTTATATATAAATAAATATATATAATTATATAAAAATAATAAATTATTATTATTATTATTACATTATTACATTAATACTTATTACAGTATTCCCCTGTGTAATTGCCACAGACTTTATGCCAACTGTTATATTTTTAAAAGTGGGCATGACCATTATGTGAAATTTTAAAGACAGTGTACCAGAGTTATGTAGGGACACAGGGTGCAATGATTATGCACTGATGCCAGTGTGCCTTAGCCCCAGTCAGGCAGGGAAGTACAGTAGGAAAATGAAATGATGGGTGATAGCGGACACCGACATGTTAGATGGACTCTGGGAAGTGGGGAGTGTTTCGAGCTAATCAACCCCAGTGGTCTAAATTGTAATATTAGTGTATCTTGGCATGCGTACAATGAGTACTTTGAGACTGATTCAGGAAATAAAGGTGAAGTGAGAATCTTCTCAACGGGGAAGCGAGGGAGACGGCTTCTCCGAGTTGTGATACAGTACGCTTATGGCAAGAAAAAATTGGCTAGGAGCAGGCTTATCTGTATTGATCATGGGCTTATGAGAACCTGAGACAGGAGATACGGGTTGTGAGGCCCTTCCTGCAGGAAGCTAATGCCGTGCTTTCTTCCAAAGGTCATGCTGATCTCTCTCTTGGCTGGAGGAGTCGGGCTAAACCTGACTGGAGGAAACCATCTTTTCCTTCTGGATATGCACTGGTAATGATCTGGGAACTTTTTTTTTTTTTTTTGAGTTGTCGTATCGAAGCAGGAAAACTAACTTCTCATCTGGATAAGGGCATTCTAGAGGCTAACTTAAAAAGCTTTTAAAATATAACTTATTTTTGAACTGTATTTATTTTATTTCTCCACTTCCCCCCTTCCCTCTGCTGTGAAGACTGAGGCTCTTGCTCGTGTGCCCGCGCGAAGGTTGCTCTCTAGTTGGGGTACATGTTCGTTCCCTTTAGACTGTCCACTGTAGCTGGGTGTCATTAGAACTGGTCGTAATGCCTGCTGAACTCTCCAGGCATCTCACTTCCTGGTGTGAGGCTTGCACCCCTACCCTGGGGTGTTTGCACACACGGGCTGAGGTGCAGCCGAAGTAAATCACCTTTGGTAAATTATTTTTAAAAGTCTGAACCCAATTTCTCTTTGAGAGCAAGAAGATAATCTTGAATTCTTTTTTATTTTTTTAATGTAGGAGTGTTGCTATTTATTCAACCAATGATTAAGCTGACTGAAGCAAGCATGGACTCCACATTGCTTTCTATTTTATTTTATTTTTTAAAATATCTGTGATATAGACCTGGGCTGGAGCCATAGCACAGCGGGTAGGACGTTTGCCTTGCATGCAGACGACCCAGGTTCGATTCCTCCGTCCCTCTCAGAGAGCCCAGCAAGCTACTGAGAGTACTCTGCCCGCACAGCAGAGCCTGGCAAGCTCCCCGTGGTGTATTCGATATGCCAAAAACAGTAACAACAAGTCTCATGATGGAGACGTTACTGGTGCCTGCTCGAACAAATTAATGGAACAACGGGAGGACATGCTACAGTGACAGTGAGATAGTCCATTACAAAATTGTTCGTCACTGGGTTTCAGTCATACAATGATCCAATACCCATCTCCATCATTGTACATTTCCCATCACGAGTGTCCCCCGTTTCCCTCCCTCCATTCCCCACCACCCTATCCTCTACCCCAGCCTTCCGCTATTTTTGTGCATTATGGTTTGTAAGAGGTAATCTTGTTTGTTCAGGGCATTCAGCATTTTAGTTGGGATGGAAAGACTGGAGTAGTTTTTTAATTGGCTGGCAGCGTTGGGCTTCCAGAAGTACAGAGAGGTGGGCGGAGGTAAGCCATCCCGACCCCGAGAAAGCCTGGAAGCCACAAAACCCACATACTCGAATTTTCAGCAGATTGTATCCTGATGAGGTCCGTCCTGAGACTGTGGAGTCAGGCCAGGGGCACGGCATTGTTTTTGGACTATGGAAGCAAGCAGTTGTCAGGGGCTCTATTTGGACAGGCCTCAGGCTAATCCCTCCCTCATCCCCCCCGATTTACCCCAGTCTGATCAGCCTTGAGCAGGTCTGAGATCAACTCCTGCTTTTGATCTCTTTTGAGATTTATTTATGGGTCTCTTAAAGCAAGACCCTGCCCACACTGCAGAGTCTGGCAAACTCCCCGTGGCGTACCCAGTATGCCAAATACCAGTAACAATGACAGGTCTCATTCTCCAACTCTGAAAGAGCCTTGAATATGGCACTTTTTAAAAAAATCTCAGGGCTAGGACGAAGGAGACGTTACTGGGGCCTGCTCAAGGCAATCGACGAATGACAGGATGGTCGTGAGCGTGATTGAAGCAAGACTGGTAGAAGAGCTTACATGGTGGCATTGGAGTTGGTTCATGGGGGCGACTGCCATTGCTTCCAGGAGTATTGGGAAGTGGTTGGGAGGTAGCCCATCCCAACTCTGAGAAAGCCTGGGGTTTTCAGTCACAAAACCCACACACCCAAATTTTCAGCAGATTATATCTTGGAGAGTTCCGTCCTGAGATGGTGGAGCCAGGCCAGGAATGATTTTGTGTTTTTTCTTTTGTTTTTTTCTTTGCTTTTTGCATCACACCCAGCGATGCACAGGGGTTATTCCTGGTTCATGCACTCAGGAATTACTCCTTGCCGTGCTCGGGGGACCGTATGGGATGCTGGGAATCAAACCCGGGTCGGGCAGCATGCAAGGCAAACTCCCTATACCCACTGTGCTATCACTCCAACCCCGCATGGTGGTGATTTTGGATTGTGATTTTGGATTGTGGAAGCCAGTTGCTGGGGGCTCTGCTTTGGTGGGCATTAGACTGACCTGTCTCCCTCTGTTTTTTTTTTCTGGTCTGTTCAGGCTGTGTGGGTCAGAGATTAACTGCGGCTTTTGATCTTTTTCAAGATTTGTTTATGGGTCTCTGAAGCAAGGCCAAAAAATGAACTTAAATAGCAGAGCTGGAGGTGGTTAGTGGGCGTGACTCCCACATCCCTAACTTTTAGCTGTTTAACTTCTTGGTAAGCTTGGCCCCAAGATGTTGGGGTTCAGCCAGAGGCACAACAGCAATTTGGAGTATCAGGAAGCCTGAAGTCACCATCAGGCTGCTGATGCACTCGCTCTGCAGGTACAGGTTGACCTGCTGGCTGCACTGCACCCACTTTATCTGGAATCTTCGAGTTCCATATAACCCGGGGCCAGAATCTACAAACTTGCATATTTTAAAGCAGCTAATCAATATTTGAGTATTTTCAGGATATACAGTTCTTTGTCACGTTTTCTTCTCATGGGTTTTCATGGTGGTTTATTTATTTTTTAGATTTTTATTTCATAAGTTTGTTCACATTAATTGATTACGTCAATATTTCAACACCAGTCCCACCACTATTACATCTTCCCACCACCATTATTTCGAATTTTCCCATCACCATTCAAGACTGCCTGGCAGGGGCAGATGCTAGATAATTTACCTTCTACTGCTTCTTATGAATATCCTGAGGTGGCCACGCGCTTCTGGAATTCTAAAATTGTAAATGGTTGGGTTCCAGAGACATCTCTGTAGGGAGCTAATTCGTTTTGAGATTCATTTGGGAGTCTCTGGATCAAGGCCGTTGATGTGCTGAGATGGCGCCTAGAGACACATCGTGGCCATGACAGCCAGGACCACAGCGAGTAGGGAGACCGGCTGGGTTGGTCAGCCCATCTCCGCTGTCACCATGTGGCCTAGAATCTTAGTCCTTGAACCCACGCACCTGGGTTTTGCTTCTGGAAGCTCGTGGCCACCAGGGTTTCATCTGGAGTGCTCGCAGAGGGCACACCCACTCCATCTGAGGTGTCCTGGTGGATTCGGCACTGTACGGGGTCTGGAGAGATCTCCAGCAAGCTGCTGTCTTCTGGGATTCACTACTATGTCTCTATTTTTAAAAATAATAATGTGTTAGCCATCTTTTAGTTTAAATACTGTACAGAGCTGACAGTGTGCAGATTCTCCGGCCATGTAGGTGGTCCAATGCTTGACCTTGACCATTATCTCCTGCCAGGAATCCGTCACTTGAAGATCAAGCTTGTGACCGAATTTACCGAGTAGGACAGGAGAAAGATGTTGTCATCCACAGGTAAGTGAATGTTTCCCAGAGGTTGGATCTCTGAAACAGGAATTTAGGGCTCTGTGTGTGTGTGTGTGTGTGTGTGTGTGTGTGTGTGTGTGTGTGTGTGTCCAGTCCCATTACCACCCCATCCCACCCAACACACACACCCACATCCTACCACCACTACTTTCTGGAAATCCCAGACAGTGGGACCGTGAGTGTCCCTTCAGAGCGTGCAGGGGTCTCAGGGATCTGTCTCATGGTCTTACACTGACATCAGACTTTTAAGTCACAGAATCATCTTTCGGGCCCAGACATTGGGCTTTATGCAAGCCTTAAAAGAAAAAAAAAAGGAGGAGGAGGACCAGGAGGGAGAAATGGAAGAAGAAGGAAGAACTCTCTCACTTGAAAACTAAAACATAGATAGGACACTGGGGACTGGGGCTGTATTTTGGTGGTGAATTGTTTGCCATACAAGTGTGAGAACTTGGGTTTGATCCTCGGCACTCATAAAGGGAAAAAAATGAGGGACCTGCTTGGGGGCCCGGAAATAGCTCAAAAGGCTTGAGCACGTGTTCAGCATGAGGGAACCCTGGGTTCAGCTCCCAGCACTGCATGATACCCTGGGCATTGCTGAGAGCAAACCCTAATCACAAAGCCAGAAGTAGCCCCCAAGAACCACCAGGTGTGGTTCAAAAACAAAACAAAACAAACAAAAAAAATCAAACATCAAAAGTATTAAAGCATACAGTTAGAATTTGTTAGTAGATGTTCTGCTTTGGGTTTCTGTCTGCTTACTTGTCTGTTTTTCAGGTTTGTGTGTGAGGGAACTGTGGAGGAGAAGATTCTACAGCTCCAAGAGAAAAAGAAAAACTTGGCCAGACAGGTGCTGTCCGGGTCCAAGGAGTCCAGGATTAAGCTCACATTGGCTGACCTCAGAGTCCTTTTTGGCATCTAAGTCCTGCTCATCAAGTTCAGAATAGCAGAACAGTGTCACTGTTGGTTCCAGTAAGGCGCACCATGGCTCTCTGCACTCTGGTATTTGATTTCACCAGAAGCCTTACATACCCTCGTGAGAATGACCCAGGATCTTCTTATCCCCTGAACGGAAGATCACTCTTATCAATGGTTTTAGTCAGTCATCAGGACATTAAATGTTTTATATCACCCAATCATGTTAATCAGTTTGAGTGACATAGAAGCAATGAATTACTTCAGATAAAAGAAAATGCGTTTGTGTTTAAAAGTTTTGGAAGACAGCTTCGGGAGAGTTGCATATATCAGTTAAAGTTTAAACTGCTGTCTGTTGTTGCCTCTTTTTCTCAGCTGGTTCAGCACCTGTTATCATTACTTCTGTCCAAACGCGGACTCCAGCGTGTTGGCATCTTTCTTGCCAGGAGTCTACTCTGATAGACCCTCTCTTGATGGGTTGAGCAGAGAGTGGACCCAAAGCCATTCCTCTGTAGTTGTCTCCGTCTAAGAATTCCCCTTAGGCTCAGATTAACAGTGTTTGATGTGCAGTCAGAGGAACTGAGATGAGGACTGTTCATGTCATCCCAAAGTACTTTTTTCTTTTTCTTTTTTTTGCTTTTTTTTTTTTTTTTTTTTTTTTTTTGCTTTTTGGGTCACACCCGGCGATGCACAGGGGTTACTTCTGGCTCTGCACTCAGGAGTTACTCCTGGCGGTGCTCAAGGGACCATATGGGACGCTGGGAATCGAAGCCGGGTCGGCCGCGTGCAAGGCAAATGCCCTACCCGCTGTGCTATCTCTCCAGCCCCGCTTTTTAAGCGGGGAGCAGTGCTAACTTTGAGGTGCAAGCATTCTTGCTTTGCATTTTGAGGTGATGCAGGGAGAATAATCCCTAATCTCTAGCGAACCCACTGAAAAATGTAATGTACACCAAGATTCCTTTTGTTATCTTATGCAGTTTATCCAGTGTTCTACCTAATTATGTCTTGGGTAGGTATTATTGATGTTATGTGGATGTTCTAAGTTTGAACCACTATCATTATGGACTGGAACATACCCGTGGTGCATCTTTAAATCCTACTTCCGGAAAATAACTCATGAATTAAACTAAGTAGCATTCCAGTGACTGTCTCAGGCATGTGTGCATTTTAGTTACGAGTCACTTTTAAAATTTTTTTTTCCCTTAATTTCTTTGGTTTGGGGATGTCACTCGGTGGTGCTCAGAGCTGACTCCTATTTCTGTGCTCAGGGATCACTCCTGGTAGTGCTTGTGGCAGCATATGGGATGACAAGGATTGAACCTGCGATGGCAAAAGGGACCTACCCCTCTACTTTCATTCTGTTCCACAAGTCCCTTATGAAAAAACAAAGCTCAGCCCAGAGGGCCTGGCTCTTCAGGACTGGGGCGTAGTGGTGTTTGGGGGTCACAGGGCTCATTTTGACTTTTCACCTGATGGTGCTCAGATCCAGTGCCAGGGATCGACCTCCTCAACAAATTCCCATATACCTGTGAATCACTTTTTTGTTTTATTTTGTTTTGTTTTGGGGGAATTATACCCCGTGGTGCTCAGGGCTTACTCCTGGCTGGCTCTGCACTCAGCAACTACTCCTGGTGGGCCTCAGGGGACCGAATGGGATCCCAGGGATTGAAACAGTATCATCCACGTGCACAGCAAATGCCCTACCTGCTGTTTTATCTGTTATCGCTCTGGCCCCTAAGAATCGCTTTCTTAAGGTCTCAGCTCAGCATGGTAAGTCACGCCGTAGCAGTGGCTTGTCCCATTGTGTGGTGACCGAGTTGCTCAACTGCCTGAGCTCTGCCCCTGTCACCCAGCCCTTTCTGAGGCATCACTGCTGCCTGATTGTCTTCCCTGCATCCGTCTTTCTCCCTTTGGGAGTGAAGTAACAGGAGCTTTCCACATGGTGCCGGGGTTGTGGCTTCGAGAGCCCATGGGAGACTTTACTGCAGCACAGGCACAATTAAGAACCAGGTACTGAGTATCTGTCACCAGGAGCGCCACTTTCCAGTGCCTGGCGTGCCAGGCAAAATCACCTTCACAGAAGGTCAATGTAGTTTGTCTTCTCCTTAGTATCATTGGCCAAAAAAGCATCGTGGTCTGTGGAGGTGGGAGGCAATGAACCTAGCAGGTACATGGCCCTGCCACTGCCAGGTAAGAGCCCTGGTAGCCCACATCTCTCCTAGGTGGTACTAAGCACAACTAATCTGAGTTGTTCTGAGTTCTGCCTGGAGTGACTGTCACTGTCACTGTCCTCCCGTTGTTCATCAATTTGCTCAAGAGGGCCCAGTAACATCTCCATTGGAGACTTTGTTGTTACTGTGTTTGGCATATCGAATACGTCACGGGGAGCTTGCCAGGCTCTGCCGTGCAGGCGAGATACTCTCGGTAGCTTGATGGGCTCTCCGAGAGGGGTGGAGGAATCGAACTTGGGTCGGCCATGTTGGCTGCATGCAAGGCAAATGCCCTACTGCTGTGCTATCGCTCCAGCCCTGATCCGATTCGTTACAAATTAAAATCACTTAATCACTTAACTTCCCGTTAGTCGTCGATTTGCTCGAGCGGGCGCCAGTAACGTCTCCATTTGTCCCTGTCGCGTGCTAGTGTAGCCCAATGGCATCTTTTCGCTCCAGGAACATGGAGGGCCTCAAACCGATCGTTCATGACCTTGACAAAGAAGTCTGACCATCTGGTAGGTGGGCGGCCACGCGGTCTCTTGACATCCCGTGGAATCCAATCAGTAACAGCTCTAGTCCAACGGTCGTCTTTAAATCTCATTACGTGACCAGCCCATCTGATTTTCGACACCTTGGCAAATGAGACAGCGTCCCTGATCCTTGATCGTCGACGGATGTCAGAACTCCGGATTCGTTCTCTCATTTGAGTGAAACGTGATATTCCAAGCATAGCTCTTTCTATTCTTCTTTGGGAGACCTGAATGGCGTTCTCATCTTGTTTGCGTAGGGCCCAGGTCTCTGAGGCATATGTTAATGCAGGAAGAACAGTGGAATCAAAGAGATGTGCCCGGAGCCGGAGGTTCTTCGTCCTCTTAGCTATTTCTTCGACGTTCTTGAAGGCGTTCCAAGCCGCTCTCTTCCTCCTGCGCAGCTCGGGTGCCAGGTCATTTGTCATGTTGACCTCTCGACCTAGGTACACATAGCTGTTGCATTCGGAGATGGTCGTTCCATTGAGAGCGAATGGGGCGTCAGGAACAAGGCTGTTTCTCATAAACATTGTCTTCGTAAGATTCAGCTGTAGTCCTACCTTTCCACACTCACGGTCAAAGTCGGCCAGCATTTGTGCCGCTTGGCTGATGTTTGGTGTTATGAAAACAATGTCATCAGCAAAGCGGAGGTGGTGTAGTTGCCGACCATCTATCTTCACTCCCATTCCTTCCCATTCCAGTCGTCGCATGATGTTCTCGAGGGTGGCACTGAAGAGTTTTGGTGAAATGGTATCACCCTGCCGCACCCCTCTCTTGACATCAACGATCACTTCTTTGTAGAATGGTGAGATCCTGGTAGTGAATCCGCAATACAGCTCACGGAGGATCCTGATGTATTGGGCTTGAATGCCCTGATTGGCTAGGGCTTCAATGACCGCTTCCGTCTCAACAGAATCAAAGGCCTTCTTTAAATCAATGAACGTTAAGCAGAGCGGCATCTTGAACTCCCGAGAAACCTCAATGAGTTTGGTTATCGTGTGGATATGGTCGATGGTGCTGAATCCTTTGCGGAACCCTGCTTGCTCACATGGTTGTCCTTCATCTAGTGTTCTGCCAATCCTATTCAGGATGACTCGAGTGAACAACTTGTAGATGACAGACAATAGGCAGATCGGGCGATAGTTGCCAATGTCATGGATGTCTCCCTTCTTGAACAGTAGTACGGTCCTGCTGGTTTTCCATTGAGATGGAACCTTGCATTCAGACAGGTAGCGAGTGAAGAGCCGAGCCAGTGTATTGATGAGTACTGACGGCAGGTTCTTCAGGTGTTCAGGTCTGACCTTGTCTGGGCCGGGTGCTGTTTGCTTCTTTACTGACGAAATGGCGTGTCGGATTTCGGAAGGGAGAACGTTGGGAACGACATACCCATCCTCTGGAATTTGGTATGTCGGCAAGTGGACATGGCTATCGAAGAGATTTGAGTAGAAGTCATGGATAATCTTCTCCATTGCCGTTCTGGAGGATGTGATGGATCCATCAGGACGTCGGAGGGCAGTCATCTTGGTCTTATAGTTGGCGAAGGACAGGCGGGCGTTACGAATACTTTTCCCGGCTTCTGCCGCATCTACCAGTACTTCTGCTCTTCTCTCTTTGAGGTCTTCCTTGATCGCATCTCTGCACTGCTTTGCAAGCTCGGACGTTAGCTTGCGGTTGCCTGAGGCATGCGCCAAACCACGCTGGCGAATTAGCTCAAGAGTTTTCGAAGATAGGCGACTTTTTGTGGCTATCTCTCTCTTGGCGTTGCTCGCACATTCATGGAGGTGCTGAACCAGTCGATCGTATTCCTCGTCAATGTTGTCAACAATGGCATCTTCCCATGTTGCCGCAATAGTACCAAAGAGTTCCCAGTTGGTGGTCGTTCTGGGAGTTCTCTTTTTGAACTTTGCAGCCCTTTCTCCCCGCTCTGTGAAGTAGAATTTTGCACGAAGGAGACGGTGGTCCGATCCCGTTCGAAATTTTGGGACAACAGCGACATCAGTCAGGCAAAACCGTCGATTGAATATGATGTGGTCTATTTCGTTGTGGAATCGTCCACCGGGAGACTCCCATGTCCATCGTTTAGATTCTGCCTTCTGGAACTGTGAGTTACCATGAATGGTCTTGGTCGACATGATGAACTCAGACAGTCTCTCACCCTGTTCGTTCCATTCTAGGCCATGGGTTCCGATGTGAAGTTCTTCAGCTGATCTTCTCGGTCCTATCTTGGCATTAAAATCACCCACAATGATCTTGTAGAAGGTGTGGTCTTCTTTATAGAACTTCTCTAGCTCCATGTAGAACTTCTCGATTTCTCTTTCATCATAATGAGATGTTGGTGCGTAGACAACGAAGATAGAAACTGCAGGCAGTGAGCCACATCTATTCAAATGTAAACGTCCGATTCGGGTTGTTAGGCATTCGAATGAATCAATGCTCTTGGCCAAGTTTGTGTTGACAAGGACACCGACGCCTCCAACACCTCTTTTATCGCATGTTCCGAGGAACAATTCTTCTCCAGTGTCGAAAACGGCATGGTGAGATTCGTGTCTTCTTGTCTCGGTCAGACCAATGATGTCGTACTTGATCATTCGCGCTTGTACCATCAGGTCCTCGATGGATGCATCTGATGCTAGCGTACGTGCATTGAAAGTACAGACGATCATTTTTGTCTTCCTTCGTTGTGGCAGCCTAGGTCGGCCTTGAGATTTTGTCGGCCTCTCCTTTCTCATCCTTCTCAGTGCTGCCATGTCGGTGAAGCCTTCAGGGTCAGGTGAATGAGACCAGTTGTAGTTACTGGTTTTGGCATATCGAATACACAGCGGATAGCTTGCCAGGCTCTTCCGTGCGGGCGGAATACTCTCGGTAGCTTGCCAGTCTTTCCGAGAGGTATAGAGGCTTTTGGGGCGACCTCTAATCACCCTTGTAGGTGTTACCATATTTGAACCCTATCAAATATGGTACGACAATTCCAGAAGACGGGTATTTAGTGTCTTATGATGTGTCGCGCGGCCGCTTGCGGCCGCGCGAGTCCGGAAAGCGTCCTGGAGTGTGGCGACGGCTGGGTAGTGGAAGTAGTGTCGAGAGTGGAAGTCTGCCAGTGGGGTATTTATCTGGGTAGGGTGGGTCTCCTGTGCACAATTCGATCCCTGGGTGGTTGATGGAAGCAGACAGGGCAGGGTAGGGTGGGGCTCCTGATTAGAATCCCTTTCTCACCTGTGGTGGTGGGAGCAAGCAGAGAAGCTCTGTCCCTGGGTCCGCCGAGCCTGGAGTCCAAGGTCTCAGAGAGTTCCGCTTACCTTGTTCTGTGGGTCTTCAGTTGTGCGTGGGTCTCGGCCGGAGCTGCCGCGCGAGTCCGGAAAGCGTCCTGGAGTGTGGCGACGGCTGGGTAGTGGAAGTAGTGTTTTGTTTTTTTTTTTTTTTTTTTTTTTTTAATTTGTTTGTTTGTTTTCCGAACAAATTAAAATAAAAAAAAAAAAAAAAGACAGACGATCAGGGGCTGCTATGAGAGAGATTCTTACATTGTTTGGGATTTTAGTTTTGTTTTGTTTTTGGACCACACCTGGCACAACTCAGAGTTCACTCCTAGCCCTGTGTGAAGGAATTACTCCTGGTAGTAGTCGAGGGATCCCACGGGGATTCTCTTACAATCCCCAGCCCTGGGTCCCAAAGGCCTCCCTCCCCTAAGGTGAAGGGGATTGAACCCGGGTTGACTGCATGCAAGGCAACTCTATTGCTGTACTGTCACAGTCCTTACACTGTTGAAAATGGAAAGTCAGAAAAACTCCAGTCTGGAAGAAAGTATCTGAAAACAACAACAACAATAAAACCTTCCATAAAAAGAACATGGAAAGAGAGGTTCCACTACCAGGAAAGGGGAGAATGAGAGTGCCCACAGAAGAGTTTTCCCAACCCAGAGGCAGGGAAAGTGAGGGCTGGAACGTGGAGCCAACTTGGTGTTGTCATCTGATTGGTAAGTCACAATGTCTGTATCCTCAGCTGTAAAAAAGGTGATGCACGCTGCTTATGGTTCGTACAGGGATGAAGGAGATAACGCGAGTAAAGTTCCTAACCACGCAGAGGTCGTAGTTATAGATTTCGGTAAGAGGAAAGAATGATCATGGGCATACAACGGGTCGGATACTTGCCTTGTACGTGGCTGACCCAAGTTAGACACCAGAATCCCATATGAAACTGCAAGGGAACCATGTGTGATCACTGGGCTTGAGTTTCTCAAGTTCAAAAAGGCATCCTAGTGTGTATGTTTTTGCCTCTGCTCTTTGTAAGGTAAGTAAGTAAGTAAAGGCCCTCCCGTTGATCATCGATTTGCTCGAGCGGGCCCAGCAACGTCTCCATTGGAGACTTTGTTGTTACTGTGTCTGGCATATCGAATACTCTCGGTAGCTTGCTGGGCTCTCCGAGAGGGGTGGAGGAATCGAACTCAAGTTGGCCATGTTGGCTGCATGCAAAGCAAACGCCCTACCGCTGTGCTATCGCCTGGAGTGAACCCTATAAAAAATGTTTTTATTATTAGTGAATCACCGTGAGGTACAGTTACAGGCTTAGAAGCTTTTGTGCTTGCGTTTCAGTCATATGATGATCGAGTACCCATCCCCCCACCGGTGCCCAATTTTCACCACTAATGGTCCCAGCATCCCTCCCACCACCCCCACCCCATCCCCTCCACCCTACCCCGCCTCTGTGGCAGGGCATTCCCTTTTGCTCTCTCTCTTTTTTGGTGTTGTGGTTTGCAATAGAGATATTCAGTGGCCATCATGTTTGGGGCTGGAGCGATAGCACAGCGGTAGGGCGTTTGCCTTGCACGCAGCCAACATGGCCGACCCGAGTTCGATTCCTCCACCCCTCTTGGAGAGCCCGGCAAGCTACCGAGAGTATCTCGCCCACACGGCAAAGCCTGGCAAACTATCCGAGATGTATTCGATATGCCAAAAACAGTAACAACAAGTCTCCTGATGGAGACGTTACTGGGCCCGCTCGAGCAAATCGATGAACAACGGGAAGACTGTGACCGTGACATGTTTGGTCTATAGTCTATTTTCAGCCCACATCTCCCATACCGAGCAGGTCCTACTAGCACCCTTTACTTGGTGGTCCCTTCTCTATCTGAGCTGCCTTTTCCCCCAGCATGTGAGGCCAACTTCTAAGCTGTGGAGTGGTCCTTCTGGTACTTATCTCTCCTATTCTTGGGTGTTAGTCTCCCATTCTGTTACTTTATATTCCACAAATGAGTGCAGTCTTTCAATGTCTGTCCCTCTCTTTCTGACTCATTTCACTTAACATGATACTTTCCATATAGTACCACTTGTATGTAAATTTCATGACTTCATCTTTTCTAACAGCTCCATAGTATTCCATTGTGTAGATGTACCAAAGTTTCTTTAACCAGTCATCTATCTGTTCTTGGGCACTCAGGTTTTTTCCAGATTTGGGCTATTGTAAACAGTGCAGCAATGAACATAGAAGTGCAGATGTCACTTCGACTATACTTTTTTGCATCTCTGGGATATATTCCCAGAAGTGGTATTGCTGGGTCAGATGGGAGCTCAACTTCTAATTTTTTGAGAAACGTCCATACTGTTTTCCAGAAGGGCTGAACCAGTCGGCGTTCCTACCAGCAGTGAAGGAGAGTCCCTTTCTCCCCACATCCGAGCCAACACCAGTTGCTTTTGTTCTGTTGGATGTGGGCCAATCTCTGGTGTGAGATGATAACTCATTGTTGTTTTGATCTACATCTCCTTAATGATTAGTGATGATGAACATTTTTTCATGTGCCTTTTGGCCATTCGGATTTCTTCTTTCAGAAAGTTTCTGTTCATTTCATTGCCCCATTTTCTGATGGGGTTGGATGTTTTATTCTTGTGGAGTTCAACCAGTGCCTTGTAAATCCTTGATATCGACTCCTTATCAGATAGGTATTGGGTGAATATCCTTTTCCATTCTGTAGACTGTCTCTGTATTTTGGTCACTGTATCTTTTGAGGTGCAGAAGCTTCTCAGTTTAAGGTAGTCCCGTTTGTTTATCTCTGTTTCCATTTGCTTGGCAATGGTGTTTCACCTTTAAAGATATCTTTAGCTTCAATGTTGTGGAGGGTTTTGCCGATCTTGACTTCAATGTACCTAATGGATTCTGGTCTGATGTTGAGGTCTTTAATCCATTTTGATCTGACTTTTGTGCATGGTGTTAGGTAGAGATCTGAGCCCATTTTTTTTGCATGTAGCTGTCCAGTTTTGCCAGCACCATTTGTTAAAAAGGCTTCCCTTGCTACATGTCATATTTTTTGTTCCCTTATCAAAGATTAGATGATCAGGTATTTGAGGGTGTGTGTCAGAATATTCAACCCAGTTCCATCGGTCTGTGTCTCTGCCTTTGTTCCAGTACCATGCTGTTTTAATTATTACTGCTTTGTAGTAGAGGTTGAGGTTGGGGAAGGTGATGCCTTCCATCTTCTTTTT
Organism: Sorex fumeus; assembly: GCF_029834395.1. Lineage (NCBI taxonomy): Eukaryota > Metazoa > Chordata > Mammalia > Eulipotyphla > Soricidae > Sorex > Sorex fumeus. The sequence goes on from NW_026606058.1 coordinate 5,149,886, forward strand.
CCTAAGAATTGCTTTAGCTATTCGTGGGTGCTTATTGTTCCATATGAAATTCAGAAGTGTTTGATCCATTTCTTTGAAGAATGTCATGGGTATCCTTATATAGATCGCATTGAATTTGTACAATGCTTTCGGGAGTATTGCCATTTTGACAGTGTTAATTCTCCCAATCCATGAGCAGGGGATATCTTTCCATTTCCTTGTGTCCTCTTTCATTTCGTGTAGTAGCGTTTTGTAGTTTTCTTTGTACAGGTCCTTTACTTCCTTAGTTAAGCTGATTCCTAGGTACTTGATTTTCTGAGGCATGATTGTGAACGGGATTGCTTTTTTTCATGTCACTTTCTTCTCTCATTATTTGTGTATAGGAAAGCTATATAGGACTTTTGGGTATTGATTTTATAGCCGGCAAGTTTACTATAGAAGTCTATTGTTTCTAGGAATTTCTTGGTAGAGGTTTTAGGGTTCTCTAAATATAGTATTATATCATCTGCAAATAGTGAGAGCTTGATTTCTTTCTTTCCTACCTGAATGCCCTTAATGTCTTTTTCTTGCCTAATCACTATTACAAGTACTTCCAGTACTATATTGAATAGAAGTGGTAAGAGTGGGCATCCTTGTCTCATCCCTGATCTCAGAGGAAAGGCTCTTAGTTTTTCCCCATTGAGGATGGTACTTGCCATAGGCTTGTGGTAGATGGCTTTGACTATATTGAGGAAAGTCTCTTCTATACCCATTTTGGCAAAAGTTTTCATCATAAGCGGGTGCTGGATCTTGTCAAATGCTTTCTCTGCATCTGTTGATATGATTATATGTTTTTATCTTTTCTTTTGTTGATATGATTATGTTGATTGATTTCCAAATGTTAAACCATCCTTGCATCCCCAGGATGAATCCCACTTGGTCATGGTGTATGATCTTTTTGATGAATTGTTGGTTTCTTTTTGCTAATATTTTATTGAGGATCTTTGCATTCGTGTTCATCAGGGATATCGGCCTGTAGTTTTATTTTTGTGTGTGTGGTATCTTTGTTTTCTTTTTGTATTATAGAGATATGTGCCTCATAGAAACTGGGAGAGTTTCTGTTTCTTCAATTTCCTGGAAAAGCTTGAGAAGGACTAGCAATAGGTCCTCTAAATGTTTGTTAGAATTCACTAGTGAATCCATCTGGACCTGGGCTTTTGTTTTGGGGAAGACTTTTGATTACAGTTTCAATTTCTTTGATATTAATAGGTCTATTGAGGTATTCCAGATCTTATTGGTTCAACTTTGGGAGCTTATAGGAATCCAGGAATTAATCCATTTCTTCTAAGTTCTTTAGTTTTGTGGCATACAGACTTCCAAAGTAGTCTCTGATGATCTTTTGAATTTATTTGGTTTCTGTTGTGATGTCTCCCTCTTCATTTCTGATTGTTTATTAGGAACCCTATAAAAATTTTAATTTATTTAAAGGGACTAAACAAGCCAGGCTGGATGGGATCCTGGACCCTTTAAGAACATCTTTCTTGTACTTCTTGTGAATAGGAAAGGTGGTCAGAGGGACATGAGACTGGATGGGTGGGTACACTGGTGGCTTCTTGACTGTGTCAGTGTCCAGAGAGGTGAGTTTCAGCAGAGCTCAAGTGAAGACAGGGGCCGGAGCCATAGTACAGCAGGTTAGGCACTTGCCTTGCATGCAGCCAGCTTGGGATTGATCCTTGGCACTTACTTGATCCCCCAAGCCTGCCAGGAGTGATCCCTAAGTGCAGAGCGAGGAAAAAGTCCTGAGCACTGCAGAGTATGGCCCAAAAACAAACAAACAAAAAAGTGAAGCCAGATTTCGCTTGCACCAATAGGATAATCAAAGAGCTGCCAGGAGTCAGCGTGTGCCTCTCTGGTCATCTGAAATCTGGTTGTCTACCATGAAACCTGGAGAACAGGGGGCTTACCAAGGGGAATGTTATATTGTTTGTTAGGTTACATGTATTCCTAGAAAAAGCAGGGAGAGTAAAGGCCTCCCAGTAGGCATCAGAAAATAGAAACTTACACTTCCTAGGCCATATTCTAGATGGAAATTATTTTATAAATAAAATTCCCTGCCATAGTCCAGCTGTGGCAAAGGTTCAGGACGCCTGAAAGTGGACTAGTGGAGTTGGCGAAAGGCCATAAACATTTTTTTTTAAGATGCTGAAGGAGATCTGCTTATTTCCATTTTGTGTCTATATTTATATCTGTTAGGGTTCAAGATTGATAATCTCCCCTCTCTGAACCACACAAAAAGAATCCAGCCAGTAATGCAATCCACAAGCAGAGTTTATTCAAGCCAGCTAGCTGGGGTCAAGCTGTTAAGCACGCAGGCCAAAGCAAGACCCTGAGCAAGGGAGAAGCTGCAATTTTTGTAGTCAGTGTGTGTGTCATAGTCCACACTTACAGTTTCAAAGGGAGATATAAATTTAAGTACAAGATTCGGCCTGGTTTCAAACAGCACAATGAGCCGTTTTAAACAGGTCTTTTTATCCTGATAATTTTCCGACCATTCTTGTGGTTATTCCCTCCTCCCCTGCTCCCATCCTGGCAGTTTCTGGGAACCAGAGGTGAGCTATCAGCCCGGGGGCCTGGGGGTGGAGGGGGGGGATGAAGCAGAATTCTAAGAACCAAGGCCTAGTTACCAGCCCAGGGGGAAGAAGCAGGATTCTGAGAACCAAGACTGAGTTTTCAGCCCAGATGTCCTTTTTTGCAGATGACCGGGGAGGGGAAAGGGAGCAAAATCCTGAGAAAGCCAAAAGGTAGGGGTATGGAGCAGGGGCTATAAAAATGGAGTCCGTCTTTTCCCGCTCTGTACTGAACATATCTATTTCCTACATATGCAACTCATAATTGCGTCAAATTAGCACAAAGGGTTCCTCAGACATTGATTTATATCTAACTATATTTTCAACAAAGTTTTTCATTCCATATCCTAGGACTCTTTACTGGGTGGGTTAAGGCTTTCAGGATATACAGATCCCTTTGTTCTTTCTCATTAAACTTAAATTTCTCATACTCCTTTTCCCACCAATGATTCCAGGTTCTAATTTGCTTTATAAGATCAAGCTTTTGTCTTTATGTTTAACAAACACAATGGCCTACTGCACCTTATTCTTTGCCAAAGCTTCAATGTGTCATATTTTACAAGCTTTCCATTTATTTCTGTGTTGTACGAACCGTCTGTTCGGCTGTCTGAGGAACTGAGACAAGGAACTCAAGAGAAATTATTTTTCACGGAGGATCACAGGACTCCCTCGGACAGTGACCAAGAGCAGCCTTCTTTCTAATCCTCCCATTTATTTGCTTTAAACAACTCCAGTGAAATTCAGTACAGTGGAAAGAATCAAAACAAGGAAATGGAAGTACAGGATGAGAATATATCAATATATGCATTGTTTTGCCCCGTTTAGAGGCAAATAGTTAACAATATCCAGGAAGGAAAACATAGTTACAAGAAGGAAAATTTGGTCAGTTACAATTTCCAGGAAAGAAAACATGGTGAGCACTAGGCCCCATAGGTCAGGACTTCCTCACACCTGGGGTCTGATAAACAGGAGAGGATGTTTACATCTAAAGGTTAGCTAGGCCTGAGATATGTGAGAAGGGGAAGCTGATTCTTTGTACTGTAGGAACTTGCTGGTCAGAGAGGGTCGATTTGGCCCTTTCCAGATCAATCCTATTTACAAGTTTAGGCTTGCCCACTGAGTGCAAAGTGGGGTCCTGGTTCTGCTTCCTGCTTGCAGGACAGCGTCCAAGGACTCATCCTCATTACCTGATTGGGCACTAACATTTCTACATACCTGTTTTCCTTTGGGCCATATGCCCCGGTTAAGGGTAGAGGCTCATCAGGGACTGTTTATACCTTTCTTCTGGGTGGGTACCATATTTTGTTATTAATCACGTAAGCAGGGCCATTTTTCAGTCACCACAGTGGCTACAGCACTTCTAACTCGGGGCCCATGCAGGGCTTTTCCTGTTTCTACTTTGTGTCTTTTGTATTTAAATTGCTTAATATATTTGGGGTTTCTGTGTATCTGTTGGCTCACATTCATAAATTTCCTTACTGACCTAGTTGGTTATCTTCTGCTGCGTGGTTTACGAGGGCTGAGTCTCCAGTCATCATATTCCTAGAACTCCCAAGACTAAACATACAGGTTAAGCACAGCACACACATTATGAGTCGACTGATCTCGAGAATTGGAAGGGTGAGATGTTGTCCAATTCCAGGAAGAAGCATTCCTTGAATGTCCTTCCACCATGTGTGGACCTTGTCAGACTACTGGGCTGGTAGATGTGGCAATGCTCCTTGGAGCATATTACAGTTCAGTGAGGGGTCAGGGAGTTAAATGAAGAATAACCTGGCCATTACGGAGGGAGCAGCAGAGATAAACATGACTTTCTTAATTCCCTCAAACCAGGGTCCTTAGCTAAATCTGAGGAAGGTAGAGATCAGGCTAAAAGGGAGGGTGGGAATTATTCTTAGCTGTTTCACTCTCCTTACATTTATTTGAAATATGTATTAGGGTGAGAGAGAGCGCCCAATAGACTGAGCTCGTGCTTTACATGCAGGAGACTAGGGTTTGACCCCAGCACAGTCCCCACTCCCTGGCATACCACCATGAGCAACCCCTGGGCACTGCTAGGTGTGGTCCCATAACCAAACTTCAATATAAATATACACATACCAGACACTGCTGGACATATGGAAATAGAACAGTCAGCAAAACCAGTGTGTCCCGAGGCTTAGTCAATGTCTTGCCATGGAGACGGTGGCATTGTCAGGCTGTGTTGGTCAAATGACGGTTGTCAGGCTGGGGAATGGCAGGTCATGTTTGTGTAGTAGAGAGGGCTGAGCAGCCCAGAGGTCTCAGGATGAGGAAGATTTTTTTTTTCCCTTTTTGGGTCACACCTGGTGATGCACAGGGGTTACTCCTGGCTCTGCACTCAGGAGTTACTCCTGGCAGTGCTCAGGGATGCTGGGAATCGAACCGGGGTCGGCTGCATGCAAGGCAAACGCCCTACCCACTGTACTATCTCTCCAGCCCCCGAGGAAGAGGAAGATTTCTTTAAGGTCACGGAGAAAGAATAGAAATCCCCTGCATGGCAAAGCCTGGCTAGCTACCTGTGACGTATTCGATATGCCAAACACAGTAACAAGTCTCACAGTGTTACTGGGCCCGCTAGAGCAAAATGGATGAACAACAGGAGGACAGTGACAGTGACAGGAGCTTCTGGTCTAAGTGAAATGAGGCATTTACTTTACTCAGGTTTGTCTTAATTGAGACAAACCTAACACACACACAACCTCTGAAGAAATAAGGTGTTACTTGGAGTTTTCAGAGATGAGAGAACGCGTAGGCTGGGGTGGGCTGACGGCTCTGGTTATGCTCCTTATCTGTCAGCTGTGGTGTTTATCTTGTTATGATGTCCCAGAGGCTCTTGTTGGTGGCTCTTCTTCCCTGTTAGAGCAGGATTCTAACTTAAATCATAATGTTCCCTCTGCCTCATGCTCCAGTGCCTAATTTCAGAAGCGGATTCTAGAGCACTCTTATTGGGAGCAATGCCTCAACCCTGACACTTCTTTCCTCTGACCTTGGATCTGTGAGTGCTACAGATTACCCCAGTGTTTCCAGTCTCATTTGCCTGGAGGCTTGGATTGAAGAGCTGTTGAAGGCAGCCCGATTACCGCCCTGTCTCCCCACCATCACCTCCATCTCCACAGACTTACTTATTCTCTTCAGTGGAGTTCTTATTGTGCATACTGCTTACAAGCTAAGACGTTTGCAAAATTTCTAATGCAGTATAACTTCATCGACAGTGTACTATGCAGTAACTAACTGAAATGATGAACTTTTAATTCTGTTTTGAAACCTAATTTATTAAAAGAAAAGTTGGGTGGGGGGTGGGGAGGAGAGAATGATGTAATACAACAAAGTCTCAAGACAAGCAATTCCCTGGTTGTCTGAGGTAATTGGAAAACTCAAGGCTAGTCCCTAAGGCATAAATAATTTATCCCACAGACTTGAAGAAGCTCAAGGGTTTTTTTGTTTGTTTGTTTTTTAATAGTATTTGGGTAAATGACAAGAACTAGAGTTTGAGGAGTATGAAATCTGGTTTATTCAAATGGATACCAAGGAGCAATAAACAAAAAATGCTAAGTAGATTTTTGTTCATGCAGCAAAATATGAAGTAGCTACTTATGTGCCAGGAATGACCTAGTACTACCTGGCAACTATGGTAGTTAATAAATATGAATCCTCACCCTCATTGAGAAGAGTGCTCCACATGGAAGGGCAGTGACTTGGAGACTGGAGGCTCCCCAGAGAGACCTGTTTAGCTGGGAAAAAGAGTGTGTGTGTGTGTGTGTGTGTGTGTGTGTGTGTGTGTGTGTGTGTGTGTGTTGGGGGGATGGATTTATACTGAAAAGGTCAGAGATCCTAGCGGTGCAGAGCATTAAGTCTCAGGTAGATACTGGCACAACTGCATGAGAAGGGAAGCCATTAGCTGGTATTGAGTCGGTATGGTATATGGTTTGTGCAGCCACACCCAGTGGTGCGTAGGGGTCCATGTGGTACCAGGAAGCAAAACCAGGGCCTCCATATGCAAGGCCTGTGCTGTCCTGCTGAGCCACATCCTTAGCCATGACCCGACCTATTCCTAAAGGATTTCTGGATGGTAGAGAGGAAGGCTAGAAACAGAATAGTTGACTCCAGGCCAAGAATCTTGGTGTCTCAAAGCGAGAAGGTAGCAGTGACAGTTGAGAGGGTGCTCAGTAGATGAATCTGGAAGCTAGGTAGGTATGCCTGGTGCCTCTCCAGCATTTGATTGGCCCACTAGATGCTACCGCACTCTGCCCCCATACTGGTGGAAAAAGGTTGTCTCCAGGACTTTACTGAATTTCCCTTGGGCAACACACTCATTCCTGGGTGACAGCCACAGATATCAATGCAGCAATAATGAGCCTAGATGAGCCATCTGATGCCAGGCTGACTGAGGTGAGGAGGAGCAGAGAGCTGACAGCTTGAGCACTGCGGGGCCATTGGAGTCTTAAGGATTGGTTAGTTCACCATCGGGCTGAAAGGCCATCTTTCCAGAAAAGGGTGAAATTACAGTGAATATCTACGTATTTTCAGCTACAACATAGCTTGTCCTTAACTGCATTAGGAGGAAATGCACCCTGTGAGGCCTAACAGTTAACGGATTCACTTACTTTATTTTTTGGTTTTGGTTTTTGGGCCACATTCACAGTTCTCGGGTCTTCCTCCTGACTCTACACTCAGGAATCACTCCTGATGGGGTGTGGGGGACCATTTGGGATCCCATGATTGAACCCAGGGAAACTGCATGCAAGGCAAGTGCCCTGCCCTGCCCACTGTGCTATCACTCCACCCCTCGCCTGCTTCTTAACACAGATTTGATTTTATTTAGTTTGGGGGGCCATACTCAATAGTGCTCAGGGCTTTATCCTGGCTGTGCTCAGGGATCAGTCCTGGCAGGCTCAGGGGACCAAATGGATTGCTGGAGATCAAACCCAGGCTTACCGCTTGTAAGACAGGCTATACTATCACTTTGTCCCTTTAATGCAGATTTTAATACTAGGGCTTCCTCTCCCAAGATTTCTCTTCAAATACTCATCACTAAGCAGTCATATTCTAGGAATGAAAGCTCTGGTCATTTCCTCAGTTTATAAGCAAAAATGAAGACCGCTTTCTACAAAGCAAAGAAGGCGGGGATTTGAGGGGGAAGGTCTCGAGTCTTCCTATCATGAAATAAATTTATGAGACTCTACTTCAACACCATCACTTTATTTTATCACTTGCATGTCCCGGACCACACTCTAGTAGTAAAGTGTACTAGGAAAAATAAAGTACATAAGGTGAAAGGAGATCTTTATTCTCTGGGGGGAAATAACTCAAAATATAGCTCAGGGAAGGGGAAAAATAAAAGTCGTACATCACAAAGCAAGAAGCTACGCTACTCCCAAGACCTCTAAGTTCCAGCAGCATAGGTACCTCCGTTCGGTAGCAAACTGAAGGGAGTCTTCCTCAGTAAAGAGAAATGCAGCCAAGCTCAGTGCTTAACCATCCCCACGAACAATCTCTAACTCACAAGAGCAGCACCTGAATTCGACAGGGTAGAAGGCACTTGGTTTTTAATTCTCTCCGTTTCTTCAGAATTTATCAAGGTCTGGAGTCCTCTGATAGGTGGGCATCATACTGGTTAACACACTGACCACAAACCCAGGTAGGGGTCAGAGGGCCACGGTCCTCAGCAGACTCCTTGACAGATTCTGCCCGTCTGTCCACGTGCACTCTGCCTTCTCATTAAACTTCCCACAGCAGGACCAGTGAGGACGGCCTGGGTGGCCTCTGTGTCCGTGACCACAACCCAGGTACCCACCTGCATGGTACAAAGAGAAGGGAAAAGAACCATTAGGGGGAAGCTCAGCAGAGACCGTGGAACCCAAAGCTCCTGAGCAACATCTGCACTCCAGGATGAGACAGCTCTTAAGATCCCAGTGAGGAGAAACCAGTGCGCCGACGCCCGTGGGCTCTCAGACCAGTGCCAGCCTTCAGGGAAGATGGGCTGCATTCTGCAAAGACCTACTGTTGTTTCTGGGGCTAGAGCGATAGCACAGCGGGTAGGGCGTATGCCTTGCAAGCGGCCGACCCCAGTTCAATTCCCAGCATCCCATATGGTCCCCTGAGCACCGCCAGGAGTAATTTCTAAGTGCAAAGCCAGGAGTAACCCCTGTGCATCGCCAGGTGTGGCCCAAAAAAGGTAAGGTAAAGGTAAAGGCCCTCCCGTTGATCGTCGATTTGCTCGAGCGGGCCCAGTAACGTCTCCATTGGAGACTTTGTTGTTACTGTGTCTGGCATATCGAATACTCTCGGTAGCTTGCCGGGCTCTCCGAGAGGGGCGGAGGAATCGAACTCGGGTCGGCCATGTTGGCCGCGTGTAAGGCAAATGCCCTACCCGCTGTGCTATCGCTCCAGCCCCCCCAAAATTTTATTTAGCTAATTCAAGGACATGACTGCAATAAAAGAGAAAAGGTAGTGGATTAGAAGTAAGAAATACAGTCATTTTTTAAGAAAGTGATCAGGTCTTTTGCCTGAACTGATCCATCCCTCCACCTCCACCCACAAGGAAAGAGCCAGATCTAGCTTAGTTGATTTCATACTTCATCCCCACCTAGCCCCATCCCTCCTTGTTTGGAATCTAAGGTCTTAAAAGGAAGAGGATGAGCTGATATGTTTTATGCTGCTCAAGCTGCTGGGAAGGTTCAGAGAGAAGTCGAGCATGTCCCAGAAGAGCCCAGGGCTCTGAGGATTGGTGAACTGCATCAAAGCTGAAAGAACGCAGAACTTAGAAGTCTGTTATTTTAATTTCCAGAACTGCACGAAGCACAGCTTAGAGCCACAGTCTATTTCAGAATCGAATCTAATCTTGGAAGCCCAGCCCTGTGGCTGTGTGGTGGCTTGGCGACAGCTGGGAGAGGGATGTTACCTGGCGACAGGCCGGGAGGTGGACATTACCTGGCATGGTGCCCCCGCAGGCACAGCGGGCAGTCTTCTGGCCTCCACTAGAACAGAATGAGCAGCAGTGGAAGACGCCAGGGTGTGTGCGCTGCCTCTTCCTCACGTTCACCGTGAATGGTGAGCCCTGTGGGGTTCACACCAAGAGCAGAGCACAGCAGGCAAGCGGTCAGCAGTGAGTAAGAACCTCTCACTCTTAGTGGTCCCTGCCCCCTGGGCCTGGTGCAGAGTGGGAGCAGAGACCCCCAGGGAGTGCACCAGGCACCCCACCCATCTGTGCCTGCCTCCTCATGTCACACCTCAGGAGCCACAGACACAGGCTGCTGACACCCTTTGTGGCCCAAAATCCTCTTCACCACATCCCTCCTCCCGTCACATGCTGAGTTAGCTCCTTTCCTCCGGTGTTCCAGATGTATCTGTTACCCATCCCATAGTTCTCTGACAGTCTGCGGAAGGGAGAAAGGCTAAGAAAGTGGGGTTCGAGCTCTCAAGTTAATAACTCTTCCTCTTGTCCCCTTTAAGGACCAGGGGGCCAGATCGATAGATCAGGTCGGCCGCTTGCCTTGCATGCAGCTCATCCAGATTCATTTCCCAGCACCACCTATGGTCCCCCAAGTACACTAGGAATAATTCCTGAGTGCAGAGCCAGCAGTAAGCCCTGAGCATCACCGGATGTGGCCCCAGAATAAAAATATTAAAGCAACGTTTTTAAAGGGATATCCTCCAATTTTTAATGTCTATTCTGCATTAAGCAAGAAGTATTCTTATGTTGCCATGTGCCGACCCAATGTGGGATCATGGTTGGCAAAGGCAAAAAGGAGAGTCTGGCAACTTCCTTAACCATCCCTTCCTTTATAAAAAGTTTATAATCTATTTTTAAAAACCCCTGAAGCTCAAAGAAAGGGGTCTGAGTTCTGCCTTCGCTATACAGGTACCGTGTATTTCAGCAAGTTTGATATCTCAGACTCACTGGATGATCGCGATGCCTGAATATCTGGCGGAAAAGTGAAATAACGTGCCAAGGCCAAGTACGTCATTCTGGCCTCCTGTCATGGGCACAGGCAGTGCATACAGAGTAAGAGCTTTCTGGGTGCACAGGACCCTAACATGTGAAGCCATATGTCTTTGGTGTTTTGGGTTTCTGTTTTTTTGTTTTTGTTTTTTGGGTCACACCCAGCGATGCACAGGGATTACTCTTGGCTCATGCACTCAAGAATTACTCCTAGTGGTGCTCATGGGACCATATGGGATGCTGGGAATCGAACCTGGGTGGGCCGCGTGCAAGGCAAATGCCCTACCCGCTGTGCTATCATTCCAGCCCCTACCTTTGTTTTTCTAAGGGGTCCTCCAGAGTCATGCCTCGGGGCCCAGAGGCCACTCCCAATAATCCTGAGCCCAGCTGTACTCACTGAAGGCTCAGTGCCCAAGCGTGGGCCTGGTGATGCGGTGTTGGGGAGCCCCTGGGCTGTACCAGATGAGGAAGTGGGGAAAGCATGTGGCGTCTGGGCTCACACTCAGGTCTGGCACAGGCAGTGTGCTCTAGGCCTCTAAACTATCTCCCTGGCACCTCAGTGGTTCTTTTCATTGTCCTACTCAGTGTTGCTCTCTGGTTGGGGCAAACCTCTTAACAACAGAATGTGGGCAGATTCTGCAAGACATTTCTGCTAAAGTGTAGTAAGAAAGAAAAAAGTATCCTCTATAATTGATCATCGAAGAAAGTCTCCCCATCTTGAGGTGACAGAACCTGGGGTGAGGGCAGGGGGCAGGCCACCCACCTGCACGTGCTGGTCCTTAACCCGCACCAGCACAGTATATAAGCCGGCCTCCTTGGGGATGTAGGAAATGTAATACGTCCCATCCTTTTTATCTTGGACCATTGTTCTGACCGGACTGGAGCTAAGGGTCCAAAAACAAAAACAAAAGAACAGCTCATTCACTCTCAAAAGTCTGTTTTACTTGTCCATCATTTTAGGAGCTACATTCTATACCGTTAAATTTACTGTCAATCATAAATGTCTCCCAAGCAAAATGTCTCTGAAATAAATTTTGCAACAGAGGGTGGGCATCATAACTGCTGAAAGAATCTGTTGCATGGCTGGATTCCTTGAAAACGTGACTGCATTCGCTCCACTCTACTGTGCCGTCCTGCCCTTTGGGTCCCTCCCACACCTCTAATTCCAGAGACACATACATCTCTACCCAGTGAAGCTGAGCAGTAAAATAGGGCTGTCACTGTCACTGTCCTCCCATTGTTCATCGATTCGCTCGAGCGGGCCCAGTAACGTCTCCATTGGAGACTTTGTTGTTACTGTGTCTGGCATATCGAATACGTCACGGGTAGCTTGCCAGGCTCTGCCGTGCGGGAGAGATACTCTCGGTAGCTTGCCGGGCTCTCCGAGAGGGGCCGAGGAATCGAACTCGGGTTGGCCAGGTTGGCTGCATGCAAGGCAAATGGCCTACCCTGTGCTATCACTCCAGCTACATTTTGCAAAGGGCACTGTCAGTCCAACACAGATTATTTTCATTCTGCTCAAAGCTTGGTATGAAGATTCAAATTTGAGGGGCACCTGAACACAGGTGATGGATGACAGGCACTGGTGGAGGGATGGGCACTTGATCATTGTATAACTGAAACCCAAGCACAAAATTTGTAAGCCTATAACTGTACCTCATGGTGTGTCACTAATAAAAAAAGAAAAATAAATAAATAAATAAATAAATAAATAAAAAGCCATTTAAGGAAAGCCAGTTGCTCACATCAGTTTTTTTTTTCATCTGTGGGGTTGGGGCCACACCAGCTGTGCTCAGGGGGCCCCTATGCAGTGTGAAAGCAAACACTTTAAAATTGTGAGGGGCTGGAGCAACAGCACAATGGATAGGGCGTTTGCCTTGCACGCGGCCAACCCGGGTTCGATTGCCAGCATGCCATATGGTCCCCCAGCACCACCAGGAGTAATTCCTGAGTGCAGAGCCTGGTGTAACCCCTGTGCATCGCCGGGTGTGACCCAAAAGGAAAAAAAAATCATGATTAGTGGCATCAAGGGAGGTGTAAGTAACTACTGCAGTGATACCTGCACCCTCAATTCCCATTTCACCCCCTCTGGTTGTGAAATACAAACCTTTCTATCTTATCTTTAGGGACTACTGTGACTTGAACGTTGTCTCCACCCCGGCCCATGCTTTCACCTGCTGTATCCTTACAAAGCAGTGTGAAAGAGGCTGGCTGCTTCTCCCTGGCTCTGTGGAGATCTGCAAAAGAAGAACAGTCAGCCTGCATCCTAAAAGCTACCTGCCTCAGCTAAATCCCATTGCAGGTACACAGGGCCTTTTTTTCTTCAGAAGGAAAGGTTGTATGTCCTGTAAACTGGGATCAGATCACTAGCTCTCTCTTTTCTCCTCCTGTCTCGTCTCCCAGGGCAGAGTTGTGGAATCCCTTCTGGGAAGCCAGGCAGCTTTGAAAAGACTCAGGATTGACTTCAGTTTCCTGTGACAAAGGCTGGCATTCACAAATGACCCTCTCCGAGTTATATGACCTGGTGGGATAGGCAGGGGATACTGCTGAGAGCCTGAACTCTTCTTAGGGCTCGGTCTCCCACAGAACACCTGTACCACGGTGTTAGGAAAACATTCAGCAGTTACAGCCACGAATCCAACAGTCAGATAAATCAGGAACTGCTATCAAACCTATGAGACTTCTGAAGGGTCTCAGAATCTTCTAAAATCATATGGCCAAGTTAATGGGTATTTCTTAGGGAGAGACCATTCTCAGAGGGATCTACAACCTCAAAGGAGTTCATGATCTCTGTCAGGATGACTCTTGGAGATGATCTTCCAGTTGGGACCGATCTGATCCCTGAAATGTATGTCTGAATGATGTGCTCCCTTTAGAAACAGAACACTGGTCAGTAGAAATCACTTTTCCCCTACCGAGTGAAATTCCAAGCATATATATTCTCTTTAAGGTCAATGACATGGGCTAATTCCTCTGAAAGTCGCTTCAAATCGTGTGCCATGCTTTGTGCCCTGAAGTTTATGTTGTTGGTAGTTCCTAGTCTTCTCAACTAGTAATCAGTCGGTCAGCAGGGAGTTCTCCCTAGCTGAACTCACCCTGGCTCAACCAATAGCACATGCTCAAACCCCTGTCCTAGCCCCCACCCGCGCCCTCCTGGAAGCAGCCCAGGCCGTCCTACCTTCTCCGATAATGACACACTTGGCTGGATCGACCTCCCTGGTGTTGATGATCCCGTACATTTCATACCCGTGACACCGGCCGGCTTTCTCCTCCGGAAAGAAGCAGATCTTATCGTTCACTCCAGGATGTGCACTGTATTCGATCTGGTTCAGTTTTGTGAGCCGCTCAACCACCACCCCCTTGGTGATGAGGATCTCGAGGTCGGAGCCACTGGCCAGCAGGTGCTCGGTAAACTCCACCCCTGTCCGCGTATCTGCCAGCAGCTGCTCCAGCTGTGCCTTCTGCAGCTGCAGGGAGTTTTCTTTCTGGCTGCGAATGTCTTCCAGTTGCTTCAGCAGCCTGTCTCGGTGCTCCCCGATGGCTTTGATGTAGCCCTCGGAAAATGCCTGGATGTCAGCTGCCACGGCCTCCACTTGCTCCTGCAGGGCACTGCTGGACCCTTTGATCTGTGCCAGTGCTTCCTCCAGGGCTTCCACGTGGGGGTGGGTGCCCTTGAGGAGGTCCCGCACAGACTCCCCGTGCTTGTGGATGACGTTGCTGGTGAAGTCATAGGGGTGTTCCCGGTGCTCCCCCACCACACAGTCCCGGCACACGGGTCTGTCGCAGAGTTCACAGAACAGCCTCAGCTCCTCAGCAGGGTGAGAAGGACACAGAATGGGTTTCCCCACCCGGCTGCAGTCTTTCAAGTCTTTTAGGTCCACCATAGTATGGTGAGTCGTCTTCTTCTGCCGCCTAGAGGTAAGCAAAGTCAGAAACAGGCAATCATGGAAGGCTCCAACTCATGGCTGGTTTGGCCATTTGAACACATGGGTTCTGAAGTCCAATCTGAGTGCAGTTCCTTGCTCGAACCTCCCACTCACCACACAGTCCTCTGATCCCAGGGGGATGATGCCTACTGCCTAATGACTATTGTAGAGAAGTTGCTAGTCGACTAGGGTTACTCTGGCTTGTGACATAGCCTTGGAAGAGGTTATAGCATAAAAGACTATGGCCTGCTACTTCCTGGAACCTTCTCCAGAATTCATGGGGCATGTTTAGAAAAGACCGATCGTCAATTCCTACAGACAAGCAAAATGAGAGAGGTAGAGGAAATCAGTATCAAGAGACAGAAACTCTTCCACAGGCCACAGCAATAAACCCCAGGCAACTAAAAAGCAGTTTAAAAAGCTGTCCTTAAGATTCTGTAAAGTGTTCCCTTTTGACCAATGCCGACACCACCCATAGCAACAACCTACTAATTTTCCTTAAGCCAGCAACACGATTAGAGTGAAAGCAATGGTCAGAAGATTCAAAGCTCTCTTTGGATCCCTCTTTTCTGTCCACCTCAGCAAAGAATGTTACTGAAGCTATCTGAGCTTGTATGCCTTTTCTGGCATCAAGAGACTAACTGGAGAGAAAACAGGGTCAGCTGTTTAGTCTGAGGCATCATCACACAACTGCAAGCTAAATATAGAAATACTAAAGACTTTGACTGTGTTCTGTTGGTGAGGACAGGAAACAAGTGAAAGGTGGAACTTAAAAAAAAAAATTTAATTTAGTTCAAGAACCCTGGCTATTTTATATGCTGATGTCCTGGGATGGGAGGGTGAGCTGACAGGGGAACAGAGTGATTCATGTAGCAGCCTTCAGCTCATGTCATTTAAAACAATCTGTATCTCAATGAGCACTGGCCAGACCACTACACTGTGCTCAGGAGCCCTGCACAGGCCTGCAGCATGGAGTGGCAGAGAGCACAAGACAGTCCCAAGACCTGCATTTTAATGTAGTCCTTCTATGATCCACTTACCAACCGGGCAAGGGACCTGACGCATCATAAAGAAACCCTGAGTTTTACCTCCTCAAACAAAAACAGCATGAAAGCATCCCTCCTTGGGTGGAGTTGCAAGGATCCAGTGAGCTGGGGGTAGGGTTTCTGCAACTGTCATTCTCCTGTTTGCCCAGCACCCAGGACAGTTAGTTATTCACTAGGCTGGGAGAAACTTAGGAACCTATGACTTTGCTTGGATACCGGAAATGCAGCCCTTTGGGTGGGGATTTACAAATCCCCAAGAGCATCTGTTATCACATGGCAGATTGCTTTTTTGACCTCCCAGGGCCATTTGAGAAAGTTTTCCTTTCTATCCGCTCACTCAGGGAAGTTGTCTGTCCTGACCACCTCTTTGTACTCTGGCTCCTAAGTCACATCCCCTTCTCGTCATTATTACCTATGTGCCTGGCAGCAGAATTGGCAGAGATTGGCTTTGCAGGTCTGACATCTCTTCTCCACCTCCCTGTCGCTGCACAGGTCACACACCAGGCCCTGGCCTTCCCCGCGCAGACTCTGCAGCATCACGTCGTTCACGGCCAAGTGGTCTATGGTCAGGGCCTTCACGCCACCTGCGGGCAGGTCCACCTGCGCGTCACATACCGGGCAGAGGATGCCGACGTGCTGCTGTGGCTTGAGCCCCGGGGAGCCGGACCCCTCGGAGACCCAGTCGGGGTCTCCCCCTCGCAAGTCCACGACGGAGAAGGGTGCCAGCTGCTCCAGGCACTGGGTGCAGACGGTGTGCAAGCAAGGCAAGAGCCTCGGTGCTTTGAAAAGGCACATGCACAGGGGGCAGCGGGTCTTGCCCGCGTGTCCCGGCGCGGTCCCGCCGGGCAGTGTGCCCACGAGGGCCAGCGGCGGCTTCCGTGGCCTGGACATGCGTCCCCTCGGCAGCGCCTGGTCGCGGAAAGGGTTACTGGGCCCACCCAACGGGCACGCTCCCACACCGCGAGCCCCCGAGCTACAACTGGGCTCCGGAGGGGTCTCGGGCCCCCTCCCCTCCGCGACCCCCCCACCCTCCGGCCCGGGGGCGCTTCCAGGCGACCCCTGCACCTCCCAAGCCCCCACCCCACCCCCCGCGCGCCAGCCTTCCACGGGCCTCAAATCCAACGCGCGACAAGCGCCCCCGCCCCCCGCGTGGAGGCCGTGGGCGAAGGGGGCTCGCGGCGTCCGCAGGCGGAGCCCGGACCCCGCTCCTCCCGCCCGCCCACCCGCCCGCCGGGGTCTGCACCGCGGCGCCGGGCTGCAGGCGCGCCCCGCCCCTCGCGCATCCCGGGGCGCGCGCTGGCCGAGAAGGCGGGCCTCACCCTTCAGAGTGACACTCCCGGGGTCCAATAGGCTTCGAGGATTCCACATCCTCGCCCCTCCGGCCGGCGAGGCGGGGCGGGCACCTGGAGGCGCGGCTGCTGGGAGACGCGGCCCCGGGGGCGGGGGAGGTGAGCGGCAGGACCGTGTGCGGCATAGTATAGCAGCGTCACCATGCCACGGGGGCGGTCTCTCTCTTGCTGTGACCCTCAAAAGAGGCCAGAGGACCCTGAAAAAAATCCGCGGGAGGGCTACTGACAGAGGCTGCGCGTCTAAGCCCTCGGATTGGCCCGACGCCTCGGACTGGGCGTTCCCATTGGTGGGCGGCCCTGTCAGTCAGCTCCGGAACTCCGCCCAGCCCGGAGGTTCCTGTAGGAGGAGGCGGGGCTCGCGCGCCGGAAGTCACCTGGCCGGGCTGCGGCTCTCCCTGGGGCAGGTGTGCGCGTGGCTCTTACCCTGTGCCTCTCTGGTCTGTTGTGGTTCTACACTCCTTCGAGGCCCAGAGTGCCCTTGCCAAGGGTTCCAGCGGCTAATTCCGGGCATGTTCAGTTGGGTTGGGCCCATCCCTTTCCAGTCTGATCTAGAGACCCTTGAACCCAGGACCACTGAAGTGAGCCCTTGAGCTCCCAATTCTTTTGGCACTGGCCAGCCGTTGTCCCTTGGCCAGCCATGGGACAAGGGTATGGATGAGCAAAGGAATTGGTGACAGTCCTGGAACTCTATCCTCATCTGTGAGGGACACGGGTCTACTTGGTCTCTGGCTTGGTCACCTCTCAATGATGAGGTGTCCTGCAGGTGGTCACAGTGGGACAGTGGAGGAGGCATAAGAGGAAGAAGCCATGTGGGCTTGCAATCTAACTGGGGAGATGAGCTCATTGGCGCCTTTTTGCTGATTTGTTTTTGGACTCCTCCTTTAACTGTCTTTCCCAGGATTCTCCTGATTGTACCATGTGGAGGTTTTCGAATACCTGGGTTTTCCTACCTACATCCCCAAACTTCTATGAATGCTCACACTTAAGCTCCTTACTCTTCACTTATTCTCAATATTCGTCCATCTGTCGAGGATGCCTGTGTGTCACTCTGACTGTGGTCAGGACCTTCTCGCTTGGGTTTGGGACTCATTGATAGCTACCCATTTGTCCATTTCTTCTCTATAGACATAATGCATGCGACCTATGTTTTAAGAAGGGAGGAGGGGGAATGAAAAACCAAAGTTGAACCTATAAAAATATTTTCATATTTCATAAAATGCAGGAGGGAGAGGAGGCAGGAGGTGGAGGGGGTGGGATGGAACCAGAGGGAGAGGAGGCAGGAGGTGGAGCTGGGGCTGAGGGCACCTGCGGTCCCGGATGTGGGTGATCCATCATAGTGCCGCCTCTGGCCACGAGTCACAACCCACTTGCGGTGCAGCTCCCACACCCTGTCTATGAACGTGTGCTGCTTTTTATTCTCATTTTTAAATATTTTATAAAATACTTATTTAAAGGGCTGGAGCGATAGCACAGTGATGGGGTGTTTGCCTTGCAAGCGGCCAACGTGGCCGACCCGAGTTCGATTCCTCTGCCCCTCTTGGAGAGCCCAGCAAGCTACTGAGAGTATCTCGCCCGCAGGGCAAAGCCTGGCAAGCTACCCGTGACGCATTCGATATGCCAAACACAGTAACAACAAGTCTCACGATGGAAATGTTACTGGGCCCGCTCGAGCAAATCGATGAACAACGGGAGGACCGTGATACCGTGATACTTATTTAAAAATATTGTATAAAATGTAGTGTAAATGTTTTATTTCATAAATATTTATTTTAAACATTTTATAAAATATTTAAAGTTTTTACTTTGGAGTGATAGCACAGCGGGTAGGGCATTTGCCTTGCACGTGGCCAGATTGGCTGACCCAGGTTCGATTCCTCTGCTCCCTCAAAGAGCACAGCAAGCTACCGAGAGTATCTTGCCCGCACGACCAAGCCTGGCAAGCTACCCATGACGTATTCGATATGCCAAACACAGTAACAAGTCTCACAATGGAGATGTTACTGGGCCCGCTCGAACAAATCTATGAGCAACGGGAGGACAGTGACAGTGAATATGAATAAGTCACGAGTCACATTTCTTTAAAAAATGACACGGACTTTCCAAAACTCAGCATGTCTACACAGAGGTCTTAAAAATAGTTCTTATTTGGTTTGCTTTAGCTTCTTGAGCTTCTTGATACCTACTCATACTCAGAATCTGTTTTTTCCACTCCAAGGTGCTAGAGGAAACCACAGAACTGCGTACTTGGGTCTGCTGTATATCTTGCTCGGAACATAACCCTAACCCTACCAGTTGCTTGGCATTGCTTTGCTTCATATCTTATCTTATTCATGCTCTATCACATTTCCCAAGATGTTATAAACTTCCCTTGTTTAAGAAATAGTTTATAATTTACATGTACATTATCTCATTTCATCTCACATTCCCTCCCTCCCCCACTCCCGCCTCTCTGGGTATCATAGAGAAGCAGCCAGGGTCATCCCCTGGCATGTGATGGTGTTAGAGATTAAGCCTATGAGGTTTTTTTGTGTGTATGTGTGGGCAGGCACCTTATGCCACTAAGCAGTCTTTCAAGTTTTTCATTTACTCTTCTAACACTTCAGTGAATGAGCTGTCATATGGAAGTCTATTGGGGCTGTGACCCAAAAGGTGCTGCGATGGAGTACTTAACATTACACGTGCAAAGCTCTGGGTCCCACCCCCAACACCACATGCCTCCCTAACCCCTCAGCCCAAGCACTGTGGCTATTGCTTGGTGGCCTCTGAGCACTGTCAGGAGGGACTCTCTTCCCATTCCAAATAAAGGAGAAGAAGAGAATGCAGTATTGGATTCAGTGTACTTTGTTCTCAGCATCTTGTTTGACACAGAGTAGATCCAT
Source organism: Sorex fumeus (assembly GCF_029834395.1). Taxonomy (NCBI): domain Eukaryota; kingdom Metazoa; phylum Chordata; class Mammalia; order Eulipotyphla; family Soricidae; genus Sorex; species Sorex fumeus. The sequence goes on from NW_026606058.1 coordinate 5,169,634, forward strand.
AGTTACTCAGAAATATGAGAGGGTGGGGGAGAAAGTCTGATAGCTAGCCCAATGTCTGAAACCTAAGATTCTACCCCTTTTACTTTTTCAGTTTTGTAAGTATAGAATTAGATACGGATCAGGCAAACTTTATGTACTGAGAAAAGCAAGACTACACAGAGAGTGCCCTCAGTTTGCACTGAAAAGGCTACAATTCGGGGCCTGGGAGCCCCAACCAAACGTATGACTCAGGGCAAGTCCTAGAACCAAAATGTGTGTGAGTATGGCAACTAAGTGTGTAAACACTGAACTTAGTGTATATGGACGCTGGTCACCCCCCAAACAGCAATAAGTGGAAAAAATAATCTAAGGATTCATCATAGCTCTTTTTTCATCTCTCCTGACTGCCTTTCTTCTGACCAAGGTTAACTACTAAAAACCTCATCTGTTCTTTAGCTCAACTTTTCCTGCCCCCTCAAAATTGTGCAGTGCCAGGCCTGAGTGACAATCTAGCAGGGAGGGTGCTTGCCTTTAATGCAGCCAACCCAGGTTTGATCCCCGGCACGACATCTGGTCTGGCAGTTTGCTTGAAGTAATTCTACAGAGCCAGGAGTAACCCCTGAGCACTTCTAGGTATGACTCTTAAGCAAAAACATAATGTGGGGTTGAAATGATAATACGGTGGGTGGGATATGTGCCTTGCACATGGCCGACCCAGGTTCAATCCCTGGTACCCATATGGTCACTCAGCTTGCTTGGAGTAATTCCCCAACCACAAAGCCGGGAGCAACCCCTAGGCATCATCACTGGTGTGACCCCCCAAAAATTGCGCAACGCCGAGATTTTCAGTTAGTCCTGTACTATCCTGGGGCTCTGTTTTATTCTGTTTTTATGGAGAGCTATGGTTAAATCCTGAAGAGGCAAATAAATCCTCCCTTTACAGTACTGAATTTCAATTTACTGCCTTTGTTACTTTCTCTGCTACATTTCTCAGAAGAAGTTTCACTTTCTACTTTTAACACCATATGGTCACTGTCACCATCATCTCCCATTGTTTTTCTCCCTCCTCAAATAAACTAACTTTGACTTCTTTCCTATTGAACCTTTCCTCGGGTAGATCACAAGTGACCACTCACTGCTCTTTTCTCAGTATAAAGCTTTTCCACGTTTCACCATTAGTAGCACTGTAGCACTGTCCTCCCGTTGTTCATTGATTTGCTCAAGTGGGTCCAGTAACGTCTCCCTTGTGAGACTTGTTACTGTGTTTGGCATATTGAATACGTCACGGGTAGCTTGCCAGGCTTTGCTGTGCGGGCAAGATACTTTCGGTAGCTTGCTGGGCTCTCTGAGAGGGGCAGAGGAATCGAACCCTGGTCGGTCAGGCCAGCCGCATTAGTGCAGACATTTATTTTTCTAACAATTAGGAGTATTCTAGGAATCATTTTCTTTTTTTTTCTTTTTCTTTTTTAGTACAAATTATCTTTTTATTAAATCACCATGAATTACAGAGGTACAAAAATATTCATTAGTGAGGCTGGAGAGATAGCACAGCAGCGGGTAGGGTGTCTGCCCTGCACACAGCCAACCCGGGTTCGATTCCCAGCATCCCACCAGGAGTAATTCCTGAGTGCATGAGCCAGCAGTGGCCCCTGTGCATTGACGGGTGTGACCCCCCCCCCAAAAAAAAAGAAAAAAAAGTTTGTTACTAAGTTTCAGGTGCTCAATTTTTGAAAACCAGTCCCTTCACCAGCATCCCCAATGTTCCCAGTTTCCCTCCGGCCCCCCAGGCTGAGTGTATGACAGGCACTTTCTCTCTCTCTCACTTTTCTATTGTTTCCTTCCCTGACTTAGATTCTCCTTCACCCCAACCCTAGTGACAAGCTTCCTACTGAAAACCAGTTCTCTGGTTCTAGGAATCATTTTCCAGGACCACGTTTCCAGAACTGATCTCACACAAGTTTTGGAAACCACCATAAATTATAAACCTGCACCCAAATCCCAGATGGGCTCCTGTCACCATAAACACCACGTGTCTTAAACTTAATCACATTTTAATTCATAGACCTACTCTGAGTGTTCCTGTTTTATTCTCCTAAGGATATCATCCTATTCTCTTTTTCTCCTTGAAACATGACCATGCTCCTGGCCTCCTTTCTCTCTTTCCATACCCAGGAAAGAACCAGTTTCTTTCCAACCTCATTGCCAACACAACCACCTAGAATTGGAGGAGGCTGTGTCACTGTTCTTGTCTTCAGCTGCAAGTATTTGCATTTGGTCTTTGTCTCCATTTTCCCCCAACCAATCCTGTAGAGTTTTTCCGAATGAATTCAAAAAATGTAATCTAAGTCTGTTTTTATCCTTAAGGCTTGAGTATCTTACTATCTCCATAGGATAAAATCTGCATACTGTAATAGAATCGTAAAATTGCCTCTTACTTTTCCCTAAACACTACCAAACATGCTTCTTGATCTTTGCCAATTTTGTCTGAGAAAATGTCCCACCTTTAATATCCGAGTCTGCCTTTCCTTTTATTTCAGACTTCCTTCACGCTCCCTTCTTTTCCTATCCTCTCTAGACCCAAGATTTATGATCTAACAGTTCTTTTATCTATATTTTTTACTCTTTAGTTTATGACAATTTTCTTTTGGGGGTGTGTTTGGGTCATGCCCCACAGTGCTCAGGTCTAATCCTCGATTTGTACTCAGGGATCATTCCTGGTAGGTCTCAGGGGACTCTATGTGGTGCTGGAGATTGAACCCGGGTCAACTGTGTGCAAAGCAAATTCCTGCCCTCTGCACTTTTGTTCTTGTCCCAGTTTGTGCTAAATTATAATACTGCTTTTGCTTATGATGTATATGTACACATGTATGTACTATAAATATATACATATATCATATTTGTAGTGCACTGTACTGTCCTTCCATTGTTCATCAATTTGCTTGAGCGGGCCCAGTAACGTCTCCATTGTGAGACTTGTTGTTACTGTATTTGGCATATTGAATACATCATGGGTAGCTTGCCAAGCTTTGCCGTGTGGGCGAGATACTCTCAGTAGCTTGCCAGGGTCTCTGAGAGAGGCAGAGGAATCGAACCCGGTTCAGCCGGACCCGCCTCACGAAGACAAACACCCTACTGCTGTGCTATCGCTCCAGCATATTTGTAATATACAGACATATTTTTGTCTCTATTTTTATGATGAAAAGTTTTGTCTACCAACCTCACAGACAGTAAGTAACTACTACTTATAGAGGAAGCAAGGAACGATGATTATATCAAACAATGGAGAAGCAACCAGGAATTCTGTGAATTGTGTAGACCATAAGTGATGGTGAGATGATCAGAGAGGACTAGTTAAGAATTCCCTATTCTGATAATTAGTTCAGTTGTTTTCATGCTCACTGGTTCATTTCTTTGAGAATTGTAGGAAGCAAATAGATATAGGAAAGCACCAAAGCCAGGGATTGGTAAAAGTGTCTAGACACTGAAGTGTCTCACGACCTCATCGCATATTTGCAGCCCAAGCCAAATACCAAAGATGAGAAGGCCAGGAAAGGAGAAGGGCCCATAAGAAAATCAAGCTGTTCTAGGTTTGGCTTCACCTCTACTCAAACATCAGTCAAATGAGAGAGATGGTGAAGGGTTGAGAAAACACATTTTTGGCAACTCACCAGCAGAAAGATGGAGGCTCAAAGCAACCATCTTTTCTTCATTTTCACAAGAAGCAATATTATAGGAATAGAAAACATGGAAGTACCTTTTTAGGAAGGATGGGTTACAGACTGGTGGGTGCCAAGGTAATCAAGTCGCTCTGGTGATCTTCTGAGACAGCCTTCTTATTCATTGTCTTATCCTTTGAGAGCTGGAGAGGGCTGGAGCGATAGCACAGCGGTAGGGCGTTTGCCTTGCACACAGCCAACATGGCCGACCCGAGTTCGATTCCTCTGCCCCTCTTGGAGAGCCTGGCAAGCTACCGAGAGTATCTCGCCCGCACGGCAGAGCCTGGCAAGCTCCCCGTGATGTATTCCATATGCCAAACACAGTAACAACAAGTCTCACAATGGAGACGTTACTGGTGCCCGCTCGAGCAAATGAATGAACAATGGGACGATAGTGCTACAGTGCTACTGTGTCCATACAAAATAACTAGAAAGATTATTAAGAAGTAAATTTACGGTGACTGTTTAAGTGGTTATGGACTAAGGAAAGGAGAAATAAGGCCTTAGATGAAATGTTGCCCTTGAGCGGATCTCCGAGCAGGATGAGATCTTTGTCTTAGAAGAATTTCCTCGGAAGGAAGGGCTTTACATATGTTCGTTGTACTGTCTGACTTAGGTGTAGTTGCTACCCTCAATGCTTGGAGGTTGAGGCCTAGACTAAGGCTGCGAGATTGAGTGTGGGGAGAATAGCAGGAGGGACAGGAAGAGACAAGAAGGAGGGGCAATGTGAGACAGCAGTGGGGTACTCAGTGAGACTGGAATAGGCGCGCAAAGTCAATGGAATAAATGGCGGGACTGAGATTGGAATAAATGGTGACTGGTCGCCTGGCGGCCCTGATCCCTCCTTCATGTGTCTTTGACGGTGGCTGCGGACTGGAGTGGGGAAGCGGCTCATGACCACCAAACATACATGGCGGGAAAGAGCCCACGTCACTCACGTATTTTGTGATCATACAGTGGTGTGTGATTATACGTCTAATCATAAACCTTACAACCCTTTTACCCAATATTCACAAGCGCCCACAATATGCTTCCCATGATATACTGTGATAGCTTCTAATGAGTTTTTTTTTTTAATTTTCTGTTTCCGAGTCACACCTGGTGATGCTCAGGATACTCTTGGCCCTGTGCTCAGCATCACTCCTGGCAGAATCAAGGACCATATTGATAGAATCAAGGTATAGAACTGGGGTCAGCTGCATGCAAGGCAGTGCCCTACCCACTGTACTATGGCTCCAACTCCTAAGATTTTTCTATTCTGTATTTCAGCTTTATACTTGCTTGCCTGATTTTGTCCTCTTTCTTCTCTACAAATGTCTTCTCCCATACTTTCTGCCTCCCTAACTTTGGGCATGCTTGAAACATAGTATGACTTAAGATCTGTTTGGTGAGTGAATAAATGACTCATATTTCATGTCGAAGAAAGCAATCATTACAAGACAAAGGACTGTTGTAGCACTTTGTTTATATCGGATTATTTTGATATTGTCTTCTGGTATTTCAAAGCAAAATTCTTAAAGCAGTCTTTAGTGCCATCTAGTGGGCATATCTGCAATAAAATCTGTAGATAAAAAACCTGAAGCAGATAAGGAAGATTCTGATTGCATTTATTACGCTTTGATATTTACATAGAAATTCACTCTATTTTGAGATCATTCTAATTGTCATATCTCACAAGTATCAAAAGTACCTTTAGCTGATTATTTGTGGTAAGTTGAGCAAAATAGCTAGAATGAGCTCTGGAGCTCTTTGGATAACTGCTTTTCGAAGATCAGACTAACTAAAAGAGGCATCAGTTTCATTAATACTTGACTGTCTTGTCAGGAGATTTCTCCACTCTCATCCAATGTCTAGGTCAGCCATAGTCTGAAGCATTCTATGGATGACTCTGATGCTGTTCGGAGCTCACCCAGACTTAATCTGACATGCCACAGAAGCTCTTCTCAGGCTACCATACCATATGATTTCTTATTTATCTCTTTGTGAATTAATTTGTCTATATTTAGCCGGGTAATATATATCATTATTGATCACTTGATCACTTGATACCCCATTACTCATCGATTTACTGGAGCAGGTGCCAGTAACATCTCCATTCATCCCTGTTGCGTGCTAGCGTAGCCCAATGGCATCTGCTCATTCTAGGAACATGCAGAGCCACAAAACAATCATTCAGGGTCTTGACGAAGAAGTCTGACAATCTTATAGGTGGGCGTCCACGCATTCTTTTGACGTCCCATGGAATCCAGTCAGTAATGGCTCTAGTCCAGCGGTTGTCTGTAAACCTCATTACGTGTCCAGCCCATCTGATTTTTGATGCCTTGGCAAATGAGACAGCGTCCCTGATTCTTGAGCGTTGACAAAGATCAGAACTCCGGATTCTATCTCTCATTTGAGTGAAGCGTGATACTCCAAGCATAGCTCTTTTGATTCCTCTTTGAGAGACCCGAATAGCGTTCTCATCCTGTTTTCATAGGGCCCAGGTATTAATTAATTAATATTAATGATATTAATAATATCATTATTAGCCTTTTAAAAACAAATGACTTCTGATATGTTAATAAGCTCATTAAAAATTAATATGGAGTTGTCCTCTTAGGTCTTAGGAGGATGGACAGGAGAAAGCAACCAATGAGAAGAATACTGCTGAGGGGTAGGGCCTCATTTGGAGTATTTACAATAAATTGCTGGAGCGATAGCACAGCGGTAGGGCATTCGCCTTACAAGCAGCCAACATGGCCAACCCGAGTTTGATTCCTCCGCCCCTCTCGGAGAGCCCGGCAAGCTACCGAGAGTATTCGATATGCCAGATACAGTAACAACAAAGTCTCCAATGGAGACGTTACTGGGCCCGCTCGAGCAAATCGACGATCAACGGGAGGGCCTTTACCTTTACCTTTTACAATAAATTAGGCATCAGACTGGCAAAATTTTCATGAGGAAGTATGTACAAGAGATTTTTCTAATGACGTACCTAACATAAGGGCTACTCTAAAGAATAAAAGTTAAAGGACCTTATGGTGGAATGGAGAGATGATAAAAAAATATTTTTAGCCACATATAGAAGTGCTCAAAACTTATTCTTGGCTCTGTGCCCAGGTATGACTCCTAGTGGTGCTTAGGGGCAGTGGGTGGCATGTATGGTGCTTGGAATTGAACCCAGCCTTTCACAAGACAATGGCTTTACTTCTATCACTGTCTCTCCAGCCCTAGAGAAATGAATTTCAGATGATTTACAGCTTAATTTTCAGCAATTATTAAAAGACCTTAAGGAGATCCCTGAGAGACAGTTTAGGGATCAGGCACTTGCCTATGTGTGACCAACCCAGGTTTGATCCCTGGCACTGCACATGGTCCCCTGAGCACAACCAGGAGTGATCCCTCAGTACAGAACCAGGAATAAGTCCTGAGCAACATGGGTGTGGCCCCCTAAAGAAACAAAAACATAAAAACTTAATAAATAACAAGTTGCATTTCCAGCTATTGGCCCTCAGGAGGAAACAGAAAACCAGGGTAGCTAAGTCACTTGCCTGGGGTCACAGCTAGTATCTGACAGAGCTGGAATGACAATACAGGCTTAGTCCTGACTTAGTCCCTCTTCTAATCTTCTACACAGTTCTCCCTTCTTCTTGATACCAAGGCTACAGAACAAGCAGAGCAAGCCCAGTTCTGTCACCAAGGATCCTGGCACTGTGTCTAACCAAAAGAAAGAAGGCAGCAATCAACTATCCTTTCTACTTTATAACCAAATACTTCCAATCTCTTAACAAGCCACCAGTATCAACGTTGCACTGCTCAGGACTTTGAGATGCTAAAGATAATGGATGCTGAAGATAATTAATCTTGGAGACACCATTACAGTTCTTGATGATAGTGACCCCCAACTTGTAGAAAGGTGGAACCCATCAGAGTTTGGTTTTCTTTTCTTTTAAATTTTCACTGCCTTTCTCACTTGCTGAATCAGAAAGTATTTAAACAGAGAAGATAATGAAATAATTCAGTCATGATGTTCAAGTAGAAACAGCAGAGCCAGAGGCAGAGCAAGATGTATTTGTGAAGACATAACAAAAGGATTAATTACCACTGATGTTGCAAAACACAGATTTCACTGTCAATGAACCAGATCTTAAACCAGAATTACTTTGTCTTAAAACAAAGTGTCACCAAAAGGGATCACTCCTTGAGGATAGGAAGCATCCAGAACTCCAGAAGAGCTGGAGATGTGGATAGGAAGTGTCCAGAAGCATCCAGTTTAATATTACAACAATGGATAAACATTCATTGTCTACTAGCTTAATGACTAAAGATCCAAGGTATGCCATATAGCAAAATCACAAAAACTGCAGTACTCGAAGCAACTCTCCCATATTTCCAGTTTTGGGGTACATCCAAGGCCTCCTCCAAGTGGTACTTACTTGATTACTTGATTGCAGGAAATTCACAGGTGCACCATCTCCAAAGTTCTGTTTATCTCACAGAGCAAACTCAGTTCTTCCCAGTCAGGTTTCTTACATAATAGTCAATTGTATTCAAGAAACTACACAGCCTAATCAGGCTTCAATGTAAGTTCAATGTTCAAGCACCATCCCTTCACTGGAGTACATTTCCCACCACCAATGCGTTCCAAGTTTCTCTTCTGTCCCCCAAATAGAACTCTTTTTGATTTGCACTGATGCTCTTCAGAGGTTCTCCTTTCCTTTTCCCCCAGAGCGACGAAGTCACTTAAAAATTTAGTTCCTTCATAATAGGAAAGAATAGACTTAAGATTATTCATCGCATAAAACTACCTGGTGTGCAGAGAGCCAAATTTATAGAAGTTGTCATGACTGATATTATATACATATATGTATTTACAGATGTGTACTTTCATTAGTGGTCTTTTATGTTGTTATTCTTGGGCCACACCTTGCAGTGCTCAGAGATCACTAACGGTGTGGGTCGGGGGTCCAAATGAAGTGCTGGGGATTGAACTTGGGTCAGCTACATGCAAGTTAAACATGCCACTGGCTGTACTTTTACTCTGGACCCTATTTGTGGTCGTTTTGAAGAATGTTTTTATTTTATTTTTATTTTATTTTATTTTTTTGCTTTTTGGGTCACACCTGGCGATGCACAGGGGTTACTCCTGGCTCTGCACTCAGGAGTTACTCCTGGTGATGCTCAGGGGACCATATGGGATGCTGGGAATCGAACCCGGGTTGGCTGCGTGCAAGGCAAATGCCCTACCCTGCTGTGCTATCACTCCAGCCCCTTTGTGGTCGTTTTGAATCATAGTAATCAAGTGAGTAGATTTAGCATTGTTAAATTAATTTACATTTGCAATTCTATCTCAATCATGATCAGCTACCATATTTCTTAATGTTCTATAAATTTAAGATTCAGTGTTTTCTACAAAAAAAAATAAAGCTGGAGCGTATTTCCATGTAGTCATTATGTTGCCATTATGTTGTTTCATTTTCACATTAAATTGAATTTTACTTTAATTATGAACTAAAAACATGTGGGTCGATGATTTTTTTATGACATTATTTTGTATAGATTTATCTTTCCTATAATATGTATGGAATCAAAGTGGGTCATCAAATAAAAAAATAGCACATTTCAGGATTGGATTTTGTGCTGCATATGGATAATCTTCCTGATTAAAATTAGAGCAGTCTTGCAAAACACTCAACTATCCCATTAAGGATTGAATCATAAAGGCACACTTAAAAATTGTTTTATTTGGGAAAAGTAGTTATTACAAAAGGGCAGCTGCAAAATACAGAGAACTTCAGCCTTAATTATTTCTTTAAGTGAAAGAATGAATGGGAACCAAGGCATAAAAGCAGTCTATGGGCAAATCAGGAGCATCTCCAGGTTTATTTCAGAAAATAGAACGATAAAAAGGAAAAATGAAAATTTCCATCAAGAGGCCAAACTTAGCTTGCCATGGATTCCTATTTCTTCCCCTTTACTAGAAAATCATAACTTATTGTCTAAGGCCAATGACTTCATAACAAATACCTTTGGACCAGGCTTCTTAAACTTTCCACCCCTTGCACCTGAGAAGGTTTTATACCACCCTGGATATATTGGTATATAAATAGGCCTACGCATCAAACAATTACTGCTAATAAGCCAAATAAATGTGTTTTATCTTAAATTTATTTTATTAAACACCGACTTACAAAGTTGTTCATAATACAGTTATTTTAGGTATTTAATGTTTCAACACCATTACCACCACCAGTTCACCTTCCCTCCACCAATGTCACTAGTTTCCTACTCATCCCTCAAGCTTGCTGCCTTAGTAGGTACAAAATAATTTACTTTATATTGCTTGTTACTATATATATATATCACAATGTCATTACTAAAATCATTATCTGAGGATTTACTGAGCTGTTAGGTGCTAGCTGAGCCTTCTGTGTTATTGTTTTCACTCATTGAGCCTAGTAGGCTTCTATGCAGCTATGGCCTCACACACTCCAGGAGCTGTGCAACTGGGATGATTCAGCAGTTCCACGTCTGTGAGATTAGTTGTGGAGCTATGGAATTGGGCAGTTTATATGCTGGAGGGTTCAGGTGTGAGTGGGCCACTGGGCCTCTTGTCAAGACGGGGAATCATACCACCCTCGGAAGCTTCCAAAGACCTTAGCCCAGAGACCAGACTTACTTGGGATGACTCAACAGCGACAAGATTCAAGAAATTTATTTTAAGCAAATGTTGAAGATTTTTCACAAACATCCTGCCCCCCACTCCTCCTCCTCCTCCTACTACACACACACAAACACACACACAAATCACACACACATTCAGTTTAAGAATATTAGGAGCAGTTTTGAATCACATCTAGCTGCCTGCCAAGCTCAGGGATGGAATGATGCAAATACCTACAAAACAACAGAAATTACCACCTAAACAAATAAAACACAAAATGTACCCATACAGAAAAATCAAACAAAACCCCTCAAATCAAGACAAAAGGTTTGTTGAAACTCACTTGGACTGGAAAGGCAGGGGGTTGTAAGAAAATTAATATAACCATATACCTACACCCTTGCTTGGATTGATCTATGGGCTAACAGGGTTATATGAATAGCCATTTCTCTATCTCCACAAAAGGCATGATTTGTATTCTGTAATTGAATATACGCTACATTTTTTTCTTTTGTTTTTTGGGTCACACTTGGCAGGAGCTACTTCTGGCAGTGTGATGCTGGGGATTGAACCTAGGACTTCTGAATACAAAACTTGTGAGCTCTCTTTTTGACCCCTAATATAGGCCATCCTTTTCTTCTTTGGTTTCTTTCATTTTTTGTATGTCACAAATATGTCAGTTTGCAAGGTTAATTAAGAATATTTTAATTTGGAAGGGGCTCTTTCTTGAAAATCATTTTCATTAGATAACCTTCACAGCATTCGCTCTACCAGCATGATCCATGTTTAAGAGCAAGGACTATGGTCTATTGAATTCTCTGTGTAGATACAGTTTCCAGATGCATAGTTAGCTCATAATTGAGCCCAATATATAGTTATTACATGAATTATGGGAACATTGAAGTGGTCAGGAAAAGACATTGGCTTAAGGTCGCACATGAAGTTAACTGGCAGAACTAGAGTCATAATCCATGTCTTCTGATTCTTGCCTTGTTGAGTTCATTATAACACCTTGTTTCCAATCAGTACTGCTTTGAGAACCAGTCCCCTGCTCTGAGCCCCATGCTTTGATAGTAGTTTCTCTATTCTTAGCCTTCTCTAGTCACATCTCTTCTGTACTGGGTTTTAGCTATTGGAGACCTTGAAATTCCCCAACAAATAGCTGTACTCCTTCAGGGCCTCTGGAGGCTATTCTCCATGGGTAGCCAGGATAAGTGTGCATACACTCAGGTCCCAGGAACTGTCACAGTAGAATCAAAAGTGTAAAGGTAAAGGTAAAGGCCCTCCCGTTGATCGTCGATTTGCTCGAGCGGGCCCAGTAACGTCTCCATTGGAGACTTTGTTGTTACTGTGTCTGGCATATCGAATACTCTCGGTAGCTTGCTGGGCTCTCCGAGAGGGGCGGAGGAATCGAACTCGGGTCGGCCATGTTGGCCGCTTGTAAGGCGAACGCCCTACCCGCTGTGCTATCGCTCCAGGGTTGATTTGGCTGATCTGGCTGGCTAGGCGGGTGTCCCCTTCCTCCATGTGCGTCCCTCCTGAAGCTGCGCGCTCGGTCGAAGAGGACGGCCTTCCCCGATAGAGACGGACCGGTCTTCGGTCGAGGGTATACGAGTAGCTGCGCTCCCCTGCTAGAACCTCCAAACAAGAATCAAAAGTGAGAGATAAAAAAATAATGAACCTCATTATCACTTAGCTTTACCCCTTAGCGTCTGATAATTCTTGTTTCATGTGTTTCCCCAATCTTGCATTTATTATCTTTTTCTCTTTGCTGGGGTGCTTAAAATAAAATCCTAGGTATCAGGTCATTTCATGAAATTATATTAAGAGACTTATTTTAAAAGAGTTAGATATAAAATATTGACTTCTGTGAAGACTTCTTAATTTAAAATGCTATCTATAATATTAAATTTATTTCTACTAATTTAATTTTTAAATGCCCTCTAATTCAAAGAAACAGATGGGAGTCAGATATTTCACAGTGATGTTTGTGACAATTAATAAAACTGATATCGGTGCATTCTGCTTTATGCAATGCTAATTCAGTCTGAGAGATTTTGGAGGTTTGCATATATTTTAGCTGTAGTCAGTTCACTTTCCATTTTTTTCACCCTCTCTTTTTTTGTGGAGCTTTTAAAAATGGCAAGAACATAAATGTCTCCTCTCCCCCTTCCTTCTCTGAATGATAAAACCTGAAAATGATGAATTGACCAAGGTAGACTGATTTTAAGTAGAGTTGCCAGCCCCTCCCACATTTTCTTCTTTAAATGAAAATGACAACTAACTTTTCTGAGCTCAAGTGCACTTATATCTTGGTAAAGGCATTTTGAGCATGAGTAGATTACCATACATCATGGCATATGAAAAACTCTATACATTTATTCCAGGAATGTTGCTAGGGTTTATAAATATGTAATTTTCCTAGTGGCAAAAAAAAAATAGAAGTAATTCCCACCTACTGAAGCAAAGTCCAGTTATGTGCTTCTATACTGATAGCCACTATTTTTTTTAAAGAATCTATTTGCTAGGTAACATTTGAATCTTCAAGGTATTTTAATAATCTTTCCTGTTTTTGTGAACAGAGTTTAGGACTTGAAAGCCTTCTCTTCTATTATTAATAAGGAGCGCCTAGTGTTCTCAGGAAACTGGTCTTTCAGGGAACTCTGAAAGAGAACAGCCATCTATTCTTCCATGCCTCCCTGTGAGACAGAATCCTTCCAAGATACTCTCTGAGCACTGGACTGCAGAGAGTATGCTTTGTCATCTATAGGCACTGTACTGGGACACTCCTATCACAGAGGGTCTGGCGGGTTTCACATTTTGGGGAGCCGTATGTGAGGTTAGCACACAGAAGACCAGAAGTCTTCAGTCCTACAGTGCTTTCAGTTTTGAGCTCTTTATTGAACAACTTGAGCAGACTACAACAACCATAGAAATGGGAACTTTTTTTTTAAATTTATTTTTTTATTAGTGAAACACCACGAGGTACAGTTGTAGATTTACAAACTTTTGTGCTTGGATTTCGGTCATACCATGATCAAATACCCATCCCTCCACCAGTGCCCATTTTCCACCACAAGGATAATATCCCTCCCCCCCAGCCCCCCAGCCCCCCCTGCCACTGTGGCAGGGCATTCCCTTTTGTTCACTCTCTCCTTTTGGGTGTTGTGATCAGCAAAAGAGGCATTGAGTGGCAAACATGTTCAGTCCATAGTCTACTTTCAACATGCATCTCCCCTCCTGGGAGAATCCTCCAAACACCCTCCATTTGGTGCTCCCTTCTCTATCTGAACTGTCCTTTCGAAACGGGAACTTTCTTGTCTGGAATGGCAACCCTGCTTGATGTCCTTCCTCGTCTCTTATGCCATCTTAGTTGCTTTCCTGGTGTCTTCTTTTCTCTGCTGCTCTTCTGCTCAGGCTGGTGTATCTGCCACTGGCCTCTTAGGGACCAGTTGCCAGTTGTGGGTCAGAATAATCTTCTCATAGTTGTTACCCTGTGGCCCCCACTTGAGTGAAATCTGTGGCAGCCTTTACTGGTGCTCTGCACAAATGTGAAAAGGGCTGCAGCTGTCCTGGGTTTTGTATTTTATGTTCTACTTATACTAACTTTAAGTCACTGTCACTGTCACTGTCCTCCTGTTGTTCATCGATTTGCTCGAGCGGGCCCAGTAACGTCTCCATTTTGAGACTTCTTGTTTCTGTGTTTGGCATACTGAATACGTCACGGGTAGCTTCCCAGGCTTCGCCATACAGGCGGGATACTCTCGGTAGCTTGCAGGGCTCTCCGAGAGGGGAGGAGGAATTGAACCCGGCTTGTTGGTTGCATGCAAGGCAAACGCCCTACCCACTGTGCTATCACTCCAGCCCAATTTTAAGTACCACTTGTGTTTTATGTCCCACTTAACCATTTCAATTCTCTGACTGGCCTCATGCAAGCAAGACCTAAGATGGCCAATTGGATTATCTTGGTTGTATGCCTCTCCCCTCCACATGACTTCCATAATAATACAGCCAAGAGGCAGAAATGTGGTGGGAAGAAGGATCAAAGACTTTTAGTTGAACACTATGTTTGCCCGGGAAAAATGACTTCCTGTCATGTATGTTTATGGTGTGGTTGGTGTTGCCACTAACTTTGATTTGCATTGTCCAGACAGATAGCCACTTTGGAAATGTGATTAGTCTAAAGTAGAAATGATTTAAGTGGTTGTCAATGATTTATTGTAGAACAGGATAGAAGATCTCATTTTGAACTTTATTTCCAGTTGAAATTATATATGTATCGCTGTATCACTGTCATCCCTTTGTTCATCGATTTACTCGAGTGGGTGCCAGTAACGTCTCCATCCATCCCAGCCCTGAGATTTTAGCAGCCTCTCCTTACTCATCTTTGGAGGCTCTTTCAGGGTCAAGGGAATGAGACCTGCTATAGTTACTGTTTTTGGCATATCGAATACACCACAGGTAGCTTGCCAGGCTCTGCCGTGTGGGGTATCCTGGATATTAATATCCTGGATATTAATCCCTTATCAGTTGAGTGTTGGGTAAATAATTTTTTCCATCCCGTGAGCCATTTTTGTATCCTAGACATCATTCCATATATACGTTTATGTTTATTTTTTGATTTTTTTATTTTAATGGATCACTGTGAGATACAATTACAGACTTACAAACTTTCATGATTGCATTTCAGCCAAACAATGTTCAAGTACCCATCCATCCACCAGTACCCATTCCCCACCACCAATGTTCCAAGTATCCCTCCCCCTACCCCCACTCCTGCCCACCCCCTGCCTCTGTGGCAGGCACATACCCTCTTACTCTCTCTGTCCTTTTGAGTGTTATGGTTTGCAATACAGGTATCAAGCGGCCACCATGTTTGGTCCACAGTCTACTTTCAGTATGCATCTACTATCTACTATCCCAAGTATCTCCAGTCATCATTTACTTAGTGCTCCTCTCTCCATCCCAGCCAACTTTTCCCCCCAGTGCATGAAATTAGCTTACAAACCATGGGGTAGTCCTCCTGATCCTTATTTCAACTGCCCTTAAGTGTTAGTCTCCTATTATGTTATCTTATATTCCACAAATGAGCGCAGACATTCTATATATGTTCCGCTCTATCTGACTCATTTCTCTTAGCATGATACTCTCCGTGTTGATCCACTTATATGAAAATTTCATAACTTCGATAGCACAGCGGTAGGGCGTTTGCCTTGCACACAGCCAACATGGCCGACCCTAGTTCAATTCCTCTGCCCCTCTCGGAGATCCCGGCAAGCTACTGAGAGTATCTCACCCGCATGGCAAAGCCTGGCAAGCTACCTGTGACGAATTTGATATGCCAAACACAGTAACAACAAGGTCTCACAATGGAGACATTACTGGGCCCGCTCGAGCAAATCGATGAACAATGGGAGGACAGTGACAGTGACATCTTTTCTAACAGCTGCGTAGTAATCCATTGGTAGATATACCAAAGTGTCTTTAACCAGTCATCTGTTCTTGGGAACTTGGGTTTTTTCCAGAACAAACTGGAAATTTCTGGCTATTGTAAATAGTGCTGCCATAAGCATACAAATGAAAATGTCATTTCTACTGTGCATTTTTTGCATCTCAGGGTTATATTCCCAGAAGTGGTATATCTGTCTGACTGTTTCATTGAGTTGATTGAACATCTTCATGACTTCGTATCTGAATTCTATGTCAGAGAGGTCCCTTAGGTGAGCAGTATCGACAGAGTCTTCTGGATTCTTTTTGTTGTCCTCCCCATGTGGTAGGGATTTGCGTTGTTTCTTCATATTGCTATGTAGGTTGGGGACTAGGTTCCTTGGGGAATAGGTTCCTTAGTATGGCTAAACTACCTGCGGCCATGTGAGCGTTGGCCCGCTGAAAAATAGGACAGGCCCGCTTCTCCAGAAGCCATGCCCACTTGTGAAGAGGCCACAACCCCCACGGGAAGCTGGGTTTGGGAGAAGATCAGCACAGCAGCGTGAGGAGTGAAGAGGGGAAGGCAGACGCTCAGAGCTGCTTTTCTCCAGGCATCAGGGAGGACGCCTGGGGTCTTGCTGAAGTTTAATTTTTAACTGGGTAGCATTTTGGGGTGTGTGCATGACTGCCAGGGCTTCCAGAAGGGATATGGGTGGGGGGAGTTAGTCCATCCCATACTCCATGAAAGTATGGAGATTTCAGTCACAAAATTCACATACCTGAGTTTTTCTACAGATTAATTTCTGGATGAGACTCATCTGAGCAGGGGAGTCTGGCTGGGAGCTTGGTAGTGATTTTGGAGTGTGGAGGTTTTCAGTTGCCGAGGCTCTGTTTGGGCTGGTGGTGGGCTCACCCGCCCACCTCCACCGTCACCCAGGATGATTCAACCTTGTGCGGGTCTAGAAGAATCTCTGAAAATTGTTGATCCCTTTCAATATTTGTTTATGAGTCTTTGGATCATGGCTGTTGGAAGAGCTTACAAGGTGCTGGACGTGGTCCGTGAGTGTTGACTACCCATTCACTCTTGATGCTGTACATGCTATGAGTTCAGACAAGAGTATAAAATGACCTGAAACCAGATTGTATCATACAGAATAGTTTCACTAAAAAATCCTCCATGTTCCATCTATTCATTTCTTCTGTCCTCTGCCCCTTGGCAACACAGTTTACTGTCTATGTAGTATTGCCTTTCTTGAATGTCATCTAGTTGAGATTATATGTATGTAACCTTTTCAGATGCTTTTCTTTTTCTTAGTGATATATATTTAAAGTTCACCCGTGTCTTTCCTTGGTGTGGTAGCTAGCTCAATTCTTCTCTGTGATGAATACCAGTGTAGGATCTGAGCACTAGTACAGTAGTTTAGGCATACGCCTTGCATGCGGCCTACCCCGGTTTGATCCCCATCATCCCATATGGCCCCCAAGCCCTTCCAGGAGTGACTCCTGAATACGGAACCAGGATTAACCCCTGAGCATTGCAGGATGTGGCCTCAAACCAACAAACAAAAAATAATTATGTAACAGTGTATCTAAAAATACTATTTTAATAAAAATATATCATTAATTTTTTTTTTTTGCTTTTTGGGTCACACCCGGCGATGCACAGGGATTATTCCTGGTTTTACACTCAAGAATTACTCCTGGCAGTGCTCAGGGGACCATATGGGATGCTGGGAATTGAACTCAGGTCGGCCGCTTGCAAGGCACACGCCCTACCCTCTGTACTGTCACTCCAGCCCCTTATTTAAATTTGTATCTATTCTTTTTGCTTCTAGAATGAAATCACAGACATTTATTCCAAATAGTACTGCTCTAGACTTGATAAAACTTTTTTGATTGGAGTCAGAGAAATAACTCAGCATGCTGGAGTGCGTGCTTTGGGACTAACCTCTTAGCACTGCTGGATGTTATCCCAAACCTAAATCAAGCCAGAAACTGTCATGGGTAGAGCTTATTGTCAATGCAGCCTTCTCATTCCAAAGATCATCCTGTTGTTCGTCGATTGCCTCGAGCAGGCACCAGTAACATCTCCTTCGCCCTCGCCCTGAGATTTTAAAAAGTGCCATATTCAAGGGCTCTTTCGGGGTTAGTAAAATGAGACCCATCATTGTTACTGGTATTTGGCATATTGGGTACACCACAGGGAGTTTGCCAGACTCTGCTGTGTGGGCAGATTACATTCGGTAGCCTGCCAGTTTGTCCAAAGTAAGAATGAGATAATAAGATGTCGCATTTGCGGCCGTGTGCTTCTGGGAGCTGGGTTTTATAGTCTCTGGGTCTTGGCCGTTGATGGGATTACATGGCGCCTGGGGTCGGGGGGAGGGGCAGTTGGTGGGTGTGACCTCTGCCTACTGGAAGTTGGAGGATCTGGTTGGAGGATGCTCAGCATGAAGGTACCGGCAGAGGAACAAAGGCATGCAGGTACCGGGGCTGAGATCTCCAAGCCTGCTCATTCCAACACTACTGATTTTTTGCTGCCTCCTACGGTGGACATTCTCCTTCTCTAGGACTTTCTACCTTGGTTTGTTTCCCTAGTTGTCTACAAAATATTTGGGATTGCCATGTCTCTCCCTGCACTTCTCCCAATAAGACGTACGCTGTTGGGCTGGAGATAGTATGGGAGATAAGACTCTTCTCTTGCATGTGGCCAACACTGGTCTGAATTTGCAGCACCCATAAATAAGCCCTTGAGCATGATCAGAGGTCATTCCTTAGCACAGAGAACTAGAAATAGCCTCTAAGCAGCACCAGGTCTGACTGACCAAACAACAACAACAATTCAAATCCCAAATTAAAGGGCATATTCTAGCAAAGCCTTTTGTCAAGTCTGGGAGACGATGCACTGATTAGATCATTTAACATACTGGAAAATATGGAAATATGGTGCTTGTGGCAAAGTGGATGAGAATAAAATAGATTTTCTTGGGCCGGGTATGGGGAGGGGGGAATTCCTTTCCTGTGTGAGCCCCTGAGTGCAATTCCCAGCACCTAAAATAAAACTTTTATTTTTTCTCTCCTTATAAAATCTCCTGCCCCTGCACCTGGCTGTCCTCACCGGGGCCCCTTGGAGTGGAGCGGGTTGAGTTTCCCTCCCCCCATCCCGAGGAGAGCCCCAGCAGCCAAGGACCTCCAGAACCAGCCACAGCCATGCTGAGACCACTCTCCACACGTCCGGACAAGCCTCATGCATGAAGGAACCAGCAGAGGAACCAGGCATGCAGGTCCCGGGGCTGAGATCTCCAAGCCTGCTTGAATTGGGACTGGGCCTTCTCCACCCAGATCACCCATTTTCCAGTAGGTAGGCATTACACCCACCAGCTGCTGCTGGCGCCAGGTGGTCTGATCAACGGCCAAGGCCCAGAGACTATAAAACCCAGCTCCCGGAAGCGCTCATTTTTACTTTGGAGAACCCGGCAGGCTACCGAAAGTATCCTGCCCGCACGGCAGAGTCTGGCAAACTTCCCATGTCATACTCAATATGCCAAATACCAGTAACAATGATAGGTCTCATTCTCCTATCCCTGAAAGAGCATTGAATATGGCTCTTTTAAAATCTCAGGGACAGGAAGGAGACGTTACTGGTTACCTGCTCGAGGTAATCGAAGAACAACAGGATGATTGTGATCGTGATAAAATCTGATACAAAGGAATTAACACTTTTGTTGTATGTGTGTGTGTGTGTGTGTGTGTGTGTGTGTGTTGAGGGGTGGGGGGGTGGGGCTGGGAGATGGCTTAAGTACCTACCTTGCAAACATGAGGCTGGAGTCAGATCTGTGTTGCTCTCTCAGGTGCTGGGCAGGATTCTGGCATTTCTGCTGTCAGTAAACCACAAGTGATTTCTGGACACAATATGGCCAGTTGCTAGTGAGTACCACAAATTGCAAGATGTGTGAGCTCTGTGGCCAGGAGTGTGGCCCTGGGGAGTGCATATGCAAACACCACAGCACATCCGTAATGTGCTTGAGGACCACCATGAAAGAGTGTGACCCTGGTGAGCTCCACAACCAAGTGTGTGTGAGACTCGGCATAGCCAACAGAGGGAAGGAAGACAGAACAGAACTGTCTTCTGTTTTGGTTAGGTATTTTAGCCTTAATCTTCCTTCACAGATAGAAGTGATTACTATGAATATTATTTCTAAAAACTAATTGGGCCAGAAGTTCATTATAATCTGATGTCTTCCCTTACTTAGCTCTGCTTAACTCATGCATTCTCTGTGGGAGTGATATGGCCCCAAAGTGAACAAGAATTAGTACTGAAAACGTATGGGGGGAAATATTATGCCCTGATACTTCAAAGGGCTGAGGGAGTGTTTTGCATACAGAAAGATCGGGTTCAATCTCTGGCACCACAGGCTTCTGTGACTAGAACCTGGAGTGAAAACCAAGCACAGAACTGAGAGTGGCCCCTGGGTCTTACTGGATGTGGCACCAGGGGAAAAAAAAACCCTCTTTCTTTTCTAATAAAGTGCACACAGAGGGATCAAAGAGGTAGAACAAGGGATAAGACAATTGCTTTGCATGTGACTGACCTGTGTTTGATCTCTGGCACTGCATATGGTCCCCCGGTGCCAGAAGTGATTCTTGAGCACAGAGAATGGAGTAAGTCCCAAGTACTGCTGGAAGTGGCCTGACACGATCCCACTTCTAAATAAGTGCGTGTGGGTGCGCGTGCGCACAACACACACACACACACACACACACACACACACACAGACAGTGAAAAGCCTGGTATACAGTGTATCTGTATATTAAAGTCTCCTGAAGCAATGAGGAAAAAGCCTGAAAGTCTTCTCAAGATTATGCAAATCGTTTTATTTGGACTGGCGGGCTCCCCGTGGCATGTGCAATATGCCAAGAACAGTCACAGTGAGTCTCACAATGGAGACGTGACCAGTGCCCGCTCGAGCAAATCAATGAACAACAGGAGGACAGTGCTACAGTGTAGTCCGACGTTCTAGGTATGAAAAGCTTCAGCTTATGAGTAGGACAAAATGTCAACTCTCCCTCTTTCCACTTGATATGCCAGACACAGTAACAACAAAGTCTCCAATGGAGACGTTACTGGGCCCGCTCGAGCAAATCGACGATCAACGGGAGGGCCTTTACCTTTACCTTTACCTTACCCCATTTGTACACTGGGGCCCTATAATATCCGAGTCTCCTGGTAGCACATTTTCTTACCCTTTGGCTTTTTGCATATATTTCTTCCTTAACCCACACATTATATTCCTACAGTACACACATAGCAACAAACTATGTTTTGGTTTGGGGGCCACACCTGGTTGCCTACAGGTTACTTCACCAGCTGTACTGTCTCTCCGGCCCCAAAACAGATTTTTTTTACGACAAATTACTCTCTAATATTTCCCAAGGAGAAAGAGAAAGAAAAAACAGGAAAGGCAGAAAGCTTTGTGCTCAGAAATTCAGAGAGGGAACATTGAGAGAATTTGAGACATTTTTATCATCACTGATTGCCAAACAGCAAACATTTTCCTTTGTTCAGGCTCTGTCTTTCTGCACTACCTGGGTGAATAGTACAGAGATAAGCCTTGTGTTGTTTTCTTCAAGAACGTTCTAGGTGGGCTGGAGCGATAGCCCAGCAGGTAGGGTGTTTGCCTTGCACGCGGCCGACCTGGGTTCGATTCCTCCGTCCCTCTCAGAGAGCCTGGCAAGCTACTGAGAGTATCCTGACCCCACAGCAGAGCCTGGCAAGCTCCCTGTGGCGTATTTGATATGCCAAAAAGCAGTAACAATGGAGACATTACTGGTGCCCGCTCGAGCAAATCGATGAACAACAGAAGAACAGTGCTACAGTGTAGTTCTACGTTCTAGGTATGAAAAGCTTCAGCTTATGAGTAGGACAAAATGTCAACTCTCCCTCTTTCCACTTCTACACCCCATTTGTACACTGGGGCCCTATAGCATCGGAGTCTCTTGGTAGCACATTTTCTTACCCTTTGGCTTTTTTGCATATATTTCTTTCTTTACCCGCATATGTCATCTGACCTTCTGCTATTTCTTCATGCATCACTTTTTCTGCATGATTCCCAGGTTTCGCTTTCAACAGGAAGCCCTCCACGAACATCCAGACCCACTCTTTTTTGGGACACTTGACTCTGAGAAATCCTGGGCAACTATGCCTGCCCTAAGCATCCCCTCCATTGAGAGCCCCACGGATTGCCCTGCTCCTTCAAATCTGCATGCAAGTTTCCCTCCCAAGATATGCCCTCTTTTGTGTTCACAATATACAGCATTAGGTTAAGTATGTATATATCTTTTGCATGACTTTGACCCAGGTGTCCTCTGTTTTCAGACTGCAAAAAGGGTTTTAATGAGAAGGAAAGAAAGGTATTTTTTTTTTTTTTGCTTTTTGGGTCCACCCTGCGATGCTCAGGGGTTACTCCTGGCTCATGAACTCAGGAATTACTCCTGGCGGTGCTCGGGGGACCATATGGGATGCTGGGAATCAAACCCCTGTTGGCCATGTTGGCTGCGTGCAAGGCAAACGCCCTACCCATTGTGCTATCACTCCAGCCCCAAGGCCTATTTTTTTAAGGTCTATTTTGGATTCTGAGATTTCAAGGACAGACAAGATGGAATTTACCTCTAGTCCAAAGACAGCCCTGGCATTTAGTACTTAGTCAAGTCATAGTAAGCCCAACTACCACTATCACTCAATTCTCCTTAGAAGATTGGACCCATACTGGTTTTACTTTTCATCTTTTCATGCTCTAAGGTTTTTTGTAGCATTTAATATAGTAACCCATGGTTTGGGGAGGCTATTAGCCTATTCACTTATCTTCACAGCACACTCCTGCTGAACCATTGTACTTTAGTCTTCAAGGGTCTTCTGACCTGATTTGAATCAGTAGCTATGTGGACAAGGTTTTCTGTTGTGTCCTGACTGTTCAAATGTTAAACATCTATTCTTGGTCAAATGAGGGGAAAAAAGCCAAGTTGTTCACATCTCTCCTGGAATCTTGATATATACTGCCTTGGCCAGCACATGGGCACAATAATAGCTAAATTTTATTAGTTATTACATTTGTGCTAGTATCGTGTTCTAAATCATATCTCCCCATTCATCTGTTGAAGGTCTCAATCCTGTATACCTCAGAATGGGGTTGTACTTGGATATTGGGATTTTAAGAAGAAACTAAAGTTAATAAAATCATACAAGTGGGTCTTAATCCAATACAATTGAAGTTTTTAAGAGAAGAGGGAGAGAGACCAGGGATGTCTTTGCGCAGAGGGAAGGTCAGTGAGATAGTTAGGAAGAAACCAACCTTGCCAGTACTGAACCCTGGATTTTTATCCCCCCAGTTATGAGATGAACTGTGTGAACAGATATTTTTGTCATTTAAGCCTTCTTAGCTGTGCTATTTTGCTATGGCAATGTAATAATGGCCTTCCATGGATTTTCTCTTCAATAGTTATAGTTGCCAATGAGGCAGGTACTAGTGAGAACAGGGCCCCGCCACCTCAAATAATATTTTCTCATAACAACAACTCTGTTCAGAGTATGCTCAGGTATAAATCTGGTAGAAGGTAAGTAGAGTGCTCTGGATAAGGTAACAAGAAGAACTCAATAGGTATTTTCCTTGCATATACTTCCCTGTACTAATTATGCCTGCCTATGTCTAATTATGTCTCTTTATTCATTACATTAAGGAGACATACAAATATCCCTAATTTACATTAGGACAAACTTTTACAAAGGTCAATTTATTGAATAATAATTTTTTCTGATCATTTACTAGTCTCCAATGGAGACGTTACTGAGCCCGCTCGAGCAAATCGATGATCAATGGGAGGGCCTTTACTTTACTTTACTTACCTGATCTCTATATCTCCATGAACCTCTAGAGAATAGCTGAGAAAATATGTATTTGCATATAACTATTCATTTTCCTTCTTTTATATGCTGGTTAAAATTGTAGGTCTCAAGGTTCCAAGACAGACATTAATCACTTCACTTACTCACTTAATCCCCGTTATTCATCGATTTACTCGAGCGGGTGCCAGTAACGTCTCCATTCATCCCGGTTGCGTGCTAGCATAGCCCAATGGCATCTGTTCGTTCTAGGAACATGCAGAGTCTCAAACCGATCATTCAGGGTCTTGACGAAGAAGTCTGACCATCTTGTAGGTGGGCATCCACGTGATCTTTTGATGTCCCGTGGAATCCAATCAGTAATGGCTCTAGTCCAGCGGTTGTCTGTAAACCTCATTACGTGTCCAGCCCATCTGGACATTAGTACATACAAATATATGAACATAATACATTTTAAATAAAAAGTCAGTCGCATAAAGGTGAATTAAAGGCTAAATGATATTGGAGAATCATTTGAAAAATAACAGCCAACTCTCTTACCTCACAGATTATACCAAAAACTAAGTTCAGACGCAGTAAGGATTTAAATAAAAAGAGAAACATGGAATTATTAAAATATAAGTGTGAATTTTTGTTTATTTTTGGGCAACACTCAGTGGTGTTCAGAGCTTACTCATGGCACTGTGCCAGGGGTTACTCCTGGCAGTGCTTAGGAGACCCTGTGGTCATGGGGATAGGACCTTGGTTACCCATATGCAAGACCGTAATTCCTGGCTATCTTCCCAGGCCAGATTATAAGTGATACACAGGAGAGTATTATAAGTGATACTCAATTCTCTTTCCATCTGTGTAGGTAGTCATTTGCATCAATGACCCTTAGCCATCTACAGAAGCTACGTATTTCTATAGGTGGGTGGTATTGTTTCTTTAAACATGCCCTATGTTACACAGTGACTTTTTAAAAAAATTTAAAAATTCATATAAGGATTTTTATTTGAGGCGGGGGTGGGGAAGGGAGAAAATGAATAAGGGAAGGAAACCTTCCATAATGGGAAGGGGTCTCTTAAGCAGGATCCCCACATAGTGGTTCTTAATTTCAGCAACAGGGTGAATCAGTGGCCTGTGTTGTCAAAGAACACATCCCAACTCCATCAGTGAAAGTAACTGATCTACCCTGTGAGACCTCATATTATTTCAAGTATTTCTCACAAGTTTGATATTTTTACTCTTACGATTCTAATTCTAAAGAGTGAATTCATTCTAAAGAGTGAATTCCATGGGAGATTCAGACATTAAGTTAATGAAAAGGATGGTTGACAAACTACCTTCCTACAGGTAGTTAAATGTCAATTATTTCTTGGGGGAGATTATTTTGCTGAGAAGAATGATGGTGAGAGTACTCAGTGCGTAGAGGAGGGTTGACTTGACCATATAGGAGAACACGAATAAGGAAAAATGAGGAAAACTGAATATTTTCTCTTAGACTCTCATTTAGGGGCTGGAGCGATAGCACAGCAGGTAGGGCTTTTGCCTTGCGTGCAGCCAGCCTGGCATAGCCGGGTTTGATTCCTCTGCCCCTCTCGAAGAGCCCGGCAAGCTACCTAGAGTATCTCGCCTGCACGGCAAAGCCTGGCAAGCTACCCGTGACATATTCGATATTCCAAACATGGTAATAAGTGTCACAATGTTACTGGGCCCGCTGGAGCGAATCGATGAACAACGGGAGGACAGTGACAGTCACAGACTCTCATTTAGAAGGTGGTAACTTGGGTTTTTCCTGAGTGCCCAATATCTCTCAGTAGAAACTGTGACCCCATAATACTTACTGCCTCTCCTCTGCTGTCTATAAGACTCAGACACACCACTTGAGTCATATATGGTACCTGAACCATATAATCAAGTCATATCAATCACCACAATGTTCTGGAATTTTAATTAATTTTTGATTTGGGGCTACATTCAGAGGTGCTTGGGGCTACTCAAATCTTTGTGCTCGGGAATTGCTCTTGGCAGTGAAGCTCAGGGGACCATGCAGTGCTGGGGATAAATCTGGGGTCAGTTGCATGCAAGGCCAGTACCTTAAATCCTATACTAGTTCTCAAGTAAGTTTGGAAACTGCAAAGTTGGAAAGCAAAGAGAAAGGAAAAGGTTCCAGTCTGCTATGAAGCTCTTGCTGTTCAGAAGAATTAAGCAAGCCCTTAGGCCTATTCAGAAGAAGGGACACAGGACCAGGATATCCAGGGAGTCCTAATTTGAAGTATCGTGTCATCTTGGATAAAACACCTTTCAGTTAAAAATTATATTCTCAGGCTGACCATATGCCTTAGGCTAGATAATCAGATTGAATGGAAAAGGTCATGCGAAAAATCAAGTTATGACTTTGGGAGGAGAAGTTTATCATTATTTGGGGGAATTATGGCTTTCGTTAGACAAGGGGGCTCCTGGAGTGATAGCTCAGGCCCCTTTTCCAGTCTCTAACTTAACTGCTCTGACCGCACAGACACCATTTTTATGATAGGGTTCTTTGGGAGTATCATTTTGACCTACTTTCACAGAGCAAAGTTCCAAGGGTACCTGCATCCTGCATCCCCATCCTTGTCTTATCATCATCGTCACGGGAGTCCAGCAAGGAGGAATCACAAAAACATTGTATAATTTCTCACTGAAATATAGTCCTAGACAAGAATCGGGAACAACCTTATGGTGGCAGGAGCACTCAGGGGCAGACCCACTGCGAGAAGATCATTTTTGTTTGTTTGAGGGTGAGTAGGATTATCATAAGGCTCCTGCACTGAAATTCCTGGAGGGATATGTCTGTGAAACAAATAATGAAAAAATAACTCAGGCACATTGTAAAACAAAAAATTGAAATGAGAGAAGCCAGTGGTATGAGATTTTACCACCTGAGAGGAAATTGAGAAGTTTCAGGAGAGTCAAAAGCATCCCACTTGTGTCATCAGGTCTTACCATATGATAACAACCTCCTCTTCCATCAGTCCACAGCACAGTTGAAGTTGCAGTGTACTTAAATGGATTTTTATGCAACTTACTAGAGCTGATAGTATGCACTTAAACTGATCTTTATGCAATTTACTATAGCTGACACTTCACTTTGAAGTTTGATTACATTGTTCCCTCAAACGTGTTCAGACCTCTGAAATGTTTTCACTTTCAGCATTTAGATTTGAGTTTTCTTAGATTTTTGTAGTGTCCACCGACTCTGGTCTCTTGTTCTTATTCTTGTTCTTCCACTACTATTATCATGAATCAGTTGTCAGATGCCTCTGCTATGTGCTCAGGGACAAACAAAACATTAATCCAATTTGGATACATGTTTGTGCTGATCACAGTTTAGTCCAGCAGTGGCATCTTGCCAAAGTCCTACTGGGTCCAGTCTGGGAATATAGCAGGGAACGGTTGGTCCTAACATTCCCATGGGATCTGACCCTTGGCTATGCAATTTTCTATGGATTTTATCCCTCTACCACCAGTGTGACTTTTGTCAATTGTATAACTTGAGGCTAGTTCCCCACACTTCATTCTGGGCCTGCAAGTCTTCGTTGTAAAAGCTGGCACTTTCCCACATATGAAAGATAAGACTTCGATAAGTCCTGAGAAGTAAAGTAAGTCAGACTTATTTCACAGTGGAATAATGGGCTTTCCCACCTCTCTGTAATCTCCCACATGTATGTCTCTCTCGTTTTTTCTTTTTGAGTGGGTGGGGTTTGGGTAACACTTGGGGATGCTCAAGAGGATACTCGTGGTTCTATACTCAGGGATCACTTCTGGCAATGTTTAGGGGAACGTATGGAATGCTGGGGATCAAACTTGGGTTAACTTCATGCAAGACAAGTACTTAACCTGCTATACTATCCATCTTAAGCTCACTACCACCACGAATTTGGATTATGGGGCAACATCTGGCAGTGCTCACGGCCTAAGTCCAGCTCTGTACTCAGGAGTGAGTCCTGGTGATACTAGGGTACCATATGCAGTGCTAGAAGATTCAGTTATCTGGTGGAGGCTCCCATCATCTCCTCCTCTTTATTTAACCATTCATTCATCAAACATTCATTGATGTGCCAGGTACTTTTAGAACCCGATCTATGGCTTTTTTCACGTTTCCTCACATCTACTTTCTTAAAAAAAATCAGAGGTATAGAAAATGCATATTTGATCCTTTTTTTTGTGAATGACCAGAACTCTAACATCAAGTTTTCTATGATAAAGTGGATGTAGTGGGCAGAGTCCATAGAGCCAGGGAAGCACAGGTTAACATTTGAAAAATTCCTCCCTCAGCTCCCTAGTTTTCCAGTAGGTTGGCATTCACACCCACAAACTGCCCTCAGCATCATATAATCTCTTCAATGACCAAGATCCAGAGACTCTGAAATAAAGCTCCCGGAATGAGTGTCATAGAATGTCCGGGTCCTGTGCCAGGCTGTCTTCACGGGATAACTTGAAGGGGGGCAGAGTGAGTTTCCATCCCCTCCCCAGAAGAACCCTGACAGCCGAAAACCTCCAGAACTCAACCTCAGCCATGCTCAAGGCTGCTCCCTACAGGCTTGGAAGAGCCTCACCTATGAGGGGACCTGCAGAAAAACCCAGGTATGAGGGACTCATGACTGAAAGCTTGTTTGGAGAGGGACTGGGCCTTCTCCTTCCAGCTCCCCAGCTTTCCAGTAGCTTGTGAGTCGCACCCACAAACTTCCCTCGGCGCCATATAATTTCATCAACAGCCAAGAAGAATCTGCTCTTTAATCATATTATAAATTTCAGAATTTCTGGAGCAAATGCAGCCACGCAAACTCTCATACTCTAACCCACTGTTGTACCAAAAGTAGTACACGTTTGTTTGGGTTTAACATACATGCTTGTAATGTCTCATACAAGGGCTTAAATAGCTCCAGGATGAAATACCACAATCTTCATACACTTTCCTCTTGTGGTGGTGGGAAAGTGCATGGTGGTGGGATCGATGTTTGAATATTAAATGTAATGAATTATTGTGAACAACTTTATAAAAATAAGTTGAAAATTTAGAAAAATTTAAAAAGTGCGAGGGGGCTGAAAATAAAATTTTTTTCCACTCAAGCATCATTCTGCAAAGAACAGTTTTTCTCTCTTTTTCTCTCTTCTCTCCCTTTTGGTTCTTGAGCCATACCTGGCTGTACTCAAGGCTTACTACTGGCTCTGTGCTCAGGGATCACTCCTGGTAGGAGTCAGGGGACCATTTGTAGTGCCCTGGATTGAACCTGGGTGGTCCACTTGCGAGGTAAATATCCTACCTATTGTACTGTTGGACAGTTCCTAGTGTCTCATATCATAGGATCATTGCCCCTGCTCTGAGAAATCGAGTGTTTAAACAAAATGATTATTAGACTTTGGGAAAAATATAGTGGTTATCAGAGGGAAAAGCAAGAAAGGTAATACAATGGGAAAGAGGTCATTTTAATGGGGTGATGGCACTAGGACTTTGGAGGAGGGTCTTAAACATGCATAGAATTGTGAACTATTCTTCTCTTTTTTCTCTAAGCTACTTTTAAAACGTGTTTTCAGGTCATTAAAAATCTATTGATTGGGACTGGAGCGATAGCACAGCGGGTAGGGTGTTTGCCTTGCACGTAGCCAACCCGGTTCGATGCCCAGCATCCCATATGGTTCCCTGAGCACTGCCAGGAGTGATTCCTGAGTGCAGAGCCAGGAGTAACCTGTGCATTGCCGGGTGTGACCGCAAAAAAAGCAAAAAAAAATCTATTGATTGGGTCAAGGATGTGGCTCAGTGATAGAGTATGTACCTTAATGTATGAGGTCTTAGGTTCAATGCCCAGCACTGCAAAAATTCAAATCAAATAAAAATTGCTTAATTTGTATCTTAATTTGTAGGTTAAGTGGAAACTTCTATGCTATTTAGGTTATTCCTGAAATCTTGACCAAGGAACTGGTGGTTATATTGATTGAGAGACAATAAGGTGTGAAAGTGTGTAAAAAAAAATCACAGAATTCTTGGGTCCCCCAACACTATAGCTCTGGGCATAAGGTGATGTGTCAGCCTTGTGTGTCTGAGTGTAAACATGGTTCTGTTCTAAGGAGTGATTCATTAGGCTTCAGCATGTATCATTGATCGCTCCAGTTAGGCAAATCATTTCTGTTCTTCACCAAATGCGGCAACTTTTCTTGCAGACTTCTTGGTAAGAGTTTTCACGGGACGTTTGATTAAGCTTTAGAAGTAAGCTGCAACCACTAGAACTTTGAAATATACCTGCAAGATGTCAAGTAAGGGTTGGTATGGATGCGGGGTGGGGTGGGATGGGGATAGAGAATTTGGGAACACTGGTGGAATAAAGTTGACTCTAGTGGAGGGATTGGTGTTGAAATATTATATGCCTGAAATTCAATTTTCAAGTATTTGCATTGCATATGGCCAACCCCGGGTTCAATCCTCCAGCACCATTATTGGTCCCCCAAATCCTGCTAGGAGTGATTCCTGAGTGTAGGATGAAGAGTAAGTCCTGAGTACTACCAGATGTGGCCCAAAAACAAAATAAAAAACAAAACAAGAAGATTTAGAAGTGCAGATCTCAGTGTGACATGAATGCTACAGTTGAATCATGTTTGCTTGGATGTCCTGACCAACCACATGTATCCTAAAATTCGTCTTTGAATTATCTTTAGCTATTGTTTCAGACATGATTCCTATCCTTACAAATGTTTATAGTTTAGTAAACCAATGGTAAGTCAACAAAATTGACTTTGGTTCAATCCCTGCTTCTCAGAGCACCACCAGAAGTAAGCCCTGAACACCACTGAGTGTGGTTCCAAAGCAAAAACCAAATCCAAAACAGAGATCAAAACAAAAATTCTGTATTTCAAAGAAGGTACATGTTTTTGTTGCCTTGATTTGATTTTTGTAGTCAAGGTGTCATGCCAAAATCTAAACTTACAGTATGAGAATGAAAAGAACTAAGGCAACTTGCTCACAGAACTTGATTTGTAGAATAAAGAAGGGAAAGAATTGTGGAAGCTTAACCAGCGAAAACTATTCTCAGTAGGGGGTTACTGGTTGCCAACATAGAATTCTGCCTTTCTAGAGTCACTGTTCCGACCTCCGTCGACAGTCAAGAATCAGGGATGCTGTCTCGTTTGCCAAAGCCATCGAAAATCAGATGAGCTGGACTCGTAATGAGATTTGGAGATGACCGCTGGACTAGAGCCGTTACCAACTGGATTCCAAGGGATGTCAAAAGACCACGTGGCTGGCCACCTATGAGATGGTCAGACTTCTTTGTCAAGACCCTGAACAATTGGTTTGAGGTTTTTTGTTTTCCTAGAACGAGCAGACGCCGTTGGGCTACACTAGCATGTGACAGGGACGGATGGAGACTTTACTGGTGCCTGCTTGAGCAAATCGATGAGTAACGCGATGTCAAATGATCAAGTGATCAAGAGTCACTGCCACTGTCCTCCCGTTGTTCATTGATTTGCTCGAGCGGGCCCAGTAATATCTCCATTGTGAGACTTCTTGTTACTGTGTTTGGCATATCGAATACCACGGTAGCTTGCCAGGCTTTGCAGTATGGGTGAGATACTCTCAGTAGGTAGCTGCAAAGACAATGGCTAATGCTTATTTAGGGATGCACAGTGCTTTGTTTGCTTTTTATCTACATCCCTTTCTATTCTAAATCAGGATAGAATGGACACAATTGACATTTTGAACTTTTGTTGTAAGATATCTTGACCGTCTAGGACGTTGAGCACTATCCCCGGGTTATAAACATAAGATGCCAGAAGAACCCTTAAGTTGTAACAACTGAAATAATTTTTAAACTTTTTCTAAATATCTTTAAAGGTGTGCAAGACACTCTGGTGAGTCTAAGACATACCTGCTAGCACATAGAATCAAGTTGAAAAGTCCTGGAGTCAGAGAAAGAATTCAGTGGGTAGGGTGCTGCCTGGCACATGGAACTCAGGCTTGATCCCTGGCATTCCTATATGGTCCCCTGAGTCCTACTAGGAGTGATCCTTGAACACAGAACCAGGAATTAGCCCACACCCATATGAAAGATGAGAGGTCCTTTTTGTTTTTAAAAGATGACAATCAAGGCCAAGAATGCAGTTCAGTGATAAAACTCACACTTTGCTTTATGAATGAGACCTGGGTTTGATCACAGACAACAACAACATCAAAAAAGAAAAAAAGAAAGAAAAGAAAAATAAAAGAAAAGGAAAGAAAGAGAAAGAAGCTGCTTGTATGATTTTGAAAACATGTATGTCATCCAAGTACACTTTTTAATGTCAAAGCTAGAATTTTTTTCACATTTTTTTAGAATTTGTCAGGTGGGAGCAGATGCCAAGGCACTTGTGGGAGTATTGTTATGCAAAGCAAACCATTTGACCATTTGACCATCCTTGACATGTAACCCCTTCTGAATTGTGAAATGGCAGCTCACAGCAGGTTCTTATACATCCTTTAGAGTTGCAAGGCAGCTTATATACTTATTGCAGTGAAAACTCTCTAGGAATTCCCTCAGAGCAAATTACAGCAAGATTCAGATACAAAGGAGATAGAAGTCCCTGAGATGTGGGGATAGACTTGTTACCATGTGCATTTTAATCGGTCTTAACACACTTCTCCAGTTTCAATTATTTTCCCAACTTTTCATATACATCTTGAAGAAGATAGATTTATCCGTTTCCTCTTGTTTTCTGTGGGCTGCTTTTGGCTTCTTTTTTTTTTTTTTTTGCAGCTTGATTTTATATATTCACTTCAGGCTTCCAGACATGAATTAATTTGCCCCCAGAAATACAAAACTAGGTCATATCTTGTGGTGAAACAGTTTTGTGGGTTCCTGGGATTCTGAAAATAACAGCAATAAGAGAACATTACACGCACTTAGCTAAAATTCATTGAGAGCTGAGTTTTCCTGCCACTGTAGGAAATAACTTTCTTATTCAGAAATGAATCGAACATTTAAAGAGCAGGTCAACACATATTTGCAATTTAAGACTTAAAATATCAGCAATGGATACATGTGCTTTAGTGGTAAACTATCATGATTTATGCATGCATACCCAACAGAATGTGAAATAGAAGAATCACCAAGGAAGGGGGCTTTACACCAGGAAGTGCTTCACTGAAATGAATGAAGAGGATGTGACTATGGGTTGCCAGAGAGTACCAGGGACTTACAGGAAGAACAGGAGAGAGAGAGAGAGAGAGAGAGAGAGAGAAACAGGGAGACAGGGAGACAGGGAAACAGGGAGAGGGGAGAGAGACAGAGACAGAAACAGAGACAGAGCAAAAGAGGGAGAGAGGGAGAGGGGAGAGGGAAGACAGAGGGAGAGAGGAAATGGGAGAAGGAGAGGGAGCACAAAAGAGGGTGAGAGCAAGGAGTAGTAGCAGGAAGCTGAGGGAAACTGGAAGCTGAGGGAGAGGAGCTGTAAGGGAGCAGAGACTGTATAACTGAGGATTTGAACTTGTACAAAAGAGTGACTTTATATTCCATAGCCTAGGATTCTGTGATGAGAACGGCATTTGGATCATTTTAACTGGCACCTTGTTTTCTATCACCCGAGAAGTGGGAGAGGATGGAGCAGAGACCAGGTTTTAGAACTGTGGGTCCCACATTCATTTAACCAAGGAGGCTCTTTTTCAGAAAATAAATCCCTCTGAATTCCCCCTGGAAACTTACCTTCTTCTAGGGAAAAAATAGAAAGCACCTCCCAATTGCACTGAGACTACTGCTGCCATCTGGATCACTCCAGAACCCCGGTGTTGACTGGGCCTTTTCTTTTTTTTTGGGGGGTCACACCCAGCGATGCTCAGGGGTTACTCCTGGCTCATGCACTCAGGAATCACTCCTGGCGGTGCTCAGGGGACCGTATGGGGTGCTGGGAATCGAACCTGTGTTGGCCATGTTGGCTGCGGGCAAGGCAAATGCCCTACCCGCTGTGCTATCGCTCCAGCCCCGACTGGGCCTTTTTGAGTTCACTTGTGCACAAGTCAACGCAGAATATTTGGACACAAATGTCAAACCAATCACTGGCAGCAGAGCCGACTGAGAATGGGATGTCTCAGTAGTGGGGCCAAGCAGTGAGTCAGGTATCTACTCTGGGCCAACTGGGCCTTTATGGGGGGACCAGCAGGAGGGCACTTATGTAAATGACATAAAAAGCAGTGAAACCCAAAGTCACTAGACTTCTCTCTTTCACACACTCTTTTTTGCCTTAGATGACTCAGTATATAAAATGGGTTTAAATTTATACCAATATTTGAATTGGGGAAAGTTGTTTTCCTTATTAGTTGGTCGGTGAGGTCTCTGCTTTTTTTCTTCTCTCTTTTTTTTTTTTTTTTTTTACAAATGCATCACCTTTAACAAGAACAAAGGAAATAGTTTCTACTGTCTAGAATGACAGCTGCCCCTCTGTGAGGCTTGTGCTGGGCTGCTGAATTCCCACTGGACACAGGCACACAGAGAACCGATGCTCCCTCCTCCCACCCCAACCAATCATGGCTCAGCTCACCTGTGGCTCTAGTGACTTAACTTGTTTCTGTGGGCCAAGGCATGTTATTTTAGCAACAGGTAAGGAGCGAGGGGCAGGAGAACCCAGAAGACGGTAAAGACGGGAGAGACACACAGGCATGCCTTGGAGTTCAGCAGCTGTAGGCGGCTACGCCTTTTAATCTCAGAGTCTGTAAAGGAGAGAAAACATTCAGGGTCAGGGAGGAAAAAGCCGAGCATCTTCTTCCTGGGGCTGGCTAGCAAGAAAAGGGGCCTGCAGGATAAAACATGTTATTTCCAGAATCACTAGCACCCCAAATTTGGGGGCAGTTTTGTATTTTGTATCCCGTTCTTTATTTCACCTCAGTAGACTTCAAGGAAGAACTTCCCCTTTCCTATGAAGAAGTTCCATTCAGTGGCCATTCCAGTTAACACTCAGCCAAGTGAACAACCCTACCACGAAGGGGGGTACTCAGCTATCAAATAAAGAACAGGCGAGGTCTGTGAGCTTCAGGCACGATTTCCCTCCAGACAGTGACCTTCACAGGCTCTGTGTTATCTTTCATCGCCTCTGACAAAGTGATGAGAAAGAATTACTCTCATTCTAGAGGAGAAAATGATAGACCTGAAGAAATGACAGCTTCCTCTCCCTTTGTTCTGTTTTCTCTCTGACAGTCCAATCTTATTTCATTCAGTTCAGCTCCAACACATCTTGATTTTTCTGATACTACTGTATATGTCAGTGAGAAATAGAATTGTTCAGTCGATGTTTTTGAACACTTACTGTTGAGAGATTCAGTCCAATAAATCATACCCCATTTTCTCTTTAAGTTTGGGGTTTGGACCACACTGAGCAGTGCTCAGGGCTCTGTAACTAGGGAGTGACCCCTGGGGGGGGAGATAAATAATGATGGGAATCAGACCTGGGATGGTTACATGCAAGGAATTCTCTTATTAATATTACTTTATTAATTTTAGTCATAAGGATTTAGAACACTTCATCAAAGACTTTCATGCACACAATGCTTCAACACCACATCCTCCACTAGAGTGCCCATTTCTCTTCACAAATATCTCAGTTTTATCCCCTCACCAACTACTCCCAGGCCCTTGCTGAAGTACCTGTTTTCAACTATTTTGGATTCCAGAAATGCGGTAGCTGGACCTCTTTTTGATTTGTTGAGGGATCTCCATACTGTTTTCCATACCAAATGCACTGTTTTCACCATTGCACATAACTGCAGATGTGTTCACTAGCTCACCGAAATTTATTATTTTGTGTGTGTTTGTGTGGTGCCTATTTTTGGGTTTGGGAATGCTGATGATGCTCAGAGGCCACCTGTGCTCTAGTGCCATGCCTGCTGGTAATTGAGGGAACTTTTGTGGTGCCAGGACTTGAACCAGCATTGAGATTGCATCCATAAGATAGGAATTGCCTTAACCTTTGTATTATTTCTGTGTATGAGTGTTTTAATGTTTGTCATTTAATGGAATGAGAAGATATGGTTTATTTATAATTTTTACTGATGTTGAGCCCTCTCGGAGAGCCCGGCAAGCTACCAAGAGTATCTCGCCTGCACGGCAGAGCCTGGCAAGCTACCCGTGATGTATTTGATATGCCAAACACAGCAACAACAAGTCTCACGATGGAGATGTTACTGGGCCCGCTCGAGCAAATCGATGAACAACGGGAGGACTGTGACCGTGACTGTTGAGCTTTTTATGTATCTTTTGGAAAATGTCTATTTAATTCTTTTGCCAATTTATAAATCAGGTTAGTTGATATCTTATTACTGGTTATAAGAATTCTTTATGTATTCTAGATATTAGGCCCTTATCAGATATATAATTTGTAAATATTTTCTTCCATTCCATAGGTCAAGTTTTCATAGACACAGTTTTCTTTTATTTTATTTTGGAACTCTCAGGCAGTTCACATGAACCCTGGTGAATGCTTGGCAAGATCATGTGGTTTCAGGTTTTGAGTAATGGTTGACTGCATGCAAAGCCTGAACCTTAAACCCACTACTATCTCTCTGGTACTTTAATTTAAAACTGAAAAAGTCTGGTAGAATATGATTTACTCATATTTTCAATACAGCAAACATTTATAGGCCATGTACAATATTTGCTATTACTAAACTTGACATAAGACAAGTTTTCTTCCACATAGTTGGAATTCAATTTATTCCCAAGATAGATTGTCTTGAAAGTTCTTAGCATCTGCATTTTTTTTATTGAATCACCGTGAGCTACAGTTACAAACCTTTCATGTTCGAGTTTCAGTCATACAATGATCAAACACCCATGCCTCCACCTGTGTATACAGTTTCCACCACCAATGTTTCCAGTCTACCCCATTCCACCTTTCCCTCTGCCTCTATGGCAGGCAATTGACATCTTGATCTCTCTCTACTTATGGGTATTATGGTTTAGTGTCTGCATTTTCTTGACACTAGTTCATCTCTAAACACTGACAAGAAACGGGTGTGTTAAGATTTTCTAGGTCCTGGTCTTCTCGGTCTGGAAAACCAATCTGACCTGGAACTTTAAGATTAAAACCCAAGCACAAAACTTTGTAAGTCTACAACTGTACCTCATGGTGTTTCACTAATAAAAATTTTTAAAAAAAGATTAATTCTGGTCTTAAAAACACAGTGAGATCATGAGCCAGTTCTAGAAAGCCTGAATAATACCAAGTCAGAATCTAACACCTTCAATCTTCAGATTGAAAGTCCTCTGAAGGACGAATAAGAGCCAAACATGCTTTGAGGATTTTGGGAGATACTTACCAGCTGACTATAAAAGTTGCCAAATCACTTCCCCAGTGTGTTTTACCAAAGCAACCTCCTGAGTTAAATAGGACCTCAGAATCCTAAACAGTGCTCTCCAGACAATGAGAAGACATGACAGAACCATGATTGCCATGTGATCTATACAACACAAACACTGTTTCATGCTGGTCTCGTTATTAGAATTGTAGCACTGTAGCACTGTCCTCCTGTTGTTCATCGATTTGCTCGAGCGGGCACCAGTAACGTCTCCATTGTGAGACTTGTCGTTACTGTTTTTGGCATATTTGAATACACCACGGGGAGCTTTCCAGGCTCTGCTGTGCGGGCAGGATACTCTCAGTAGCTTGCCAAGCTCTCTGAGAGGGACGGAGGAATCGAACCCGGGTTGGCTGCATGCAAGGCAAACGCCCTACCCGCTGTGCCCTACCTACCAAACGCCCCACCCTACTGCTCCAACCCGAATTCTAATAATTAATGATAGGTTGATTAGAATCGTGTTGAAGGTTTCAGTGAAAAGGATTCTAGGGCATTTGATGTTTCTTGTACCTAATATATCTATGAAACAAATTAGATTTTTAATTAGGTGTTATATTCACTTCAGTAAATCCATACCAAAAAAAAAAAAGCAGGAGTAAACTAACCTGTTACTTTGATATCCCCGGTGGCTTTGGCGATGTCATTCTCAATCATACAGGAGTATGTGTTGTTGATTGTGACATTGTACAGTAGGGATACAACTTTCATAGTCACGTTCTCAGAATTTAGCTCAAAGCTGGTGTTGGAAACTTCTGAAAAGTTGGCTCCCTGGTCCACTTGGGATGCCCAGACCACGGTTGGCTGGGGGAACCATCGGGGTGCCTCACATCGTAAGGTCTCTGAGCTGGCATTATAGTCCACATTCACCTCCGGGATGCTGAAGGCTATTGGTTGAATGTCAAAGAGGGCAAAGGTCAAGGTCAGGTGGAGAAGACAATAAAGACTTTGCAGTGCTTGGTCTTAAAAACACATTCATTTCCACCAGTGAAATGGCTCCGCGTTTTCCCAGCTTGTTGACTCTGCTTACTCACTGTCATCAAAGAAGCAAATAAAGAAGTACTCACAGTACTTCTAAACACCACAGCCCTCTAGAAGAGGCCAATGTCAAATACCTAAGGACTTTAGATCTAGGTATGTTATTCTCTCTCCAAGTAAAAAAAAAGCGCCAACGATCACAAGAGAGTTGATCCCTTAGCAAAACTGTGCCCCCCTACCCCCATGTAGGTCCCTGTGACGCCTGGATCTGGATTTTATGTATTTGTCTGCATAGAGGGCAAAGTTAGAGTAGGGAGGGAGAGAGAGAAGGAAGAAACATACACGATTCTCCTGTCATTCACAGAAGTTCCATATGTAGATCTTGTCATCATGAAGGCTTGGGGTTTACTTGGGTTTTCTAATCCTGGCATTTAGGGAGAGCATCTGGCGTTTATTTTTTTCAATCGAAAGGTAACTGACTGCACCTGAAATTAAGACTAACTTTTTCCTCACTCCAGGCAGAGAGTTACTTATGGGAAAATGTTAAGGCCTGGCCTTTTGATTGTCAAATGCAAGAAAACAACTGACTCATTTATTTAGCGTCTTCTCTGGCCTGGAACTGCACTGCTGCTGGGTGAGCGGTAGAAGGAAATCCTTGTCTTGCCCTTGTGCCTCACGATGTGGAGATGAGCTTCCCACACTGGCAGGGGCCAGGGAGCAAGCTCAGGGAGACTGGTGTGGAGGCTCTGCTCAGAGCAGCCACCATCATTACTGAGGTGTGCTCTGTGCCAGGTATCAACTGCCAGGTAGATTTATTCAATCCTCACAGTAGTCCTGAGGGTATCTATTATTATCCCCAGATTTCTTCTCACCACACCACACAGAGAACATCACACCACGTGGTATCACTGAGGATATTAACTCTGAACATCTGGTTGTTCCAGGGCGTGGCTGGTTTCTTTGGAAATTGGTCTTCACTAACACAAGCATAAAATCAGTGTGGTGGGAGGGAGGAGATATGGTACTAACACCCCACTCCACCCAAAATGAAGATAAAGATAAAGATAAAAATAAAGGCCCTCCCGTTGATCATCGATTTGCTCGAGCGGGCCCCGTAACCCGAAATGAAAGAAACCTAAATATATTTTTTTGGAATTTATCTGTGAGAAAAATTGTTTTCAACACCTTCACTCATTTATAT
Source organism: Sorex fumeus (assembly GCF_029834395.1). NCBI lineage: Eukaryota > Metazoa > Chordata > Mammalia > Eulipotyphla > Soricidae > Sorex > Sorex fumeus. The sequence goes on from NW_026606058.1 coordinate 5,208,802, forward strand.
AAGCAGGAATTCATGTATTTATGCTTAAAGTTATAGCTCAGTGCTAGTATCATTAATTTTGCTGTTGATGTTGTTCTTCAGGACACTGGTAGTCCTTTGAGTCAGCTCCAGTTGTCTCATGACATGAAGAGACTGATCTGCCCCCTTTTTTTGAGCCACATCCAGTGGTGCTCAGGACTTTCTCCTGGCTCTGCACTCAGGGATCACTACTAGTGGCGCTCAGGGGACAATATGGGATGCTGGGGATCAAAACTGGGTCAGTCACATGGAAGGCAAACTCCTTATGACCTCCAACCTCATTTTAACATGAAGAAACTGAAGCTCATGACCCAGGGCAACTGAGAGGTTGCCACGCCCAGGTCATGGTGCTTACCTAAGTCTGACTTTTTTTCCTTTTCCTATTATATTTAAAAAATTTGTTTTAATGTAGACAAAAGCTGCAATTTTTTGATGCGATTGAAATTCTAGAGCTGAAATTGATAACAAAGCTCCAATATTAAAATTAATAAATATAAAAACCAATTTTTATGGGAAAAATTGTTATATCTGATCACAGGGTTGTTAAGTCCTTGTATAAGAATTTACTAAGCTGCTTGTTGCTAGCTGAGTCTTCTGTGTTACTGTTTTTGTTTGTTTCCCATCAAATTTTGGGCTTTTACTGGAATTTCATGTGTTCTGTGTGGTTGTTATTCCAGAGAATTCAGAATCTACAGTCTGAACCAGTGAGTTGACATGGCGGCAGATATGGAGGTATTCTCAGTCTGATGTCTCTGCATAGAATATTAGTAGAGTCAGTGGGGTTGAGCCCTTGGCACTGCTACAGCAGTTGTTTGTGGGTGCAGCTGCTCAGGCTTTGGCAGGATCAGAACTTGGCCTGCCCACCTCCTGAAAGTGGCCCAGAGTCTTCAGTTGTGGGCACCCCGTGTATATATGAATTTTAGCTGCTTGAGTTACATCTCCTCAGAGACTTAGTCAGGAAGCAGAAAAGCAGAGCTGGTAGGTGAGTCAGCATAGCAGCAGCCCTAAGAAGTCTTCTTTAAAAAAAAAACAACTGAATCACCATGAACTAACCAAGTCTGACTCTTGATCTGTGCTCCAAGTCATCACCAATGCAGGTTAGAAGGGGTCCATGGAGGCCTGTCAAACTAGCTAAGACCTGTGCAGCTCAGCAGTCTCTGTCTACCTGGGCACAGTTCACTGGGACCTCCCAGGCATGTGGAAGCCCAAACAGCCCATTTGATATGCTTTACTACTTATTATAATGCTTATATATTTTTCTTATCTCTGGCCTAACCATCAACTCTCCAAGCTCTACAGTCGACTTCTGCAAGAAGAGCGATCCCTTTTGTGTTTGCAGTATTCCCTTATCTTTCCCTTGTAGCTCTGAGTCCTCTATACATCAATTCAGAAATCCTGTTAAAAGTTGGTAATGAATTTTCGTTGAATTGGGATAGTTATAAGGGATTGATCTGGCATCGAGGATGGATTTTAGTGGGGAAGGATTAGTGGGTATACAGGATCGTAATGTTTAGTTCCCTTTTAATTTCTCTTAACATGGGAAGTTTCTAGAGAAACTCAGGCCCACAGATATGAGTTCCACTAGGAATTGGTTTCAGAGCTGAGTTCGGGCCTTCTTAGCAGAGCAAAGCCATTGGCCAGACTATAGACTTCTCTTACTAGCAGCACCAGGGACTTCTAGAAATAACAGACATCTGCTTTGGGAAAATATTTCAAAGAATATTCTGGAAAAATCAGAGGAGGTTAGCCTCTAGAGTAATATTTGGTGATTCCATTCCTGGGTGGTATAGTGGGGATAACAGTGGAACAATCCTGGTGGGATCTGTGGGTACAATTGGGAGGTGATAATTTTGTTTGTTTGCTTAAAGAAGGTAGATTTCCAGGGTGACGGTGAAAAATTATTTGTATGAAAAGGAGGCAGAAAGTCTAGTAAGTTTGGGAAATTTGGCTCTAGAATCTCCAACAAAATATTTTAAGGTTAACATAGTAGCTGCTTTTGTTTTGCTTTCTACCTGCTTTTGAGGGGTGTCACACTCAGTGCTGCTAGGGGGGCTGTGGATTCAGGGGTTACTCCCAGTGATCCTTGGGGGAATCATGAGGGTCTGGGGATCGAACCCAGGACTCCAACTGGTAAAGCATGTGCTCCAGCTCTTTGAGCTATTTCTCTGGCTTGTATACTGGAAACTTTTGAAGTTTAGTGTGGGTCTTAGACAGCGAGGATGGTTACAGCAAAAGGTGGTAGGGGTGTCATTTTTCTCATAATGGGTACCCATGCATATAACATGATATCGTATCAGCAGTCCCTTTAGCCTAAAATAACTTGGAGCACTTTCTTTCTTTCCCTCTCTCCAAAAGTAACTCACCTCCAGTTTTATATTCCAGGTTAGCATTCCCCTTGCCCTTTGAGGTAATGATGTGGCATTTATATGTGCCCGCATCTGTGAGTTGTACATTTTTCAGCCTCAGAGAGGCGTTACCAACTATCACTTGATCAGTGAACACTGCTGTCCGGCCTCGGAACATTTCATTCTGGTCTGACAGGTCATCTCTGCCTTCCTTGAACTCGTGTACGGGGCCCATCACCCCTTCCTTGAGCCACTGGATCACGATATCTGCAAGTTTGATGTCCGGTTCAAAGGTGCAGCTCAGGATCCCATCCTCCCCGAGGTTCCCAGCGGAGGTGAGTGTCGTGACTGTGATGGAGTGTCTCCCTGCAATTCAGGAAGCAAGGGGTCAGTGCCAAGGGCGGCTTGGGAGTTTCTACAGCCTGAGGCTTCTTTACTACAAACTCAGTGAAGAACTCGTGCAATACATTAGCCATGGAGGACAGGAGATGCAGGAAAAGGAGAGGAGGCTGAAGAGATAGTGTAGTGGGTAGAGCATTTGTCCTGGCACATGGCCAACCTAGCTTTGATCCCCTGTATCTCTTATGGTCTCTGAACACCACCAGGAGTAGAGAGCAGAGCCAGGCGTAACCCATGAGAACAACAGGATGTGCTTATCTGCTGCCCACTTCCCCCAGAAACCATAAAGAAGACCAGAAAGAGCAGGAATACAGCAGTTTTATAGCTACAGAAAATCTGACATACACAAAAGCTTTTTCCACTCCTCCCTGGCCAGGTTTATCATGGCACACGCTGAGGCACCGAGGACTAAGATTAAGTCCTCACACTTGCTCCAGGTACTCTACTAAGCTGCTGAGCCCTCACTGGTTAATAACTCGTTGAATCAGGATAGTTAGGTTCACGAAAGCTCAGAGATGGAGCTACCCAAGCCTCGAGAGGCCACAAGAGGGAAACCAAATCAGACTTGGAGTTTGAAGATGAGAATTCACGTCTTAGCTTTGTTCCTTAATTGTTGTGTGATCTTGAAGAAGTCAAGTGACCCCTCCAGCTCACAGAGAAAGGGAGGGAGCAGCATCTGTCTGACCCACTTTTAAGGTCTACTGAAGGGTCAAACTTAATGGATGCAATGTAGGAAAAATATAACCATATAAATCAAGGGTGGTTATCTAGAGGGTGATCTAGAAGTGAAACTTAAGAGTGAGCTAGTGTGGTTAATTGTTTGGAAGAATGCTCCTTTTAAAAGCATTCTTTCGGGGCTGGAGCGATAGCACAGCGTGTAGGGTGTTTGCCTTGCACTCAGCAGACCCGGGTTCGATTCCCAGCATCCCATATCATCCCCCGAGCACCGCCAGGAGTTAATTCCTGAGTGCATGAGCCATGAATAACCCCTATGCATCACCAGGTGTGACCCAAAAAGCAATAAATAAATAAATAAATAAATAAAAGCATTCTTCCTTTGATCATTATTTGAATGATGATGAAACTAAGGCACCAAGAAAATAAGTGAGTGGATCAGGTGATGGTGCAAAGGGAGGCATGGCGGCATGAAGAGGTGTAGACATTGAACTATACTGGGTGTGGGCCCTGGATGGAAGAAAACCTCTCCTTTGCAAACAGACCACCAATAAGCCATGGTGTGACTCACTCTCTGCCCTGCAGCTCACTTGCCCGTCCAGCCAACTCCTAAATTTGTGGAGTACCCACCAGCTTTTCTTCCTGCTCTTAAGTCTGCCAGTTGAGGAGGCCTGGGGGTGAAGGGGTGTAATGTAGTGAACTATATCTTTTTTCTTTATATAAAGACTGTAAATGGTGGTGTTGGGCTTGGGAGGAAAACTGGAGTCTATCCCCTCAATCGTGATGGTGATAGTTCTGTTCTCCAGGACAATACCCACCCATGCTAGGGCTAGGGGCAGAGGTAGGGCAAGGGGGTGTGAGATTCCACAGAATTAACTTGAGGTCTCACATATGCCAGGCATGAGCTTACCCCTCTCTGGCATATTCCCGATACCTTCCTTGAGTCTTCTTGAGAGACTCCTGTGCATATGAAGCTAAGGGAAGACTTTGTGTCCCAGAAGAGAGTGGAGAACACAAAAAATAAGTGTGGGGAGTGGTCATAAGAGAGAAAGAAGAGTCTTCCAAAACCAGAGCTCTCTTTGCTCTTATGGGTTTTCAAGTCTAACTTCTGAGAATCCTTTAAACAAACATCTTGCATGCGACAATTTGCACAGGCTGGAGTAAACCCACTGGTAGTTTATTTCCATTTGATCGCCAGCACCAAAGGAGAAAATTAAACACAACAAATAAAAATAAATTTTAAAAATATGAGAAAAATAAGTCACTCTGTACAAACTACTATTTCTTAGAGCCCCCCAATCCCCCTGCAATGACTCCTGAGCACTGCTTACCTGGATTTCTCTATCTCCGTATTATTATTCCTGCCTGTTATATTTGCCTTCTCATGTCCATTTGTCATCTCATGTCCATCTAGCTTTCTGGTAGATCTTATAGCACAACTTGAACATATCAGTTTTCTAACCACTAATCTTCCATGCTCCCACGAATTGGAGAGTAAAGTTCAGACTGGCCAGCATGGCCTCCAAAGCTAAGTGCTGCATGGCCTCTGTCTGGTAAATGTCCCCTTGATGATAGCTCTTTCTGCAACTTTTCCAGTTGCATTCCTCTCCGCAGCCTTTCAGAGTTTAGTCTGTCTATGTAGATCAAGTGATTTATTGATTTTCTGCTTTCGGTGGAAAAATACACAAGCGAAGGAAGTTTGCTATTTTCAAATATGAGAGATGCGTTTTAGAAAGACAAGGCAATCCGTGGCAGCTTGTCTCTTCCCGTCCATCAGGGAATTATCTAATTGGCTCCGAGGCCTTTACAAAGCGAGTGAGGATAACAGATGAGGGATAGATGTTGAGAAGCTAAGCTAGAAGGATTTATATCAGTACAGAGAGCTGTGGATGAAAGAACAATTATAAATTAAAAAAAAAGGAGAAAGAGAAAACAACAACAAAGAAAATGCACGAGGTTAGAAGGAGACTTTGGAGTCAGCCACTGAGTGTGAAAGAAGAAAGACTTGAGGCAATGGCCTGTAAGTGACTTATGTGGGTCAGTCATGGGGGCGATATGGGAGAGAAATTATGGATGAGGACTGTATGAAGCTTTGCTGAGTACTGTGAATGCAATACACCCTGTCATCCTGGCATGTTCTTGAACACTCCATAGGTTTAATTTACTGGGCTGAGGAGACGTGGCCCAAGTGACAGAGCGTAGATGTACAAGACCCTGAATTCAGTCCCTGGCACCAGATGACCCATTTGGGTACTGCTGGGTGTGGCATCTATAAAAATATTTAATTTTCATTTTAGTTATCTTTATTGATAGGTCAATATTCAAGACATTCCTGATTGGTACTGGTTACAGGGTTAGACTATGCCACTTCTTGTATGCTAAAGTCCTGCTTGTCTGGCCCCTACAATTTAGAATTCCTTTCTCTCCTTTATCACCAGTTAACCAGTTTAGAGTTCTAGTACTCTCACACGAAACCCTTTTTTTGACATACCAAGAAAAAATCCATAGTTTTTTTCCTTTACTGTCTCTTAACACTTTCCTGGGCTTCTCCTTCTCCCTCTGTTCATCTGTGTAGGGGACCAATTAGTAAGCTTTTCAAAGGTGGAACCCACCCTATTACACACATTTACATGTCCTGATATCAGCTCTCTTTCACTGCAAAACCCTGGGGAATACTGGTGCTTTCTAACACTTGTCGGTTTTCAGTGTTTTATGTGTGTGTGTGTGTGTGTGTGTGTGTGTGTGCATTTTGGAGGGGATGGGTCATACCTGGAGATGTTCAGGGCTTGCTCCTGGCTCTGTGCTCAGGGATCATTTCTGGTGGGGTTTAGGGAATCATATGGGGTGCCAGAGATCGAATCTGAGTCAGCCAGGTGCAAGGCAAAAGCCCCTGTACTCTAGTACTATAGTTCTGGTTCAAGGATTTTCACTGTTTTTATCTTTACATGAGGTGGGGCTGGAGTGATAGCACTGCGGTAGGGCATTTGCCTTGCGCGCAGCCAGCCCGGTCGAGCGGGGTTCGATTCCTCTGCCCCTCTTGGAGAGCCTGGCAAGCTACCGAGAGTATTCAATATGCCAAACACAGTAATAAGAAGTCTCACAATGGAGATGTTACTGGGCCCGCTCGAGCAAATGTGGTGGGGATAGTTTTAGAGGGTAGATGCTCTGCATAGCTCAACATGTTCTAACTGTGATAGAAAGATCACATGAAAGAAAGCTCCATGTTGGAAAATGAGTTCAATAATTTGATCCAAGTGCCTTTGGACATACCTGGCAGTTCCCAGGGCTTACTCTTAGCTCTGTGCATAGAATTCATGCCTGGTGGGGCTCAATGGACTACTTGGGTCCTGAGGATTTTAACCAGGGTTGACTGTATACAAGGAAAGTTCCTTAATCCCTGTGCCATCTCCCTGGTCCATTGCCAAACTTTATTTATTTAATTGTTTTTTGAGGTTCACTCCTGGCAATGCTCAGAGATTACTCCTGGCTCTGCACTCAGGAATCACTTTAGTGTTTTTAGCATTTAGTGTTTTTCTCCTCCTGGTGCTCTGATCTTCAGTGTTCAGTAAGTTTATGATTGATATCATTGGCCGAAGGTGTCATTGGGCACGTGGAGTCGGGTTCTGTGCCAGCAGTGCACTTCCTCCTCCTGACACAGGGAAGTCCTAGAGACCCCGAGGGAATGCTATTCCTTATTTCCCGTTTCATAGGTTACAAACTTAAAGCCATGGGATAGGGCCTGTGAGATAACTCCAGGGCTGGACAGCATGCCTGACTGATGGAGGCCCTGAGTTCACTCCCAGCACCCAGCCTGGACATGCCTTTTTGTTACCTCCAAGCACAGAACTGTCAGACCTGCACGGACAGGCTGAGCATCACGGTAACCACTGCTGGTTACAGAAGAAGTTATGGGATGAAGACACCAGCAAGCATGCCCAGGTCACAGACGTAGTCGGAGGCAGAGCTGGGACTTGAGCCCAGACCTGACACTGCCGCACTCTCCAGCACCATACTCTCTTTTTCATTTTTGTTTTTTCCTCCTGGCTGTTTCAGGGATCACTCCTGGCAGGTTTGTGGGATACAGGGACAAACCTAGATCAGCTGCGTGCAAGTGTTCTTCCCAATGTACTATCTTTATCCGTGATAAAATAAAACCAGAAGTTAATTGCCTGCCTGTGCTAGGATTGAACCCTGGATGGCCATATGCAAGATGAGTGCCCTAACCTACAAGTGCCCTAACCTATGCTGGCCCAAATCACTATTCAGTTCAGAAAAAAGTTTTTTTTAATTTTTTTGGGGGGGTGTTGAGGTGTTTGAGGGTTTTTTGTTTTTTTGGATCGTTTCTTTGGTTTGGGGGGCCATACCCAGTGGTGGTCAGGGTTTATTCCTGGCTCTGCACTTAGGGATTATTATTCCTGGCAGAATTGGGAGACCATATGTGATGCCAGGGAATCAAGTATGAGTTGCCTGTGTGCAAGGCGTGAGTTCAAAAGTGTTGGTGCACAACACGTGTGGTGAGTGGCAGAGAACAAGAGACCCAGGCCAGCCGACCTCAACGGATGAAGGGAGGAATGGGCCACAGGGTGGTTGGTAATTAGTGACCATTTATTTCTCTCTCTCTCTCTCTCCCCCTCTCCTTCTCCACTGTCTTTGTCTCTGTCTCTCTCTCTCTGTCTCTCTCTGCCGCTCTCTCTCTCTGTCTCTCTCTCTCTCTGTCTCTTTCTCTCTGTCTCTCTCTCTGTCTCTGTCTCTGTCTCTGTCTCTGTCTCTGTCTCTGTCTCTCTCTCCAACTTGGTCTGTTTCAGTGTTCCTGTACTGTGTCTTTCTTCAGCCTGGCCTGAGTCCCTTACAATTTCTTCTTAAAGAGCAACTGCTACTCCTGCCACAGTGTGGCGCTCATGTATCCGTGCAGTCTCCACTGCAGAATAGCTTCATGTGAACAGGTTGGTGGTAGTCTGCTGCCTGTCCTTTCAGCCTTTCCCATGCAATCATTGCTAAAAGATAAATTAGCCCCCTAAAGCTAGAGAATTCATTTTCAGTAAGTGTGTGTGTGTAGTGGGGGAGGGTGGGGGAGTGTCTTTCAAATTTAAAGAAGCTTGATGGTAACTTAGAGGCCAGTGAAATCTTTGAACTTGGTGCTTATTTAAATGAATGAATTAATTCTAGTGCCAGATTTTTTTCTTCTCTTCTTTTTAGGTTACTCCCGGCCATGCACAGGGGTTACTCCTGGCTCTGCACTCAGAAATTACTCCTGGCGGTGCTCGAGGGACCATATGGGGTGCTGGGAATTGAGCCCGGGTCGGCCGGCCACGTGCAAGGCAAAGGCCCTACCCCTGTGCTATCGCTCCAGCCCCAATGAATGAATTAATTCTATGGGGTCCTAGATTAGTTCAGTAGCTTATAGCAGCTGTCTTGTAAGTGTATAGTTGGATTCAATCCTTGTTGCTACCATATAACTGTGCCGAATAGAGTCCTGACAGCTCTGCTGTTCATAACTGACCATTCTGGTATCTGCTACCTGTTTCTGGCTGCAGTGTAACCAGTTGTGTCTGAGCATCACAACTAAGAGGTGCAGTCCTCCCTGCAAATAAACGTGCAAGAATCACAGCCTGAACTGACAAGTACCACAACTAAATGCTCAGGTGCCAAAGCCAAGCTTGTTCATGATCCTGATTCATTACAACAAAGAGCATAGAGAAGTAGGAGGAATAAAATAAAAAGCTAGAAACAAGAAAGAAAGAAAGAAAATGAACAGAATTCTCTAAATCTCCTAGACCCAGAGCCCCTTTTGCCCTTAAACTCACCAAAACATATGAAATTCCTGGTGGTTATTTAATCTAAAGAGACAAGACAGGACAGACAATGTGCCCTAGACTGTAGCTTCTTGAGCCAATGTTTGCAAACTGGAATACAGTTTGTGTGTGTGTGTGTGTGTGTGTGAGAGAGAGAGAGAGAGAGAGAAGCAATATTTATATGCAGCTGCTTGCAGATTAAATTTCATTGTATCATTTATTTACTTTTACCATAACTTATTTACTTAGCAACTAGGTATTTATTGATTGTTTTCTGGGCTAGGTGTGTCATGATTTTTTTTAGTTGCCACTGACTTTTCTTTCTTCTCTTGATTTGATATGGGGAGGAGTGACTTAATCCACATTAAGCTCATCACATCTGTCTCATCTTCAATGCAACCTTAAGTGGGCTTAGACTAGAGCCTGCGGCCAGTTACTGTAGCACTGCACAGCTACTGACTTCTAATCATTAAGTTCTCTAAGAGATAATTCAGTAAGTTCACTACCCGTGGGTTCTGCACGGTAGCACTGTGGCACTGTCCTCCCGTTGTTCATCGATTTGCTCGAGTGGACACCAGTAATGTCTCCATTGTGAGACTTCTTGTTACTGTTTTTGGCATTTTGAATACGCCATGGGGAGCTTGCCAGGCTCTGCTGTGCGGGCGGGATTCTCTCAGTAGCTTGTAAGGCTCTCCGAGAGGGATGGAGGAAGTGAACCCGGGTTGGCCGCGTGCAAGGCCAACGCCCTACCCGCTGTGCTATCACTCAGCCGTACTTGTGGGTTCAAGGCTATTAAATTTAATTTGGTAGCACAATTACCAAACTAAGATATGCTATTACCATTGCATTCTCTCCATAAACTATGCTGTGCACTTTTTTTCCTAAACAGTAATTTTCCAATTCAACTGTAATGGCACTTTATAAATGACAATCAAATTTACCATTGCTTTGACCAAATAACATTTGCTTCATGCTTTTATTAACAATGTCAATATCTCACTGTCTTCCTTTTCACTGGTTTGTATTTTCCCCCAGTTTTCAGGTGACAATGTCCCTTACTCCTTCTGATCATGTGGGTAGAACCAGTATGGCCTTGATTTGTATCGACTTTCATTCATTCATTTACCCATTCACTCTACAGAAATTTTCCCTGCAGATGCATAGCACTGGGCACTTGTCTTAGTTTGCTCAGACTGAAATAAACAAAATTCCATAAACAGATGACTTCAACAATAGAAGCTCAGTTCCTCATTATTCTAGAGGCCTGAAAGTCCAGTTTCCATCCCAGGCTCCCAGTGGTCCCATCTCTAAGATCCCCTCTAATCTTTGGAGACAAAGTTGATGTCCTCCCCTTTCTCCTCAAGGTGAAACCATGGAGGCTCCGCTGATCATCTCTGGATTACCTAGAATGTTCTACCTTTTTCTGGATGAATAGCTCCTTCTCACAGTGAGTAGATTTCTATTCTGGTCCTTTGGAAACTATGAACTTAGACAGGGAGCCAGAGTGATAGTGCAACTCATAAGCCTTGATCACAGCTGACATGGGTTCAATCCTAGGCACTACATATGGTCCCCCAAGTCCACCAGGAGCGATCTCTGAGCACAGAGACAGGAGGAAGCCCTGAGTACCACCAAACAAACAAAAAGACAAATAACAACAACAAAAAAAGAACTCTTAGAGTTTTCCTTCATTTGGTCACTTTTCTCCTATTACTGCCTCTTTTTCTGTTCCCAGATCACAATGTTCCTCCGGGTTTCTGCACTCTGGCTTCTTTGAAGGTGACTCACTAAGTCCATAAGTCGTGCCTGTGAGCTCTTGTCAGATAGTTCTTCAGCCACATCCTCAGTGTTCTCTTCTGAACTTGTTTCTCTCTTTTTTTTTTTTTTGCAAACTATAAATTTTTGCAAGGCTATATATCTTCCGGGGCTGGAGCGATAGCACAGCGGGTAGGGCGTTCGCCTTACACGCGGCCAACATGGTCGACCCGAGTTCGATTCCTCCGCCCCTCTCGGAGAGCCCGGCAAGCTACCGAGAGTATCTCGCCCGCACGGCAAAGCCTGGCAAGCTCCCCGTGACGTATTCAATACGCCAAACACAGTAACAACAAAGTCTCCAATGGAGACGTTACTGGGCCCGCTCGAGCAAATCGACGATCAACGGGAGGGCCTTTACTATATATCTTCCAAATCTTCAAGCTAGGGCTCCTTTTGCTCAGCCTTTCTTTTTTCTGTCCCCACATTCTACTATAAATTCTCAGGTATAGCCAAGTCCCTTCTTCAGCGCTTGGAGCTCTTGTCTGCCAACTCACCAACTTCATCACTTGGCAGCTCAGCCTGCCACAAAGCACCAGAACACAATTCCGCTAAGGCCTTTGCCACTGTGGAATGAGGACTACCTTTCCTGGTTTCCAGTAGCACATCCCTTACGTCCATCTGAGAGTCCACCTAAATCATGAGGTCCAGTTTTTCTAGCCTGCACCTCAGCAGTGCTTCCTGCCTCTACCCATTTCCCAAGTCCTTCCCGTGTGGAGCAGGATTACGGCAGCACCATACTGCTTGGTATGTGTTTTGATTTGGGAGTCATGCCCAGTAATGCTCAGAGGCTATTCCTGGCTCTGTGCTCAGGAGTGACCCCTGTTAGTGCTCAGGGGATCATATGGGTGCTGGGATTTGATGCTGCATTGGAAGAGTGGTCCATGCAAGGTAAGTGCCTTTCCTTCCGTATTGCCTCTCTGGTCCCACTTGTTGGTATTTTATGATTTCAGTTGGTATTTTAGTAAATTTATGTCCTCAGATGTCTACAACTTAAAAAACATGTATAACTCAAGTTTGTTTCAAATAATGTATTCAGTGTTTCCTTCTTGTGGCATAAACACAGGCTGTGTGGGCTTCCCTGCTGTCCAGAGAGCGAGCATTGTCAGGAAACCGCATCCTGTGGCCTCCTACCTACACTTCTCTTGCTTCCCAGGATACCTGCTCTGGAATATTCGAGAAAGCCGACTGGTGTCAGAAGGTGCTTCACAACTGCTCAAGGGATAGCAAATTGTTGTGAATGACCCTGAGGATATTAATCATAATGACCATCACAGGCAGACACTTTCCATTGTGTCTCTTCATCTCCACCATAACCCAGGCTAGATCACTAGTAAGGAAATGGAGATCTGGAAGTAGTTACTTTCCAGTTGTCTGGTCACCAGTCTGTGACCTGAGATTAGGGTGTGTCTGTCTGATTTCTTAGCTCTGCCACTGCCCAGAGCAGGGCACTCACCCTGCCCCCTGAAGGGGAGTGGGAGCAGAGGAGCCTCTGCACAGTGTCCACTCACTCTCCAGGGTCAGACATGAAGTCCGGCCTATGTCCTGGAGCCCTTGACCTCTCCACTAAATAGCCCCTCTAACAGGCATTTTTGTCTTACGAGTTTCCTACTTAGAACTTGTAAAGAGTTGAATTCCTCTGAGGAGGTGGCAGAGATGGTCTTAGGAGAGTTACAAAGATACAGAACTGTTGTTTCTGCACTTTGGAAATACCAGGTGTTTTTAAGACTTTAGAGCTATGGTCTCAGAAATAAATGCCTGCAAGGCTATTGGAAAGATGAAATCGTCAGTGTTATCTCTATAGCTGTAGAGGAGGAGAACAGGTCCTGGAAGCAAGTTACCAGGCTTTGAAAGAGCCTGTTCCTTGCTTCATGCTGCCTTTTAGGTGAGCTATTAATCAGGATATACAGCTGCCACCTATTTTTTGATTGTACAAAGTTCTTTAGCACAGTGAGATGCGTCTAGAAAGGATTCGAGGAGTCAAATAAATAATGCAGTGGGGAGGGCACTCGCCTTCCATTGCAGCCAGTCTGGGTTCTATCTCTGGCACTCTGGCACTCCAGGGTTACACCTGGAAGTACTCAGAATTTACACCTGGCTCTGCTCTTGACCAGGAGTAATCCCTAAGAGCAGAGCCAGGTGTAAATTCTGAGCACTTCCAGATGTAACCCTCAAATAAAAAGAAATGAACAAACAGAAAAGAAAGATTCAAAAGAAACACAGTCCTAATTATCATCATTTACTACCTCCCGCATGGCAGAATCTCGCAAGCTCCCCATGGCATATTTGATATGCCAAAAACAGTAATAACAAGTCTCACAATTTGTTGTGAGACATTACTGGTGGCCACTGGAGCAAATCGATGAACAACAAGACAGTGCTAAAGTGCTACTTATCATCATTGACTTAATGCTCTTCATCTAATTTTAGTACCTTGTGTATTAAGTTAGTGAACATTATACTAAACTTATTTAAAATGAGCTAATCCAATTGAAGAGTGTTAAACAAATAAACATCTCTATATTATTTAAAAAAAAAAAACCAACCAGGGAAATGAGTCAGAAAGAAAGGGACAGACATAGAAAGATTGCATTCATCTGGGGAACATAAAGTAACAAAATAGGAGACTAACACCCAAGAATAGCCGAGTTAAGTACCAGGAGGATTACTCCATGGCTTTGAGGGCAGCCCACACGCTAGGGGAAAAGGCAGCTCAGATAGAGAAGGGAGCACCAAATAAAGGGTGTCAGGAGGTTCCTCTCAGGATGGGAAATGCGTGATGAGAGTAGACTATAGTCCGAACAAGATTGCCACTCAATGTCTCTTTTGCAAACCACAGCACTCAAAAGGAGAAAGATATCAAAAGGGGATGCCCTGCCACAGAGGTAGGGTGAGATGGGGGGTGGGGGGTGGGAGGGATACTGGGATCCGTGGTAGTGGAAAATGGGCACTAGTGGAGGGACAGGTATTCGATCATTGTATAACTGAAACCCAAGCACAAAAATTTGTAAGTCTACAACTGTACATCATGGTGTTTCACTAATAAAAATTTAAGGAAAAAAAAAACCAGTTTTCACCCAATGAAATATCGACGGAGGAAAAGCAAAACAAAGGAAAGCAAATAATAACCTCTTTATTGGTATAGGGTTTGTTGTTAACTGTTTGCACGTTTTTAAGTCAAGTACCTTTTGTCTAAAAAAAATAAGTACCTTGTGCCTATTTACTCATTTTCCCACACATTCATCCATTTGTCAATTTAAAAAGTCCCCCAAGTTATTTCCTTTGGCTTGAGAGAAGGCATGTGGTACCCTTCTGATACCATTCTACTCTGAACAGGGTTATTGATCTGGCAAAAATGCCACTTTGCCGACTCTGTTCAAAATTCTCTTTCAACCAAATATCATTAACTTTGTTCACACCGACTTGTGCAAAAATATCAGGCAGTCCTATGAGGTCTGTGAACTAGCAAGTCACCAAAGTGGCGTCGAGTCTTGGAGTAATGGCTGAGAAATGGTTCAAATTTCTAGAGATGGAGATGGTGAGGTTCACCATTCTAAACAAGGTTTGTTGGAAAAAGGGGTAAGGGATGCCTGTTTGCACCTACCCAAGCCCAGTACCATTGCACTATAAAAGAAACACAATATAGTAGCAACAGAGAAGTAGTGTGTCATCTGCTTGCTCTGACTTTTACAACTGCACCAGCCCTGGTCCTATTTATAGGTCACGACATTGAGGAAGTTCCTGAGCTTCCTTTGGTTGGCCATAAAGTGGAAGGGCTAAGGGGGCCTTCTGTTGGTTAAGAAATGCAAGACCTTGGGGCTGAAGAGATAGTATAGTGGGTAGGGCTCTTGCCTTGCACACAATCAACCTGGTTTCTATATCTGGCACCCATATTGTTTCCCACCTCCCTATCTTAAGTCGGCCAGGAGTGATCCCTGAGCTTAGAGCCAGGAGTAAGTCCTGAGCACTGAGGGTATGCCTCCAAAACCAACACAAACAAAAGAATAAAGACCTGGAATGAGATTTTTAAAAAAAAAGTGGGGGGGGGGGCTGGAGTGATAGCACAGGGGGTAAGGTGTTTGCCTTGCATGGCTGACCTGGGTTCGATTCCCAGCATCCCATATGGTCCCCCGAGCACCACCAGGAGTAATTCCTGAGTGCATGAGCCAGGTGTGACCCAAAAAGAAAAAAAATGTCTATGCCTTATAGCAATCGAGAGCTGGCAAAGGCAAACCACAAAACTGCCATTGTATCTGGCACATGGGCTTCTTTATCAGCTACAACGAGGACACTGGTATCACTAAGGTCTTTAGAAAGCTCCTTGGAATAGCTTTGCTGAGTATGAGCTAACTAAACTGGCTCCTGTGGGTATTCTGCCTCTGGATGCTAGTGTTCTTCACAAGTTTCATGAGCTATAGAACCTAGAACCTTGGTGTAAAGGAGCCTCCCTTAAGAGTAACTCCAATCTTTCCATGCATACTGGCTTTGGACTCACCTTAGTAGAATCTTAAGAAGCCACGGGTCCCCCAAACCCTTGTAACACCAAACAACATTCATCACAGAATCCTGAAGAAAAATCCACTGAAAAATGCCCTGAAAACTGTGTGGAATTTAAATCCATATGCCAAAGAACACAATTTGCTAGCTCAAGACCCACAAACTCCAGATGAACAAGACAGCAGCAGTGCTAGAAACCACATCGGTTGAGGAGGTTGCAGGTTAGAAGACTGTGATAAGGAAGGAAGGGGGGAACCATTGGTACGAAGAAACCCAAGAAACCTCTCGTGGGGGATAAAGGCTGCAGCTATCAAGAGAACAGCTTGGAGGCACCCTGCATAGAGAATCCCACCGCAGACTAAATGAAGCCTGCTACTCACTCTTGAGTTTGTTTTATAAGAGGCCAATCATTGTGGACAGCTAGGTTTTGACTAGAAGTCCAATGCGCTGATAGCACAGGCTGGAGTGATAGCACAGCGGGTAGGGCATTTGCCTTGCAAGCAGCCAACATGGCCAACCCGAGTTCGATTCCTCCGCCCCTCTCGGAGAGCCCGGGAAGCTACCAAGAGTATCTCGCCTGCATGGCAGAGCCTGGCAAGCTACCCATGATGTATTCAATATGCCAAACACAGTAACAACAAGTCTCACAAAGGAGATGTTACTGGGCCCACCTGAGCAAATCGATGAACAACGGGAGGACCGTGACCGTGACTGATAGGTTTTCACTAAAGATCTGACCAAAGAGTCATTGGCTAACACAAAAAAGCACTTTAAGGGTCACCTTCTGAATCCAAATCATGAAATACCAGTGATCACTAAAGTCAGTCAGGAAAAGGTGCAAAGAGCAGAAGAACTCATTGTCACAGGAAGCCACGAGAAAGTGAAGGTTCTGGCTAGGGATGCTGGTATCACTGACAAGCAGAAGGGAGCTCCTGCGAGACTTCGATGCCACACTCTAGGGTTAGTGGCCAGGAGCTGAGGGAAGGACATACAGAAAGCTTTACTTTAAGGTGGTGTCCAAGATCCAAAATGGACAAAGCAACCTGTGTTGGCGCGGATGTGGCGAGAAAGGGACTCTCCTTCACTGCTGGTGGGAATGCCGACTGGTTCAGCCCTTTTGGAAAACAGTATGGACTATTCTCAAAAAATTAGAAATTGAGCTCCCACTTGACCCAGCAATACCACTCCTGGGAATATATCCCAGAGAGGCAAAAATGTACAGTCGAAGTGAGATCTGCACTTGTTTGTTCATTGCAGCACTCTTTACAATAGCCAGAATCTGGAAAAAACCTGAGTGCCCAAGAACAGATGACTGGTTAAAGAAACTTTGGTACATCTACACAATGGAGTACTATGTAGCTGTTAGAAAAGATGAAGTCATGAAATTTACATACAAGTTGTACTACATGGAAAGTATCATGTTAAGTGAAATGAGTCAGAAAGAGCGGGATAGACACAGAAAGATTGCATTCATCTGGGGAACATAAAGTAACAAAATAGGAGACTAACACCCAAGAATAGCCAAGATAAGTACCAGGAGGTTTGCTCCATGGCTTGAGGGCCAGCCACACATGCTAGGGGAAAAGGCAGCTCAGATAGAGAAGGGAGCACCAAATAAAGGGTATTGGGAGGATCCTCCCAGGATGGGAGAAGCATGCTGAAAGTAGACTATAGACCAAACATGATTGCCACTCAAGGCCTCTCTTGCAAACCACAACACCCAAAAGGAGAGAGAGAACAAAAGGGAATGCCCTGCCACAGAAGCAGGGTAGATGGGGGTGGGGTGGGGGGTGGGAGGGATACTGGGACCCGTGGTGGTGGAAAATGGGACTGGTGGAGGGATGGGTATTTGATCATTGTATAATTGAAATCCAAGCACAAAATTTGTAAGTCTACAACTGCACCTCATGGTGTTTCACTAATAAAAATTTTTAAAAAATGGGCAAAGTATTGTTAAGGGAGAGTTAAGTATTCACGAAGAAAGTACTAAACCAAGTACATGCATATCTTCAAAAGTTGGCCTGCATATTTTTGTTTCCACCAATATATAGACATACACAAACACAGACATCGGATGTACACTCATCGAGACATGATGTCCATGAAAGCACATGCATCCTACTGAGCAGTCAGAATGGCCACAATATGATGGCCTGTCCCCACCACACACACCTGAACTCCAGAACTTTGTTCTTCCTGAGGTCCTCCCAGGCCCACTCCCTCTCCCCAGGGTACTCTGCTCAGCACCCTGGGTCGCTCCTACTCTGCAGGACATGAGGAATCTGGTGAGAGAGAAATGGGAGCTCCTCTTGAAAGCTGTATGTTGGCTTACTGGATCTAAGCTTTTGCAAATGGTTTAAGATATCAGTGCAAGAATTGTAAGAGAACAAAATGGGTCTGGGAAGCAAACAGACTAAGCACATGTTCCGCATGCAGAAGGCTCAGGTTCAACCTCCAGCACCACATGGCCCTCTGAGCACTGCCAGGAACAACCCGTGAGTAGTGAGCTAGGAGTAGCCCCTGGCTACTGCTGGGTATAGCTCTGAAACCATAAAATAAAATAAATAAACAAAAATGAGATAAAAAAGCAGGGAGGCATAAGTAAAGATTAAAGACAAAATTAATTAGGTAAAACAAGTCAGGGAAAGTATGAACATAAACTGGTTCTTTCAAATCTGTGAAGAGGGGCTGGAGTGATAGTACAACGAGTAGGGAGTTGACCTTGCACACGGCTAACCTGGGTTTGGTTCCCAGCATCCCATATGGTCCCCTGAGCAGCGCCAGGAGTAATTCCTGAGTGCAGAGCCAGGAGTAACACTTGTGCATCACTGGGTGTGACCCAAAAAGCAAACAACAACAATAACAACAGCAACAGCAACAACAAAAAAAAAAACCCAAAATCAAAACTGTGAAGTAATAACATCTTCTGTTAAATGACTAGTAAATAAGACCTTTAATGATAAAAGAGAGTGACAGTGTAGGTAAAAGTGTGTGTGTGTGTGTGTGTGTGTGTGTGTGTGTGAGAGAGAGAGAGAGAGAGAGATTAAGAATAGAAAAAGATACAATAACATAAAAAAAGAAAACAAAGTATGGAAAAATATTAGATTGAAAGAGGCCAGTGAGTTCAGAAACAAATTCTATCCACATTCTTGACACTTGATTTATGACAAAACACACTCCTCCAAAGTGGGGAAAGTACAGTGTCTTAATGCAGGATGCTGGGTTTGCTGGATAGCCACTGTAACATGGACTCACATTATGCACAAAATTTATTCTAGATGATTCATTGATACAAATGCAAAAGGCACTGTAGCATGGTAGCACTGTCATCCCGTTGTTCATCGATTTGCTTGAGTGGGTACCAGTAACGTCTCCATTGTAAGACTTGTTGTCACTGTTTTTGGCATTTCGAATACACCATGGATAGCTTGCCAGGCTCTGCCGTGCGGGTGGGATACTCTTGGTAGCTTGCCAGGCTCCCTAAGAGGGATGGAGGAATCGAACCCGGGTTGGCAGCATGCAAGGCAAATGCCCTACCCGCTGTGCTATCACTTCAGCAAGAGTATACAGTTTTTAATTGTTAGAGAAATTGAGATTCAAATGTTGGTTGTTCTGTTGCACTGGGTTCCACATTCACTGCTTTTACCCCCTGACAGAAAAGAGTAGGGTAGGTGGGCATTAACAGAGTATGGTAGATCTGACAGGATCAGAGACCAGAGCTGCCAAGACTGCTCAGTGCATGTGACAGGTGGTGACTACGTTCAGTGGTAGCAATCAGAGAAGTATGTCCAGAGAAGACAAATCTAAGACTACAGATCTTTCAGTGAGTTGTTCTGAGCATTAAAGATAATGGAATCAATATCAACAGTCCATAGGAAATGAGGTGAATAGACACTAGGGATATGGCTCAGCCGTAGGCTTCATGCAGGCTTTGTATGTGTGAGGTCCTGGGTTCCAAGCCAAATATCAAACACCAACAACACCTGCCTCAACCCCCCAAAAGTGAATGTCTTGAAGTGGTTTTTTTTGACAGTTGATGAGTTCATATCTTACTGATACCTATCAATTGTCTCTTTTGACAATTTTCTTTTAATGCATTTTCTGCAAGAACAACTAGAATATATTTGGCAGTGGCAGTGGGATAGCCACACCCAGCGGTACTCAGAGCTTACTCTTGACTCTGCACTCGGGGCTTATTCCTGGAGGGGCTTGGGGGACCATACGGGATGCCAAGGATCAAACCGAAGTTGACTGCATGCAAAGCAAATGTCCTACCTTCTGAACTATCACTCCAGACGCTACATACACACACTATTTAAAGTCTGTGGCTTTATGAGTTTCTGGTTGGTTGGTTGATTTGTGGGACACACTGAGAGGTGTTCAGGGGATGATGCAAAAGGAAAAATAATAAAACTTTTATATGGACTAAGAAAAAAAATCCTCTTGACCTTGGGATAGGTAAAACTTTCTTCAACAAACCAGTTACAAGGTATAAGGGAAAAGATGGGAAAAGTTGATCATATAAAAATATAAAACTTCCAGTCATTGAAAGACATCATTAAGAGTGTAAAAAGCAAGTCTATGCTGGAGGGATAATGCAGGGGGAAAGGGCTTGTCTTACATGCAGCTGATTCGGGTTTGATCCCTGGCACCTGATATGGTCCTCAGATCATTGCCAGGGGTCACTCCTGAGCACAGAATCAGAAATAGCCACTGAGAACTGCTGGATGTGACCCCCCCCATTGTTTCCCCTAAAAGAGGAGATAATTTCCAGAAACTATAACAAAGTTGCATTCGTTAGAGTTGCATTCAGAATATATAAAGAATTCCTAAAAACTAAAATGAAAAAAGATAATCGATAGAAAGATGGATGAAAGACAGAATAAAAGGTAAAAAGGTAAAGGCCCTCCCGTTGATCGTCGATTTGCTCGAGTGGGCCCAGTAACGTCTCCATTGGAGACTTTGTTGTTACTGTGTCTGGCATATCGAATACTCTCGGTAGCTTGCCGGGCTCTCCGAGAGGGGCGGAGGAATCGAACTCGGGTCGGCCATGTTGGCCGCTTGTAAGGCGAACGCCCTACCCGCTGTGCTAATGATAACCACAGGAAAGGGTACGGAATTCTTTTCTAGGTGAATAACATTCACAGCCAAGGTTCTCTGCTGAGCCTGAGTGGCCGCTGTGGTGTGGAGGAGAGTGAATGAGAAAAGAGGCAGCTGGAACGATAAAAACTTAGGGAATAAGGCAATGGCTTTGGCCACAGATTTTATTACAATAAATGGCTTGGCCTGAGTCAGGTGATGTAAGGGAAACGGAGCAGACAATGTGCCCCAGAGAAGACAGCTGCTGGCTCAGCTCTCTGCATGTTCTGAGTGTGTCACAGCCACACTGTAGAGGCACAGTCTCCACAGAGAAGGACGATGAGACACCTGCGACGGGCATGTGGGAACTGCACTCAGGAATGCACCATCTGAGCCACGATGGCCTGCCTTCCCCACATGGTGCAGCAGCCCAGCCTGGATTCTCTTTACGGAGACCTAAAGCCTCAAGCAAGACCAGGGGGATAACTCAGGCAGTTTCCTCCACATCACACTTCATTAGTCCTAAGCATTTTATTGTTGGTCAAGTACTGCTCGCAGTGGTCAGTGGGCCCCCTGAGTGTTGCTTGGGAGACTCCCCGATGCCTTCCAACAAGCAAAGATAGATAAAGCCCAAGGCAAAAGCATAATGTTACTTCTCCCTCTCCCTCTCCCTCTCCCCAACCCCTTCTTATTTTTTGGTGAGACACACACTGGTTTGCTATGTACAAAGGCAAGTGCCCTCCCTGCTGTTATTATCACTCTGATTCCTTTTCTTCCCTTTCTCTCTTTTTTATACCTATAGTACTCAGAGGGCCATGTGATGCTAGGAATTGAACTCAGGGTTTCTAAACATGTGCTTGATGATATTCCTGGGCTATTTAAGAGTTGATATTCTCCAGAGCCTCAATGGTGCTTCCTAGCAGAAGACTGCCATATCTAGGGGTGGGATACCCTTGGTAGCTGGCCGGGCTCCCTAAGAGGGATGGAGGAATCGAACCCGGGTCGGCCATGTGCAAGGCAAATGCCCTTCCCGCTGTGCTATCACTTCAGCAAGAGTATGCTGGTCTGGTGGGCTCTGTGGAGCACAACCTAGACCACACTCCTGCCCACAGGTTGAGGAGATGCTCTGGAAAACATCCCATTGGATACTTCCAATTACCTGGTACAGGGGACAGGTTTCCCCATGCTGTGACTAGGGGCCTGGGCAGTTGAATCACTAATGTGACGTATGTCAGAGTGACATGAGCACACAGCTGATAAGGAGAACCAGGTTTCCACCTTGACATTTGCAGGCCCTGAATCTCAGCCCTTTTTTAATCAACCCCCATGAGTGACTGGGGATTGAGTGCAGGAGATTGCAGGGATCCTGGCGATTCAAGAAGTCACATACCTGAAATACCAAAACCAATGATGAGTGCGATTGCTCCAGCCAAGATGATTATGATGCTAATAATGCTGCGGAGAGACAGAGAAACAGGAAATTATTGTCACACTCACTTGACAGACTACTCTGTAGCCTGGTTCATATCTGTCATGTATAAGAGGTGATACATAAATCATCCCAACCTTTTTATTTTTGCCTCAGTAAGCTTCTTCATAGAAATTGGCATCTTAGACATCCCAACTCTGCTCCCTAGGGTGCTGGGCTAGTAAAAGGCTAGTCTTTTTGATCTGATAGGGAGTATCCTTCTGCTCCCTATTTGTGGTCAGAAGAGTGTAACTGAAGTTTGTTGGAAAAAACACAAATAACTCCTTCCCAATGCCAGTTTCCCTTTCCAGAGAACTAGTTCCCTACCCCAGTCCTTGCCTCCCTGCCTACTGACCATGCCTCTTGTGTCATGAATCTGTCTTGTCCCTGTCCGTTGGCTTCCAACACTGCTGAGTGCGGTGGGTCTGTCTTCACTTTGTACCTGCTCATCCCTAGTCAGCTGCGCCCATAGATCCTTAATGGAATTTGTTTTCTCTTTTAAAAAGTCACACATGGGAGGCTGGAGCGATAGCACGGCGGGTAGGGCATTTGCCTTGCACGCAGCCAACATGGCCGACACAGGTTCGATTCCCAGCATCCCATATGGTCCCCTGAGCACCGCCAGGAGTGATTCCTGAGTGCATGAGCCAGGAGTAACCCCTGAGCATTGCCGGGTGTGACCCAAAAAGTAAAATTAAAAAAAAGTTATACATGGGCTGGAGAAATAGTTCTGGGGCCAAGACACTTGCTCTGCATATGACCAACCCTAGTTCTTTTTTTTTTAGTGTGATTTTCTTTTATTTCTTTTCTATCCATCTCTTCATGTATTTCTCATTGATTTTTTAAAATATTTATTTATTGAATCACTGTGGGGAAAGTTACAAAGCTTTCAGGTTTAAGTCTCGGTCATGCAATGATCAAACATCTTTCCCTTCACCAGTTCTTATTTTTCACCACCAAGAACCCCAATATACCCCTGCTCCAAACACTCCCAATGCCTGTGATGCAGATGAATTCTAGTTGACACTCTATCTATTTTGATTACATTCATTATTTCGACAAAAGATGCACCATTATTGTTTAGAGTTTACACCCAATAATCAGAACTGCTGAAAAGGCATTGTGAAATATTTTTTTTTCTACAGCTGGTTATGAGAACCATATGATGTCGTGTGGCCGAAATAGTGGCCATGAGAATTTGGATTTCTGATATTTTACTTATTAAACCTGGAGGGATTTCTGCCAAGAGCCAGATAATTATGAGATTGGTTTCTGTGGCTCTGGAGCCATGGCCATGCCGGAGAGTCACTCGTGGGGGGCAACTCATGACCTTGGTAGGATGTGAAGGACGAGTCAGGAATGGCCCCCTTCCCATGAGGTTGCAGTTGCCCCATCACCACTGGCTCATACCTGGCTTTCCCAAAAGCTCCGAGGTGGCCGCCATCTTGCTGCCCAGGGGGAAAAAGGTAGAAGGGAGCTACACCCCTTCCCTCCCTGGGAGGCATGGTACCGTGGATTAACACATAGTCTATTCATTTTTCTGCCGCAAGATGCTGGGCTCTGCATTAAGTCCTTGTGCCTCTGGAGCCATGGCTGTGCCAGAGAGCTGCTCGTGGGGGGCAACTCATGACCTCGGTAGGACATGAAGGACAAGCCGCGAATGCCCCCTTTCCCATGAGCCAACCCTAGTTCTAACCCTGATACCACTTTGTCCCCTGAATACCACCAGGAGCAACCCCCAAGCACAAGATGGTGTGGTCCTTGCCCCATGCCCCACTCCCCCAAATAACCCAACAAAACAAAATTAAAAAGTACACTTCGGGGATGTAGTCTAGCAATATATCGGTGACCTATTACATGGTGAAGCCCTGGGTTTGATCCCCAGCGTTGCATATATTATAGGAAGTTTAGAAAATACACACAACCCAGACA
Organism: Sorex fumeus; assembly: GCF_029834395.1. Lineage (NCBI taxonomy): Eukaryota > Metazoa > Chordata > Mammalia > Eulipotyphla > Soricidae > Sorex > Sorex fumeus. The sequence goes on from NW_026606058.1 coordinate 5,232,819, forward strand.
GTCAGATCACCTGTAATTCCGTCACCATCTATACAACAGCACTCTTAGTCTATTGCTCTGCATCCTGCCAGTCTTTAAGGAACAGAAGAACAAATGACACCGGGGAAATGAACACATAAAAAAGCCTTGCTCTCATTGCCTGAGAGTTAACATCCCAGTGTAGACATGTTCTAAGCACCACTTACCGGCGATCTCATTTATCCAAGCCATCACCTTAGGAGATAAACAAATTTATCACTTTCCTTTTACAGGTGAGGGAGCCAGAGGGAGAGCAAGATTTCCCAGGAGTGCACAGGTCTGGTGAAGTGGCAGAGCTGGGACTAGGGCTAGTCTTCAGGGACAGCTCTTTCACACCCTGTCTTGCAGGTGGGGTGTTGGCGGGGAGAGTCACGCATTGGGTCTGCCCAGGGGTTTCAAAGTTCTCTGAGCCACAGTGCCTGTAGTTGAGTGCTGACTCAGACCAAATCAAGATGAAGGCACGCGTCTGTGTGGCTGCCCAGGGCCTCTGGCAGGCATCTCTGCCTCCCCCACGGGTGCATAGGCTTCTGGCAGCTTCTCTGAACTGCTCTCCCTGCCGGCAACTCCCACCGCCCTCCTCCATGCCCACACCAAAATTACTCAACAGTCAGGACTAAAGAAAGGCACAGGGAGGTCAAGACTGGTGCCATAGATCGGAAAGGGAGACACGAGATCTTTTACTCTTCTACTTGAATGGGTGCATTGTGCCAGCTCGGCCTGGCTCAGGACAGAACAAAAGACTTACAAGGAACAGTCTGAGCCAACAGTTCTCCTGGAGGTCAAGTGACCACCTAATAGAAGGACACTTTGCAGGATGGGGTATGTGGGAGGGGACTTAAAAGAGGCCCCGACAGATCGCTGTCCTCTCTGACTCAGGTGTGGGAGAAGAGCTAGTCACACTCACAACCACCAGCTCTGCAGACTTGCCTCACACCGCTCAACTTTGGGAGCCAGGGTATCACGTGATGGGGCACATGACTTCATGTCTTTGAGATTTGGTTTATTTTGGTGTGCCTTCTGGTAGTGTGAGCATGACAGTTCACTGTGTGGACCTGGGGATATGGGGTTTCAGGGGCTCTGGGGGCCATCAAGGTGGCAACTGCCAGAGCTTGGGTCAAGGATCAAACTCAGGGCCTTGTGTGTACAAAACATGCATCCCAGCCCTTTAAGCCATCTTCCCAGCCTCGAGTCTCAGTTTCTCTGTTTCAAAAGTGGGAATAAGAGCAAGTCCTGCCTTAGTTTCCATAAATGTGTTATGATTGACATGTGTTCCCACAGTTCAAATTCCTATGTTAAAGACCTAACCCCCCCTCCCAGCTCCTCAGAATGTGACTTTTCGCAGAAGAGAATTATTGCATATGTTATTCGTTGAGTCTCTTAGGATTAAGGTGGGCTCCTAAACCATACAACTTACAGTGGGGACACATTTGGGGCCGGGGAGAGGGCTCAAAGGGTGATTTTAATGATCTGGTTCCTCCCGCCTCATTTTCTCTGAAACATAATCATAGAAAAGGCAGAATGAGCATAAGTGAGATTCACTGAAACTCCCAAATTTGCCAGCCGCTGTTCTAAATGATCTTGTTACTATGCTAATTCATTCATCTTCATAAAATGGTGCATGAAGTCACACAAGGGGGATGAGACTGCAGTGTGTCGGTGAGGCTGAGTGAGGATGCTGAGCTGTGATCACACCTTATACTCCCTCCAGAGTCACCCAGCACCCAGTGGATAAGGCACTTGCCTTGCCCAGAGCCAACATGGAGTCAATCCTCAGCATCCCTTCCAAGTACTGCTAGGAGTGAATCTGAACCTCTTATAAGATTGGCCCTCCCGTTGATCATCGGTTTGCTCGAGCGGGCCCAGTAACGTCTCCATTGGAGACTTTGTTGTTACTGTGTTTGGCATATCGAATACTCTCGGTAGCTTGCCGGGCTCTCCAAGAGGGGCGGAGGAATCGAACTTGAATCTGCCATGCTGGCTACTGTGCAAGGCAAACGCCCTACCGCGGACAGCCAATCAGAGGGCAGAGGTGGGCCAGGTGCATAACCTGTATAGAGGAGGGATGAGTAACCTGTATGGGATGGGAGGATAGATAACCTGCATGGAGGGTGATGATCTATATGAATGGGGAAGGTAACCTGTGTGGGGGTGGTGATTATAGGGGAAGAATGACAGCCTGTATAAGTGGAGTTTTTCTAGGTTCCAGAGTTTTCCTTCCCTTTTTTGGTGAATATTCTTCCCAAAGGGTTTCCTTCACCTTTTCTAATGAACTGGGCTGGGGCCTTTTGGGCAGGAGACAAAGAAGAGTACATTTCCCGTGCCAAGGCCTGTCTGCCCACTGCTGTTCCCCACGCCCACCTCTACCAGCTGCTTCAGGATCTTCAGGTGACTTCTGAGGCTTTTGCCCTTTTAGACTTTTTCTCTCCTTGAATTTCGCCTTTTGGGGATTTTCTCTTGGTTGCTATTGCGCTTTTGCCTTTGAAAGAGAGTGGAGGTTGGAGGTGGTGTCAGGTGACTGCTGAGATCTTGGAGCCAGGATGCTGGCAAGGGGATGCATATAGAGGGGGGATGGATAACCTGTATGGGGGGATAGGGGGTTGATAACCTGATTGGGGGTGATGGTCTATCTAAAAAGGTTGGACGTGCTCCCCAGCAGTGCTCAGGTGGCCCAGTTCCCTGTGGTGCCCAGTGCCCACCAGTTGCTCGGTGCTGATTTGCTGTAACAGTCATGTAACTAGCACGTGTTCCCAAGACGGGTTTCCTTAGTGGTGCTGATGGAAATGAAAGGGACTCCTCCTGAGACCAGCTGCTAAGCTATCTTGTCCATGACAATGACAAAACGGATCTCAAATGTGATCTGCTTAGAGCTTTGTGGGCCATCCATTCCACTGCCCTGGGTAGACAACTTCTCTTTGCTGGGGCCCACCAGGCTTTGCAAATGGGGTTCTTGCTGCCTTTCTCATCCACTCTCCCTGAACTTTTGCTTGGATCCTGCAGTCCAGCCACATGGAGCAATCACGGGAGCCCCTATGGCAGGGGCTGTCCCACAAACAGGGGTGACAAAATGGACACCTGCACTCTCCGCAGCCGGAAAAGGATGGTGGAAATGGATGTTTCTGTCAACGCTGCCCAGATCACCTGGACCCGACTCGTGTCACATGAGAGTGGAGCCCCACTGCTTGCCAGAAGGAAGCAGGAACCACCTTGAGGACTGTTCCAGATGGTGCTCCCTTGGGAAGCCATTGAACCTCCCCAGCTTCAGAAAGAGAAGCAGAAACTATCAGAGCAGTCAAATTAGATCATTCCCATCCACTGCTGATTAATTTTTTAAAAAGATGAATAAAATATTTCACATGAAATGTTCTTACATTGCTTTTTGGTTATTACTGCCCCAGAATGATTTCTAATAGCTATGCTACAGGAAATTTTTAATGCAAAATGATGTCCTCTAACCACTGCACTGAAACACACAGTACACATCTGTTAGCTTGTGACTTACACAGGGCCCAGAGGAAACTGATGCTTTGGGGGGCTTCTTTACTTAGTAAACATTTATTAAGTACTTACTATGGGAATGACATTATGTTGGTACTAGTGAGGAGATATAGAGGCTAAGTCAAGGACCAGCCCTCAAGGGACTTGAAACTGTCATGAAACACACACACACACACACACACACACACACACACACACACACACACAGAGGCCTACATACATGCACAGGAAATACAACCAACACACCAATATATGCTCCCCCACTGTGATAACACAAAACAGAATTTGGGACTTCAGTGCAGGGAAGAACAAATTCTTACAGGAACACTAGGGAAATAGGAAGTATCTAATTTTGAGGAAAAATAGGAAGACAAAAGTGCCGTCTCATGAACTAGCTCTTAAGAAAAGAAGAGAAAGGGGCTGGAGAGATAGTCCAGGGGGTCAGGTGCTTGCCTTGCACAAGGCTGACCCAGGTTTGATTCCTGTCACTAGCCTGAGCCCCACCAGGAGTGATCTCCAGAGCCAGGAGCAAGCCCTGAACATTTTTTGATGTGCCTCAACACCCAAAAGCGAAAGCCTTTATTCGATTTCTCTAGTAAATTCATATTTTCTCTCCCACAAGAGAGCCATCCTGCATCTTCAAGGCAGGAGCGTAGGGTGGTGTTCCTGCTGCCCTGGCCCACATCCATGTGCTCTGGGTTGGGAAACCACTTCAGAGCTCAGGTTTCCCAGGGAAAGACCAATTGCACAGCCCGGGTGTGTGCCAGGGGCTCTAGGTGACCAGAATCTGGTCTGGCCCAGGGTCTTGATACGCCCTTTATGTTGTGCTTGATAGACATAGGGTGGTTCTTCTGTGAAGATATGACCTAATGTGTTCTGGAAAAACCTCCCAGTCCTCACAAATCTCACAATAAAGATAGTTAGGAGAGGGAGGTGATTGAAGACAGACTACTCCAAATATCTGTGACTTTGCTATGGACCTCGGCAGGAATCGGGAGAGAGGGAGGAGGGCTGGAGAGAAAGAGGGAGATAGAGGGAGAGGAGGGGACGGAGAGAGGGCGAAGGAGTGAGAGAGAGAGGGAGAGGGTGGGGGGGAGAGAGAGAGGACAGGCAGCTCAGGGTCACCAAGCACTTCTGGAGATACTGAAGAGGCACAGATCAATCGTACTTGACTCTGTGCAGTGGGAACAGAAGAAAGGCAACTTGGGCAGTGATGGCCAGATGGGTTCTCTGGAGAGGGTGTCCCAGGTGCAGGAGTTTATTTAAAGTTGAAAACGAAGAACCGAGAGCACAATGAACCGTTGCTTCTTAAGGTGGCATTTCTCTGTGCTCTGTCAGTTCTCCTTGCCTGGGGGCAAAATGCGTGAGAACCGACACAACTGCAAATCATAGTGCTATCATTCCCCTGTTCCCAACCACTGACAAGCAACTTCTAAGGAGCAGTCCGCAGCAGACAATCCTATGTCATTGAAACACCAAGGAAATAAGAGATCTGAGATGCCGATCTCTCTTAAAAGAATGTTTAATCAATTTTAATTCGATTTCGATTTAAAGTAAAGTAGAAGCCGGTGTCTTATTTTTAAAATGTACAATTGCATATAATTTGAGGGAAATTAATTATACTTATACAAATATAACATATATAATAGATACAAATACAATATAACTGCTCTGTAGCACTGTCCTCCCGTTGTTCATTGATTTGTTCGAGCGGGTCCAGTTACGTGTCCATGGTGAGACTTGTTGTGATTGTGTTTGGCCTATCAGATATGTCACAGGTAACTGGCCAGGCTTTGCCGTGTGGGCAAGATACTCTCGGTGGCTTGCCAGGCTCTCTGAGAGGGGAGGAGGAATCGAACTCAGGTCGGCTGTGTCAGCTGGGTGTAACGCCCTACCCCCTGTGCTATCGCTAGCTTATGAATGAAAATCTTCTTGTCTTTTGTTGATGAAATACATTTTTTATTTTCAAAAATATTTAATGTTTAGACTTTATTATATACCTAGAAAATGCCCATCTCTTCTAGGCAACTTGCCTGGTTCCAGAAGTCCATGAGGGTAACAGAACCCTACTAATGCTGATCGGGCATGTTCCGTGTGCCAACATGAATACCTGCAGGGTCCTGTTCATTCCTGACTGGGGTGCTCTGTCATTGGAGCACTGTCATCAAGCTATTTTCTGTGGGGTTACAAGATTTAATTTAAATAACTCTCAGAGAGGAAGCTGCATTCGGGCCTCAAACTTAGGAGTCTTCCTTTTAAGACTGTGTTCCTGGGAGCTGTGCATGTAGCTGGAAAAAGTTCCAGGTTATCAGGAGCCACCAGCTCACATGGTCCCCTCAGCACCTTCCCTACAGGCCTGCCAGGCTCTGTTTCTGGAACATGCTTTTTGGACCTGCTACACAGCATGCAGAACACTCCTGGGCCACACAGAGTGCTCTTTGTTTGATGCAAATATTTCTGTATTAAGTGTTCTCTGCTCTGTGCCTCCTTCTCAGATCCTAACCGAACAGAAAGTTTCCACAATTCTGTAGATTAGCAGCCCTATTCCACCACTGTAGGACAATAAATGGTTAAAATACTGAACTTACATTAAACTACAAATGGTGTAATCAATCTGCTGTCCTATTTTTAAATAAAACATACCAAGATTATTGTTTGAGTAAATTAAGTAAATATTCAAGGAAAGCAAACATATGACTTTGATCAAAGACCGACAAAGCACAAGATATTTAAGGGATGCAAAACTTGGGCTGCCACATATGGTCCCCCAAGCACCACCAGAAGTGGCCCCTGAGTATAGAGTCGGGAGTAAGCCCTGAGCACCACTGGGTATGCCCCAACCCTCCAATAAAAGAATGCTGAAGTTGAAGATGTTTATCGTATTCAGAAAGTTTTTCTCTCTTTTTCCTATAAAAGGAGAAACATAATTATTTCTAGATAGTCTGTGCAACACGTCATTTTGTTTCAAGGCAAAATTAAATAATCACTTTCTCAATATTGATTAGTGCAGGCTTTATGTTTCTGAGAAGCTTGGATTATTCCACTATCAACTTTTTCCACTGAAGAATCCAAGGTCTAAGAACATGTTTTTTCATGTGGACAACCTCTTCTCTCTTTGGGGATAAATCAAGGTCAGCTTTTTTTTTTTTTTTAACTTAGTTTGCTTCCACTTGCATGGTCAGTGCTGTTTTATCCTTAGTAAGGTAAAGGTAAAGGTAAAGGCCCTCCCGTTGATCATCGATTTGCTCGAGCGGGCCCAGTAACGTCTCCACTGGAGACTTTGTTGTTACTGTGTCTGGCATATCGAATACGTCACGGGGAGCTTGCCAGGCTCTGCTGTGCGGGCGAGATACTCTGGGTAGCTTACTGGGCTCTCTGAGGGGGACGGAGGAATCAAACCCGGGTTGGCCATGTGCAAAGGAAATGCTCTACCCACTGTGCTATCGCTCCATATTACATATTATAACATAACATATGACATATTATAACATAATTATGTATTATATATCTACAAAGAATACATTATATTATGTGTTGTATATTATCATATATTCTATCTCTATATTTTATAGGCCCTCCCGTTGATCATAGATTTGCTCGAGCGGACCCAGTAACGTCTCCACTGGAGACTTTGTTGTTACTGTGTCTGGCATATCGAATACGTCATGGGGAGCTTGCCGGGCTCTCCGAGAGGGCGGAGGAATCGAACTCGGGTCGGCCATGTTGGCTGCGTGCAAGGCAAACACCCTACCGCTGTGCTATCGCTCCAGCCCGAATATTTGAGAGATAGACCATTAAAAGCTGTTCATAATTGGGTTTTGGTCATACAATGATCCAGCGCCTATCCCTCCACCAGTATCCATTTTCCACCATCAATGTCCCTTGTTTCCCTCCCACCATCCCCCAACACCCCACCAACACCACCCTCAGACTCCCTCTACGGGAGGCATTTTCCTTCTTACTCTCTCTCTCTCTCCTTTTTCTTTTGTGCATTATGGTTTGTGATACAGGTACTAAGAGGTCATGGTGTTCGTTCAGAGCATTCAGTATTTTTACTGGGACGGTAAGACTAGAGTAACTTTCTAACTGGGTGGTAGCTTTGGGATGTGGATGTGACTGCTGAGGCTTCTAAAAGTACAGGGAGGCGGGGGAAGTAGCTTATCCCTACCCCAAGAAAACCTGGAGATTTCAGTCGCAAAACCCGCATACCAGAATTTTCAGCAGATTATGTCTCAGTGAAGTCAGTCCTAAGATGGTGGAGTCAACTGAGAGTATGACAGCGATTTTGGATTATGGAAGAAGCAGTTGCTGGGGGCACTAGCCCAACCCGCCCTCCTCTAATTTCCCCAGTCTGTTTAGTCTTGCGCAAGTCTGAGATTAACTGTGGCTTTTGATCTCTTTCAAGATTTATTTATGGGTCTTCGAAGCAAGGCTGGTAGAGAGAGATTACCTGGTGGTGCTGGAGTTGGTTCGTGTGGGTGACTGTCAGTTCTTCCGGAAGTATTGGGAAGTGGGACAAGGTAGCCCATCTCAACTCCTAGAAAGCCTGAAGATTTCAGTCACAAACCCACATACCTGAATTTTCAGCAGATTATATCTTGGTGAGGTCCATTTTGAGATGGTGGAATCAAGCTGAAGGTATGTGGTTTTTTTGGATTGTGGAAGCAAGCGGATGCTGGAGGCTTTGCTTGGGCAGTCTCCAGGCTGACCCGCTTCCCTCTGGTTTATCCTAGTCTCCTCGGCCATGTGCGGATCTGAGATTAACTGAGGCTTTTGAAATCTTTTGAGATTTATTTATGGGTCTCTGAAATAAGGCCAATAAATAGCTGAGCTGGAGGTGGTTTGTGTGTGAGGCTCCCACATACCTAACTTTTGGCCATTTAATTTCTTGGTAAACTTGGTTCCAAGTTGTTTGGGTCCAGCCAAAGGCACAGTGGCAAATTTGGGGTATCAGGAAGCCCGGCAAGCTACCGAGAGTATCTTGCCGGCATGGCAAAGCCTGGCAAGCTCCTCGTGACATATTCGATATGCCAAACACAGTAACAAGTCTCACAATGTTATTGGGCCTGCTCGAGCAAATCAGTGAACAACGGGAGGACAATGACAGTGACAGTGACAGTGACAGGAAGCCTGAAGGTTGCTGATGCACTTGCCCAGCAGGTATAGGTTGACCTGCTGGAGGCACCATACCCTCCAGGTCAGCTTTGTTTAGGGATTTGAGAGCAAGAGAATCAAGAATGCTGAGTGGAGGGCCAAAGATGAACTTGGCCAAGTGGAGAAGCTGTTCCACGGAGCTCAGGGAGTGCATGTGAATCAGAGCATGACTGAGAGTTGCCTGCTCAGGAAAGGGATCTTAATCAATGGTGCCTAACAACCTGTCATCTTGATAATCAGGCCAAGACACCCTCTTTCTTTTCAAGCGCTCACTGAGAATTGTGGCACAGGCCCAGAATTACCTTGGTCTGGGTCCCAATGTCTCAGAACTAGGAAATCCAACTGCCCCTTGCATGCCACCATCTGTTGATTGATTGACAGGGGTGCTCGAGAATCTTGTGTGGGAAAGTCTTGCCTCCAGACCAAGCACTCAAATGCCACCATAATGAATAGTTTCTTTTCTTTCCTTTTTTGGGGAAGTGGAGTCACATCTGACAATACTCAGGAGTTACTTTTGACTCTGTGGTCAGGAATTACTCCTGGTGGTGCTTGGGGGGGCCATATGGGCTGCTGGGAATTAAACTCAGGTTGGGCACACGCAAGGCAAGCACCTTACCCATTGTATTACTCTCATCTCAACCATAATGAATGGTTTCTAAGTGAATCCCTTTTGTTAGGCTAGCAGTGACATGTGAAAAGGGGCTTTGACCAGAGTTACAAGTGACCAGAGTCTGCAGTCAATTTTATAGAGGAACGGTGACAGTGTGTGCAGGCACACACTGTATCATGCAGGGCTTGAGCTCACACTTTGGAAAGGATATGGCTGAACATGAAGATTGGGGACAGTTTCTCTGAAGTGATGCTATTGCCATCCAAGCTGGAGAAGACTCTGGTGCACCATGGTGTTGCTAACTTCCTTGGAGCTACTTAGAGAAGTCAGCCCCTCCTGTGAAGCCCCTGCAGTGTCTCCAGGCATGTCGCCCTAGTGGGGATCCATGTATGCAGGAGAAATGGGATCAGGTTATAATGAGATCACAAATGTGTCTTCTGAAGACTAGCTATAGGAATTGGGTTGTTTTAAAGACAACTGTAGTGATGATGGTTTGAAAAGGAGTAGGTGTGTCTGGCCTAGCCTCCATCACTCTATAAAATTATTAGCCAGTAATTATTAGCTAGTATTTGAAGGTATCTGGCAGATTAGATTTAGGTTTTGAACCCATAGAACCTCCCCTCTCACCACCCCGTGCTCCCTGTACAGGCTTGAGGCTGTTGTTTTCCGTCCCTGGCTCTTGGTACAAGCAGTGCTAGGGAACCACTTACAAAGACAAGTGGGGGACGGAGATTCAGATACCCCAGTAGTGGAAAGTCCCCTTCAAGCAGATAGAGATCCCACTTTGTAATCTGATTTTCCCTGGGATTTGTCCTGAGCTGCCTTTGTCATGGTTGCACATTCTGTTTATGTTCCTGAAGCTTTTGTCAACATTACAGTGATAACTGATATTTACAGAGTGCATGACCTCATCTTTCTCATCTCATCCCTAAAACAAAAATAACCTTAGCACATAGGATTCCTACTTTATTCTCAGTTGGGGAAAGTGAGGGCCTACTGCTGAATAATTCATTTTAGGTCTTAGCCCTGAGAAATCAAATCAGGGCTAATTCCAGTTTGAGACACTCTCATCCATGGTCTTAGTCAAACCCAGCTCTACAGACTGGGGTCCCATCCAGTTTGCAGGGCCATGTTTTGTATGGGCTCATCCCATGGAAGGAGAACACTTCCAGCTTCACATAGATTGGACTCAGATTCTGGCAGGATAATTGAAAGGGTGGAAACATAGAGCCCTGATAAACGGAGACTTTTCCTGACTCCATGTTTGAGTGCCCAGCAAAGTCATTCCACTTCACTCATAAGCTGCTTTATTTATAACTTCCCCCAACTGTCCATGAAGCACATATTAGCATTTCATCTGGCACTAGTTGGACAAGAAAAAAGGCAACCCAAGGTTGATTTCTAGTCCTTTTCCTACTTATAGCTTTATTCCTTGTTCCTCCTTCTTAGAGTTGAGGAAAAAGATTTCCAGAGGTTCCTTCAGTTTCATAACTGGCCCCATTGTGTTAAATAACGGACACACTTCAAAGCCTTTGTGAACCTCCCACAGGTGTCTGTACAGATGGAAAGCCTGGGCTGTCCCCTCACCGGTGCAACCTGGGCTGCGGTTTTTGGGTGAGATGCACTTCCTGGTCTGACGGGCTGTCTTGTCCCACAGCACATCACTTTCCTCTCTGCTCCTGCTCACCCTTCATCTCACCTGTCACCCTCACTTTTCCTTTTCACTCCTCCACCTCACTTTTCCTGCTCACTGATCCAGCTCCTGCCCTGTCACAGACGAGGGCATGGACCCTGCCCTGTGACAGCATGGTCATTTCTGGAAAGGATGGAACAAAGACATGGAGTTTCTTTCCTTTTTTTGGGGGGGTCACACCCGGCGATGCACAGGGGTGACTCCTGGCTCTTCATTCAGGAATTACCCCTGGTGGTGCTCGGGGGACCAGATGGGATGCTGGGAATCAAACCTGGTTCAGCCGTGTGCAAGGCAAATGCCCTACCCGCTGTGCTATCAATCCAGCCCCAAGACAAGGAATTTCTGTACCGTACTTGACCACCTCCCTCCTCTCCCCTCTCCCCGCCTCACCGACAACCCGGCATTCTCTTCCTGCAAATGCCTTCCCAGGGCAGGGAACCGGAGGAGCTAGCAGCTCTGCCATGCAGCCCATTCCTCCTTCCAGGTCAGACACCATCTTCACAGAGCCGTTGTAAGGCCCAAAGAAACAAACGATGCTTTACTCAAATGTCCAACAGCAGATGAATGGATAAAGACATTGTGGTACATAGAAACAATGGGATATTGTGTGGCCACAAGAGAAAATAAAGTCATGGAGTTAACAGCAACTTGGATGGAGGTATTCACATGGAGTGACATGATCCAGAGACAGACAGAATGATCTCACTCTCCTATATAGAGAAACAAACAAATCTATCCATCTATCTATAGAGAGAGGGAGAGAGGGAGAGAGACAAATCAAAGATGTGGACAAAACTGATCTATAATAAACTATAAACTTCAGGTGCTAGATACAGACCTGAGAGTGCCAGGTTTGGAGGGAGTATGTTGTCACGAAGTAATACGAAAATGTAGGTGGAGGATCTGAAGTACATGGGTGGTGCTAAGGGAAGGATTCAAAATCACAAAATCACAAATCATCCTGTTATTCGTCGATTGCCTCGAGCAGGCCCCAGTAACATCTCCTTCATCCTAGCCCTGAGATTATATTCAAGGCTCTTTAGGAGAATGAGACCCTTCATTGTTACTGGTATTTGGCATATTGGGTACGCCACGGGGAGTTTGCCAGACTCTGCCCTGTGGGCAGGCTACATTCGGTAGCCTGCCAGTTTGTCAAAGTAGGAATGAAATGTCATAATAAGATGTCGCGCGGCCGCGAATGCGACCGCACGGTTCCAGGAGCTGATTTTTATAGTCTCTGAGTCTTGGCCGCTGATGGGATTACACGGCGCCAGGGGGCCAGTTGGTGGGACTGCACCAGCTCCCGGAGAACAGTGCAGTCTCCTGCCCCCGCGCCTGGCTATTCCTCGCTGGGGCCCCTTGGAGGGGAGTGGGTTGAGCTTTCCTCCCCGCCATGACCAGGGCCCCGGCAGGTGAAGACCTCCAGGACCAGCCACCACCATGCTGAGACTACTCTCCGCACACCTGAAGGTACCGGCAGAGGGACAAAGCCACGTGGGTTCCGGGGCCGAGATCTCCAAGCCTACTCAGATTGGAGTCGAGCATCCTCCACCCAGATCCTCCAAGGGAAGGATTAGTGTGCACCAAAACCATTAACTGTCAAGTAGCAGAGAATGGGAGGAGAGGTGGGAGGGAAGGCAAGTCAGATGGGAGGTCACAGGGACAGGAGTGAGGTCGTGGGCACTTCCTAGGTTGGGGGAGGTGTGCAGTAACTTTGTAATCCCAAAGTCTGAACACCATTATAGTCCTACCACCTTAGCTATCATGAATTTTTAAAAATGAAATGAAAAGGGAAAAAAACTGGGCTCAGAGAGATAGTATGGTGGGTAGGCTGCCTACTTCATATGCAGACAACTTGGGTTTGATCGTTGGCGTCCCATATGGTCTCCTCAAGCTACATTAGGAGTGATCCCTGAGTGCAGAACAAGTAACAGGGTCTTTCTCCACTCTCTAGCTCCAGGGGAGACTGGGGGGAGACCTGAATGTTTTATGTTTTAGACTGCTAGCACACGCAGGTACCAAACCTAGTCAAAGCTTCAGATAGGACCCTAAAACACTGATCTGAATATAGAAAGTGAAGATTGCATGCACATTCCCCAAGAATGTGAAGATCTGCTCAGGAAGAGTTTACATAAATATGTGGCTTCTTCACCCACTTTGTTGCTCCATTTTTGGCTCCCTTCCTTCTCTCCCATCTATCCTAAACTGGTCAGCTCTAACCACAGGTCCATGGCTAGTCCACAAGTGCAGAAAGTTTGGAAATCTCTGGTCTCCTACGGAGGATGTAATAGCCAGTCCCTGGACTAGTATGAAGACAAGTGCAGTCTGCAGGTGTCAGAAGGCCAAAGGACACTGCCCTAAACTACAGTGATCCCTAAATCTGTTGGATTATTTCTTGCTTCTCTGTTTTGTTCACACTGTTTCTCTGGTTTTTACAACATGGAAGGAATGTTTATTTATGAATGTTCCACCTTAGAGAGTGTTCCCAGGGAGAGTAGAGATCAGAGTATTTAAACGTTTCTAAATGAATGAATACATTAGTTTTACTCTTACTAAAGGGAACCAATACAGAGTTAGCATGTATAATGGCATCCTATTTTTCTTTTTTTTTTTTGGTCATACCTGGTGGTAATCAGGGCTTATTCCTGGTTCTGTGTTCAGGGATCACTTCTAGAAGGGCATGGAGGGCCATATGGGGTGCTGGGAATCAAATTCAGGTCAGATGTTTGCAAGGCAAATGCTCTACCCACTGTACTATTTCTCTGGCCTCCTATTTCCCTTTTCTAAAGTAAAAGAAGTCTTTAAAAATGAGGTTGTGGCTGGGAGGTTGTACAGTGGGTAGGGTGACTGTCTAGCATGCATTAAACTCTGGTTCCATTCCCAGCACACATGGTACCCTAAAACATCTCTGGATGCAGCACTGGAGGCCTGGGGCATTGCAGGGTATGGCTCTGGAGGTCCCCAACATTGCCCGGATGACTCATGTCATCTCTGGAACCTCAGGGTCTGAGAAGCTTCACATCCTTGAATCCCTGCATTGAACCTTTGGTCAGGTTGGCCAAGAACCACCAGTGGGAACCCCAGACCTTTTGATAACCACGTGGAAGGCCAAAAAGAAAATGTGTTGCTTGAAATCTTGCTGCTGTTATGAATTATAACCTTGGAGGGCTAGACAGAGGTTGAGAAATAGGATAAATGCTGACAGGGTGGGCTCAGTAAGGATAATCGATAACAGCTGTGCTTGATTGCTTGTTAAATTGGGTTCTGCCAGTCATTTCTCTCCCCAGATGACATGCAAAATAGAGGCGACTTGCTCTGAGTAAAAAGAAATTTGTAGGAAATGAAAACTTAACATCCCAGCACTAGTGCCTACTATCTATCCATAAAACGTCAGTTCACCCTAAATGTTTAAAATGCTGAATAAAACACAACAACCCCCCCCCCCCACACACACACAAATGTATCTATCTGAACACTCTGTTTTAGCTGGCAAGGAAAAGAAAATATTGGACTAGAGCAATAGTTCTGTACTAGGGTGCTTGCCTTGTACTTGGCTGACCCCGGGTTGATACCTGGCACTTCATATGGTCTCCCAAGTCCACTAGGAGTGACCCCTGAGTGCAGAGCCAGGAGTAAGCCCTTAGTGTTGCCAGGAGTGGGACCAAAAGGAAAGAGAGAGAGTGAGAGAGAGAGAAAGAGAGAGAAAGAGCACCGAGAAATACAGAGGTAAGAAAATACAAGAAATGGAAAAAAAAGGAAACGTTTTCAGAGATAGAAAATGAAGAAATATGTATTCAGACAGGTAAGACACTGAACCCAGTGACTATGCATGCCAGAACCAAAGCTTCCTTCTTAAGAGCTATGTGAATGCCAAAAGCTAAGGGATATACCAAAGATAGAGACTCTGACTGGACACTCATACAAGCTGGGGCCTTCTCCCTCAATCAACCAAGAGTCCACCATCTCATTCAGTCTTGGTTCTGGAGAAATAGAAAGTAAAAAACCTCCGTTGCAATGACATTTGCCAGCCAGTCATTAGTAGACCTGCGATTCAAGGTCTATTTCACAGAGCCTCTGGTTCTCAAGAAGCCTACACCAGGAAATAAATGGGAAGGATAGTTGGTAAAGGCTCTATGCTTGAAACGAGAGCAACTGTCCTCTAAGAATTTTAGCTAGCAGACTCTCTTGACATAAAAATACAACAACAACAATCACAATGATGGTCACAGAGAATATAGGAAAAGGATGTCATGAACTAGACTTGATAAAAATAAGTAGCAATGGGCTGGGAAAGGATTCAAAGGGATGGGACGTCACCATATATTCTTTGGAACTCTTGGTGGGCACTGGGCCTCTTCCCCCAGAACCACTGGGGACCTCCCATTTAAATAGAGAAATGAAAAAAACAAGCAGCAGAAATGAAAGGGCTTTAGCTACTGAAACAGCAGTGTGCTTTGGGGTAGAGGTTTTGAATCTTGCATGTATGAGTGCCCTGGTTTCACTCTCAGGGTTGGGGGTGAGGTGGGGAGTTTTGGGATAATGAATGCCTTTGTTACAGAAGCGAGACTTTTAAATATGTTAAGTTATATTAATATATATTACGATTCTTAATGAGAAGCTAGAATGCTGGACTAATTACCAAAAGTCACCATGGATTTGAAAGATAACTAAATAGAACAGCTAGAAATGAGAAATCATTGAAATCAGATCTCACCAAACAAATTACAGAGTAGACATGCTACAATTGACTTAATTCAGCAGAAGCGTTGAAGAAATATACCTGATGAAACACAGAAGCAAAGAAGTGAAAAATGAACAACGTAACAGGGACCAGGCATATAGCTCAGTGGTAGAACATAAGACTTAGACGTTTGAGGCCCAAGGGTTTTTACCTGGAATTGAAATCTAATATGTGATGTACAAGAGAAAGTAATACATGTGATGACCAAAATAAGACATCATAATAATTAATCAGAGGTTCAGAAAGAGGGACAAGAGATTGAGGGAAGGTAAAGAGAAAAGATTCTTTTTAGTATTTATTAAAGATCCCAATCTTCAGGTTGAAGAAATTCAATGAATCTCAAGTAGGGTTAATAAAAAGAAAATTCTTTTCTTTCTGACACTTCTTAGACAAACGGAATAAGAACAAACACCAAAAAAGATACTGAGAATAGTAAGAGAAAAAAGACAGACACCTAGAAAGTATCAAAGTAATAGCTTACTTTCCAAGTAACAGGAAAACATTTTTAAAAGCTAGAATTATATATCTTTAAAATGCTAAAAGAAAAGGAAATTCAGAAGTACAGGAAACAGGAAATGCTGTGAAGTACATGCAACAACCATCCAGTAGGTCTTACGGATGCCAATCAGATCTGGAAGGATAATATGGAACCCACCATAAGATTCATGTTCATTGATATCAAGATGATAGATTATACAAACTCAAACATTTGATTTATACTTTCACCTAGGGTAGATCAGTCTTCATGGACATCCTGAGATTTTGTTTCAGACATTCTGAGCAAGTTGGAGAAATAAGCCACATATAAAGCTTTGCTTTCAGGAGAACAAGTATCTGACAGCTTAAAAGGTAGAACAGAATATATCCCAGAGAGGCAAAAAAGTATAGTCAAAGTGACATCTGCAATTGTCTGTTTATTGCAGCACTCTTTACAATAGCCAGAATCTGGAAAAAAACCTGAGTGCCCGAGAACAGATGACTGGTTAAAGAAACTTTGGTACATTTACACAATGGAGTACTATGTAGCTGTTAGAAAAGAGGAAGTCACGAAATTTACATACAAGTGGTACTACATGGAAAGTATCATGTTATGCAAAATGACTCAGAAAGAAAGGGATAGACATAGATTGCATTCATCTGGGGAACATAAAGTAACAAAATAGGAAACTAACACCCAAGAGTGGCTGAGATTAGTACCAGGAATTTTACTCCATAACTTGGAGGCCAACCACACATACTAGGGGAAAAGGGAGCTCAGATAAAGAGGGGAACACCAAATAAAGGTGTTGGGAGGACCCTCCCAGGATGGGAGAAGCATGCTGAAAGTAGACTATAGACCAAACATGATTGCCACTCAATGTTTCTTTTGCAAACCACAACACCCAAAAGGAGAGAACAGAGGGGAATGCCCTGCCACAGTGGAAGGGTGGGGTGGGGGGGTGGGGGGTGGGAGAGATACTGGGATCCGTGGTGGTGGGAAATGGGCACTGGTGGAGGGGTGGGTACTTGATCATTGTATAATTGAAACCCAAGCACAAAAATGTGCAAGCCTCCAACTGTACCTCATGATGTCTCACTATTAAAAAAATTTCTAATAATAAAAAAAAAAGGTAGAACAAAGAAATCTTGAGTGAGCCAGTTTCAGTGGGCAGTTCACCAGGCCCACAGAGCTTGCTTAACCTTGGCACTGGTCAAGCTAGGTTGGAACTCATGCTTTCCACCCATTCCAGTCTGTTCTTAAAGGGACCAGAGATTAAAAGCCAAGGCACAAAGCTCTTAGCAAGAACTTTACAACCAATCAAAGGGAAAGGAAGTAGATTTAAAAAAAAAAAACTTTTAACTCGAGTATCCACTTCTTATTTTATAACTAAGTACTTTTATTATAGGTTTTTTTGTTTCGGTTGTTTTTGTGTTGTTTGGGTTTAGGGCCACACGTGGCAATGTTTAGAACTTCTGGTTTTGCATTTAGGGGTCACTCCTGATGTGGCTTCGGGGACCATATATGGTGCTTGTGATTGAACCCACAACAATTGTGTATTCGGCAAACACCTTACCCACTGTACCATTTCTCTGGTCCAAAATTATTTCTGTAGTTCTAATGTGCGTGTGCGTGTGTGTGTGTGTTGTGTGTGTGTGCATGTGCGTGCATGTGCCGTGCATGCCACACTCAGCTCTGCTCAGTGTTAACTATGGCTCTGTGCTTGGGACATGCGGGGGAGGGGTGGAAGATGTCACTCGACCATATGCAGTGCCAGAGATTCAGTGCCAGGATTAAATCTGACTTAGTACTTACTATTTTTCAGATAGCATGCTGGTTGTTGGGGGTATGGGTGGACCCCAATACAATCATCTTTGGAATGCCTAGGATGTTATTTCTGAGCTCTAGGGGGAAATATTTGGAGACCAGTAATGGAAATGCCTTTTACATTTGGTGCTTCTCTTAATGACATATATAATCTCTGTTAGGTAGTAGCTAGGACAATAGCAAACACACTTAAAATGTTAGATCCCTTTCCTGGTGCTAAGAGGTCACATCAAGAAACAGGGTGACTATGTATTTCAAGACCAAGGAGATGGAGGGTAGAAAAGTTATAGGAAGAAAGTCTCTTCAAAGACACATAAAGGTAGAGATTTTTATGCACCTAAAACCCTACTGGGCCTGAGAGTAAGACCTCCCTGATTTTCCTTGGTTTTTGAACTTGTTAGTTTTGCCTACCTTGAATCAAGACAGAGATGAGAGATGAGAAAAAGAATGAAGACTAATGGTACCCTCGAGTTGTTTAAGCCAAGTCATATCTTTACATAGATATAGGAAGTTCAGATGAAAAGCCAGATTTGGGGGACTAACTCCCAAAGGGCAAGAGTGCATGCAAAAGGCTAGGGTTTGATTCCAGGAATCAATGGTTCCCTGGGAATGAACCCTGGGAATAGCCTTGTCAGATATGGTCCAACACCACAAATAGAAAAGAAAACAAACCAGGTTTACTAGCTCTATATTAACAATATTTTTAAGTTTCTCCTTCCTTAATCTAGACATATCTTGCCCAAGCCAAGGACAGAAGCAATTTTCTCATTTTCATCTCATGTATCAGTTCAGGTGGTCATCATTCAAGGGTCAAGGAGGTTGTGGTGGTGTAGACAGACAGGGATCTAGGGAAAAAAGGCTGGAATGATGGAGGATCTGGAAACCTCCTCCCACTCAGGAAAGTCTGATAAATTTTCCTAGAAAAGGTTTTCCAGCCTACTGGCAGCACAGTCAGAATCTAGGAGGGATGTAGGGAGGGTACTTCAGTTATAGATCACATAGCTGATGACCTGGTCTGTGTCCCCAAACAAACCAGTCACCCCCAAATACATCAGGGGTGGCCCTCATAGAAGCAATGGCAGCAAACAGGGCAACATATCTACATGGGATGGAGAGATGTGGGTAGTGTCCAAGTGACATTTCTTGTGAAATATGGCTGCTGTGTTCAGAAGTGATTTCTGGTGGAGGGAGCTATTTCTTTTTCTCCCAAAAAGGAGCAATGTGTCTTGACAATCACCAGGTGTACTGTTTCCAGGTTCGAGGTCTGACAGTTTGGCTTCATAATTCTTTGCATTTCTGAGATACTTTCATGGAGAGAGAATAAAGTCGTTGAAATTCTACAGCCCTGTTGAACCAGAGGCATGTAACTCCCGTGTGGTTTGCGGAGGAAGGGGTGTTGAATAGCTGGATGGAATATCTTTGGGAGTTGGGGTCAGCGTCATTAGTTTCAGTCAAAGCCCTAACTAGTAACAGCAACTTCTTTCTTGCCTTGGTAGCAAAGTAAAGGGAGGTACAAGTTTATTCTTAACTTTCCCATTCTTTTCCATGTGATTTTGTAATTCCATGTGTTGTGTTGGGACCAGGAATTAGAAAAATAAAGTGATGACTTAGTGCCCAGGAGCAGAGAGGATTGACTAGGTGATAGAACACAGAGAACCAGAGAACAGGAAGGTAGAAGTCGTCCATCTCTGCTTCTAGTATCTGGCACTGTGTTTGTTCTGAGTCTCTCCCTATAGTCACTGGGGCCCTGGAGTTCAGAGCTCATCAGTGACACAGGTGCGGGCCAAGCCCCCAGTACCAACCCTGCATCTGCCTTGCCTCCAGGCCCTTCCAGACAGGCATTTTATTTTAATATTTGGCTGCCAAGATTTCTGGGCCTCCTTGCAAATCCTTAAAGAAAGGACCTTTTCCTAGCCACTTTAACTGATTACACAGTATTATCAAGGCCGTATAATTTAATCGTTTTTCCAGGCACTTGAGTAACTGGGGGGCAATTCCTTGACTTATATTCTGCAGGATGGAGCTCCCAAGAAGACTCCATATTCTTTCAGCTCACTGGTGAGACTCCTCAGTCTTTCCCTCTAGCTTTGTTCTAGGCAGTTTCTAAGTGCAAATGGCAAATACATACGTGTGTATATAGAAACTTTTCCCATGTCCTTGATGTAACCCCACACCTTTCTCTGTCATGACACTTGTCACATCCTATTGAAATGATCTGTTTACACAGTTGCCTCTCCCTTCATTTCCTCTCTGGTGCTATTTCTGTAATAGGATGTTAAATTTAAAGTTTTATCTGAGGTTCCAAGATACAATAGTTACTGTGTGCCTGGGAAGATGCCTTTTCACTTTGTGTAGTATACACAGGGGTCTTTGACACCCTTTCAGCATTCTTACCCACCACCACCAGTAAAATGATATAAAAAGGCTCAGAGTGGTGAGAGATTTGTATTTTTTTTTTGTCATTTTGGAAGTCCTTTATTGTAAAGATCATTCTTTTGTCTGATGACAAACAGCAGTCATATTCTGAGTGATTATTCTGGACCTCCACGTTGGATAAATTCCATTTCTTCTTGAGAAACAAGTTTCCTTCTGTACTTCTGAGGTAATGTTTTGATCATTTCTGCAGCATCTGGTGGGCCCTGGTGCATCAGCCAATCTGGTGCTTTACTTCCCTTAGAATGCTGTGACATTGAAGAAGAGTGAGAAGGTAGCCCTGCTGATCCCAAAGCTTCAGACACATTGGGTTTAGGATAGTCTCTTCTGTCAAAAAACCTTATTAATGGAGTATGTGGCTTGACTACCTGAACGACCCTGCTGGCAGATGCCATCTTGCTACCCATCATAACCCCCGAGAAGCTGTTGTTATTTCTTTGGAGAAAAAAAAGTTGTTTGCTTGTGTGTGTGTGTATGTGATAGAGAGAGAAACAGAAACAAAGGCAGAGACAGAGACAGAGGAGACAGACAGAGACAGAGAACAGAGAGAGACAGAGAGAACACCATTGTATTTGGAGGTCACTGCTCTGCTATGAAGTAAGGAATATGTGGGTATCCCAGCAGGATGGACACCCAAGATATCCTGGTGTCATGCTAGAATCTCATCTATGGAAATATATGGGGAGGAGACAAGAGCCCTGAGAGTCATGTATCCGGTGACCTCAGCACTCGGGACTGAGGGACAGCAGCCACTAAAAGAAGACACTCTTCATGCATTTCCCATTTCCCTGATGGAATTCAGAGGGAGAGTAAATGAAATTCTACACTGATTCTAACTTACTAGTCCTTTTAGATCAATATAAAGGTCACTTTTAATCCCTTCAGTGTGATGCACAATTCCTGGCTCATCGTTCACAAGAGTTCTCTTGGCAGCAAGATGGCGTCTGCCAGCAGGGTCGTTCAGGTAGTCAAGCCACATAAATACTGATAAATATCTGATAAATACTGTTGCGAGTTGATCTGGTTTGGGCACACATTTTTTTACTCAACCAAAATTTGTCCATGAAGCAGCCCAGCTGAATGGCAGCCCATATTTTAATTTCAGGGCTATGTCTCTTCGAATGACACTTTGGGGCAGATTTTACGTGAACAACTAAAGTTAGCAACTACTTACAAATACATAGTTATTAGACATAAATAGATTTAAATAATCTCTTAGTTATTGTATATAAATAGTATCTAGTTCCAGAGACATGACCTTATTTGTAACTTATAGATTACCTAAATACCTTGCAGTTTTTTTCTACAATGTCACAAAGAAATATCAATATATGTTTAACTGAAAACAATAAATATCAAGGAAAACATTCAAAGGGTTACATGTGTAATGCACAGAAAGAACTTTGAAAACATAATCCTCTTTAAATGTTTATTTTTAGCCACTAAATTGAGCCTGTCCCTCTTTTTTCTTTTTGGGTCTCACCCTGTGATGCACAGAGGCTACTCCTGACTCTGCACTCAGGAATTACTCCTGTGGTGCTCGAGGGACCATATGGAATGCTGAGAATCGAACCCAGGTCGGCTGCATGCAAGGCAAACGCCCTACCTGCTGTGCTATCGCTCCAGCCCCCGAGTCAGTCCTTCTTTTAAATTTTCTCCAAATTATCTGTAGTCCACTTTTTGGCTTCCCTCAGAACCTCGAATCAAAATTCTCTCATCAGCAAATCAACTCTTATGTCTCCTTTCTCTTACACCCTTCATGTCATCTCTGCACAGATTATTCCACTTGACTAGTTATTACAAGTTGGAGGGTGGGGAGAATTTGCAAAAAACACCCAGATTGGAGCCTCCAGCTTGACCTCTGTCAAATTAGCAGGCCCAGCTCCATGTCTGCTGAACTGTGTGGTCATATTCATGGCCATGTGGCAGTTCTATCAAATCTCACACTGCTCGTAGTTACGCTTCTATTACTGAGTGAAGAAGGGCAGTGAAGGAAAAGAGCTACTACCAGCCTAGTCAGCTTCAAGGGGCCTAACCACAGAGATTCACATTTAGCACACAGTAGGAGCACAGAAGATCCAAGCAAATCCAACTGGGGACCATGCATAAAAGTCCAGGCAATGATGAAAGGACAGTATTAGTTTCAGGGAAGCCCAGGGGGGCATCACTAAGGACTCCCAGAAATGGACACTTCCCAGTGGGACACTTTCAGGTCATGCTAAGAAGCTGCCACCTGGGACTCACTTCTTCACAACTTTACCTTATGCTGGAGCGATAGCACAGTGGGTAGGGCGTTTGCCTTGCAAGCGGCCAACATGGCCGACCCAAGTTCGATTCCTCTGCCCGTCTCAGAGAGCCCGGCAAGCTACTGAGAGTATCTCGCCAGCACGGCAAAGCCTGGCAAGCTACCCGTGATGTATTCGATATGCCAAACACAGTAACAAGTGTCACAATGGAGACGTTACTGGGCCCACTCAAGCAAATCAATGAACAATGGGAGGACAGTGACAGTGACATCTACCTTATGAGTATAAAACTAGAAAACTAGCAGGATCCTTCAGCAGGCATTGTTAGAGTCTTCGGTTTTGCATACTTTCTGCACCAAAAGATGAAGATTTACATCCAGATAGCATGCTTCTCAGAATGGATAAATAGTGTGCTACGGCCAATACTGGTGAGACTATAACTAGTTATTTGATAAATTTATCCAAGCATTTTTATTGATTGTTGATTTTGTGGGGGGTGGGATGGGGGAGTGGCCCACACCGAGCACTTCTGAAGGCTGCAGCTGCCTCTGTGCTTGTGACACAGATTTCTGCTCCAGGGTCACTTTATAAGGTGCACTGGACACCAGCAATTATGGAGATTGAATCAGGGTTGGCTGCAGGCAAGGAGAGAGCTGTAACCTACCCGGTGCTATCTCTCTCAACCTGATCTAGTAAGTTGTCAATGAGAAGGTGTCAACTTAGAAATGAGAAAATAACCAGTTTTATTTTTAAAAGTTTTGGTTATGTTCAAGAGGTCTCAGTCTGCTAGTCTTCAACAGTTTAAGCATAGAAATTTAGGGAGATCTAGTTAAGGAAAAAAAGTCTGGACTTCAAAGTAGCTAGGTACTTAACAGCTCTGTAAAAACATTATACATCGTGGTTTTTAGAGTTTTAACTCAAAAGGTTTTTATTTTTATTTCTTTAAAGGGGGGTGTTAGGCCGCAACTGGTGATGACCAGGGGACCATATGTAGTGCTGGAGATTAAGTTGAGGACTACGTGCAAGGCAAACACCTTAATCCCTACAGTATCTCTCTGACTACTACTAAAACTTTTCAAGAAAGACAGAGGGACACGGCATATTTAGATTTAGAAACTGAAGCCCCTGAGAAGCAGGGCTCCAGACTTGACACAGTGCAAACACTCAGTCCTTGGGCCTAAGGGGTTTGCCTCTTATAATCCACCCTCCCATCAACCCAGGCACCTACTTTTCCAGCACTCCAAATACTTCATCTTAGCATTGAAAGGACAAACTGGCAGGCTACCGAATGTAACCTGCCCACATGGCAGAGTCTGGCAAACTCCCCGTGGCGTACCCAATATGCCAAATACCAGTAACAATGATGGGTCTCATTCTCCTAACCCTGAAAGAGCCTTGAATATGGCACTTTTTAAAAATCTCAGGGCTAGGACGATGGAAACGTTACTGGGGCCTGCTTGAGGCAATCGACGAACAACGGGATGGTCGTGATCGTGATCGTGAGCATTGAAAGGAAAATATGTATTTTTCCTAAGCTAGGGAAAAAACAGATTTTGGTATTTTTTTTATTTGGTATTTTGTGTCATTGAGACTGTTTTCTATTTCCATGGCCTAGGAAACAAGGGGAACCAGAGATTTGCACGAAACCAATGAGCTCTGGGAGAAAAACATTTCCCAGAGGAAAATCAGGTAGCCTGGACCTCACATGTCATATCCCACTCACAGCAATACAGCCCCATCCTTCCTCTGCTGCCTTAAAGTCATTCTCAGAAGTTATTTTATCTTATTTGCTGATTTGCACTTCTTTCAATCTTCTTCCCAAACATCCCTCTTCATGTTTCTCTCTTACTCCTACCAGAATTTGCTGCCCAAATGGGAGGAGGGGACTTACCTGAGCAGTTGTCAAGAGGCTGACTTCACCTCGTGACCTCATGCACTCTCCAGCCACCACCACTCTGGTCTCAGCTTTCCCTTCCTCTGCCTCCTCCCATCCTCACTCCATGCCTAGACTTCTTCCATTACCTCCAATGTACTCCCCTTCTCCTTATTTTGCTAATTCCAACTCTTATTGCTCCTGGAAAGTCTTTCTAACTACACACCTCCATTAGAAATGACACTGCATGTTGACACTGGTCTGTGATAGCACTTAATGCCTCAAGTTATGAACTGTGAGGCACTGTCTCCCCTCTATTCTGTACCTTGCATGACAGTGAGTCCTTTGTGTTTGGGACCAAGTCATTAGGGTCTGTGAGAGAGATGTGGTAAATATCCAGTAGCATCTCCTCTGTGAATTCAGAGTGTATCCAGACCTTATGGTAGTGAACAGGACTCCAGAGAAGAGGCTGTGATGATGAGCATGTGGGTTTGTGGGGAGCCCACAGAAGACTCATTCTAGAACTAATGTATTTTGTGGGCTGAGAGATCCAAAATGCCAGACTCTCTCCCTCACAGAGACAGGCCCTCAGAAGCTAAACTCAAAGAGAGTCAATAATGTACAGCCATGGCGTTGGCTGCTCCTGCCCTTGTTTCTTCCAGATCACATTCTTTGTTGCTTTTAAAAAGTTATATCCCAATGGGCAAGGACACTTCTTAGTCATCATTCGAGATCTTTGTACCTTTGAGCCTCAAGGCAGTTCTAGAAAGTCCATTTATTATTTTAGACACTTAATCAGAGATGCTAAATGACTTGGTATAGGATCTTAGGCAGTATGTTTGGAGAGAGGCCTCAAACCTGATTCTTTTTCCACCCATTGTATATCTGAAGAGTGGTAATGTTTCTGGCTTTCCTTTTCTACTGTTCTTAAGGCTCTCTCAGTATTAGTTATTAAAATTGCTTGAGAGCTGGGAGATGGCTCAAA
Source organism: Sorex fumeus (assembly GCF_029834395.1). Lineage (NCBI taxonomy): Eukaryota > Metazoa > Chordata > Mammalia > Eulipotyphla > Soricidae > Sorex > Sorex fumeus. The sequence continues at coordinate 5,258,372 of NW_026606058.1, forward strand.
GAACTTAAGGGCATACTCTAAGTGCTGGAGCTCAGGTTTTCATCCCCAGGGATTGCTAGAAGCAAATCCTTAGCCCCTCTCTGGGGAGATGACCAAGAATCTCTCTGGGAGGTGTGCCCCAAGACGAATAGTGACCAAGACATAGTAAATGGGTAAAGTCACTTCCTTGCACACTCCTGACCTGGATTCAGTCACGGACACCCTATGTGTTCCCCTTAGCCCTGCCAGGAGAGATCCCTGAGCATAGAGTCAGGAGGAAGACTTGTGCACTGTTGGGTGTATCCCAACCTTCACAAAATGATAAATGAGTAAAGATTTCTTGTGGGTGCTTAGAGTTGGCACAGCGGCGTTTGTGTCTGCCTTGCATTTGAGAGGCTAAGAGTCTTTCTCCAGGGCTAAGTTTCCTACTGGCCATTCAGCTGACTGTTGTCTCTGGTGTCCCAGTGAATAGAGCAGATGTGAGGACAACCTCAATAGAGAGCAATGCAAACACAAAGATATGCAAGCACTGTGGCCAGGAACGCACCCACCGCCCCATGCCAACACCACAATCACAGGGAAGGAGCTCCAGAACCACGCTTGTTGTTGCAATGATCACAACAGCAAGAGAGACAAGAAAGGAGTGGATAAGATTATTTGAATTTGTTTGGATAGAGCAGAAACAAGACAAGAAGATTCAAAAAATAATATGGCCTGTCCAAGCCTTCCCTGTGTCTGCTCTTTCTATGAGCTTAAGTCCAAGGCTTTGGGTCCACTGACAACATGAAAAGCCAGAAGGCAAAAGCAAAAGCTTTTTCCTTTCGTGGATTTGCTCACTCTGGCCAGAAAGCCCCAGGGCAGTGCACTAGTGGTCAAGGTTCCATTTAATTAAATCATACCCAGCTAGGTAAGAACTTTGGGCAAAGGATCTTGGTGTTTTCCCAATCTTTCTACACTTCTTTTCTGCTTCTCTGGAGGGATTGATTTTTTTTTTTTTTTTTTTTTGCTTTTTGGGTCACACCCGGCGATGCTCAGGGATTACTCCTTGCTCATGCACTCAGGAATTACGCCTGGGGGTGCTCAGGGGACCATATGGGATGCTGGGAATCGAACCAGGGTCAGCCATGTTGGCTGCGTGCAAGGCAAACGCCCTACCCGCTGTGCTATTTCTCCAGCCCGGGATTGATCATTTCTATACAGGCTGCGTTGCCCACAAGATACCCATAATGTTGAGTAAGAGCACCAGGCAAAACCCTCACAGAGTGCATCAGTCACAGGTAGTCTGAAAGAACACTGGAGAAGGGGACATTGTTTGGACCTTGTAAGAAGCATAGGCAGGAGAATTTGGTCCTGGCCAAGCCACCACTCATAGTCCCCCACCTTAATCTCCCTCCAACACTCTAACTCTCTTTCAACACTTTGCTCTGAATCCTGGACACAGAAAAGCTTCAGCCAAGTTCAGCGTCCATGTTCCTTGGAGAGGCAGGCTGAGATGCTCCAGGGGTGCCCAGAGCTGGACTTGGTCCCCTTCCTTGCCAATATTAGCGTTACTAACATCCTTGCTGCCAGCAAATAAACACCGATGAACTGGGATAATGATAGTACCCCGGAAAAGTGAGCAAATTCACCAGTATAGTACTGGGGAGACTGTCAAAATACAAACAGCTTTGTTTAGTGTCTATCTTTGAAGACTAGGGGTTGAGTCCCATGAATCCTCCCCACACTTTTTTTTAAACTTTTGTTTTAATCTTTGGGTCCCACTGGGTTGTATCTAAGAACTTATTCCCTGTTTGTTGCTCAGATATGATTCCTGGCTAGACTCAGAGCAGTGGGCATGGTTTTCTGAGCAGCTACCACTGTGAGTGCTCTCTCTGTGCAAATGATCCAAGGGAAAGAATTTTCCTGTGAGCAAGTGAACAAGCCAGCAGTGTTACTTGAACATACACTGTGTGACTGACCCTGAAACGCCACTAATGCTTGGGTCCTTCTACAGGTCAGACCAACATTAAGAGTGGCTTTTCCAGTGGGCAGCTGCATTAACACTGCCACTTAATCTTCCCCTCCATATATATCCCTTAAGATGCACTTCTTGGCCTCTTATACCAGAACTTCCACCAGGGCTGCCTGGCTACCCTGACCACATTAGGTCTATTAGTTCCTACTCCAATAAGAATTCCATCAAACCCCACAAAAGTAGAAGAGAGCACAGGAAACAACAGAACCTTAATCAAAGAGTAATAGTAAGTTCAGACCGAAGAACTCATTCCCTGAATCAGTGACTCCACACAATTACATAGGAACACCAAATTTGAAGGGAATATCCTTGCTAGGGAAAGAAAAAACCTGCCCAGTTCCCCAGAGTCCTCCCTGCCATTGAGAGGTTGCTGATAGTGTTGGAAATATTCACCTTGACGACCACGGTACCATGAGGAAACAGCGCAGAACCCCAACACGGGTAGTGGGTGAAGATAGGAGCCCTGAAGCCTCAACAAGGAATATCCACCCACAAAATCTCTCTGATAAAAAAATTTAGAGATGAAATGGTGAGGCTGTTTAAAGAGCTCAAAGAAACAGTGGAACAGACATCCAATAAAATACAGGAGGAGATGAGAGCAGAAATAAGAAACCTACAAGCAGAAATATCCAAATTAAAAAAGTTGGCAGGTGAAATGAAAAACTCAATGGAAGCCCTCAATAGTAACAGCAGCTAAAGACAAAATCAGCGTGCGTGAAGATGAGATGCAGAAAACCTCCAAGCAACAGCAGAAAATGGAAAAGGACATCAAAATAAATCAATGACAAGAGAACTTCGGGATGAATTCAACAGGAACAACATAAGAATCATCGGAGTCCCAGAAGGATAGGGAGACAACATCAATGAGGAAGTAACAGTCAAAGGCATCATTGCTGAAAAATTCCTGGAGCAGGACAATGCAGGCATCCAGATCCAGGGTGCCGGAAGGGTGCCAGCTAAAAGAGACCCTAATAAAAAGGCTCCAAGACATACCCTAGTCAGAATGACGAAAACCACAGACAGAGATACAATGCTGTCAGGGTTCGGAGTACAGGGGCAGAACCAGGGTTGACTGCAAGCAAGGCAAGTACCTTCCTGCTGCACTATCTCTCTGACTTCTTCCCTACCATTGTTGTGTGTGTGTGTGTGTGTGTGTGTGTGTGTGTTGGAGCCACACCTGGCAGTGCTCAAGGCTTACTCCTGACTATGTATTACTTGACTACAGTAATATATTATTGTATTATATTTCATTTCATTTCATTTCATCATCCTGTTATTCGTTGATTGCCTCGAGCAGGCCCCAGTAACGTCTCCTTCATCCTAGCCCTGAGATTATATTCAAGGCTCTTTAGGAGAATGAGACCCATCATTGTTACTGGTATTTGGCATATTGGGTACGCCACGGGGAGTTTGCCAGACTCTGCCCTGTGGGCAGGCTACATTCGATAGCCTGCAAGTTTGTCCAAAGTAGGAATGAGATAATAAGATGTCATAAAAAGATGTCCTGATAAGAGGTCGTGCGGCCGCAAATGCGGCCGCGCGGTTCCGGGGGCTGGATTTTATAGTCTCTGAGTCTTGGCCGTTGATGGGATTACATGGCGCCAAGGGGCCAGTTGGTGGGTGTGACCCCCGCCTACTGGAATTTGGAGGATCTGGGTGGAGGATGCTCGGCCCCGATCCGAGTAGGCTTGAAGATCTCTGCCCCGGAACCCGCGTGGCTTTGTCCCTCTGCCAGTACCTTCATGTGTGTGGAGAGTGGTCTCAGCATGGTGGTGGCTGGTCCTGGAGGTCTTTGGCTGCCGGAGCCCTGGTTGGGGTGGGGAGGAAAGCTCAACCTGCTCCCCTCCAAGGGGCCCTGGCGAGGAACAGCCAGGCGTGTGTTTTGGAGCCACACCTGGCAGTGCTCAAGGCTTACTCCTGACTATGTATTACTTGACTACAGTAATATATTATTGTATTATATTAATACAGCATAATACATTTCTATTATAATATTAACTGGGATGTCAAGGATTGAACCTGTGTTGACCAAATGCAAGGTAAATGCCACACTCTCTGGACTATTGTTCCAGCCCCCTCCTCCCACACTTTCAACAGGGAGTATAGGACTGAAGTTTGTTACCACAAAAGATAAAAGAAAATTAAGAAACAGCCAACCTAGGAGGGAGCTCAGGGGCACATGCCATTTTATGCACAGGGACCTGAGTTTGGTTCCCTGCACTCCTTACCCCCTCATTGGGTGTGGCTGTGGTGACCCCCAGTACTTCTGGACCTGAGCACAGAACCCTTTGGTACAGCTGGTCACGTTTATCTGGGGGTGGCTCTAGATCACTTGAGTACTGCCTGCTGGGCTCTTCAATCCCATAGAAAGTCTATCTCAAAGAACATTAATCAAGGAAGAATTACTGTCGAATGAGAAAATCTGAAAAAAATATGACTTGGAGCTGGAGCGATAGCACAGCGGTAGGGTGTTTGCCTTGCACGCAGCCAACATGGCCAACCAGAGTTTGATTCCTCCGCCCCTCTCAGAGAGCCCGGCAAGCTACCGAGAGTATCCCGCTCGCACGACAGAGCCTGAGAAGCTCTCCGTGCCGTATTCGGTATGCCAAACACAGTAACAACAAGTCTCACAATGGAGACGTTACTGGGCCCACTCGAGCAAATCGATGAACAACGGGAGGACAGTGACAGTGACAGTGACAATGACAGGCTTGGGCTGTCAAGGATAGGTGGACGTCCTAGCAGGAAACAGCAGCCTCCTTTTCTTTCCTGGCCACTTGCTCAGCTGCAGATGCTGTTTCTTGCTTCTGCTTGTGACTTCTGTTCTCTTGTAATTACTCCCTTCCCTAGCTTCCTAAGTCCTATGAATATTACTAAGTATTATTTTTAAAGGGTCGTATTTTCATAACCTTGGAGCAGTCACAATAGAGCAGATTAGCTTTAGGACTTTAATGTCCTAGTTGCAATAGTGAGTGTCCTCACGCTTGAGGTATATATAAGATTGGATCATTTGAAATGATCATTGCAGATCGAAACACAACATGTCAGCCAGGGTGTGGTTAGTCAGAAAGGAGAGAGACAGATATAAAATGATCCCTCTCAAAAGTGGGATAAAAGGAAACATAGTAAGGGAATAGCAAATGACCAAAGGAAACACGAGAGCTAATCCATGGAACTGAATTTACCATGGTGAGGAGGTGGGACTTTGAGGGGGTTGGGGGGCCTGGAGACTAAGGTAGAGGGAAGAAAACACAGAAGGAGGGTATGCTGTCGGAGTATTCTAGGCATGAAACTGTGTCATGAACAGTTTGTTGATTTCCTCAGGCTATGTTTCTGTGGTGATGTCCTCAGAACTCATTTGGGAACTGTCCTAAGAACCGAATGCAGAGATTACAGAGACTGAATCAAACCTTGCTGCTAGGAGCCCAAGGAGGAAGATGGCTGGACGTAGTAAGACTTCACAGAACAGGAGGCCGGCCAATGGGGGGGGGGGGGGTGGTGAGGGAGGTGGGTAGGGGGGAACCAGAAAAAAGTGACCAAATCGCACTCTTTTCACCCTAGGAAAGTGTCAAAATGTACATTACTACACAGAGTTGCAACTTTCACAGTATTATGGTACACTTTTTTTTCAGTCTTTAAATGTCTTTAGCATATTTCATTTGAATAACAAAAATTTTATGGAAGAAGTAGACTATGAAAGGGTGCAAACTATTATTTATTTATTTATTTATTGCTTTTCAGGTCACCCCTGGCGATGCACAGGGGTTACTCCTGGCTCTTGCACTCAGTAATTACTCCTGGCGGTGCTCAGGGGACCATATGGGATGCTGGGAATCGAACTCGGGTCGCATGCAAGGCAAACGCCCTAGCCGCTGTGCTATCACTCCAGCCCCGGTGCACACTATTAATCACTGTGTAAAAAACTATTTGCAGTTGGGCTTTAACTTTTCAAGAAAGGACAAAAGCTAAAACTAAAATAATAATTTCCAATATTCAAATTATGGACTTTTTTCTTAAAAAATACTATAAGTGTGATTATAGTTTATAATTTTTATCATTTTTAAATGATTATAACTCCATTATAGTTTCAAGGGAAAAAACTGTGTCAGACCCTCCTTATAAATCCTTCTGTGTCAGGGCCAGAGTACTGGAGTACTAGAGTAGGATGCTTGCCTTGCATGCAACAGACCCTGGCCCCATCAGGAGTAATTCCTGAGTACAGAGCCAGGAACAAGCCCTGAGCATTGTCGGGTGTGTTCCCCAAGCAAACAGATATGCTGTGTAAGGAAACCCTATCTCAGCAGCTGCCTACAGGCTTGTCCTCAGTGGGCCTTGAGGGCACCCGTCCAGAGGAAAGTGCCCAGAGAGTACTCCCTGGCCAGACATAACCCAGCCGAGACTTGACAGCACTTCCTGGATTTTGCAGTCTTGGTCCTTAGAGACTGTGACAGGACCAGTATCTTGGCATAATGGAAGCAGAGGAGTAACTGGTAACCAAACTAAGGTCTTTAGACAAAGACTCCCTGTTCTATAGCCACCAGGATGACACCAGAACTTGTCTAGCAACTATGGCTTCTTCTTTCTCAGAAGTAGAGAGACTCTCCAAGACTGGATTTCCATGCAAAAATAAAAGGGTAGATAGAGGAAGAAGATAGAAGAATTTCCCTGCATAGGAGGAAGCTGAAATCAACAATGTCAATAATTATTTTTTTAATTTTAAAATGCATTTATTTTTAAATTGAATTACAGTGAGATAAAGTTACAAAGTGACAAACTTAAAGATAAAGTTAAAGATAAAGTTACAGTGAGATAAAGTTGTTTATGATTGCGTTTCAGTCATATAATGTTCCAACACCTGTCCCTTCACCAGCGTACATTTCCTCATCCTCATCCTCATTGTCATTGTTGTCCTCGTTGTCGTCGTCGTCGTTGTCCTCCTCCTCCTCCTCCCTCTCCCTCTCCTGCCTCTTCCTCCTCCTCCCTCCTCCTCCTCCTCCTCCTCTTCTTCTTCCTCTTCTTCTTCTTCCTCCTCCTCCTCCTCCTCCTCCTCCTCCTCCTCCTCCTCTTCTTCTTCTTCTTCTTCTTCTTCTTCTTCTTCTTCTTCTTCTTCTTCTTCTTCTTCTTCTTCTTCTTCTCCTCCTCCTCCTCCTTCTCCTTCTCCTCCTTCTCCTCCTCCTCCTCTTCTTCTTCTTCTTCTTCTTCTTCTTCTTCTTCTTCTTCTTCTTCTTCTTCTTCTTCTTCTTCTTCTTCTTCTTCTTCTTCTTCCTCTTCTTCTTCTTCTTCTTCCTCTTCTTCTTCTTCTTCTTCTTCTTCTTCTTCTTCTTCTTCTTCTTCTTCTTCTTCTTCTTCTCCTCCTCCTCCTCCTTCTCCTTCTCCTCCTTCTCCTCTTCATCCTCTTCTTCTTCTTCTTCTTCTTCTTCCTCCTCCCCTTGTTCTTCTTCTCCTTCCTCCCCCTCCTCCTCCCTCTCCCCTCCCCCTCTCCTCCTTCTCCTCCTCTTCCTCCTCCTCTTCCTTCCTCTTCTACTTATCTCTTCTCTTCCTTCCTCTTCTCTTCTCTTCTCTTCTCTTCTCTTCTCTTCTCTTCTCTTCTCTTCTCTTCTCTTCTCTTCTCTTCTCTCTCCTTTTGGGCATTATGGTTTGTAATACAGATACTTAGAAGTTATTATATGTATATCCTTTTACCTACTTTCAACACTCAGTTTCTGTCCAAAGTGATCATTTCCAACTATTATTGTCATACTTCTCCCTTCTCTATCCTACCTGCCCTTTGCCCCTATACATTTATGTGGATGCAAGCTTCTAACCACTGGATGTCAATAATTTTCACTCTTGCCTGCCCCATTCCATGGAACCCCCAGTCTCTGGATTATAGCTCTGTTCTCAGGCTTATAGCTCTGCTCAGTTCAGAAGAAACCCCCTCTTACTCAGCACTTATTAGTATCTGATTTAACACTAGTCTGAAGCTAATGTTGATTTCTTTTCTTTCTTTTTTTGCTTTTTGGAGCAGACCCGGCGATGCACAGGGGTTACTCCTGGCTCATGCACTCAGGAATTACTCCTGGTGGTGCTCTGGGGACCATATGGGATGCTGGGAATTGAACCCGGGTCAGCCGCGTGCAAGGCAAACGTCCTACCTGCTGTGCTATCACTCCAGCCCCTTATGTTGATTTTTGAGACAATTGCACTTATACTGTTATGTTCTATTTCTGGACTCTGAGGCTTTTGATAACCTTGGGAAGAGCCAATCATCAACATGGAAGGGCCACGGGGTTGTATCAGGGGTTAAAAAGTGCCTGCCTACAAGCATGAGGGTGCAAGTTCAAACCCCGATGCTGCTCACACGTGTCATCCTGGCACTCTTCTCTCTGCAACCAAGTGTGTGGACTCTGGCACATGCCAGGTATGTGCAAGCATTGAGGCAAGAAGTGAAACCACCAGCAGGCACATATGTGGGCAAAACAGCAACCCTGAGTGAGTACTGCAACCAAAATTTGTGAGCCCTGCCGCTGAATGAGTGTAACCCCCCACTGGGCATATGTGCACAGTACAGACACCACGATTCAGAAATGTGCAGTCCCTAGCAAGCTCTTTGGCTGAGTGTGGGAACATCACAACCAAGTGTATGTGTCCCATCATTGCATCAGCCCCACAAAAGGAAGGGAGGGAAGGAACAGGAGAAGCAAAAGCCAGGAAACGAGTGTCCTCACATACATGCATTTTCCCTAGAGGCGGAACCAGAGAAAACCACCCAACCCCTACAGTGAGCTGAGAGCAGCAAAGTCCAATTTCAGAAGACAGGATCAGAGTACAGGGGCAAGGGGAAGAGGGCAGGAGGTCCATTTTAAGACCAAGAGAAGGTTTAGAAAGAGGGAATGGACTCTGTACTGAATATGGTTGTGAAAACAAATAAGGCCAGAGAGGAATTGGGAAACAATTAAGGGATAACTTGGCAGGCATCTGACCCCGGCTCATTCTAGGTAGAATAAGGTCTCCTGAGCATCCCTGGGTGCAGCACAGGAGGCCCCTGAGCAAAGAACACCCCAAAGAGCAATACAGCATCCACAGGCTTTCAAATTGAAGTTTCTAGCCCTATTGACTGAGAATTGGTGGGAGTGACCCCCAGATCCCCTGAGCATTCCTTCAAAGGAAGAGGTTGGAGATATCAGCATTTGATTTTGCAATGTCCATTGGAGATTTTGACATGGCCCGTCTCTTGGCAGCACATTCGAGTAGAGCAAGAAGTATAGAGACCAGTTCTAGAAAATAAATGAGACCCAGCGTATGTATGTAAGTGCTTTATGTGCGTTAATGCATAATTCTCACCAGGACATGATGGAGGTCCTAAGAATCTCCCTGGTTTACAGATGAAGAATCCAGGCACAGAGAGGACTCTCAAGTCACACAGCGTGGTAGTCTGGCTCTGATTTGTGTTGGGGACCAACTCCCTCAATCACTTGGCAAATCAGTCATGCCAGTGGTGCCGGCAGCTGTGCCAGCAAGTTTGCCAAGAAGGGTAAGGAGAGATGGGGTATGTGCCCGAGAGGCAGGGGCCTGAGAGGGTTTTCCCTGGGAGACTGGAAACCCTGGTTTCGAGGCATATGTTGATAAAGAGAAACAGAGAAACAAAGATTGCTGCTCCGTGTTGCGTGTGTGTGTGTGTGTGTGTGTGTGTGTGTGTGTGTGTGTGTGTGGGCGGGGGGGGGGGTTGTCTGTGAGTAAGAGAGAAGACATGGGATCCAGAGCATAGGGGGTAGTGCCTTGTGATAAGAGCTGGGCACTGACCTCTGGTCCTTGAAGAAGATGCGGAGGGAAAAGGCACATTTGGAAGTGCAGATAGCACAGGAAGTAACAGGGTAAAACTGTCTACAGGCTCCTGTTTCCTTGGCGAAGAATGAAACAAGATCTTTATTGGAGTTGGGCTGGAGGGATAGCACAGCGGTAGGGCGTTTGCCTTGCATGCAGCCAACATGGCTGACCCGAGTTCGATTCCTCCGCCCCTCTCGGAGAGCCCGGCAAGCTACCAAGAGTATGGAGCCCGCAGGGCAAAGCCTGGCAAGCTCCCCATGATGTATTCGATATTCATATTCGATATGCCAAACACAGTAACATCAAGTCTCACGATGGAGACGTTACTGGGCCCGCTCGAGCAAAATCGATGAACAACGGGAGGACTGTGACTGTGACTGTGGGGATGCGGGGGAGGTCACCAAAGGACTAAGGAGAGAAGGTATAAAGAGAGAAGGAAGTGTGAATAGTGTGTGTAGGGGGAGGCGGAGGGGGCCGTGACTGAGATGACAGCAGAACACATAATGAAGAAGCAAGAGAGGAAGCTAAAAGAGACAATTTTATGGATGTGCTCTCTGGCTCTCAGATCTCGCGCAGTTTTTATTCTACAAAATTTTTCATTCTAAATCTGCAGAAAAAGAGACTGAAAACTGTCTGCCCTTTCTCCTATTATTGCTGTGCCGGGAATTGTAGGAATACATTTGAAAGTGGTGAGCTGGTAAATCTGAACTATTCCAGGCAGATGGTGTGGGATTGTGGAAAGCTAATACAAAGAGAAATATAACTTGGATTTCTCGCCCGCAGAAGCTTCATGGTTCCCCCCTCCCCCGTTGTTTTCATCAAGACCCATCAGTCCCCTATGAAGCCTTTCTTAAAGGAGCAATGTGGAGTGACAGGCGGCGCCCGGTGGACTATGTCTCTTTCTGGATGAAATCTCTGTTCTCCCTTGGGAACCCAGATTTCCAGAGGTGACACTAATAAAGCAGGTCCTCGAGGACTGTTGTCACAGTCAACGTTGTTTTCATTTCATTACAACATGGATGAGACAAAATTCCAGTGAACATTGTACAAAATGGTGTTTTTCAGGAATTTGCTTGCGATTTGTATGGTTTCATGTTTAGCTGCAGTTTCCAAAAACCCAAGGAAGGTCTGAAGTGAGAACTTTGTGTGCAGGATTCCTTAAATTGGAGCTGCACAAGAATCACCTGCGGTCTCTTAGAACAGATTTTGAAACCAGTCCCAGAGTTTGTGATTCAGAATTCTGAAAGAGGGGCATGAGTGGTGCGGAGGTGGGTGGGAGGTGCCTAAAAAGTTGCTTTTCTAACATTCCCAGAAGATACTACTGCTTATGGTTAACTGGTGCTAACGGTCAAGATACCACATTTTAACTTTTTTTGAAGGTAGGGGGCATATTGGTGGTGTTTGGCATCTTCTCCCAGTTCTGTCCTGGGACTTATTCCTTGTGGTACTTAAGAACCATGCAGCACTAGGGATCAAACCTGGATGAAATCTCTGTTGAGCATGTGCTCAACCCCTTGAGTTTTCTCCCCAGCCCCTAGACATCACTGGGAATATTGAGTGTGGCCACTTTGTGGAGCTACGGAGTGTGCCATGACTCATAAGCCATGAAAGAACGAATCCACAGAAATGCCAGATACATCAACTCTTTAAGCCAATTGCTACTAATGGCATGTTCCTTCCTCCCCTTTTATTCCTCTGTGGTTAATTTTTGCAGAATAACTTGGTTATTCTGTGAAAGCAATGGGAGGGAGAAACTGAATACGAGTAATACACAAAACAATGACCACATGCAAGGTGTAGCTTTGAACTGGTTATGCATTAACTCATTTAGTTTTCACAGTAACCCTATGAGAAAGGCACCTTTATTACTCTGAATGGAAAAAAGTCTCAGAGAGATTAAAAAACTTACTTGAGGTCACTCAGCTGGGAAGGAGACAATAACTCAATTATTTGCTTTATTTTCACCTTTTCATATGTGAAAAGAAGCTTTTCGTTCAATATGAGCAAAGCTTTGATTTCTAACATTTAGAGATCCCTGATGTTTGGGTAAAAAATGATCTTCAGGAGATGGGAGTTTGACCCCAAATCTGACACACATGTTTGGTATTCAGTAACCCCAAGTTATACCCCCAGCACCTCATGGTCCTCTAAGCACTGCTGAGACTGGTCCCCTACCACTGAGGATAAGGCTTCAGGCTTATTGACATCAAAAGGTAGAGCAGACTTGATTTTATTTGTTTCCAAACAAAAATCTTGAGAACTCAAATCTGAACACATTCCTGAGTTGCTAGAGTAACTGTTTGGTAGAGACTCTGGGAGACACCATCCAAACATCACAATCACAAATCACAAATCATCCTGTTATTCGTCGATTGCCTCGAGCAGGCGCCAGTAACGTCTCCTTCATCCTAGCCCTGAGGTTATATTCAAGGCTCTTTAGGAGAATGAGACCCATCATTGTTACTGGTATTTGGCATATTGGGTACTCCAAGGGGAGTTTGCCAGACTCTGCCCTGTGGGCAGGCTACATCCAGTAACCTGCCAGTTTGTCCAAAGTAGGAATGAGATAATAAGATGTCATAATAAGATGTCGCGTGGCCGCAAATGCGGCCGCACGGTTCCAGGATCTGGTTTTTATAGTCTCTGAGTCTTGGCCGCTGATGGGATTACACGGCGCCAGGGGGCCAGTTGGTGGGTGTGACCCCCGTCTACTGGAATTTGGAGGATCTGGGTGGAGGATGCTCGGCCCCGATCCGAGTAGGCTTGGAGATCTCTGCCCCGGAACCCGCGTGACTTTGTATCTCTGCCAGTACCTTCATGTGTGCGGAGAGTGGCCTTCAAACATACCCTCACAAGAACACCTGTTTCAGGTACAGAAGATTCTGTGGCACTCTAGCAAGCACCAGATAATCTTGTCACCGGCCACTGTCCAGATCACATGGCTTTTTCTCCAGGGAGGGAGCAACGTGACGCCTGCCGTAGCCGTGCCACTGGGCTCTGCACCAGGCTGTTTGACTCGGGGCACACCAGAGGGGGCTAGATGAGAGCCCTCACCATCCCAAGGGACCTATCCCTGGCAGCAGACCTCCACTACCCAACTGCCACCACACTCAAGACCACTACCCACATGCTCAGACAGAGCCTCACGTATGAGTGAATGCATTTCTGACACTTCATAAGACATCAATATCCTATAAGTACCACACCACACTTGATGGGGTTCAAATAGTAGGCAACAAATCATAGAGGGAAATATATATATATGCATACATACATATTTTCCGATTTATATACAAAAGCTCACATCACTCAACCTTTAACAACATGTTAGTGATATCCTAAAGAATGTCTTAATGACCGCTGCCAAAATAGAACAATCTTCACACTGTTTCCTTTATGGATACCTTTTTTGGTAGCATTTTCAGCGATTTTTCATAACAGACAATACAAAATATAATATTTCGGTTGTGCTTTGGGACAGGAATTGGGGCTTGGGATGGAATCATCCGACATTTGTTGGTGGGAAGGTGTAATGGTGGTGAGATTGGTGTTTGAATATTAAATGTAATCAAATATTGTGAACTACCTTATAAAATAAAAAAAAATTGAAAAAAAAAGAAAAAAGAGAGGCTGGAGCGATAGAATAGCGTGTAGGGCATTTGCCTTGCACGTGGCTGACCCAGGTTTGATTCCCAGCATCCCATATGGTCCCCTGAGCACTGCCAGGAATAATTTCTGAGTGCATGAACCAGGAGTAACCCCTGTGCATCGCTGAGTGTGACCCAAAAAGCAAAAAAAAAAAAAAAAAAAAAAAAAAGAAGAAGAAGAAGAAAGATTCTGTGGCAGCACAGAACTGGGATTTCTTTTCAGTTTTATTTATTTATTTATTTATTTATTTATTTTTTGTTTTTTGGGTCACACCCATGAGGATACATTCTGAAGGCCCCAGGGGCTCTGATAGTGTAGGCTCAGAGAGTCTTAGATGTCACTGGAGGCTCAAGTGTCCAGTGTGTGACCCTCACGCCAGACCTTGGGCAGTAAGTCTCTCATCAAGAAAACCCTTGTGGTGTTGATAAGTGTTGCTTTTTTCTTCCTGGACTTCAAGGTCTTTGCTAACTGGGCTCCAGCATGAAAACGTGTACGCAGTGAACACAAGTTGACTCAGGCCTGCGCCAGTATTATCCTGGATCTCTTTCATTTTGGCCTTTCACTCTCTGATTTCTCATCTCTTTTTTTTTTTTTTTTGGTAAAAAGGTTCTTGCTCCTTCTGCACCAGCAGCTTCCTTCTTTGATATGCATTATTAATCTCATTTTCCTTGGTGATTTTCCCCAATCTTAAAGAGGTCTTTTTAGATAGAAGTCAGACTAGGACAGATGAAGGATCCAGGGAAAAGGAAGAAAGGAGAGAGGAAAGGAAAAAGGAAAGAAGGAAGAAAGGGGAGAAAAGAGGAAGGAAGATCAAAAAGTAAAAGGAGGAGGGAAGAAGGGAGACAGGAAAAATTGGGTGGGTAAGGAAAGAGAGTGGGAGAAGGAGGCAGTGAAGCAGAATAACCATTTGAAATGACTTTTGCTTCTGCTGTGTGCCCTGCTTTCTGGAAGGAGTGCTATCAGATGGTAAAGCTATCTGATAGTCTCTGTCACTGTGTCCACTGTGTCCAGGAGTCCCTCTTCAGCCTTGATAGAAATGATCTCTGTCACTTCTTGTCTTCCATTTGTGTATCAAATATTGCCAATTTTGTATACTAAGTTTTTTTAGTGGACATCTCCCTTTTCTGAATCCCTGTTGCTATCTTCTTCTGGTCCATACCATCGCTATGTTTCCCAACTGTTCTTCTGGCCTCCAGGCATGCTACCCACATTCCACCCTCCATGCTGCCTCTGCAGCAATGCAACGTGACTGAAAATTCTAAGAACCCCTGCTGTCAGCCTTCAGTGTCTTCTCACATTCGCAGCAAATTCCCAGTCCTGGATCTCTTAGAAAAAACCCAGGAAAGGAGTGGCAAGGATACTTGCTTTGTTTGTGGCCAACCTGGGTTTGATTCCCAATATCCCATATGGTTCCCTGAGCACCACCAGGAATGATCCCTGAGCACAGAGCTAAGAGTAAACCTGGAGTGTTGCCCCCAAAGGAAAACAGAATGAAACACACACACACACTCACACACACACACTCACACACCAAAACAAAAAGACTCAGCAAGACTCGGTTCATATTTCCATCCTCATTTTGATGTCGGTGGGCCCCACGGGTGACTTATGTGAAGTGGGGAGGAGAAAGACAGTCACTTTCTCCCCATCCACCTCTGCCACTCGGGACCCAGAGTTGCTGGGTTCTTGTCTCGCCTCGCAGAAAGGAATTTCAGGAGTAGACAAGCAGTGAAGTAAATAGATTTTATTTGGAGGATTTTTAGGTATGGAGGGAGGGAGAGAGAGTGAGAGAGTAAAGTTAGACAGGAAAGCATGAAAGTACACATCTCAAGAGGGGAGATGCGGGCGACACATGTGCTCGGGAACCAAATGTGCTCGGCCACGTGGGCGCAAGCAGCACTTGGGCTCGGGCAGCAAATGCGCGCGCTTCCTTTGTTCAAGGTGGCCTTTATAGGGTTCTTCCAACCTGCCCCCACGTGGGGCTTCTTCCCAGGTAAATGTCCTGTTGCTAAGGAGGTTGCCAGGGAGGATGGGAGTGGTGATGGTCTTCTTTGAAATTCCTTTCCTGGCCTTTTGTTCCTAGAGGAGCTTCTTTGGGTCTGTTGCTGGAGCCAGGTGAGGGTCTTATCAAGCCTTAGTTCCTGTTTTGCTATTTTCTGCAGGGCTGGCTCTTATCATTGCCTCGGGAGGGGGCCCTCCCTGTCTACCTGCCTACATCAATTTCAGCACTCCTTGCCTCATACTTCATGCTCTGGGATTGAAGAGAGAGATTTTTACCAACACCAGTGCTGTTCCAGTGTTAATTGTATTATGTATGTTATATATGTGAGTTTTAGGCCGCAGCTAGTGGTGCTCAGGTCTTAATTCTATCTCTGTACTCAGGGATCACTCGTTGCAGGCTTAGAGGACCATATACGGTGCCAGGGATGGAACCTGGGTTGGCCATGTGTAAGGCAAGTGCCCTACCTGCTGTACTATTGCTTTGACCATTCTCTCCTGGCCTAGCCTAGCCTATTCTATTCTATTCTACTCTATTTTATTTTTAATATATTTTATATTGTTCCTCTGCCTAATGTGTCCTTGCCACCCTTCTCACCTTTTCACACGCTATCTCACCCTTCAAGACAGCCCAGTTGTCCTCTGGCTTAGGAAACTTCCAAAGCCTCCCATTAAGGAAATAATCTCCTGTCCTGACCTTAAAATCTCACTATTATTTATGATAGTGAATAGAACAACATGCTCATCAGTCTGTTATCCTGACAGAGTCTTAGGGCTCAGTGCAGTGCCCAGCGCATAATAAGAGCTTTGTTAACAACACTAGTTGTAATATAACCCCATTCAGAGCAGAGACTGTGATTCTTCCACCTTTGGACACCAAGTAGGTACTCTAAAAATGTTTTGAGGGTGAAAGTTGCCACTGATAGCCATGATGGGAAGAGAGAGGGAAGTTTCAAGGATGCGGACCCTATTGATCTTAAGGAAATCAAGCTTGGTAGACAGCCTGCACTAGCATTTTTCTCCCCCCCCCCCAGATGCTGCGTTTTGAAAATGAATTTCCATGGTAGTCAGTTCTGATAGATACTGGAGAGAATAATCCATCAGGCGTGAAAAGCAGGTCTCTGATGACCCCTCCACATAGCCAACAGTCATAATCACATCAATAAAAGGAATTTATATGAATTAAGGAAATAATGGCAAAGAAAGAGAATGTGTTTGGGCCAAGAGTGGGCACCAGCTTCCCACCGAAGGGCTCGACGTGCATCCGAGACAAGCACTCCAGACCTGTGTCTGAGCCAAGCTGACCATCCTAGCAGCCTCTTGGCACAAAGGATCAGCTTCCCTATAGTAGAACACAAATAGCCACAGTAACATTCTGGGGCCAACAAGAGGAGTCTCTGTTGATGCCAATAGCTCTTGGAAAGATGGGGGATCTGCATTGGGAACACCCACCTCTTGCTATTCCTCCTGCGAAACCAGTTGGTCTGGTTGTGATGCATAATTACAAAGCCCGCACTCAATCTGGGGAACAACAGAGCCACTCATTGCCTGAGGAGTTTTTCCATCTAGGGGGACCTAGGAATGGGAGGCCGTGCAGCTGAGGCATGTAGAGAACTGGGAGGAGCCAGCACAAAGGTAAGAGTCTGGATTTGGGGGCAGCTGAAGGTTGTCAGGTTGTCCTGCCCCTGACATGCTCTGTGGCCTTCAGCCTTCTGTGAGTTGGTGAGAAGCCCTCCCAGGTTGCCAGGAGGATTGCAGGAAACACACTAAACTCAATAAACCACAAATACAATAAACAGTATCTAACAGTATCCTCTTAGCCTAGGATGTGGACATAGAAGGTGCTAGAAAAACCCTAGACCTCTGAAGATAAGGCAGACAGTTGAACTGGAAACCCTCACCTCAGTTTCTCCCCACAGGAAGGGAAGGGCTCCTCACACTCATACTCACACCGGGTCCCCACCTCACCCCACTGTAGGACGGGTCCACTCCTTCCCCCATTGTAGGACAGGGGATTTCAGATTGAGTGTCACAGAGCTGATGCTTTGTTTTCATAAAGAGAATCTTCTAGGCTGCATTTGAGAAGTAACAGTCTCTGTTTTCTCACAACTCACAAACTTTCTTCCTTTTCAATGAGAAACAACCGGAAATGGAAAGCTGGTCATCCTGCAAACCACCCAGCGACTGACCAGCCTCCTAAGGACTGCTGAGGGACTCTGGAGCCAGGGACTGTACTGAGAGACTCCATGGAATCCCCAAACTTCTCTTCGCTCCTCATCACTTTCCTTCTAGAAGGGTAAGTGATGTGCTGAGGGGAAGAGGCAGCTTTCTAAGAGGCAGTTGAGTGAGGAGAGCGAACGGTGAGAGGTGGGGCTGCCTTTTCCTCCCTCTCTGAGGGACTGAGATCCCCCAGAAGCCCTCCTCCCTCTCCCTTCCCCTGCCTCTCCCCTCTTCCTCCTCTCTGTCTTCGTGCTCCCTCATTCTGCTCTGCAACCCTCATCCCTTCAGCCTTTGACTCACTCCTGGCCTCCGTCCTTAGGTCTTTCCTCAGCCCCATCCTGGACCGTGGGACCAGCTTGGGTCTCAGCAAGGGGTGCTATCTCAGAAGCCCAGCTTCTGCTTGCCAAGGAGCCCCCAAGGAGAGCAGGAAGAACTGAAGGTGGAGAAGAAATCAGAGAAGTGCCGAAGTCTGCTCCGAGGAGAAGCTCCATCGCCCCTTCCTCACCACTGCAGTGCCTCTCACAGAGAAGCTCTCCTCTCCCCTGCCCAGTGGCCTTGCCAGATACCGGAGCTCCTGACTTGGCAGGTAGGCTCTTCAGCCCATGTTACCCTGACAGGTGCCAACTCCCCCCGCTCCCCCGCCCCCACCAGCAGGCCATCACCCCCAGCCTCTCTCCTGAGTGTGTGACAGGAGAAGCAAGTTCAACCAGGCCCTTCTCTGTTCCCTCGCTTCTGGCTAGCCCCATGCCAGATCAGACAAGCTCTCCGCTGTCCTCAACATCACCCCCACTGCTCCCCCACTCTTGGCCCCAAAGGCTGAAGCGTGCCCTACCTCCAGAAGATGATCTGTCCCAGGGAAGCCATGGTCAGGAAGGTCCCTTGCTGCAGGGTGCTAGGTGTTGCGGGAGCAGAGCTTCCTATCAAGGCTCTGAGTCACACCAGATCTGGGGTGCAGGCCTTAAATACTTCAGGAGACGGTGAGTGCTGCTGTGGATGGCTCAGGAATGAGGAAACTCCCACAGGCAAGAGGCTGTCAGCTCCCAGCCAGCCAGAGAAGGAGGCCCTGGCCTGGAGAGAGGTGGGGGGCAGGGCTCCCCAAACCCCTGCTTCAGGGCTGGGGCATGACACACATTTCCCTCCTTAGGCTTGAAGGAGTGAGACTCAGCACCAGCTCCAGGTGTCTGTGGGTTGAGAGCTGGCGACTGGGAGATTCCACCCATCTGCTGCTCACGGACCAGGTCAGCCATGGGAGGTCTCTGTGGAGAAGAATTCTGCTGAGGGGCCAACAATGAACTGAAGTAACATCTCTGAGCTTATCATTCAAGACAGCATCATCTAGCTCAGCCCTTATGCGAAACATTCTGGAGTCCTAAAAAAAATCACCTTTGACTAGACTTGTCACCAGACCTGGCTGCTTCACAGAGCCAAAAATCTGGGGTTCCCTAGCCCTGAGCTCCACCTCTGTTTCTGCAGATTTAGCACACGCGGCCCCCATCCCTGCTGCGAGTTCCAGACATGCTGAGCCATTTCAGGTTTTCCAAAAATGCCACACTCTCCCGAGACATTCTGCCTGTGTGCAGTTGCTCTCTCTAACTGGAATCCAACTGTCTTTTTTTTCTCTTGCTTGCTCTACATTTTGTGGGAAATATTCCCAGACCTCTGCCATCTGGCATGCGCAAGTGTTGGATTTTGGGGGACCCCTCATATCTACTGCTATGTTTCTAAATTGTGACTGTTGATTCGTCTGACTCCTCCACTAGAGACTACTCAAAAATAGAAAAGGCGTCTTAATTCATTTTTGTATCTCACACCAGCACAGGGCTGCAAAATACAGGAAATCAAGGGCGGATGGCTTGTTTGCTGAATACACACACACACTTTTCTTTTGCAGTGCACAGTTATAACCCTCTTTCCTGTGTATACATCGTCTCATTGTTAGTCTACGAGCTCCTGAAGGATAAAAAAAAAAGGTGCCTCATTCATCTTTATGTCAGAAGGTCCTAGCACCATGTCAGACATATGAAAAAGACTTTGTAATATTTGATGGATGGGTGAGCAGGGATCAAACTGTGGTGTGATTCATCACTTTCTGGAGGAGCTCTCTTCTGAGCTGAATTGACACTCCGAGAAGCAGAAGAGAGTGCATTGGCTTTGAGGGAAAGGCATTTAGGATTTGGACAAGAGACACATGGAGACAACATCTATTTTCTCCTGTGCATTTTGGGAGACATAGAGACAGAGAGAGAGCATGTGCCAGAGACAAACAGTAAATATGGAACCAAATGTCTTTTATTAATCTTGTATAAGTTCTTTACACAGGGCGTCTGAGCAATAGTACAATAGTACAGCAGGTAGGGAGTTTGCCATACTCTTGGCCAACCCAACTTCAATCCCCAACACCCCATATCGACCTCTGAGCATGTCAGAGTGATCACTCAGTGCAGAGCCAGGAGTAAGCCCTGAGTACTGTCATACATGGCCCAAGCCCCTGCCCGCACCACACACAAAATTAATAAAAACTTTTAAAAAAATTAGTTCTTTAGACAGACCAGTCACTGGAGTTCTCCTTTTTCATTAAGTACCCAATGACCCTTTCCTTCAACTTTTGTTTCCCTCATACCTTAATTGGGCATAGAGAAGAAGACCCCACTAGAATGAGAGCTCATTTATTTCTTACCCTATGGGGGTAAATGCACAATGAGAAAGTGGGCCTCAAAGTTTAATGGACTTTTCAGAGTCAATAGTGTAAGATAACGTTGGTTTGTCCTTCCTCCTCTGCCACAAGGAGCTTAGGTTTATTGGGTTACACCCATCACAGTGCTCCCGAAGCACTCCCATTTCCTTGGTCTTCATCTTTAACTTCTCTGTGCTCTGCTTTCTCTATCTTTGAATCACTCATTTTCCCTTAGCAGTACCCGTGACTTGTAAAGTCGAATTCTTCAGAGACCTCTGGCTTTGTATTTGTAAGTGAAATGTTGCTTTTTATCTTTTCCTTATGTCCTTTGCATAGTTTACTGGAGAGCAATGTCCTTTTGGAAAGACACAGGAAGACAGTTAATGCTCTGCTTTTAGTAACCTTGGAATTTTTTAAATTACTTTTATTTTTTTATTTTTATTACTTTTTTATTTTTATTACTTTTATTGCTTTTAGTAACCTTGGAATTTTTTTATTAATTAATTAATTTTTTTAATAGTGAGACATCATGAGGTACAGTTACAGACTTACACATTTTTGTGCTTGGGTTTCAATTATACAAAGATCAAACACCCATCCCTCCACCAGTGCGCATTTCCCACCACCACGGATCCCAGTATCCCTCCCACCCCCTAGCCCCCATCCCACCCTGCCTCTGTGGCAGGGCATTTCCCTCTCTCTCCTTTTGAGTGCTGTGGTTTGCCAAAGAGGCATTGAGTGGCAATCATGTTTGGTCGATAGTCTACTTTCAGCATGCTTCTCCCATCCTGGGCGGACCCTCCCAACACCCTTTATTTGGTGCTCCCTTCTCTATCTGAGCTTCCTTTTCCCCTAACATGTGTGGTTGTCCTCCGGGTCATTGAGTAAAATTCCTGGTACTAATCTCTGCCATTCTTGGGTGTTAGTTTCCTATTTTGTTACTTTATGTTCCCCAGATGAATGCAATCTTTCTATGTCTATCCCTTTCTTTCTGGGTCATTTCGCTTAACATGATACTTTCCATGTAGTACCACTTGTATGTAAATTTCATGACTTCATCTTTTCTAACAGCTACATAGTACTCCATTGTGTAAATGTACCAAAGTTTCTTTAACCAGTCATCTGAGTAACCTTGGAATTAATTGACTTCAAATAATATTTACTCCTGGGCATCTATATTATTTATTCAATTTAGCCTCAGTTGTCCTGATTTCCTAGCACCCCAGAAGCAGGTTCCCGATGAAGGGACTGGATGGACCTAATGTTGGTGGGCCCATGGGTGGCTTATATAAAGTGGGGAAGAGAAAGATGGTCACTTCTCCCTGTATGACTCTGCCGTTCTGGGACCTAGGGTTGCTGGGTTCTTGTCTCCCCTCACAGAAAATAATTTCAGGAGTAGATGAGCAATGAAGTAAAACATTTAATTTGGAGATTTTAAAGGGTAGGAGGAAGAGAAAGTGAGAGAGAGTGAAGAGTAATGTGCCCAAGAGAGAACCTGGGCTTCTCCAAGGGCTGAGAGAGCCCCTACACATATACCAGCATTAGTCATAAAAACATGAAAGTTCACATCTCAAGAGGAGAGATACAGGCAACACATGTGATCAGGCACCGCATGTGCTGGGCCACATGGGCGCAAGCAGCACATGGGCTCCAGCAGCATATGTGCGTCCTTCCTTTGTTCCAGGTGGCTTTTATAGGGTTTCTCCAACCTGCCCTCACGTGGGGCTTCTACCTAGATAAGAGTCCATTGCTAGGGTTGTTGCTAAGGGGTTGGCATGGTGTTGCTCTTTTTTGAAATTCCTTATCTGGCCTTTTGTTTCTGCTGGAGCTTCTGTCCAATAGGGATCCAGCCTCTTCAGGATCTATTATGGATTGGGACCAGGTGGGTTCTTATCAGGCCTTAGTTCCTGTTTTGTCCTGTTTTATGCAATCTGCTTCCAGCGCCATGTGCCATGTACTCCCATCAGTGCCCAAGGTCTAGAAACTATAAAACAAATCTCCTGGAAGAGAGTGATGCAGAATCTCCTGCCCCCTCACCAGGCTGTCTTCACCAGGGCCCCTTCGAGGGGGTTGGGTTGAGTTTCCGTTCCCATGCCTAGAAGAGCCCTGGCAGCCGAAAACCTCCAGAACCCAGCCACAGCCATGCTCAAGGCCACTCTCCACACACTCAGACGAGCCTCACGCATGAAGGAACTGACAGAGGAGCCCAGGTATGTGGGACCCGGGGCTGAGATCTCCAAGCCTGCTCGGATCGGGACTGGGCCTCCTCCACCCAGATCCCCCCTTTTCCAGTAGCTGGGCAATCACACCCACAATCTGCCAGCGCCATGTAATCCCATCAACAGCCAGGATCCAGAGACTACAAAACAAAGCTTTCAGAGGCACGTGGCCACATTCACGGTCATGCAACCTCTTATAATCTAGCCCACTGATGTACCTAAAGCAGCACACATGTGTTTGGTTTTAACATACTTGCTTGTATTCTCTTACATACATTCTCTGTCCCTCTTGGGAGCCCGGCAAGCTATTGAGAGTATCCCACCTGCACAGCCGAACCTGGCAAGCTCCCTGTGGCGTATTCAATATGCCAAAAACATTAACAATAACGGGTCTCATTCTCCTGATCCTGAAAGAGCCTCCAATAAAGCACCGGTGGGAAGGAGGAGTAAGGAGAGGCTGCTAAAATCTCAGAGCTAGGACGAATGGAGACGATATTGGTGCACACTCGAGCAAATCAATGGATGATGAGATGACAGTGATACAGTGATATAGCGATACAAGGTCTGCTTTCACAAACTTCAGGGCTACTACTTCCCAGGAAATTTTCTGCCATTGCCTTGGGCTTGCCTGCCTACATCAGATCCATGGCAAGTGGCAAGCTACTCTGGCATCAAAATGGGACAGGCCAGGTGCCATAAAACTTATAACAAGTTAAGAGCATGGTCTTGGACAAATTCTGTTATGACCTGAGGAGAAGTGACTGAACAAGGACCCTGTAGGGATTAGGAAGGACTAGTCCGGTCTGAGGGCTATAGTTTGGGATCTATAGGAGATGTCCCCAGGGAGCTACCCTCTGAGCTTTATGTTTCTCTTACTGTGTCCATACAAAATGACTAGAAAGATTAAGAAGTAAACATAAGATAACTAATTAAATGGTTATGGACTAAGGAAAGGAGAAATACAGCCTTGGATGAAATTTTGCCCTTGAGAGATTCTCCCAGCAGGAGGAGATCTTTATCTTATTTTAAAAGAGCTCTCCCCCCATCCACCATGAAGGGTTTTCACATGTTGATTGTGCTACCTCACCTAGGTGTAGTTGCTACCCCCAGTGCTTGGAGGTTGGGCTCTAGACTAAGGCTGTGAGACTGGGCACGGGGAGACAAGCATCAGTGACCAGAGGAGTATGGGAGTGGGTGAGACCGGAAGGAGGCAGAGGGAGACGCGAGAGGAATAAACTGAGACTGATCACCAACCAGCTTGGTGGCCCTGTTCCCTTTTTCATGTGTCTGTTGGTCATGACTGCAGGCCGGGGTGGGGAAGTGGTGCTGGGCCACCGAACTCACGTGTCATCGCAGCACCCACAACACAACCCTGTGAACATACACAATGGTCTGAACTTCCCCTTGCCGTCTTGTACCTGTGTGTTGGATATCAACCCTAAGTGTTTTCGGCTACACTGGTGAATTGCTCCTTTCCTCCTCCAGAGAAGCTTACCGTGCCCTTGCTAACACTCCAAATTTGGTTAAAGTCTATCTTCAACCTTTCCTTTGTGTTGGATACTAACCCAAAGTGTTTTAGGCTTCATCAGTGAATTGCCCATTTTCCTCCTCCCAGAGAAGTTTATCATGTCCTTACTAGCATTCCTAATTTAGTTAAAGTTTTTTTTTTCTCTTTGGGTCACACGTGACAATGCACAGGAGTTACTCCTGGCTCTGCACTCAGGAGTTACTCCTGGCGGTGCTCATGGGACCATATGGGATGCTGGGAATCGAGCCCGGGTCGGCCGCGTGCAAGGCAAACGCCCTACCCGCTGTGCTATCTCTCCAGCCCCAATTTAGTTAAAGTTTTATCTTTAACCTTTCCCTTGTATTTTACCTCACATTGTCACAGTTCCCCAAGTCAGTCTTGATTACTTATAAGTGAAAACTTTCTGGTAATTCTGAACTTCGTATCTGTGCTGCTTTGTAGTTGAAGGGCTGTGCATTTGTACCTGCCTTTCTATTTCTCCTATAGCCTTTTTATGTTTTACTATAGAGCAGGGGCTGGAGTGATAGCACAGCGGTAGGGCGTTTGCCTTGCACGCAGCCAACATGGCCGACCGGAGTTTGATTCCTCTCCCCCTCTTGGAGAGCCCGGCAAGCTACCGAGAGTATCTCGCCTGCACAGCAGAGCTTGGCAAGCTACCCGTGATGTATTCGATATGCTAAACACAGTAACAACAAAATCTCCAATGGAGACGTTACTGGGCCCGCTCGAGCAAATTGATGAACAACGGGAGGACAGTAGTAGTAGTAGTTAGACACTATAGAGCAATGTTCTTTGGTTAAACACAAAAAAGACCATTAATGCAGAGTTGATTGACTCTGAAATATATCTGCTCCTGGGCATAATTATTGAAAGAGCCTTTAATATGGCACTTTTTTAAAAATCTCAGGGCTAGGACGAAGGAGACATTAGTGGGGCCTGCTCGAGGCAATCAACGAACAACAGGATGGTCGTGATCGTGTATTACTTGACTCAGGCTTCAGTTGCTGTAGTTCCTAACACCCCAAAACGGAGGTTCCGCAGTGGGACTGGGATGGAACCGAGGCAAGTGGAAAAGCTACCCCGGCATCAAAATGGGACATTCTAGAAAGCATAAATGCATGATATTGATGCAAGCTGTTATGGCTTAAGAGACAGGTGATTTTTTGGAGTTATGATGTGTAGCATCACCTGCAAACCCCCATCCTGAAAACTCCAGGGTCATGCCCGTCTCTCACAGCCACTGGTATGTACACTCACTGGCGCAGAACATAGATCCCAAGGTCTCTGGATTGTGCGGCTGAGGACACCTCCTAAGGCAGCAAACAGCATAATAAATTGGTAGACAAGGACTTAATCACCCTGAGATCAGATATGACAATTTTCATATAAATTTATTTTTATACCTATTGATTTTAATATTGCAGCTTAATTACCTAATCAATTAAATTCTAGAACTGCTCTGACACTTGTGGCTTTTTTCTGTGTTAAAATAAGTAAATATGTGAAATAAAAATCCATCACATTTGGAATAAAAAAGAAATATGATTTGCTAGGGACTGCCCTCTCACATTTCCTCTACCTGCCTCTTAGTTTCTTAAAACATGGGTAAGCATAATTTTTTAATTATGCAAATTAAACTTTGCATCGGGCTGGAGCGATAGCACAGCGGTAGGGCATTTGCCTTGCACACAGCCAACATGGCCGACCCAAGTTCGATTCCTCTGCCCCTCTCGGAGAGCCCGGCCAGCTATCGAGAGTATGTCCCCCGCACGGCAGAGCCTGGCAAGCTACCCGTGATGTATTCGATATGCCAAACACAGTAACAAGAAGTCTCATGATGGAGACGTTACTGGGCCCGCTCGAGCAAATCGATGAACAATGGGAGGATAGTGAACTTAAGTGAACAGTGAAACTTTGCATAATTTCATATTTGACTGATTGTGTCTGTCGGGCCTTATTTATAATGGAGTCAGTTCTCATAAAGATTCTGAGTCAGAAGGTCACAAAATGTGGTGACTCTTGGCACCACCTTTTCATCAGGGCCCGTGATATGGTGACAAGAAATCGCACACATTGGGCTGAAGTCTGAGGTTTGCCGCTGAACAATCAAAGACATCTAGTTCCTAGGAGAAAAAGAAATAATGGATTCTCTCATGCTACTGGGAGGAGGGAAGGAAGCGAATCAGGAAGTCGCTGTTCATATTGATTAGGTTAAGCAAACAGAAATTGATTAACTGGTGGGAAAAAAACGAAACCAGCTGGGAGCCTCAGGCTGAAACTCTGGTTTGAAGCGACTATTTGTCAGTCTCTGAAAGCACAGCCTTAGAGGATTTTTCTTCTGCTCAGAGCCAAGGCTAATGTAAGCCAGGGTCTTGTAAAGCATTCTCTTACCCCAACAATAAAAATTCATAGTTGATTTCTTCCTTTGCTGTTCAAACGCTGCAGGAAAACAGAATCTGAGCTGACTCAATTTCTCTTTGCGAAGTTTATAACTAGGTGAGAGGTGCCACTTGACCTCCAAGTTTGCTGGCCAGTGGCCTGGACTGCTACTGATGAAAGAAGGCGGCATGGGCTGGAAGAGCGCTCAACTGCCCAGCAGATGCTCAGCGTGCAGTAAGCCTGGATTCAATCTTGAGCCCCACATGGTCCCTCAAGCCGTGAGCCAAGAGTAGTTCCCTAGCACTTCTAGGTGTGGTCCCAAAATTAAAACAAAAAGGAAAAAAGGGAAGAGAGACAGCAGGCATCATACAAGGAGCCCTGGCCAAGACTTGGGGTGTCCTTTTCTGGATGTGGCTTCTGTGTGCTCATGTTAAGTTTCACCTCTGATACTGATCCCTGAGAGGCAGGCGGCCTTTCTACTTCTACACAGTTTCTTTGTCTCGGATGCTCTTTGTACTTACTCATTTTGATTCTAAACTTTGACCATCAGAGACCTGGCTACCCCTGGCTTCTCTTTAGAGAGGTGTGGTCCTCTCCACTCAGTTTTCCCAGTACAACCACTGTTGGTTTTACAGGTTAGGCGATTCGATTTACTGGCTTATTGCAATTTAAAGAATTGGACCAAATCACACAGTTGTGTATATTACCTTCCTGGCCTGGCGGAGTCAGTGGGCAAAGCCAACGTGCTTTCCTGTTGCGGGATTGAACTGGGACACACATGTTGTGTGGCATTGAGGGATATATGAGGAATTAAGACTCCAGTATTTGAGAATTATGGATATAAAGGATGGCTGTTTAGCCCTGTGGCTTGTAGCTACCTTATCTGAGTCTTGATCTATTATTATCACCACCTATCTGCTTCCCCTACTGCACTGACTACAAACACTTGCCCATCAGTCAAGGCTTCAAAGCCTCCTTGTTTTGCTGTCTTTTTCCCTTTCCTTCAAACCCATTGCTCTACAGTTTCTCCTCTTGTCCCTCTGTACCACTCCTGTTCTAACAATCTGCTCAGCACTGTCAGGGCACAGGAAATCATCCCTTTGGATTTTTCGGAGGCAGGACAGCAAACAAGTACCAGATAGATTGATAAGAGAAAGAGTAAAAAGGAATTTATTAATAACATGTGAACCTCCCAGCTCTGTGGAAGAACTCAGCCAAAGTGAGCCATTCACCCCAGGCCTCCAAAGGGTGTTTTTAATCCAGTTAGCTGAGGTCAGGGAGAGAGTACAGTAGGTAAAGTGCTGGCCTGGCATGCAGCCCCTGCATGCAAGGTTATGGGTTCAATTCCGTACCTTGATCCTTGATAACAGAGCTAGGAGGAAAGCCTTGAGCTTTATAAGTGTGGCCTCCAACCCAATGATCACGATCATGGTCACCCCGTTGTTCATCGATTTGCTTGAGTGGGCCCAGTAACACTGTGAGACTTGTTACTGTGTTTGGCATATCGAATACGTTATGGGGAGCTTGCCAGGCTTTGCCGTGCGGGCGAGATACTCTCGGTAGCTTGCCGGGCTCTCCAAGAGGGGTGGAGGAATCGAACTTGGGTCGGCCATGTTCGCTGCATGCAAGGCTAACACCCTACCCGCTGTGCTATCGCGCCAGCCCAACCCAATGATAAATACATGAATATAGTTAGCTACAGCAGATGGCACCAGGATGAAGTGCAAGGTCAGTTAGGGAGATTACCAGGGTAGGCATAGCAAGCAAAAGTAGGAGGATAGAAATTCCCCTTCTGGGTGTGAAGATGAGATGAGATCTTCTCTGGACAGTGTGGGATATACTCACCTTGGGCTCTGTGTAGTTGAACATCTCTTTCAAAGCAATGCTCCATCCTCCCCGTCCAGGATTATTCCTCCACCCCATGAGATGATCATTTTGAAAAGATTTATTTTGGGGTGGCAGATTCTTGCTCCTCTACAACAAGTAGCATGGATGTTTGTGCCTGTGTCACTTTCCTTCTCAAGAGCCTTCTCTGTAAGACACTCTTCTGAATTCTGCAGCAGACCAAGACAGGTCTGACGCTCTCGCCCTTCCTGTCGCATGCCCAGAGCTTGCACCACATCAGTTCTATTCTTGGACCTCAGCATATTTGTTCAGCTGTCATACTGAGGCCTGTGATGTGTTACCCGATCTCCTTTCAGAAGCAAAGGAATTGTTTCCCCAGCTTCTGGGAGGGATGCTGTGGTTGGTACTCTGCTGTCCAGCTATTCCTACACCTAAGGCCTCAGTGAAGAAGCTCATCCTTCAGGCCCTGCCACTGCCTTTGGATGGATCCTATGTGAGAGCAATCTCTACTGGCTTGTAGGGACTAAGTCCTGATGTGAAGAGTTTTTCCAGCTGGCGTGCATCCTGTGTGGCTGTGATGCCTTTTGTAAGATGTCGTCATTCCCCCAACACCCAACTTCTCCCTCCTCCCATATCTTCTCTTTCAAAACTCTCAATCCCATGAACATCTCCCACCTGAAGCATGCACCCCAAGCCCAGTTTCAGAGTCTGGTTACAAGTCTAGAGTAAGTATCTACTGTGTCATTTGTGCTGGTCTAGGTCATAGGAGGGACTGGTGAAGAAGACCCTGTCCCAGCCCTTTGGCACATTCATTCCATTGAGAAGAGAAAGACAATGCCCAGTGTAGGGATCACAAGAGGATTATGGGAAGAATAAGGGGCTAGCAAGTGGCTCAGGAAGTGGAGAAAAGAGGCTGTTCTTAGAAGAGATCAGCTGAAGATGTCTCGCTGAAGAGGAACAACCTCAATACATCAGGGAGTTACCCTGGAAAGGGGGCTTCTAGGCAGTTGAAACTCTAAAAGTTTAGGTCGGGAGGAAAGAAGCAAGAGTGGACCTAGAGAGTTCAGTGGAAACCAACCCAAAGATCTAGATTAGAAACGAGGAAACTTGGGGCCAGAGAGTGTGTACAAGGTGTCAGGCAGTTGCCCTGTATGTAGTCACACAGGCTGTGACACCAGTCCAAATTCCTGGTTCCACATAAGGGTCCCCGAGCACAGCTGGGCACAATGTCAGGAATAGCTATGCTAGGACGACTTTCCCCTTCTCCTCAGACTAGAGAGAATAGCAGTTCTTGTATTGCTCTTCCCCCAGTGCCCACCCCTTAATTTGTTTAGGTTTGTAGAAAAGATGGAGAACGATCCAAGAAGGAATCTAAAGCTCACCCTGGTGCCCACCTGTCTTCAATTTCTCACTCCTCCTTTCTGAAAATATTCTCCCTATTCTATTTGTGTTAGCAAGACCCCTTCTTGTGACAGTATTGGCAAGGGGAAGTTTAAGAGCATGAGTCTGCCATTTTCCAACCTGCCAACTGGTTGCCAATAAAGCTCTTCTTGACCCATCACCACGTCTCTTGTGTGAGTGGTCCTTGAGCTGCAGTGAAACTGGCTCTCAGGGTTACAAGGCCATGTAGGGTCTTGTAACCCCTTGTTGGGATTTTGAATCTTATTTATTTAAAATTTTATCTTTTGAATTTGGGGGCCACACCCCATGATCCTCGGGGGATAATC
The DNA here is from genome assembly GCF_029834395.1 of Sorex fumeus. Lineage (NCBI taxonomy): Eukaryota > Metazoa > Chordata > Mammalia > Eulipotyphla > Soricidae > Sorex > Sorex fumeus. Next base: position 5,288,409 of record NW_026606058.1, read on the forward strand.
CTGACTCTTTGCTCAGATGTCATTCTTGGCTGTTCTCAGGGGACCAAATGGTGCCAGGGATTGAACTGGGATCATGCAAGCAAGTATCTTAACTTTTCTAGTATTTTTCCACCCCAAGAATTTTGAATTTTTAATTTGTATGACATGGAAGCCATCTGAAGTTATGAACATATGTGAACCAATCTTAAAGAAATATTCTGAATGCAATGAATAGATTGACCAGAGTTGAGGGTGAAAATGCAAATTGAAGGCTACTGTGAAATCTCAGGAGCTGATAGTAGCTTGGATAATTATGCTAAGAGGAAGTTAACTGGGATATAGGATTGGGATAACTAGAGAGTGTCATTTATCCGGGAGCTGGAGTAATCATACAGCGAGTAGGGCATTTACCTTGCACGCGGCTAACCAAAATTCAATCCTCGGCTTCTCCTATAATACTACAAGTACTGCCAGAAGTAATTCCTGAGTGCAGATCCAGAAATATCCTCTTAATATCACTGGGTGTGAGCCCCCCAAACCCCACAAATTAAAAAGAGTACAATTTATCCTATTTTTTGTCTTGAGGGTTTGGGGCCACCTCCAGCAGTGCTCGGTACTTAGTCCTAGCTCTGTGCTCAGGGCTCACTTCTGGTGGGCTTGGGGGATATATGGGGTACTAGGGGTTAAATTAGAGTTAGGTGCATGCATGGCAAGCATACTACACTATTTCTCTAGCTCCTAGTAGATTTTTTTTAGTTTTAGTAAATGTGATTGAGAAGGAGAAACCAATGAGGGGAAAAAAAAGGACAGGTAATGCCAGTGGTGAAATTGTTATCTGAAATGTCAATAAGATGAGGTCTAAGAGTTGACTTGACACAACAGAGACACTGGTCATCTCCAAGATTTATCCACGTGATGGAAATAGATGCAACTGAAGCAAATCAAGGGCAATTGCTAGGGCAGAAAGTGAAGACAACAAGACTATAAACAGAGCTGCTGTGTATGAAAAGCTGTTGAGGAATGGAATGACAGTTGGATGACAGAGTCAAAAGAGAAATAGCTGAAGATGGGGCATATTATTCATTCTTCAGTGACTATTTCTTAAATAATTCCTAACTTCCAGGCAAAAGATTGTGCCTTGAGAAGATGAAAGTGAACTCTTTGGTGGTGCATTGAGCCACTCAAAAGGCAGCTTTATTTGAAAGCTCAATGCAGGTTTCCAAACCCAGGCCAGAGAAGCATTTTTGTGCTCTGCATCAGGGTTTCTCTTCTAAACCAATCTATATGCCGATGGGAATTATCTAGTGGACAGGGAAAATGAATGATGCTAGAGAAAGAAGAATCAATCTCTTTGCCAGTTATTAATGTTGGGTAGGCAGAAGGGAATGGGAGGCAGCATGCTACTGGGTGACTTAGTCTTAAGAACTAGCACCAGCATTTATGATAACTGGGAAGAAGCAAGTAAGGATAGGTGGGTAATTAACTTTGTTGTGAAATTGTATGGATACTCTCACAAAGATCAGTTTTATCTTTCCAATGACATAAGTAGTAAGGTCAAGAACCAAGTGTGTATTGTGGTGAAATGGAAATTTAAGTTATGAGGAAGGAAGAGAAAGTATGAAATAGACATGCACTATTCTAGTCTCTTGGAATAGCTCTATGAACAGAGTTCCCCCTAAGAAGATCAACCCCATTCTGTAGACTGTCTTTGTATTTTGGTCACTGTTTCTTTGGAGGTGCAGAAGCTTCTTAGTTTAAGATAGTCCCATTTGGATTACTCCATAACTTAGAGGCCAGCCGGGTATCCTAGAGGAAAGGGCTGTTCAGATAGAGAAGGGAGCACCAAATAAAGGATGTTTGGAGGATCCTCCCAGGAGGGGAGATGCATGTCGAAAGTAGACTATGGACTGAACATGTTTGCCACTCAATGCCTCTTTTGCAGACCACAACACCCAAAAGGAGAGAGAGAACACAGGGGATTGCCCTGCCACAGAGACAGGGGGGATGGGGGGATGGGGCTGGGAGGGATATTATCCATGGTGGTGGAAAATGGGCACTGGTGGAGGGATGGGTATCTGATCATTGTATAATTGAAACCAAAGCACAAAAAATTGTAAATCTACAACTTTAAAAAAAATAAAATAAAATAAAATAAAGGGAAAAAAAAAGATAGTCCCATTTGTCTATCTCTGTTTTCACTTGCTTGGCCAGTGGTGTGACATCTTTGAAGATACCATTAGCTTCAATGTCATGGAGGGTTTTGCCAACTTTGTTTTCAATGTACCTTATGGTTTCTGGTCTGATGTTGAGGTCTTTAATCCACTTTGATCTTACTTTTGTACATGGCATTAGGCAGAGATCTGAGCCCACTTTTGTGCATGTAGCCGTCCAGTTTTGTCAGCACAATTTGTTAGAGAGGCTTTCCTTGCTCCACTTCAATTTTCTTGCCCCCTTATCAAAGATTAGATGATCATATGCTTGGGGAGAGATGTCAGTACATTCAACCCTGTTCCATTGGTCTAAAGCTCTGTCTTTGTTTCAGTACCATGCTGCTTTAATTATTACTGCTTTGTAGTAGAGTTTGAAGTTAGGGAGGTTGATTCCTCCCATTTTCTTTTCCCCAAGAATTGCTTTAGCTATTCGTGGAGGCTTATTGTTCTATATAAATTTCAGGAGTGTTTGCTCCATTTCTTTGAAGAATGTCATGGGCATCGTAATAGGGATCGTGTTGGATTTGTACAGTGCTTTGGGAAGTATTGCCAGTTTGACAATGTTAATTCTCCCTATCCATGAACAGGGGATATTTTTCCATTTCCTCATGTCCTCTTTTATTTCCTGAAGTAGTGTTTTGTAGTTTTAACTTTGGTACATTTACACAGTGGAGTACTATGTAGCTGTTAGAAAAGATGAAGTCATGAAATTTACATACAAGTGGTACTACATGGATGTGGGAAGCCAAGAGCCCTCTCATAGACCCTGGCCGTGGTTCCCATATTAGGGACATTGGTGACAGTCTCCCAGGACTTCCTAACCTCAGTGGATACCTGATCTATAGCCACATACATCAGGCTGACAGTTATCTTGTCTGACCTTATCTATAGTGACCTCCAGGATGCACCTACTGCCGTTAGACCCTTTGATATACAAATGTTTACCTTGAATGCTATGTAAAACTCTTATTGCTAACCTTACCCATGTATGGTTATATTGCTTCTGCTTGTGACTGGGCTATCCCAGACCCTATATAAACAGCCTGTATCCCTCAATAAAGTCTGTCCCCTTTTCTCTCTGTTTCTAAACTGTACTCTGTCTCTTGTGTCTTGTGTTCATTCGGTTGGTCCCTCCTTGCACCATCGGATCAATCCTTGGGCCACCTCCGAGGGCCGGAGAGTGGTTAGCAGGGCCCCCCGCACATGGAAAGTATCATGTTAAGCAAAATGAGTCAGAAACAGAGGGATAGACATAGAAAGATTGCATTCATCTGGGGAACATAAAGTAATAAAATAGGAGACTAACACCCAAGAATGGCCGAGATTATTAGTACCAGGAATTTTGCTCCATGGCTTGGAAGCTAGCTACACATGCTAGGGGAAAAAGGACCTCAGATAGAGAAGGGAGCACCAAATAAAGAGTGTTGGGAGGATCCTCCCAGGATGGGAGAAGCATGCTGAAAGTAGACTACAGACCAAACATGATTGCCACTCAATGCCTCTCTTGCAAACCACAGGACCCAAAAGGAGAGAGAGAGAGAACAAAAGGGAATGCCCTGCCACAGAGGCAGGGTGGGAAGGGGGAGATGGGGGTTGGGAGGGATACTGGGATCCATGGTGGTGGGAAATGGGCACTGGTGGAGGGATGGTATTTGATCATTGTATAATTGAAACCCAAGCACAAAAATTTGTAAGTCTACAATTGTACCTCATGGTATCTCAGTAATAAATAAATAAAAAGAAATTAAAATTCATATCTTTGATCAACACCAAAAATAAAAGATCAACCCCCATGAGAACTCATGCTTCAGTTAATTTACAAGTGAGCTATATTCATATTACCTGTAGCACTCGAGACAGGATGAGATCTGGATTCAATATGTTGAATGAAATTGGTCACATAATTGAATATTGGTCAGTCGTCTGAGGACATTGTAGAATGGTCATTGTAAGGGAGGAAAAACTTTTGATCCACCTTCTCTAGTGCCTTTACTAGTGATTTGTGTTCTAAAATGGCAAAAGGCAGATGAATAGGCAGGAAAAAGGTCACTTTGCATGCACATAGAGATTTTATAGGAAAGAAGTAAAAACACAAAGAGGGGATTAGTCTCAGAGCTTATAGACCATTTCAAGGGTGATAAATTGTGGAGAAGTGACTAGACAAAGAAAATGGAGGAGGTTTGTAGGGGAGATAAATTGTGGGAAGATAATTAGGAAATGTATGATGGAAAATGATTATTCAGTAAGGCTTGCTGGGACCCAAGTCAGTTATGTGTCCAGGGATAAGTCATCTCCAGTGATTAAAAGCATTCTTTTCCTGGTGCTGAAGAAAACACATTTACAAAGGGGAACTTATGTCCTGCTTTTAGGCAGTAAGGTGGGGCAGTGGTTGGAGTTGGTGGGGCAGAGAGCTCTCCGATGTCTACTAGTCCTTAATTACCTTCAGTGCAAAATAATCCTTATGCCAAATTGGCATACTTTGGGATGACATGTTCTTTTTCTTCAGCAGTTAAGGACACTCGGAGTCCAAACAGAGCCATATCTGAAAAAAGGGAGGTAGAAATAGATACATTCAACATGAAAATGTATACTTTGGAATTCCTAAGACTAAATAAAGAAAACCAGATTTATTTGTGAATCCCCCTGCTACTATCACTTTAAAAAAAAATCTCCCCTTCCCTCCAAATCTCCCCATTGCAACTGCACTAGGTCAAGCCTGCAGGTCTCTGATGGAGTTTTTCAACAGTCTCTTATTTCTCATTTCCATTATTTTTCCCCTTTAAGCAAGTTCTAAAACCTTGTTAGATTACTTTTCCATTATTATAATTATCAATGTGTCACTCTTGCTCAGAAACCCAAACAACTTCTCAAATCCCTAGAGGATAAAGTCTAAACTTACTTTTATTTCCAATGTTCCTTTCCAGCCAATTTCCCATTTACTCATGCCATTCTTGCATCTCTGTCTTCTCTAATTTCAATCTCCTCCTTCACTCAAACTAAATTTACTCAATGATCCTTAACCACTCTTCTTGGATTGCTCAAGCAGCATTTCTTCCTATTTCATCTCCTTGTTTACATTACTCTTTTAGCTTTGACCTATGATCTAAATTGAGAATTTATATGCTATACATCTATTTCCTCCCTCCCAAACTAGGTTATAAGCTCTCAGCAATGAGTAGCCCTGTCCTGTACTTCTCTGTCCAACTCTCAGCACATTTGCATTTGGAAAGTCAACACTTTTCCTGCACTTAATTTTGGATGCTGAGTCAGAGACCAGAAAAACCTCATTGGGGATCCTTCCTGTGACACCTCTGATTGGTGGTTGCAATTACAGAAGACTCATATGAGAAGCCCCTCCCACTTGTTTTCACTCCATTAGGAAATTCTTTGTGTTAATTCAACATTTTGTCCTATGACCCATTAAGTAAAGCTAGTTTGAAAGCAATTTAATTAAAACCCTTGTGATTTTGCAAGATTGCCAAAAATTCTAGTCTCTCTAGGTAGAAGTATGTTTTTTTCCAATACAGCATTTTTCGGATATCAACATAGCAGTGGAGGAGTCCCAAAACTCTTTGTTGGAAGAGGAAGATCTGAGCCATTTATCCTACATTGGTTGAGGTCATTTGACTGGTAAATAGATTTTGCAAGTTTATCTTACGATCAAAAGGCTGTAGTGGGACCAGAGAGCAGTACAGTGAACAGGATGCTTGTTTTGCATGTAGTTGGTCCAATTTCGATCCCTGGCTTCCCATGTAGTCTCCTGAGCCCACCCAGAGTGATCTATGAGTGTAGAGCCAGGACTAAGCACTGAGCATCACCAGATGCACCAGATGTGCCCTCCCCCCTTCTCGCCAAACAAACAAAAGACTGCACCATACACTAGACAGTTAACTCCTCCCCACTCATATACCCTCTCTTTCTTTCTTTTTTTTTGTAGCTGTGGGTGTGCTCAGAGAGATCACTCCTGATGGCGCCCAAGGGATTATATAAGGTGGCATAGATACAACCCAAGTCTCCTGCTAGCAATTCAAGCACTTTAATTAGTGCATGAGCTTTCTGTTTCTGGCCCACTCTATAAACATAATCTCAACGTGGATTTGCTTAACAGCCCCAACAATTACAGTTAAAAGCAGCGTGGACTACTTCATAGTCTCCAAAATCTTTGGTAATCCAATCAAAAGTCAACAGTTTTGAAGTTAAGTCTTTTCTCTCACCAGAAAGTAACTTTCTGCCGCAAAGATTTGTTGAGGGTTTACCATTTCCCCAAAACAAATAGGTCACAGCGAAAAAATACAGAGGAAAAAACAAGGTTTGGCTTCTTCTTTCATGAAGCTTCCAATCTATTAAGAGAAGGCAGGTAATAGAAGATTATTTAACTCAAGTTCAGTCCCAGGAGAGTGACTTCTACTGAAAATGATGGCGATACATAGAAGAAGAGATAATTTAGGTGGAAGGGGAGAGAATAGGTCAAAAGAGATTTCAGAGAGCAGCTTCTAAGGAACTTCCACTTAGATACTTGATTGTCAGTTCCTCAGAAAGTTAAAGATAAAATTATCATATGACTTAGTATTTATGCTTCTGGGAGTATATTTCCCCACACACAAATTAAAAATAGATGCAGTGCCTAGAGGCACTGTATCTATTACCTTGTTGACCTAGTGATAAGAGTCACTATACCTGTTACCTAATAGGGTGTTTGGCACACAACAGACATGAGTTTGATCTAAGGCACCCTATATGGTTCCCAGAACACCCTAGAAGTGACCCCAAGCATCACGATCACAATCACGACCATCCTGTTGTTCGTCAATTGCCTCGAGCGGGCCCCAGTAACGTCTCCTTCGTCCTAGCCCTGAGATTTTTAAAAAAGTGCCATATTCAAGGCTCTTTCAGAGTTGGGAGAATGAGACCCATCGTTGTTACTGGTATTTGGCATATTGGGTACGCCACGGGGAGTTTGCCAGACTCTGCCGTGTAGGCAGGTTACATTTGGTAGCCTGCCAGGGTGTCCAAAACAAGAATGAGATAATAAGCTTCCGGGATCTGGGTTTTATAGTCTCTGGGTCTTGGCCGTTGATGGGATTACACGGTGCCAGGGGGCCAGTTGGTGGGTGTGACCCCCGCCTACTGGAATTTGGAGGATCTGGGTGGAGGATGCTCAGCCCCGATCTGAGCAGGCTTGGAGATCTCAGCCCCGGGACCTGCATGCCTGTGTTCCTCTGCCGGTACCTTCAATGCGTGTGGAGAGTGATCTCAGCATGGTGGTGGCTGGTTCAATTTTTAATAATAATAGCATGATTTCTATTTTTAATACTAATAAAATGATAATAATGTAGCACTGTAGCGCTGTCCTCCCATTGTTCATTGATTTGCTTGAGCGGGCACCAGTAACATCTCCATTGTGAAACTTGTTGTTACTGGTTTTGGCATATCAAATACGCCATGAGGAGCTTGCCAGACTCTGCCGTGTGGGCGGGATACTCCCGGTAGCTTGCCGGGCTCTCCAAGAGGGACAGAGGAATCGAACCCGGGTTGGCTGCAAGCAAGGCAAACGCCCTATCTGCTGTGCTACCGTTCCTAATAACAACGTAATACAAAAGTGAGTCAGCCAGGAGTTTGGAGGACGGAGCTGCCGTAGTGTACCTGCCTTTGGAGGAGGTCACTGTCCTGTCACTGTCCTCCCGTTGTTCATGGATTTGCTCGAGTGGGACCCAGTAATGTCTCCATTGTGACAATTGTTACCGTGTTTGGCATATCAAATACATCACGGGTAGGTGAAGCCACAAATCCGGTCCCCAGAACGGCCCCGACAAGCTGAGCACAATCGACCCCAAGTATAAAGCCAGGAATGAGCCATAAAAACCATGGGGTGTGTCCCCCCCCAAAATAGTACAAACACTGTATACAAATATTCATAGCAGCACTGTTCACAACAACCCCAAAGAGGAAACAACCCAAATATTCATCAACAGATGAATGCATGAAAAGGGTGTGGTATATTCATAAATTGGAATGTATTGTTTATCCTTAAAATGAGATGATATGATGGTACATCTTACAGCATGGATGAAACCATTATGCTAAATGAACGAAGCCAGGTACAAAGGCCACAGCTCATATGATACTGTGAAGTATCCAGAATAAGCAAATCCATAATGATAGAAAGTAGATTAGTGTTTTCCAGGTGATAGGGACAGTAAGTGGAAATCAAGAGTAAATGTTTAATGGGTACAGGGTTTCCTTTTGGGATGATAAAAACACTCTAGAAGTAGATTGTAGTAATGGTTGCATTAAATATCACTGAATTGTGCACTTTAAAATAAAGTGATAAACTTTAAGATAATTTATATAATCACACTGATAGTGGCACCAATACAGACACAATTGACACAGAGAGGGGCAAAAATTGGAGGAAGAAAAAGCATACAAAGATTCACATAGGTCTGTAGCTCTGCTGGGTGGCTTCAAGATAATGACTGTGACCAGTGTCATACGCAGTCTTCATAGTAAAGAAATGATAACTTAAAGGTTGAAAAGAACTTTCTAAGTTAAGCATAAATAACTTCCTAAAGTTATTGGCTGGAATGATAGTACAGTGGGTAGGATGTTTGCCTTGCACATATCTGACCCAAGTTTAATCCCTGGCACCCTGCATGGTTTCCTGAGCACTGTGGGAGTGACCCCTGAGCTCAGGGCCAGAAGTAAGCTTTGAACTCTGCAGGTGTCACCCAAAAATAACCAAAAAGATAGTGATTTAAAAATTGGGGTCTGGAGTGATAGCACAGCGGGTAGGGTGTTTACCTTGCACTTGGCCAACCCAGGTTTGATTCCCAGCATATCCCATATGGTCCCCGGAGCACCACCAGAAGTAATTCCTGAGTTCATAAACCAGAAGTAACCCCTGTGCATCGCTGGGTGTGACCCAAAAAGAAAAAAAAGATTAAATTATTTATGTATAAACATAAAGAATTTTCTAAATTAAAAGGTCCGTTGTTCATCGATTTGCTCGAGCGGGCCCAGTAACGTCTCCATTGGAGACTTTGTTGTTACTGTGTCTGGCACATCGAATACGTCACGGGGAACTTGCCAGGCACTGCTGTGCGGGCGAGATACTCTCGGTAGCTTGCGGGGCTCTCCGAGAGGGGCGGAGGAATCGAACTCGGGTCGGCCATGTTGGCTGCGTGCAAGGCAAATGCCCTACCGCTGTGCTATTGCTCCAGCCTTTCTAAATTAAATATAAATAAACATTTATTGATTTCCAGAATGTTTGTTTGTTTATTTTGGTGTTTGTACCACATCCAGCAATGATAAAAGATTACTCCTGGCTCTGGGGTGCTGGGGATTGAGCCCAGGTTGGCCATGTGCAAGGCAAAGGCCCTGTTTGCTGTACTACTGCTCTGGCCCCAATTTCCAGAATATTTAAATTAGAATTTATTTCCAAGAGAGAATCTTGAATAGTTCATCCAAGATCATTAAAAACAAGTGGTGGAGGTGGTGGAGGAGGGGGCAGAAATAGTTTAGGGGTTAAGGCATTTGCTCAGTAACCTGTCTGACCCTGGTTTGAATCCCCATCCTCATATGTAATTCCCAAGTACCACTAGGGGTCAATCCTGAGCACCAAGTCAAAAATCACCCCTGAGCACCAGTGGGTATGGTTAAAATCCCGGCATTTTATCCCTCACAAAAGAAAGAAAAAAACAGGTGAGCACATCTCTGTTCAAGAAAAAAACAGTGCTGTTGTTATTACTCTATTAGGTATGGTATCTACCGAGATTCAGGAAAGTACACTAAAATATGATATTCAGGAAAATGCACTAAAATATGGACAGGAGATTTGTTCGGAGGCATGGTGTCTTTATAATATTTTATTGCGGTACCATCTTAGAGCAACAGAAACCTGGAATATGGCCTTGTTTTATGAGATGCGTAAAACTAATTTAGTGGCTTACTCTGAAAAAAAGATGAAATGCTGTATTTAGTGAACCCACATCTTTAGAATTTTCTGCATGAGCAAATCAAGGATGCTGTTACTCAAAATGGGTAAAGTTCTCTGGAAGTCATATTTCCTGGCCAAAATAGTTCAAAGCACACATTACAGGGAACTAAGGCTCATCTCTGCTTAGAAATACAGCTCACTCAGCCCTCCTTGCCCCAAGAGACCAAGACCCGGCAGCCAAAAAACTCTGCTACCCATCCGCTGCCATGCTCAAGGCCGCCCCAACATGTTCCGGCAGAGACTCATGCACGAGTGAGCCTATTCCTGGACTGCGCAGCTGCGAACACATAAGATACTCCTTACCCATTCTCCATAAGTACCACACCACATTTGATGGGGTTTAAATAGCAGGCAACCAATCATAGAGGGAATATATACACATATATATACACACACATATATATGCATATGTGTATTTTCAGATATGTATACGAGAGTTCATATCACTCAACCTTTAACAGCATGTTTGTGATATCATGTCAAGACAGAACAATCTTTACACTATATCCTCTATGGATACTTTTTTGTAGCATTTTTCAGCAGTTTTTCATAACAAACAATACAAAATATATTATTTCGATTGCGTTTTGGGACAGGGATTGTGGCTTGGGATGGAAACATCCCAAATATGATGGTGGGAACGTGTAATGGTGATTGGATTGGTGTTTGAGTAAGGTAAGGTAAGGTAAAGGCCCTCCCGTTGATCGTCGATTTGCTCGAGCGGGCCCAGTAACGTCTCCATTGGAGACTTTGCTGTTACTGTGTCTGGTGTTTGAGTATTAAATGTAATCAAATATTGTGAACTACCTTATAAAATAAATTAAAAAAGAGAAATACAACTCACTCTTTTAAAAAATTAAATTTTTTATTTTTAGAATTTCATTTTCATAAAGTTCACAATAATTTATTACATTCAATATTTCAACACCAATTCCACCATGATTACATCTTCCCACCACCATTATTTTAAATTTCACCACCACCACCCAAGCCGGCCCCAAAGGAAGATACAGCTTGCTCTTAGCTCTTAGCTCGCTCAACAGACCAGTTAGTACCTTTTTGAAACACATTAATTCCCTAATTCAGCTTGCCATCAATACCCACTCCCAATTGTTCAATGGCATTGATCAGAATTCCTTAATGCCCTTCTCGATTACCAGGATATTTAAATTAGAACTCCCCCCCTCCTCCAGGAATTATTTTAGTTCTTTGATTCAAAGTCTTCAAAGAGAGGACTCAAATCATGCAGGAAAACAGGGCAAGAGAGAGTGGAGCAAAGGAAGGGAGAAAGTTGCTCAAGCAGCTGGCACAGATCAGTATCCTCAGAGATGTGGGAAGCCAAGAGCCCTCTCATAGACCCTGGCCATGGTTCCCACGTTAGGAACTGCTTGGGACAGACATTGGTGACAGTCTCCCAGGGCTTCCGGACCTCAGTGGATGCCTGATCTATAGCAAATAACATCAGGCTGACAGTTACCTTATCTGGCCTTATCTATAGTAACCTCCAGGATGCATCTACTGCCCTAAGACCCTTTGATATACAAATGTAAAGCTCAGGATGCACCTACTGCCATAAGACCCTTTGATGTACAAATGTCTACCTTAAATGTTAGGTAAAGCTCTTGTTGCTGACCTTACCATATATGGTTATATTGCTTCTGCTCCTGACTGAGCTGCCGGGACTCTATATAAACAGCCTGTATCCCTTAATAAAGCCTGTCCCTTTTTCTGTTTCTAAACTGTACTCTGTCTCTTGTGTCTCGTGTTCATTCGGTTGGTCCCTCCTTGTACCATCGGATCAATCCTCGGGCCACCTCCGCGGGCCAGAGAGTGGTTACCGGGGCCCCCTGCACAGAGATATAAACCTCTTTCCTCTAAATGGACACTTCTCTGGGGGATCCAGATCCCCACAAACATGAAAGCACACACACTCATCTCCACTATTTAGAAACACTTCCTGTAAGAAACGGAAAAGGAATCATTTAACACATAATGGTGATGATTCCTATTGGTACCACACATTACTTGTGTATCTCAGGACCACTGCGGGAAAACCCTCCTCCTTTCTGTGTGTTAACTGATGCAGCACCACCAGGGTCCATTCCCACTGCTGAGTTCTCTGTCTCTGTACCCTGTGGCCCACCTGTAGCTTTCACTATGTACTTCACTTGATGAATATCATCATCGTCACCTCATCTACCAGACTCTTTATTTTGAGATCACCTGGTGATGTTCAGAGCTTACTCCTGGCTCTGGGCTCTGGGGGCACTGAGTCGTTCAGTAACTTATTCAAGAAAGATTTGTTAAGAACTTGGAGCTGGAGTGAAACTACAGCTGGTAGAGGACTTTCCTGGCATGTGGCCAGTTCAGATTCAATTCCTGCCAGGTATTATCCTGGCACCACACGTGGTCCCCAGAGCTCAGCCAGGAGTGATCCCTGAGTTCAAAACCAGGGATAAGCTCTGAGTACCAGCAGCTATGGCTACAAAACAAAACTTAATATGTATCATCATTGCTTGAGCATTAGGGATGCCAGGACAAATCTTAAATTCTTTTGTCCCATCCTTTCCATTATATGCTATCATTCTTAGCTCTTAATTATTCAAATATTCTTCCTATGCATACACACAAAAAAATGTAAAGTTAGATTTTCTTCACAACGCATAGCAAATCAATCAGCACATGTTTTGATTTCTGCCATTGACGCTTATGTTGGGTTTGCCACTATTCACCATCTGCTCTCTCACTATCTCTATTCCATGCATCAGCACCTCTAACCAAGACATCTTTCCAGTAGTCACTGAGTGAGTCTCTTATCACCACATACATTCTCTACAATTCACAGTAGGAGAACAAGCCTTCCCAAAGCAAGTCAGGTCCTGCCACTCTCCTAACTCAAAATTTTCCATGACTTTCCCATACACGTTTGAATCAACTCCAAAGTCCTTACCATGGCCTCATGGCCTATCATGTGATCACTTCTCACTTTTCTATCACATCTCTTACTACTGTCCCCCTTACTCAGCTTAGGTCCTGCTGGACCTTGACCCTGCAGCTGTATCCTAAACACATTATTTCCCAACTCCTAGCCTTTTCACTTCTTTTGGGGGTGGATGAGTGTTGGATCATGTCCAGCAATGCTCTTGGTGGCGCTCGGGGAATCATATTGTTGTGCCTGAAATCCAACTGGGGTCAGTGGGATGCAAGGCAAACTCCTTAAGTCTGTACTCTCTCTTGTCCTTCCAATTCATCCTTCGCACATGTTGTTCCTCTGCCTACAATGCACTCTCCCATCCCTCTATTCTTATGCCACTCTTCCTCCCAGGCTTCCATTCAAATGTCATTTTCTGAGAAAATTTTCCTTATGATTAAATCAAATGTCCTTTCTCTACTCCCCAACCTCATCCCTTCCTATCCCTGTTCCTGCAAACACCATCACTTCCTTGCTTTTATTTTGCTCTATTCCCTGACCTCCACCCCAACCCCTGGCACTCTTTAAAGCCATATTATTGATGAATCTTTATTGTTTGTATTCTTTTGGGTCAGGTATTTACACAGCTGTGTTCAAGGTCTATTCCTGGCTCTATGATCAGGAGTTACTGGCAGTACTTGGGATACCTTACATAGTACCAGGAATTGTACTGGGGTTAGCAACATGCAAAGCAAACACCTTACCTCCTATGCTATCTCTCCAGCTCCTACTGTTATATTCTTCTATGTTAGAATATAAGCTCCATCTCATTTGGTCCAGCAATACCACTTCCGGAATATACACTGGGGGCCCCAAAGCACACAGCAGAAACACCATCTCCACTCCTATGTTCATTGCAGCGCTATTCACAATGGATAAAGAAACTATGGCACATCTGCACTGTAGCACTGTTCTCCCGTTGTTCATCGATTTGCTTGAGCAGGCACCAGTATCATCTCACAACAAATTGTAAGACTTGTTGTTACTGTTTTTTTTTGCATAATGAATACGCCACGGGTAGCTTGCCAGGCTTTGCCGTGCAGGTGAGATACTCTCAGTAGCTTGCCGGGCTCTCTGAGAGGGGCGGAGGAATCGAACCTGGGTTGGCCACGTGCAAGGCAAACTCCCTACCCGCTGTGCTAGAGCTCCAGTCCTTTAATAAGTACTATTTATTGATTTTTAAATCTGTGTTTTGACTTTTTTTTTTTGAATCTTCAAATATTGCTGATTCCTTCAGCATTTCCCAGATCTGGACACTGGAAATAGCAGCCTCATGCTTCAAGTCGTCAGCTTTCAATTTTCTCGGCTTCATCTGACTCACCACATCATCATGTCATCATCGAGTTGCTCTCTGCCTGCTTCCTAGACCACTTGGCCAAGCGTGTCATTTTCCCTTTCTGAAATCATCAATAGTGCCCCAATCATTTCCCACTGAGGCCCCTCCTACTTCTTTAAAAATGTTTTTAACTTTGGGCACCATGGCATACAAACAATTATTAGTAGGAATGCAACATGAACGATTGCAGCATCACACTCTCCACTCGTGTGTCTCCTTTCCTCCGTCCATGATCTATTTTTCCTCCTCAGTGTAAACTGAAGACAAGTTCTCAGTTTCTGGTGCCTTTGGGCCTATTCTATTTCTTCATATTGTACATAGAAGAGAGATCATTCTGTGTCTGTTCCTCTTCTGATTGGTTTCACTCAACGTGATATTCTCCACCTCACTCCACATGGCAGCAAATCTCATGATTTTATTTTTTATTGCAGCTGAGAATTCCATTGTGTCTATGTGCCATGGTTTGTTTATCTGGTCATCTGATCTTGGACACTTAGATTGCTTCCAGATTTGACAATTGTGAATAGTGCTGCAATGAACTTAGAAGTGCAGATGTCTTTTCTGAGTTGAATTCTTGGACCCTTCGGGTAGGTGCCCAGAAGTGGAATTGCTTGGTTATATGGGAGTTGAATTCCTGCTCTGTTTTTTTTTTTTGAGAAGTGTCCATATTGTTTTCTCAGAAAGTAGGACCAGTTAACATTCCCATCAGCAATGAATGAAGGTCCTTCCCCCCACCCCCCATTCATGCCAACGCTGCTTGGTTTTGTTCTTTGTGATGTCTGCTAGTCTCACTGGTGTGAGATGATATCTCATTGTTATTTTGATTTGCATTTCCCTTATGATAAGTTCTATAAAGAATTCTTTTATATACCTTTTAGGTATCTGTATGTCTTCTTTGACTAAGTTTCTGTTACCTCGTCACCCTATTTTTTGGGTAGAGTTCTATTGCTTTATATATACTAGATATCAATCCATTATCTGACGGGTGGTGGGCAATCATCTCCCTATCAGTCTTGTGCCTTTTTATTCTGGACATCATCTCCTTTGCAGAGCAGAAGCTTCTTAGTTTGATACAGTTTTTAAAAATTTTTTAATAAAGTTATTCAGGATGATTTGTTACATTCAATATTTCAACACCAAATCCACCTTACCACCACTGTTGTTTCCAATGTTCCTAACCACCCCTCATTCTGCCCCTATAGCAGGCCCTGAGTAATTTATTTTATATTGCTTGTTATAAATAATTCACGAAAAAGGACAAAAGTTTTGGCACTGGAGCAATAGCACAGTGGGTAGGGCATTTGCCTTGCACGTGGCCAAGCCCAGGTTCTTCAATTCCCAGCATCCCATATAGTCTCCCTGAGCACTGCCAGGAATAATTCCTGAGTGCATGAGCCAGGAGTAACCCCTGTGAATTGCCAGGTGTGACCCAAAAAGCAAAAAAAAAAGAAAAAAGAAAAAGGGCAAAAAAAAATTTGTAAAACTTTGAATGGTGTAATACAGCTGGAGTTAAATTAAACTGAATTGTGACATTGTGACATTCACTGGACAAGTCAGCCTGGCACGGGGTCTGGAAGCCTCTCTGCAACTTGTTGGTCTCTTTTGAGATTTATATATGAGTCCCTGGATCATGGCTGTTTAATGAGCTTATTTGGCAGAGGCAGTTCACGGGCATGACTGCCAGACTACAGGAAGAACAGAAAGATGGGGGGAGGTAGCCCATCCCTGACTCCATGAAAGCCTGGACATTTCAGTCACAAAATCCACATATCTGTGCTTTTCAACAAATTCATTTCTGGATGAGGCTGTACGGAGCCTATGGAATCGGTTGTGAGCATGGCTGTGATTGAAATGTGAAGATTTTCAGCTGCCAGGGCTCTTTTTGAGTGCGTGCTGTGCTCAACTGTTCCACTCTGAGGTGTCCCGGACTACTCAGCCTGGCGCAGGGGACAGAAGCATCTTTGCAACTTGCTGGTCTCCTTCAAGATTTATATATGTGTTCGATATAATTTTGTTTTGTTTTGTTTATCTTTGCCTCAATTTGCTTGCCTTCCTTCCACTTTTAAATGCCACCCTTCTAACGTGAGCCATTGCATTCAAGAATTTCTCTAGGACACATCTCTTGTCTCTGCTAAACAGTCTTTCCCTGCCTCTGTTGGTCAAAAAACTGTCATCTCTTATGGTACATATTCATTTCATCTTTAATAGAGTTATTTCTTTATTTCTCTAGTTTCCTGTAATTGATAAATTTCATGAGAGCATAAAATGTGATTCATTCATCTTTGTATTTGCCAAAATGCTTAGCCCTGGTTGGCTCCTGATAAATATTTGTTGAATGAATATTTAAGCTCATGTTTGGTTTAAAATATACTTTATCATTCTGTTTTTTCTGCTCTAAAAAATAAATTACAAGACATTCATTAAATATTTGGGTCATTCATTTCTGCTAAAAAAAATTAGTCACCCCCTTGTGATAACGATCAACTTAGATACTATGATGGATTTCCCAAATTTATTATAATCAAGGAACAAAAAAACATTAATTAACATAAATGATTTGTAAGGACAAAAAACCCTTTGAATTCTCAATTATGGTCACAAAACAAAATTAAATTAACACAAAGACAAGCAGTCTGTTGTAAATATTTGATTTATAGAATAATTTAAACGTAAGAATGGGGACAATTGTCGCTCAGAACTTCACCCTATACAGTAATTTCCCCCCGTTCTCAGTTCAGGAGATTTCTTCTGGGCATAAGGAAGGCTTGGATGTATGATGAGTGACTGTCTTCTGCTGTGTCTAGCCCTGCATGTCTATTTCTGCTCCTGAACTAAGGGAGATAGCCCATGGCATTACAGTGAGGACACAGAATAAGTTTTCTCCCCAAGAAAATCATGCTATAAATAAAGTCAAATATGTCAAAATAGTCTTTATTTGCAATGAGATACCATTTCACAGCACTGAGAATGGAACATATCAAATATAATGGGAACAATCTGTGTTGGTGGGGATGTTGGTGAAAAAGGACTCTCACATGCTGCCGGTGGACATATTGTCTGGTTCAACTCCTATGTAAAACAGTATGGAGGGGACAGAATAAATTCAAAATTAAGGTACCACAGAGCCAGCAATTCCACTTTTGGGTATCTACCCCCAGGACAGAATACCATTCATTCAGAAGGACGTATACACACCATTATTTGTTGCAGCATTCAGTACAATAGCCAAGATTTGTAACCAACCTAGATGCCCAATAACAAATAAGTGGATCAAGAAGATGTGATATATATACACAATGGAATACTATGCAGCCGTGAGGAATGATGAAATCATGCAATTTGCAAATGGATGGAACTGGAAGAAAATGAAGTAAGCCAGAAGAAGGATTGACAAAGGACGATATCACTACGTGTGGTATTTAGAGTAACTGAATAAGGAAATTAAATGGTTTAAAGATAAGATGACTAGATCACCCTTGGTCTTAGAGTATAGGAAGAAGGATAGAAATAGAACAAAGGGAGAAGAGATAGATGAGAAGCAATGGGAGCAGGGAGCAAGAGGACCCAGGTGCATTGGTGGTGTTAGGGAATGAAAGACCAAATGAAAGACCAAAATATCCAAACCACAGAGTAAACAACACTAAAATCACAAGACCCAAACTTCTAATAACCAACTGTTAAAGATGCCTGTCAAGATGGCAGGCTGGGGCTGGGGTGGGGGGTGGGAGTAGGAGAGGGAGCCTGGGAGCACTGGTGGGGGGAAATTGACTCGAGTTGGCGTTATGGAACATTGTATATCAAAAATTCAACTATGAATAACTTTGTAATTCACAGTGCTTTAATAAAATAAAACTTGGAAAAATATAAAATGAATTTACTTTTAGGGGAAAAAAGTACTTGTTTTGCTTTTTGTTTGGGGATCATATCCAGTGATATTCGGGGTCGTGCTCAAGGAACTGCTGGGGATGGAACCCAGCCCCCCACTAGGAAGCATGTGCTCGAGCAATTTGAGCTGTCTTCCCAGCTCTTCAAAAGAAATTGTGGGCCAGGGCTTACTCCTGGCTTTGTGCTCCAGGATCACTCCTACCAGTTCCCCAGGGGACCATATGCAGTGCCAGGGATCACATCAGGGTTGGCCACATGCAGGGCAGGCACCTTAATTGCGGAATTGCTGCACTTTCCAGCCCCACCACTCAAAAACTTTTAGTGGTTCTTCATGTCTATTTGGAATATAGCCTGCAACCTAACCATATTTCTTTCTTGCCAGATTGCTTTCTTGCTTTTATTGAATCACTGTGAGATACACAGTTACAAAGCTGTTTATTATTTGGTATCAGTCATACAATGTCATACATCCGTCCTTTCACCAGTGGACATTTCCCACCACCAATGTCCCCAATTTTCCTCTTGCAATCCATCCCCCTTTAAGTTAGACTCTATGGCAGGCAATTTTCTTCTCTCTCTATCTCTCCCGCTCTCTCTCTTTTCTTTTGGACGTAATAACCATATTACTTTAATGGTCTTGGGAAAATGCATTTTGAATTACTACCAACAGGTCAACTTTAAAATATATATTTTATTTATTGGGGGGGGAATCGAACTCGGGTCGGCCATGTTGGCTGCGTGCAAGGCAAATGCCCTATCACTGTGGGCTGGAGCGATAGCACAGCAGTAGGGCGTTTGCCTTGCACACAGCCAACATGGCTGACCTGAGTTTGATTCCTCCGCCCCTCTAGGAGAGCCCGGCAAGCTACCGAGAGTATCTTGCCCTCATGGCAGAGCCTGGCAAGCTCCCCGTGACGTATTCGATATGCCAGACACAGTAACAACAAAGTCTCCAATGGAGACGTTACTGGGCCTGCTCGAGCAAATTGACAAACAACGGGAGGGCCTTTACCTTACCTTATTTATTGGGGGGGGGCAGTTTGGGGCCACATTTGGCAGTGCTAGGGATTACTCCTGCGTTCAGAGATTGCCCCTAATGGAGCTCAGGGGATCATATGGGATGCCAGGGATTGAACCTGGGTCATCACTGTGTGTAAGGCAAGTGCTCTACCTGCTGTTCTATTGCTCTGGCCCCCCAAACATATATTAATAATGATAATAATTATATTAATAATATCTATCAGAGTCTCCTACCCCTGTGCCTGGCTGTCCTCACCGGGGCCCCTTGGAAGGGGGAGGGTTGAGTTTCTCTCCCCCACCCCGCCCTGAGCAGAGCCCCAGCATCTGAGGACCTCCGGAGCCAGCCCCGGCCATGCTGGGACCACTCTCCACACATCCGGACCGGCCTCATGCATGAAAGAGCTTGCAGAGGAACCCAGGCATGCGGGTCCCGGGGCTGAGGTCTCCAAGCCTACTCGGATTGGGACTGGGCCTTCTCCACCCAGACCCCCCCACCATCTTCCAGTAGGTAGGCATCACACTCGCGCGACATCTTATTTTTTCCTTTGGAGAACCTGGCAGGCTACCAAAAGTATCCTGCCCGCACGGCAGAGTCTGGCAAACTTCCCGTGTCGTACTCAATATGCCAAATACCAGTAACAATGATGGGTCTCATTCTCCTAACCCTGAAAGAGCATTGAAATGGCTCTTGTAAAATCTCAGGGCTAGGAAGAAGGAGACGTTACTGGTGCCTGCTCGAGGCAATCGACGAACAACAGGATGATCGTGATCGTGATCGTGATTAATAATATCTGTGTCATTTCTCCCCCTTCCTTCTCTCTGGTGATATTGTTGTATTGTATGTAAGCGTGACTATGGTACTTTATCCCTGACCATGGTTCTTGCCAGGGGTGGCACTCCTCAGTTGCGGCTCTCTCTCACATTTCAGTTGTGTGCTCACCTGGGTTCACAGCCTCTGTCTGTGCTCCCACGCAGTCATCTGCAGCGTAACTGGCGACTACTGTGGCTGCACAGACCCTACACGGAAAGAGTGGGCTCAGCACCAGAGAGTGAACTCAACGCTTCACACTCACAAACAGGCACGTTAGCGCTTTGACCTCCTCCCAGTCCTTGCAACTTTATTTTTTAAAAAAAAAAAAGCATTTAATAAAACCAAAGAGATATCAGCCCAGTGCAACAATAATTTAAATCAATTCTGGTTGTTGCTGTTGTTGTTGTTTTGGCCTATTCAATTTCAACTGAAACAAAACAAAACAAAACAACAACTCACTGATAATGTTGTGCTGGCACGAGCCGTGATGAACACACACACACACACACACAGAGAGAGAGAGAGAGAGAGAGAGAGAGAGAGAGAGAGAGAGAGAGAGCAAGCTTAGGATACGATGGTGAGTTTATTAGAAGCTCAGCACTGAGAACTCCAAATTGGAAGAGAAAAAGACTTGGAGCCCCATTTGCTGACAAGGTCTCTCTTTTATTCTCTAAAAGTGGGCTACAATTTACATACATTCTTATTAGTGGAAGAGGGGAAACAGAGCAAAAGAAAAACCATCTATGCATCTTTCCCACATGGTATGGTCTTCAGGCACCCAGTGTCAGTATATCCCGCCCATTTGGCGCGGCCTTCACAAGCTGCCTCCCGTGTGCTCTTGTCAATCTGGTGGGCTGGTGGGCCCTTCACTTGGTTGATTGGGGTCGTGAAAGGAATACTTCTTCTTCCCTTCTTTTTTTCAACTTAGGGGTCAGTTTCAGTTTCCCAATCCCCATTACATTTTCTTAGTTCTCATTACAGTTTCATAATTCCCATTATATATAACTTCTTATTTGTCATTGCAAAAGTGCTTAGGTAGAATTAGGGGTTCCCATTGTAGTAAATAAAGCCTGGCAAGATCTCTGAAGATGCAGATTGACTTTTTTTTTCTTTTTGGGTTAAACCTGGTGATGCACAGGGCTCTGCACTCAGGAATTACTCCTGGCAGTGCTGGGGGACCACATGGGATGCTGGGAATTGAATCCAGGTCGGCTGTATGCAAGGCAAATATCCTACCAGCTGTCCTATTGCTCAAGCCCCACAGACCAATGTTTGAAGCTCCATCTTTCTGTACATTATTTTTTCCGCAGCTTGGCAAAGTCCTCTTTGTTCCTCATTTAGATTTAATGGATCTGGTGTCTCTAGGCCTTGAGGCTGCTGCTGATCCAAGGCCACAGAGAACATCACAAGTGGATGTGCCCTATGCAAACTCATACTGGAGACCCCTTTGCAAATGGAATTTCTAGGAAAATAAACACACAAAAATGAAATTGTGCACATAATAAGGCATTGAAGGTAAATTTCTGTAATATTTTAAGGATCTATTGGCATTACCATCTCTTCACCTATGCAAGGAACAACTTAATTCTCACACATTTCACCTGAAACTTCTACTGCTGTTCTCATCAGCCCAGAAATCATAAATTCACAAGGTTGAAGGAGTTCTTGGAGATTGTCTAGTCCAACGTTCACAGTTTGCCTACAAACACGGTGAAATTGCTTCAGTTTTATCTTTATTATAAATTCTTGATGACACCAATATTCCAAATGCTTCCTCTGGGCTCCAACTATAACTATTGGGTTACACATTGAACCACTTTTGTTTATAAAACTGCAGAAAGAGTTAATACACGGTGATTCTTTGGACGACATAGGACATGATTTCAGAATCATTTGCATAAAGCATCACAGGCTCAAAATACTGAGTTAAGGCTTCATGCAGGAGGAACAATGGGAGAAGTGCACTAAAGTAATAATTTAATGCCCACACTCTATACTTTGGAGACACTCTTAGTCTTTCATTTAAATTTTTTGGAAACTAGATTAGCAATTTGAACAAATAGCCATAGATTTCTTTGTAAGAACTGTCTTTGTAGTTAGGGACCTCTTTGTCCAAAACAACTACCTCTGCTCCCACGGTTGGAAATTTCTTATGACGTAGGAAAGTGGTGAGCAGGGGCACATGACAATACAAGTGAGTTGTCTTTGGAGGGTTTCTCATGAAACAGGAGGTTTCTAGTACAATGAAACCTCAATGAGTGTTGATTATTTCTTGGAAATGGTACGTTTAAGCAAAGGTAAACAAACCCAAGGTTCTTGAAATGCATTCTTTCAGTCAGTGTCAGAGGGGAATTTTCTCCCTTACCTGTAAGGACAGGAGTGGAGCAATAATACACTATTGCTCTACACAAGGTAGGGCACTTGCCCTGCACACAGCTGACCTGAATTTAATCCCATTTAATCCCTAGTACCCCAGTGGTCTCCTGAGTCCACCAGGAGAGAACCCTGAGCACAGATTCAGGATTCTAAGTCCTGAGTAACACTGGATTTGGCTCTCAAATAGATTACTGTCCTCCCATTGTTCATCGATTTGCTCGAGAGGGCTCAGTAACGTCTCCACTGTGAGACTTTGTTGTTACTGTGTTTGGCATATCGAATACATCACGGGTAGCTTACCAGGCTTTGCCGTGCGGGCGAGATACTCTCGGTAGCTTGCCGGGCTCTCTGAGAGGGGCAGAGGAATCCAACTCGGGTTGGCCATGTTGGCTGCGTGCAAGGCAAACGCCCTACCCGCTGTGCTATCCCTTCATCCCCAAAAAGAATATAATATATATTATAAGGAGACAGAATAACCAAAGATATTCAAGTAGCTTCTAATTAGAGGGACAAAAATAGTCTTCATCAGATGGTAGAGATCCGGAACTAGACACTAGATGAAGGTACCAAAAGAGCAATTCTATTATACATGGAGACAGGTGAAAGAAAATGACTGGACGGGGCAACTGCAGTCTCATGGGAAGAGGGGCGGTACCGGCTCATCCTTCATGCCCTACCAAGGTCACGAGTTGCCTCCCATGAGTGACTCTCTGGCACGGCCATGGCTCCAGAGGCAAAAGGACTTAATCCAGAGCCCGGCAGCTTGTGGCAGAAAAGTGAATGGACCATGCGTTAAACTATGGCGCCATGTCTCCCCGGGAGGGAAAGAGGGTTGCTCCTTTCTGCCTTTTCTCCCCCCCACCCCAGCAGCAAGGTGGCTGCCACCTCAGAGCTAATAGGAAAGCCAGGTATGAGCCAGTGGTGATGGGGCAACTGCAGTCTCATGGGAAGGGGGGTGGTACCGGCTCATCCTTCACGCCCTACCGAGGGCCTGAGTTACCCCCCACGAGCAGCTCTCCGGCACAACCATAACACCAGATGCACAAAAACCAATCTCTAAATTATCTAGCTCTTTGCAGAAATCCAAAATTGCATGGCCACAATAGCGGCCGCACAACATGATATGATTCTCATAACCAGCTATAGAAAACAAGTATTTCACAATGCCTTTTCATCAATTCTGATTGTTGGGGGGGAAATTCTAAACAATAATGGTGCATCTTTTGTTGAAATGATGAATGTAATCAATGTAGAGAAGAGTTAAGTAGAAATCATCTGCCTCACAGGCATTTGGTGGGGTGGGAGGGGGGGTTATTGGGGTTCTTGGTGGTGAAATGTGAGTACTGGTGAAGGGAAAGGTGTTTGATCATTGTATGACCTAGACTTAAACCTGAAAGCTTAGTAACTTTTTCCACAGTGATTCAATAAATAAATATAAGACAGGGAAAAAAAAAGAAAAGAAAATGACTGGAAATCAGGATGCCAAATTAGTCCCTGAATCAAATGTATTCATTTCCTCTTCAACCAGATCAGTTCCACCCTTATTCAAATTGTATGTTAAGATTCCTTGTAAAAACTCCTCCCAGCATCCGCAGGACCTTCAGTCCACTTCCAATGCCTCCCCAACTCCCTCCACCTGGTGTGCGGACCTCCCTGGATGGTAACCAATTCCCCATGTGTGTGCCTCAACCTGAAACCTGGATGGCAACTCCTCACAGTACTTGTGGGACCAGCAGCCCGCTTCCAGGTCCATCCCAACTCCCTCCTCCAGGTACAGTGCAGTGGTGGGTGTGGCCCCGTGGTGGTTATTTTCCCCTTCCCTAGCACTCTGGACTCATATCTCAATCTTAATTACCTAATTCTGAGAACATTCTGTCTATCCCAAAAACATTAGTCCACTAGCCTATTCCAACCTCACCAAAATACTGGTGAACACAAGAAGCTGTACAAAGCATAATATAGAAGAAAACGTCCTCTGAAGCTTCTCTAGAGGCCTCACATAGGTCACAGAGGAGCACCAAGAGAAGGGAAGGAGGGAGAGAGGAAGGCAGGCAGGAAGAAAGGACACTGTGCTGTACCTACCTCTTAAAAGCAACTTCGTTGAGGTCTTCCTGATGAACTCATATAAAATGCACAATTTGATGCTTCAAAATATCTATACACCATTGAAACCATGACTACAATCAAGATCATGAATGTAGCCATCACCCAAATTTTGTTTTGTTTCACGGTGTTAGGGATTGAAGTTCAGGGATTCAACATGTAGCCACATCTCTGCCCAGTTTTCCCATTTGTCTCTGACCCCCTTTCCCTTCCCATTCTGTCCATCCTCTTCCTGACAGTGACTGTTCTGACTTCCATCACAGAGGTTAGTTAGCATTTGCAAGAGTTTGGTAAAAGCTGAAACAGGAGAAACCCTGCCTTTGCCTGGATTCTTTCACCC
Source organism: Sorex fumeus (assembly GCF_029834395.1). Taxonomy (NCBI): domain Eukaryota; kingdom Metazoa; phylum Chordata; class Mammalia; order Eulipotyphla; family Soricidae; genus Sorex; species Sorex fumeus. The sequence continues at coordinate 5,313,436 of NW_026606058.1, forward strand.
ATGTTGACTCATACTATCATGTGTATCTATGCTCCATTCCTTTTATTTATTTGGTTTGGGGGCCACACCAAGCAGTGTGTAGGGCTTACTCCTTTTGGGCTCAGGGATCACTCCTAGTGGGGCTTGGAGATCCAATGTGGTGCCAGGGATTGGATCTGGGTTGGCAGTGTGCAAGGCAAGTTCCCTACCTGCTGTTCTGCCTCTCTAGTCCCCTCTATTCCTTTCATTGCTGAGTTCATCACTGCTGCTTTTCTGAGTTTTCTTTATTTCCTGCCCTCTGGCAGTCCCTTGGCAGAGTCTTCTGCCCCCGCGCCTGGCTGTCCTCGCCGGGGCCCCTTGGAGGGGAGCGGGTTGAGTTTGCCTCCCCGCCCCAACCAGGGCTCAGGCAGCCAAAGACCTCCAGAACCAGCCACCACCATGCTGAGACCACTCTCCACACACATGAAGGTACCGGCAGAGGAACAAAGGCATGTGGGTCCTGGGACTGAGATCTCCAAGCCTACTCGGATCAGGCCTGAGCATCCTGCACCCAGATCCTCCAAATTCCAGTAGGCGGGGGTCACACCCACCAACTGGCCCCCTGACGCGTGTAATCCCATCAACAGCCAAGACTCAGAGACTATAAAACCCAGCTCCAGGAAGCTAGACATTTTATTATCTCATTCTTACTTTGGACAACCTGGCAGGTTACCGAATGTTACCTGCCCACACAGCAGAGTCTGGCAAACTCCCCGTGGCATACCCAATATGCCAAATACCAGTAACAATGATGGGTCTCATTCTCCTAACTCTGAAAGAGCCTTGAATATGGCAATTTTTAAAAAAAATCTCAGGGCTAGGATGAAGGAGACGTTACTGGGGCAATCGACGAATAACAGGATGGTCGTGATCGTCGTGATCGTGATCGGCAGTCCCTTAAAGAAGAAATTCTTGATGGTGGTAGCGCCAACTCTGCCTTTTTTGTTTGTTTGTTTCCGTTTGTTTGTTATTGGACCATACTCTGTGGTGCTTAGGGTTTAGTCCTGGCTCTGTGCTCAGGGATCACTCTTGGTAGTGCTCAGGGGACCATATGCGCCTTACCTGCTGTACTATCTCTCCAGCCAAGTCTACCTTTTATTAACTGCTTCCACCAAGAATATTGAACTCTTTTTCTGATTTCAATTTCAGAAATTTCTGAGACTGGCTCAGATTGGCCTGTCCTGAGCAGATACTCACATCTGTGCCCCAGGATTCTGGTTAGGTGGTCAGGAACCCATGAGAAACATGAAAGAACCACAAGAATTTTCTGGATGTGTTTGATTTCATCAGTTATCCCACATGGGAGCATTATAAAAAAAAATCAAAACCTTCTTGCCCTATTTTCAGGTTATGTTTAAACTATAAAGAGTGAGTGTCACCATGGAAGATAGTGAGCTCAGTATTATTTTATTCTCCAGATTTCTCTGATCTTGAGGACATATTTCTGCTTTTGCTGATTGCTCACTGATGTGTGTAGTTTAAACTTCCTATTATTTGGCACAGCAGGAAGAGTATAATAGTTCAAAAATAGACTCACATATATACAGGGATTAAGCTTATTATAGAGGAACTTTTGCAAATCTGTAGGGGAAAATGGCATGCTGCTTAATAAGTAGTGTTAGAATAACTGTGGGTCTATTTGGGAAAAAAATAAGTTTGGATGCATCTTAAGGGTTTTGCCAAGATTCATTCCACATGAATCAAACATGAAGTGTAAAACAGATTCAGAAAAGGAAGTTCCTCTTATCTAAAATCAGATAAGGTCTGGAGAGATGGTACAGGAGTTAAGCCATGTGCCTTGCACATGTGCTGACCCAGTTCCATCCCTGTCTTCCCATATGGTCCCCCAAACACCATCAAGAGCAATCCCTGAGAACAGAGTCAGGAGTAAGCAGTGAGCACTGCTGGCTGCAGCCTACTACCCTTCTTAACCCCCCCAAAGGGATTAGAAAAGAGACAAAATTAGAAGAGAGAAAGTCTTTCCATGACACACATTTAGAAGACATAAAGTAAAATTTAAACATTAAATTCCATAAAAATTTTAAATCTTTGCTTGACAAAAAAAAAAAGAAAAATCAACTCACAAAGAAACAATCCCACTTGAGTGAACTAAAAAGAAAAATGGCAAACAGGGAGCATAGCTATTTCACAGATCAGATTTAATATTTAGTGTTCATAGTATTAGTATTAAGAGCTCCTACAGGTCAGTTAAAAAAAAAGATTAATTGCTCCCTAGAAAAAACTGGTAAAAGGATGAAAAGAGATAGGTCACAAAGCAAAGAAATACAAACAGTTCATTTTCTTTCCTTTATTTTTGAAGTCTCCTGCCCCCACGCCTGGCTGTCCTCACCAGGGCCCCTTGGAGGGGGGCGGGTTGAGTTTCCCTCCCCTCCCCCCAAAGCAGAGCCCCAGCAGCTGAGGACCTCCGGAGCCAGCCACAGCCATGCTGGGCCACTCTCCACACATCCTGAAAAGCCTCATGCATGAAAAAACTGGCAGAGGAACCAAGCATGCGGGTCCCGGGGATGAGATCTCCAAGCCTGCTCGGACTGGGACTGGGCCTTCTCCACCCAGACTCCCATCTTCCATGTAGGCGTCACACCCACCAGCTGCCACCAGCGCCAGGTTGGTCCCATCAATGGCCAAGATGCAGAGACTATAAAACCCAGCTCCCGGAAGCATGCAGCCGCATTTGCAGCCACGCCGCATCTTATTATTTCATTTTTCCTTTGGAGAACCCCACAGGCTACCAAAAGTATCCTGCTCGCACGGCAGAGTCTGGCAAACTTCCCGTGTAGTACTCAATGTGCCAAATACCAGTAACAATGATGGGTCTCATTCTCCTAACCCTGAAAGAGCATTGAAATGGCTCTTTTAAAATCTCAGGGCTAGGAAGAAGGAGACGTTACTGGTGCCTGCTCGAGGCAATCGACGAACAACAGGACGAGCGTGATCGCGATCGTGATTTTTGAAGTCACTGTCACAGTCACTGTCCTCCTGTTGTTTATTGATTTGCTCGAGCAGGTCCAGTAATGTCTCCACTGCTAGACTTAGCATACTGAATATGTCATGGGTAGCTTGTCAGGCTTTGCCGTGCAGGTGAGATACTCTTGGTAGCTTACCAGGCTCTCTGAGAGGGGCGGAGAAATCGAACCTGGGTCAGCCCAGTCAGCTGCGTGCAAGGCAAATGCCCTACCTGTTGTGCTATCACTCCAGCCCATTTTTCATGTAAAGAAACTTTACTGAAAGCTAAGGGAACTCAAACTTCTCCAGACTGAGAAAAGATCCCTATCAAATAAAAGAATGGTATTATACCCCCAATGCTGGGGTTCAGGAAATTCCAAAACAGAATCAAATGAGCCATAAACATCTCTTAAATACATGCCTAGTCAATCTTTTCTGTATTACAAGACTCAAATTCCACGATATTGAGATTCCATTGTTGACCACCAAGTTATTAGAAACTAAATACTAGTACGTAATTGGGGGAGGAAAGGGCATTTTTCCCTCTCCTCTTTAAAGCATCCATTGGTGAATGTCTTGATGATGGGTAGCGTAGGAACAGTCATCAGAATTTGTTATCTGCTGAGTTACCGTTGTTGCAACAACCCAGATGTCTCTTGTGAACAATTAACATCTGTTGGACCATTTAAAATTTTGAACCAGTATCTTCATAGTGTAATCACAATACTTGTCTTGTGAGAATCAGGTTAAAACCTGTCACCTGTTTAGAGTAAGTGGATGAGGAAATGCAATGGTTTAAGTGGTGGAGGCATAGGTCATGCGTGGCCCCAGAGTATAGAGAGGAGAAGGAAAAAAATAGAGTGAAGTGGAAGGGGAGAGAAGATAGATGAGAACCAACAAAGAGAGGTCAAGTTTATTTCTTATTTTAAATGGAACCAAGTCATTTTCTTCTTCTAAGCTTTGATTAAGAAAAGCTGTAACTGTCAGATTTCAGTTCAGTAAGTTAGCTTTTTTTTTTTTTTTTAGTTTGGCATTAGGGCATTGGTTTAAATCCCTGATATCTGTCATGTCTCTGGGTCATTTCATTCCACATATAGACCAGTATACCCAGTACACACACACACACACACACACACACACAAGCACACACACACATATGGGTCTCTAGATTACACTACATACACCAGCACACACACACACACACACACACATACACATACACACAAACACACGTGTGCTGGTAGACAGTGCACATTGGATATAATAGCACACCAACATAGTCACACCAACACACAGAACCCACACCACATAGTCATGCACAGATACTCACCTGCATAACCACAAGAGCTAATGGAGGACAGGACACACATAGAACTCGAATGTAGAGTGGAAGGCGTCTCTAGGAAAAATGCAGAGTCTAAGGAAGTATAATTTGGGAGGTAAGTGGAGGGGGAAAGGGAAAGTAAACCCAGGGATGAAGAATGGGATCAACAGAAATAGAATTCAGTCCCTCTGCAGGTCTTGCCTGAACTGTTATAATGACTGTAAGGAGTCAACCTTTATCAGATCTTGGGGCTGAGTCACCTGCCTTGAAGCATTTCAACAAGGGGAGGGTTATTTAAGAGGCTCCCTGCCGGCCCTCACCCATGTGTCCACATGCAACAGTCTTTCATTTAAGGTACATTTAGCAGAGCACTGAGGACAACCAAGAGCCCTCTGGGTACATCAAGAGCCACCTGAGTTCTTTATTCTTTATTCCTGATTACAAGAGATAAAACCAGAGCACACAACCCCATGAATGTTCCCTATTGAAGGTGAAGGAATCCTAGTGTCACTGCTTAGGTTCAAATGAGTCCTCCCTCCTTATCTCCTGTTCTGGCCTTAGGCCTCTGGGGTTAGAATCTCTGATCCTTCCCCAAGTACAAGGTGTGTCTCCCTGAAGGGCCCAATTTATTTTCTGATATGCCTCCCTTAATTACTTTTAGAAAACATTCTCAGTTGTTAATGAGTTTGACCTTTGTCTCTGGAACGCTTCTGGCTAACAAGAAAGAGCTCAACTTCAAGACCAGAGGCATATAATGGTTAAGGTGCTGACCTTGCACTTGGCCAAGTCCAGTTCAATCCCTAGCCCCACATAGTTCCCCGAGCACAGAGCTAGGAGTAAACCCAGAGCACTGCGAGGTGTGTCTCAAAAGGGAAAAAAAGATAAAAAAAAAAAGATAATGCTATCCCTTAACTCCAAATTCACAATTTTTTCCCCTATTTTAACCTCAGTGAGGACATGGAGTGTATCAGATTCTAAGATTTTTTTTTATGTTAGCAACTATTTCAAATTCACCTGTTCTTCCCACAGAAGTTTGCACATAAAGCACGCTTAACATGCTACATGGATGTTATTTTTAGATTTTATACCTAGAAAGGCATTGGTAAAGGTAAAGGCCCTCCCGTTGATCTTCAATTTGCTCGAGCGGGCCCAGTAACGTCTCCATTGGAGACTTTGTTGTTACTGTGTCTGGCATATTGAATACTCTCGGTAGCTTGCTGGGCTCTTCGAGAGGGGCGGAGGAATCGAACTCGGGTTGGCCATGTTGGCCGCTTGTAAGGTGAACGCCCTACCCGCTGTGCTATCGTTCCAGCCCAATCCAGAAAGGCATTGAAAAGAGTTTTTTGTTGTTGCTTTCTTATAATTTCCTCTATGCCATGAAAATGTCTAATGCTGTGACTGTGCCAACAGCAGATGCTGAGCATAGCTCCTCCTGTTTTCCAGGCCTTCTGCCTGCTACCAGGGGTTCCCAAGGGGCCGCGTCTGCTACCTTCACTTTAGGAACCCACCGGCCATGCTCCAGCCTTCTCCCCAGCAGGGCCACCTGCTGCTCCCTTAGAGAATGGAGCTGTTTTGGGCCACCAAACCTCTTTTCTCCAATGCCAGTCCCCACGTGTAAGCATGAGCTGCAGAAGCAGCAGCTGGGGAAGGGAGAAGGCAGCCAGTCACACCTCGGCTCACACTGGCCTCATTATTGTTCCGGGTGGGAGGTGGAAGACTGAGGAGGCAGGCAAGTGACAGTGGAAGGCTTTTAATTTGCTGGCAATTAATTCTTTCACTTACTTTAAATTAAAATGTCCAGCCTTTCCCAGTAAGTCATCAACAACTGTTAACATCAGTGTCTTTTGAGCACTTGGAAGGCTCTGAGTAGTAACAACCCATTACCTTGCAGCGAAAGATAAATCGTCAAACCTTGATTAAGCAGAATGCTCTGGGAATGAACTTTGCCGGTTCATTGATTCTTCAACTTATCAGAGGCTCCGCCAGAAAACTCTCTTTTAACTCTAGCATTCATTCATTCGTTTAATCATTCCATCAATTAATCAGCATAATGCAGTGGAGAGATTAAGAGCAACGACGGAGCCAGGTTGACTGTATCACCTGGTTACTTTGGGCTTAGCCTCCTGGGGCTCTGTCTCCTCATCTGTGCAATGGACAGCATGATAGTACTCATATCAGGGTATATTTATGAAAACAAAGCAGACTAACATAAATGAAATATAGTACCAACACTAGCTAGGTGCTTCCTGATTCCAATTGTTGCTGTTGTTATTGTTGGTCACTCCTATATTCTATTCATGAAAGGGCAAAATACAGCATAAAGATGATTTCTACCCAGCAGTTAATCCTCACCACTGTAAAACAGTACTAAGTGGTTAGAGTAAATTATAAAAATTAACTTAGGTCCCCCTAATTCTATTCCTCAGAGATTACCATTACCAGTAACTTCATTTGTGGTTTTCTGGGATATCTTTCTTAACCCTGGTAGTTTGTTTTATTAATAAATACAATCATTTGCTAAAAATATTGTGTGTATGTTTTGGCCAGATAGAATAGGACTGTCTCCTTGTCTTCTCTAATATGATAAATCATAATTTAAAGTTTAATTCCTGTTAACGCATGTTAAGTTGCCTCCAGATTTATTACTGATATGAACAACTCTGAATAAACATCCTTGAACATATAGCTTTGCATTTTTGTAAAACACTTCTTTCTGTGAAGTACTTTACGAAAATAAAATACATAAAATTTTTAAAAATGGTTTTTTTTTTTAAATTTTTTATTGCGTTGTGTTTGGGGCCATTCCCATCTGTGTTCAGGGCTTACTCCTGACTCTGCATTCATCACTCCTGGCAATGCTTGGGAGGATTATCTGCGGTGCTGGGGGAAAAAAATCTAGGTCAGCTACATGCAAGGCAAGTGGCCTATCTTGCCAGCCCCAAATATTTATTTATTTATTTATTTATTGCTTTTTGGGTTACACCTGGCGATGCACAGGGGTTACTCCTGGCTCTGCACTCAGAAATCACCCCTGGAGGTGCTCAGGGGACCATATGGGATGCTGGGAATCGAACCCCGGGTCGGTCGGGTGCAAGGCAAACGACCTACCTGCTGTGCTATTGCTCCAGACCCCCAAATATTTATTTTTAAAGAGTATTTATTTACTTATTTTTGACTTGGGACCACACCTGGCAGCGTTCAGGGACTACTCTCAGTTCTGTGCTTGGGAGTCACTCCAGAAGACGTTCAGGGGACCATACCTTGCTGGGGATCAAACTGGGGTCTTCCACATGCAAGGCAAGTGTCTTAAGCCCTCTACTAAGGCTCCAACCCTGTAGAATATTTACTTAACAAAAGTTCCTTGAAATGGACAAGTAAGCCATTTTCCCCTTCCAATAAAAGTGTTCATTTTGATAAATCAGGATTGGTATGACAAGCTCAGAGTCTTCCAGACAAATCCTTATCAGAGGAGGCTGTGGATGACACCGTGGCTGAAGAGACAGTGGGGCTGTCTGGCATGGGGACCCAGGAAATTTATTTTTTAAAGGAACAAAATCTTTAACATTTTGTTCCATTAGTGGTTTTTCCTTTTAAGGATGTGCTATAAACATTTTCATTAAGAGAGAGATGTGATTAACCAAGTTCCAAGTAATTAAGACTTCTTCATCTATCTTAGAATCCCATGCTCAGCCCTTTTGTTTCGAATCCCATTTACTCTAAGACAACGTGAGTTAGCAGACAAAGGCTGTTGCTCCTTGGCTCCTGTTCTTCTCCAAGTAGTTAGACCGCCTGAACCACAAAAGAAAGAGAAAAGGTGTAGGAAAAGAGGGAGAGACAGTAAAAGAGATAGGATCAGGAGCCAGAGAGATTGTTTTACTTGTAGCTGACCTGGCTTCAATTCCTAGCATCCTATATGGTTCCCCAGCCCTGCCAGGAATGATCCTTGAAGGCAGAGCCAAGAGTAAGCCCTGAGCAGTGCTGGTGTGATTCCTAAACAAAAACAAACAAAAACAAGAACAACAAAAAAGGAAAAAATGGCCAGATGGGAATACTGATATGTTTAAACTGGGAAGTCACTCTGGAAAAAGCTCACATTAACTCCGCTTGGATAGAATAAATTGATGGGTAATGCTTCTGGGATCCTCAGCCAAGCTAAGGACATTTGAGAAGAGAGGCTAATTAAGTGAGTCAGGCTACAGGTTTAACTTCCCTGCAAAGACCCCAAAAGATAGAGTCTTAAATATGATGGAAACTAAATTCTTCCTATTGAACGAAGTGGAGAGGCTGGATCTCCAGAGACCCCTCCCCAGCTCTTGTCCCTAAGGCCATCCAGAGATGTTGGCACTAGGGGAACCCTTCCCTCTTCCGTGGTGGCTCTCAACATTGTTCTAAGGGGGCTATTGAATTGCTGCCACTTCCCACACAGGAAGAAATGGAGATTGGCTTCCAGCCAGCTACTTTATTAAAAAAAAAAAAAAATGTCGCCTCCCTGAGGTCAGGGAGGTAGTATATAGTGGGTACGGCCTTGCATGTGGCTGACCCAGCATCTCATGTGGTGTTGCAAACTTGCCAGGAGGGATTCCTGAGTTCAGAGCCAGGAGTAAGCCCTGAGCACTGGTATGCCCCCAGCCCCCACAAAAGGAATGTGTTCCTGAGAAATGAGAAACAATACAGAGGAGTAAGGTACTTGCCTTGCCTGTAGCCAGTCCCAGTAGAATCCTCAGCGCTATCTATGGTATCCTAAACATTGCCAGGAGGTTATTCTTGAGCACAGAGCCAGGAGGAAGTCCTAAGCATCATCAGATTTGGCCCCAGCACCTCTGTGTTCCCCCAAATGTGGCACTTGTCTTTTTCAAATCCCTTTTACTAACATCCTAATTGCAAGAATTTAGTCCTATGTCTCTCTTAAACAAAAAAGACACTGAAAAATGTGGTTGCTACCAGGGTAGGCTATTTGTCCACCTAAATCTTGGTGTTTCAAAAGCAGGAGGAGAAAAGAGGGAGGGAGAGAGAAAGGGAGAGAGAATAGAAAGAGGAGGGAGAAAATACAAAGGATAGACATTGGCAGTTTTGTAGGATTTGGCGCAGGAGGGAAGAAGACATGAGAGCATTCCACCAAGGGCCAAAACTAGCCAGGCAAGAGTCGGACATAAGTGTCTTCAAGCTTCAACATGCTTTAGGGACATCCTCTGGGGTTTCCCGACTAAGTTAGTTACTGTGCTTTATCAGACATCACCACTGAGATTTGGTTGAAGAAAGTCTTTCCTTTGTTCTTGTTTTCATTTTAAGCCTCTATCCTTTGGTGCTCAGGTGCCTACTCTGCACTCAGGGGTAAGTCCTGGCAGACGTAGGTGATTAAATGGGATGCTGAACCTGGGTCAGTCATATGATGGATGCTAGGAACCAAACCTGGGTCAGTTGTGTACAAGCAAATACCTTACTCGCTGAGGGAAGTTTTTGAGGAAAGATTTTTGTCTTGATAACTATTATATCCCCAGGGCCTAAAATTAGCCCTGGCACTTAGTAAGCATGCTTATTAAATCATCTTATAAATGCTTCTTATATAATTAAACCAACAATCACCTCAGATATTAACCGTTGTTTCATCTTCCTGTCTTACCCTCTCCTGTTCCCCTGTCTTTTTAATACATATCAGTAAAATTTTGCACCTGGACTCTCCTATTCCAAAATCTGCACCATTGTATAAGTTTCTTTGGGGCCCCTAACAAAACACCACAGACAGGGCAAATTAAAGTAATAGAAATATTTTGCCTTAGCCCTGGAACCTAGGAGCTCTAAATATAGTTGTTTGCTTATTGTATATTTGTCATATTTTGCATAGCATTTTCTAATGAATTACTTTGAAAAGAAAACCTTCCTTGCCAAAAAAAAAAAAAAAAGGTCCAGGTGTTGGCAGTGCCAGACCGTAAAACAGGAGAGAAGAATCCTTTGTTATTGAGAGTGTCTGGGTTTTGTCCCGGCTATCTTGGCATACATGGGCCTGTAAGAAACCTAATGTCTGCTGACATCATCACATAGCTCTCTTCTCCTTGTGGGACTGTTTGCATGTGGCCCTCTTATAAGAACACCTGTTCTATTGAATTAGGTCTCCCCTGCTGACTGCATTTTAAAAATTTTTAAAAAATTTTTTACTTTTTAATGAATCACAGTGGGGAACGGATACAGACTTACAAATTTTTGTGCTTACATTTTAGTCATACAAAATGAGTGCCTATCCCTCCACCATTGCCTGTTCTCCACCACCAATGTTTCCTGCATCCCTCCCATCTCCCCGATTCCCCCCACCCACTCTTCCCCACTCTGCCTCTGTGACAGGCATATTCCCTTTTACTCTCTCTCTCTCTCCTTTATGGTGTTGTGGTGGTCTGCAATGCAAGTATTGAATGGCCATCATGTTTGGTCTATAGTCTCCTTCGACACACAGCTCCAATCCCAAGCGGGCCCTCTAAACACCCTTTACTTAGTGGTCCCTTCTCTATCTGAGCTGTCTTTTCCCCCAGCATGTGAGGCCTGCTTCCAAGTCATGGAGCAAAACTCCTGGTACTTATCTCTACTATCCTTGGGTGTTAGTCTCCCATTGACTGCATCTTAACCTGATTCAATCGATAAAGACCTTATTTTCAAATGAGATCGATTACATTCATTAGTACTGGAGATTAAGACTTCAAGTTGTCCTTTGAGGAAGGACACAATTCACATATAATTCTGCTTCCAAGCTACAACATGCATTTGAACTACCTTGAGGATCTGTTGAAAAGCAGTTTGGTTTCTGATCAGGGTGATGTGGGATTGAGCACAAGAATGTATGTCTCACTCTACTTATATGTTCATTGCAGCACTGCTCACAATAGCCAAAATCTGGAAACAACCCGAATGCCTGAGAACTGACGACTGGTTAAAGAAACGTTGGTACATCTACACAGTGGAATATTATGCAGCTGTTAGGAAAGATGAAGTCATGAAATTTGCTTATAAGTGGATAGACATGGAAAGTATCATGCTAAGTAAAATGAGTCATAAATAGAAGGATTTCACTCATTTGTGGAGTACAAAATAGCATGATATGAGACTGATACCCAAGGACAGTGGACACAAGGGCCAGGAAGATTGCTCCACAGTTGGAAGCCTGCCTCATGAGCGGGGGTGGAGTGTGGGGGTGGAGAAGGCAGCTGGAATAGAGAAGGAATCACTAAAAAATTGATGACTTGAGGAACCATTTGGGATGGGAGATGTGTGCTGAAAGTAGATAAAGGATCAAATATGATAACCTCTCAGTATTTGAATTGCAAACCATAATGCCCAAAAGTAGAGAGAGAGTATGGGGGGAATTTGTCTACCATGGAGGTAGTAGGAGGGTCGGAAAGGGGGGATATACTTGGGAGACCGGTGGTGGGGAATGTACACTGGTGGAGAGGTGTGTGTTTGATCATTGTATGATTGAAACTCAAACATGGTTGTAACTCAAACCATCCCCCCGATGGTTCACCACCTCATCGTGGTGGGGGATGGCAATGGTGCCAACTGTTGAAGAGTGAACCAACAGGTGCTGCCCAGAGACGCAGGCAGGTGCATGTTTATCAACGTGCAGATCGTTACAACATACTCGTTGACCAAAAACTTGCATTCGTAGACTGGGAGCACCTGTAAGGGCGATTACAGTCCACCCTAAAAGACTCTGTCCCTCCCAGAGAGCCCGGCAAGCTACTGAGAGCTGCATGGAAGAGCCTGGCAAACTACCTGTGTCGTATTTGGTATGCCAAAAAACAGTAACAATAATGGGCCTCATTCCCGTGACCCTGAAAGAGCCCCCAATATGGCAGCATTGAGAAGGATGAGCAAGGAGAGGCTGCTAAAATCTCAGGCCTGAACTAGGCTGCCAAAACGAAGAAGAATTAATGTACCTTATGAATTCCAATCTGATGCTGAGGTCTTTAATCCATTTTGATCTTACTTTAGTGCATAGTGTTAGGTAGAGATCTGAGCCCATTTTTTTGCATGTAGCTGGTCAGTTTTGCCAGCACAATTTGTTAAAGAGGCTTTCCTTGCTCCACTCTACATTTCTTGCTCCCTTATCAAAGATTCGATGGTCATATTTTTGGGGGGAGATGTCAGTATGGGCGGGGCCTCAAGCTGAGGTGCCTGATTGCCCCGCCCCTGCAGTGAACGTGGGGGGGAGTGGGAGGGGCCTCAAGGTGAGGATTCCAGCTGCCCCGCCCCTTGCAATGAAAGTGAAGGAGTGGGCGGGTCTACCCCCTTGTAATGTGTGAGACATACATAAGAAAATTAATTGAAATTTTTCTAAAACTCAAATGCTTCCTTGTTGTATCCGGCACCACGTACTGAGCAGCCTTGGGTTAAGATGTCCCTCAAAAGCTGGTCATCGGGTCAACTTTGGGTCTTCATGGAGTTTCTGGTTAGGTCTTCAGGCTTATATTTATTTATTTATTTATTTATTTGGCTGGAGCGGTAGCACAGTGAGTAGGGTGTTTGCCTTGCACACGGCCGACCTGGGTTGGATTCCTCCGCCCCTCTCGGTCGGTGATGTTTGGTGTAAATTCAGCTCCCAGGGCTGCAAGGTTGAACGCAGATGGGGTGCCACCCCTGACCCTAATACCTCCTTCTGTTGTAGCAGTTTGGTGGAGATATTTGGTGATTGGAGGGGTTGATCCCCAGGCTCCCCCTGGCAGGCCTTAGAGGGACAGGAATGTCAGCGGGTGCAGGGGCAGAGGGCCAGGGCTTCTGGGCTGTTAATGCCCACAACGGTTTCTGCAGCCTGCAGACCCTCCTGCATCTCCCTCTATCCATGCCAGGGGGCATCCTGGAGTCCTTCCTGCTGTCCCCAGCTCTCATCTTTAGAGCCTTGGCTACTCAGGGCTCTGGCATGCTTGGGAGGACCATATGGTGTCGGAGATCTAGTCCAGGCCTTCTGTACACAAAGCATGCTATTAAACCCTGTTCCGTTAGTCTTTGGCTCTGCCTTTGTTCCAGTACCATGCTGTTTTAATTATTACTGCTTTGTAGTAGAGTTTGAGGTTGGGGAGGTTGATTCCTCCCATTTTCTTTTCCCCAAGAATTGCTTTAGCTATTTGTGGGTGCTTATTGTTCCATATGAATTTCAGAGTGTTTGCTCCAAAAATGCTGAATCAAAATCTGCATTCCAACAGGTGATGGTGGACATAGTCGTGTCTGAATAACTGATCTAGGCAGGAGACTCACTGCTCAAACACCAGTTGGAAAGTCAGTTGAACCAGATAGAGACAAGATGCTATAAGGTTAAGTCAGGGCACTCAGGACAGATTGTGTTGATTTCTTTATGTGGGCATCCAAAAGTCTCAGTTGGTATCTTATCTGACACTTAAAAGATGACAGGGATTCCCTCACCCTCCTAAAACCTGCTCACATTTGGGGATACCTAAAGTCATGCCCGACACCAGATTTTCAGACAATCAACTCAACACACCATATTGGCCCAAGAGAAAACAAGTTTTATTCTAAGAAATCTGTGAAACTTGTTCCAAGAGATAGTAAAGGGTTTAGACACTTCCAAGTGACTGGCCTCAGTTCAATTCCTGTCACTGGGATTGGATTGGTGGTGGTCCAGTGGTGGTGGCGCTCAGATGGTCCCCTGAGCACTGATAAGACTGAATCCCCAAGCACAGGGCCAAAAGTAAACTCTGAGCACTATTGGGTGTGACTCGAAATACAAAAAGAAAAGAAAAGAAATCCAGGAAACTAACTCACATGCTGATGGGTCAGAGGGTATTTTTCAACCCCACAAATAGGGAAGAGAAATGTATTAGGTGAAGGTTTTTTTCTTGGCACCAAGCCTCATATTTTGGCTTACCATTATTTCTTTTACTATAGTCTGTGGGTGACTATATGTTTCCATGGACACTCTTAGTTGATAAATGGACTCACTTTGTTTTGATAAGGGCTGTGCTTCTAAAGGAATGGAGTTGAGGGTCAGGGGAGAAAGGACTAGAAAACAATGCAGTTCCTGTGAGTTCCTCTGAATAGACTGACTGATTGTGAAATTCTCTCTAATACATGACTGAGTTTGGGGTGACTGAGTTTGGGGTGTAATGTTTGTTCTGTCAAGGAATGCCTTCAGTGGTGATTGTTAAAGTTTTCTAAATAAAGAAGCCTCAACCTGACCCTTGAAGTAACGTCAATGAAAGTTCTGGCATCCACAATTCAATCAGACTAATCAGTGGCTGAATAAGTAGCAGTACTCCTACAAAAAAAAAAAAAAGTTCTGGCATCCAGAACAGCTGCTGTGACTCCAGCCATTCCTCCCTCAGCTGGGCAGGGTTTCACACTCTCACTGCTCTGAACCTAAACCAGTCAGTTGTTACCTGCCTGTTCATATGTACCCACAGACGACTGCACCCACAAACGTCATTTATAACGACTTGTCTGTTTCCAGAAGATATGTCCTACAAATCAATCCTTCCCAGGTGACGAGCTGACTCACAATGGCAATGTAAGAGACTGGAAGCTCACACCTGCCTTTTACCTTCCACTTGCATGTCTCCCTTTGATGCAGTGTAGGGAAGAACAGAGACTCAATGTGGCACACACAATGAGTCGATGGCAGAACCCAGAGTAAATTCCAGGTCTAGAGTAATTTCTTGTCACCTTCCAGCCACCCATTCAGCTTGTCCTTCCCTTGGAGAGCTTGTGACTTTGAAATAAAACATGAAGGATGACCCGTTCCACTGATCCACACCATCACCATCTTACTCTTGTCATCTGTCTTCTAAACAGACACATGAGTCTTAGCCAAGAATTTGGTTTCCAGAGCAATGTGAGCTTGGGAATACACAGTGAGGACCTCCAGATCAAGGAATATGGAGCTGGATAGCAGGTATAGCTGTATAGAGCTTTCCTCCCCCCCGACCAGTGCCCTGGCAGCCGAAGACCTCCAGGACCAGCCACCACCATGCTGAGACCACTCTCCGCACACCTGAAGGTACCAGCAGAGGGACAAAGCCACGTGGGTTCCAGGGCCGAGATCTCCAAGCCTACTCGGATTGGAGTCGAGCATCCTCCACCCAGATCCTCCAAATTCCAGTAGGCGGGGGTCACACCCACCAACTGGCCCCCTGGCGCCGTGTAATCCCATCAGCGGCCAAGACTCAGAGACTATAAAAACCAGCTTCCAGAACCGCGCAGCCGCATTTGCGGCCGCGCGACATCTTATTATGACATCTCATTCCTACTTTGACAAACTGGCAGGCTATCGAATGTAGCCTGCCCACACGGCAGAGTCTGGCAAACTCCCAATATGCCAAATACCAGTAACAATGATGGGTCTCATTCTCCTAAAGAGCCTTGAATATAATCTCAGGGCTAGGATGAAGGAGATGTTACTGGGGCCTGCTCGAGGCAATCGACGAATAACAGGATGATTTGTGATTTGTGATTTGATAGCAGGTCAGGGCAATTCAGGAGCATACAAGAGCCTTGAAGGTAAGTGAACAGAATTAGCATATTGTAATTGATCTCTGGAAATTCAGGGGTGCACAGACTACCCTAACTAAAGCTGCTGACCTTCACCTCCGGTGAAATGAGCTTTTGCAAATGAGGATCCAACATTATCGGACATCCATGTTTTAAAGAGACATGAGACTTTTGTATATATTAAAAGTGAATTATTTTGTAAGTCAGAAAGAGAGGGATAGACATAGAAAGATTGCATTCATCTGGGGGATATAAAGTAACAAAATATGAGATTAATACCCAAGAATAGCTGAGATCAGCACCAGGAGGATTACTCCATAACTTAGAGGCCAGCCGGGTATCCTAGAGGAAAGGGCAGCTCAGATAGAGAAGGGAACACCAAATAAAGGGTGTTTGGAGGATCCTCCCAGGAGGGGAGATGCATGTCGAAAGTAGACTATGGACTGAACATGTTTGCCACTCAATGCCTCTTTTGCAGACCACAACACCCAAAAGGAGAGAGAGAACACAGGGGATTGCTCTGCCACAGAAGCAGGGGGGATGAGGGGATGGGGGTAGGGGGGATATTATCCATGGTGGTGGAAAATGGGCACTGGTGGAGGGATGGGTATCTGATCATTGTATAATCAAAACCCAAGCACAAAAAATTGTAAATCTACAACTGTACCTCATGGTGTTTCACTAATTAAAAAAAAAAGGGAAAAAAAAGTAAAATAGACTTACCAGAATAAAAAAAAAGTGAATTATTTTGTCTTTTTTAATATTGGACAACACTTCTAACATCTTGGAAAGCACCAGCAGACTGCCCAGAGGCCAACCCTTGGGTTCCCATTTGCAGCCTTTGCCACATTGCAATAGGGTTGCAGTTTAAAGCTGAGTTGCTGGTGTGGAAAGTTGATCTCAGGCATGGCTTTAAGGATATCCCCAGTGTGGGCAGGTTTGAGGGAGGGGTGTGTGGTCCAAACAGAGAGATGTGTCTTTTAAGAGTCAGATACCAAGTGAATATTTTAGAGGTCCCTGTGAGGACATCAACACAATTACATCTGCAGCTAGTGGGTGGAAGGTGAGCACTAAAGCTGGAAAACCAGGTGGGGAATCCTGGCCCAACCCCTCTAGATGGCCTTACCCACGATAGTTTGCTCTTCAGTTTCCTCAGCCTTCACGAATCACGACCATCCTGTTATTCGTCGATTGCCTCGAGCAGGCCCCAGTAACGTCTCCTTCATCCTAGTCCTGAGATTTTTAAGAAAGTGCTATATTCAAGGCTCTTTAGGAGAATGAGACCCAGCATTGTTACTGGTATTTGGCATATTGGGTATGCCACGGGGAGTTTGCCAGACTCTGCCGTGTGGGCAGGCTACATTCGGTAGCCTGCCAGTTTGTCCAAAGTAGGAATGAGATAATAAGATGTCATAATAAGATGTTGCACGGCCTTAAAAGGAAGATAACACTCATTCATCCTCAGAGCATTCTTGTGAAGAGTAAGTGACATAATGTTGGTGAAGCACCAGGGAGACTGCCAGGCACATAATCAATACCTAATAAAAGTTAGCACTGCTATTATTTTAACACTTAATCAGGAATATCTGAAGGCCTTGTTTGGAGTTGCATGAAGTAAGCTCTCTAGAGCAAGATCAGGTACTAGAGAGATAGCACAGGGGTTAAGGAACTTGGTTTGCATGCAGCACACCCAGGTTCGATCCCCAGGACCATACATGGTCCTCCAAAGCACATCAGGAGTAATCCCAGAGCACTGTGGCCCCCCAAATCCCAAACAATTATAACAAAAAGCAAGGCCAGCATTTTATTCACCCTTCCAGCTGATTTCTGGAAAAGTCTGCCCATGTGATCCCGACTTTGCTTCCTGCCTAGAGTGACGAAGTGCCCTGGAAGCTGGTCTTCATAGCTCGCTTCTGTGGAGCTGGACGTCTGAAAAGAATGAACCCGGAAGAATATTCCCATCCTCTGGAGAAGGCATTCAAAGAAGACACAAGGCCTTGAACATGAAGACACAGCTTCAGGAGTGGTGCTGGGTGTATGGTCTCGAAGACGAACAGCTTCCTGGGAACTTCTGGACATCTGGTATAAGTCTGGTGCCTGGAAGCCAGGACAGTTTTATTCTGTTCTTTCTCAGGCAGTGAGATAGATGTGACGAAGATTAGAATCTGGCCTGCAGTGAGGGTCCTGAGGGTTGAAACGTGGTCAGTCGAACACTCTGGAATGCTGCACAACAAGGCCTTTGGGTGTTATGTACACTCCAAGTGAGATTGGAAAGGCAATGAGAAGGAGAAACGCTCACCAGATTGTGGGGTTTAAGTATAATGGGGTCTTGGCGCCCTTCTGGAAAATGCAGACGGACTCGCCTTAGATAACCAAAGGGTCAGGCCTGGGTTTCTTCAGCCAGGCCCCATAGCAGCTGAAGCAGAGCAGAACATTCTCTGAGCAACTTTGTCAGAGAGGAGCCGCTGCAGAGTTCAGGGAGAAGGACAGTAACTTTGAAAGAGTGACCTTTCTTTTGGAAAGGTTTATGCAAAAAAAAAAATATTGCACTCAAAGTTATTTTGCTTATCACTCATTGCATAAATCAAAGAGGTTATTGGAAGTACAAACGGGCCACCGATAAAGCCTGTTTCTAAAATGCACTGTGCTATGGAGCCTACTGTCCTGAATATTTTATAAATTCCTGACAGATTTGAATATTGAGAAATGATACTTGCTTTATTTTCAGTTCCTTTCATGGGCATAAAAGAAAAGAGACAGAGAAAAAGTTTAATACAGTCCCTGGGGTCCCTTTTTGCCTAGAAAATATTGCATTTTTTCCTTTGCCCTTTTTAGGAGTCCAATTCTCATCCTGGCACTACGAAAAAATGTATTCTTAATAGGAATTACAGGGAAGCGGGCTGAAACTTAGTTCAAGAGGTGAGATTGTGTAGTCGTTAATTAGCCAGCATCTTTTGGAATCAAACTGGGTTTCAATCTTCCCCCATCACTCCTTACATGTGATCGTTAGAAAAACACTTTTCTAAGTGTAGCTCCCAGTGGTAATAAAATGAAAGTGTGCTTTGTGCTTCTACCTCTGAAGACTGTTCCAAGAATGGAATAAGCATGATGGGCACAAAACCTTTCACAGGTTCAGAAGCATATTCAGTGCTAATTCGATGGTAGTCACTACAAAACATTTCCCCCTAAAGTAACGTTTAAAATAATTTCAAAAATACTGCTTTCCCAATTGTTTGTTCATTGCAGCACTCTTTACAATAGCCAGAATCTGGAAAAAACCTGAGTGCCCGAGAACAGATGACTGGTTAAAGAAACTTTGGTACATTTACACAGTGGAGTACTATGTAGCTGTTAGAAAAGATGAAGTCATGAAATTTACATACAAGTGGTACTACATGGAAAGTATCATGTTTAAGCGAAATGAGTCAGAAAGAATGGAATAGACACAGAAAGATTGCGTTCATCTGGGGAACATAAAGTAACAAAATAGGAGACTAACACCCAAGAATGGCCGAGATTAGTACCAGGAATTTTACTCTATGGCTTGGAGGCCAACCACACATGCTAGGGGAAAAGGGAGCTCAGATAGAGAAGGGAACACCAAATAAAGGTGTTGGGGGGATCCTCCCAGGATGGGAGAAGACTATATACCAAACATGATTGTCATATGTCATATATGACATATATGACATATAGACTATATACCAAACATGATTGTCACCCATTGCCTCTTTTGCAAACCACAACACCTAATAAGAGAGAGAGAACAAAAGGTAATGTCCTACCACAGAGGCAGGATGGGTTGGGGGGATGGGGGGTGGGAGGGATACTGGGATCCGTGATGGTGGGAAATGGGCACTGGTGGAGGGATGGGTATTTGATCATTGTATAATTGAAACCCAAGCACAAAACTTTGTAAGTCTACAACTGTACCTCATGATGTCTCACTAATAAAAATATTAAAAAAATATATACTGCTTTCCCAAAGTGAGGGATGCCAAGATTAGCTTATACTTGAGTTTCTGGAGATGGAACATTGAAGCAACAAGTTATCACCTAAGATGCTCCAGGGTTCATGTGGCAGTTGGGTTTAGTATCAAAGCTATCTGGCCAGGTCCTGGTGAAGAACTTGGAAGACTTTCCCTGGACTTCTGGGCCTTAACTGGCCTTCATGACATCCTGAGTTAGAGAAAATGACCAGTCCCCTTGTGTTGCTACTCATTAGGCTCTGGTTGCTGAGACAGGGCTCGGCTGGGTGTAGAGGCTCCATGTGTGGGACACAGCTGCAGGACCTCTGCCAACGGTCCTCCCCGCCCTTTCACCAGGGACATTTGGGGAGCAGATGACAGCTCTCACTACAGCTTGGTGGCAGTATTTGCACTTTTAGCTGTATTTTTCTTTCAAACTGCCAGCCTCCCACCAACCCACTCTGCTCTCACAGATGAACTTTTTTCTCATCCTCTGCTGAAAGGTCTTGAGAAATGAGAAGCTTCCGACATATGCCTGGTTTTCACAGAATGACATATGGCAAGTCGGTGGCAGCCACTAGGTCAGCTGTCATTAAGCCCAGCTTGTCTCAGACTCAAAAAAATATGTTGGGGGAGGGGGCTACATCTGCCATGCTCAGGGCTTACTTGTGGCTCTGTGCTCAAAGATCATTCCTGGCAGGGCTCACAGGACCATATGGGGTGCCGGGAAATGAACCTAGGGAGGTCACATGCAAGGCAAGCTCCCTACTCACCATACTGTCATTCCAGCCCCACTTGTACATTCTTGCTAACTTTTTGTTTTGAGCCATGCCCCACAGTTCTCAGGGGTTAATCTGGCTCTGTGCTCAGAGATCACTGCAGTAGTGCTAGGAGACCTTTTTCAGTGCTGGGAATTGAACAGGGGTTGGTCATGTGCAAGGCAGCGCTTTACTCCCTGTACTATCTCCTCAGTTTTCTTGTTGACTTCTTGGTTTGCTATTGAAAGAATCCATGTTAGGGCATCAAATTTTTGTGTGCTTCAAGCTAACTTGCAACATTGCTTTCTGTAAAACTGCTTGGCTGCTTTGCACCTGGGGCGGGGAGGGAGGACTTGGAATGTGAACAGGGCATAACTTCTTTCTAAACCAAGTGTGACAGGATTCAGGTGTATTTACTGTTCCTGAAATGTATTGTCTCAGTAAAACACCCTGCAGATTTGGGTAAAGGATAACTCAGAATGCGGGTGGTTGGGGGAAATTGCCCTTTCCTGGAATGTATTGTCTCACTAAAGCACCCTGCAGACTTGGGTAACTCAAAATGAGGATGGTCAAGGGAGATTACCTAAGGCTTAATGATTCCAGCTATAACCTTGCTTGTGCTGACAATCGATGTACGTAAATGCTGATTTTTGAATCTATAGGCTAAGGAGTGAGGTACTTTTAAATGGATTGGCTAAGAAAGTATATGTTGTTACAAATCTATTGGCTATGAAATGTGCAGGCCTTGCTGTAACGGCCAGGGAAGGCCTATATAAGACCCCCTTTGAAGAAGCTCAGGGCTCTCAGCCACTGCCCACTCTGGGGTATGCTGTGGAGCCCCAGCATGCTGGTCTAAATAAACCCCGTTTGTACTCCTGCAGGAATTGTGTCTGTCTGGTCTCTCCACGCCTCCCAGGGCCAGGGGACTCCCAACCCCAACACTGTGGCATCCGGATGCTGTGAAACCAGATCTGTACTTTGGTTTTGGTTCCTGAAAGCTGACTTTTGGTGCTCAGCTTTCTCTCAATAGCATCATGAGAGCCTTGCACGTGACCAACCTGGGTTCAATTCCTAACACCCCAAATGATCCCCAAGAACTGTTAAGAGTGATTCCTGAGCATAGAGCCAAGAGTAACCCCTGAGCACAGCCAAGTGTAACCCCAAGTACAGAAAGAAAGAAAGAAAGAAAGAAAGAAAGAAAGAAAGAAAGAAAGAAAGAGGAGGGAGGGAGGGAGGGAAGGAAGGAAGGAAGGAAGGAAGGAAGGAAGGAAGGAAGGAAGGAAGGAAGGAAGGAAGCTCTGTGAACTTTCTTCAGCATCTTCCAACTTGGCACGATCTCAGCCTGTGAATGAGGAGGAGACTAGGTAGGTGAGTTGCTTAAACTACTGCTTACCAGACCCAGTAAGGGATTCTATTTTTTTACCTTAATTTCATTTTATTGGCTTCTATTTTATTTCCACTATAATTTTTATTTTATTGGGCTGGAGCGACAGCAGGTTAGGCATTTGCCTTGCATGCGGCCAACCTGGGTTCGATTCCTCCATCCCTCTCGGAGAGCCTGGCAAGTTACCAAGAGTATCCCGCCTGCACGGTAGAGCCTGGCAAGCTCCCCGTTGTGTATTCCATATGCCAAAAACAGTAACAACAAGTCTCACAATGGAGACGTTACTGGTACCCGCTCGAGCAAATCGATGAACAAGGGGAGGACAGTGCTACAGTGCTATAATTTTGATTATTTTATTCCTTTGACTGACTCAAGTAAAGAATTCTTATCTGGCACCCAGCCTCCCACACTTTGCCCTGTACCCTGAGCTGTGTTTAGGAATCTCACTGGAGATCTCAAAAGGCCATTAGCACCGGAGACATGTTCACAGAAGACTGAATTCCACAGTCCCGATGATTGCCAACCAGTCACTTTGGAGACAGTCCTGACAGTCTGGACAGTGTAGGCTATTGCGAGGCAGATTGACAGGTAAGCTACTTCTGGCTCTAGGAATGTTGTCATTTCAGACTGCTGTAGAATCACTGGTATTTCTCTCTCTCTTTTTTTTTTTTACCCACCAGAGAAGATTTGCAAAATATAGCACAGTAGTTAAACCCCCTTTGAATTCAGCTGGCCCTGGGAGTGTCATTTTAGCCTTCAGTTTCACAGCAGGAAACCTCTTGGAGCTAGAGGTGCCCGGACGAATGCAAGTGAAAAAGGAACTGCATCTTGGCTTGTGGCAAATAGAACAAATGGCAAAAAAAGCATTAAATAAGTCTAAAACGTTTTCTACTTAACAAAGCATCATCCACAATAAAGCTCTAACAGCTGGTACTTCTCAGTGACAGTAACAGAGTATGTTAGAAATGGAAGAAAAAAATACTGGAACTACAATATTTGTGAGAAACTTTTAAACACATTTCAAAGGTTGACAGCCTAAATAAACAAAAATTGTCAATGGTGTAGAAGAACTAAATCAGAGAATTTTTCTTTTACCAAGAGAAACTGTGCCATTTTTAAAGCTTCTGGAGAACATTTATAAGTGATATAAATAAAGCACAAAGATGAACTCAGTAAGTTTCAAAGCATAAAATTTACATGATCCATTTTTGTCTTATGCAGAGTAATAAAACTGAAAATTAAATAAGCCATCCACTTGAGGTGGGGGAGGGGCTCCCACTACTATGAATAAGTGAAATGAAAACTACAGATACAAACGTTAAAAAATAGTAAAAATTCCCTGAGCACTGCTGGTTGTGGTTCCCTAAACTAATATAAACTGATAATAATAATAACAACAATGAAAACACATTTGATACTTTCTTATAGTAGGTATCAATCACCTACATATTCTGAAAACAGGACTTTCAGCACTAAAAATACAAACTGTTGCATGGGGTTTACATCTCACGTTAGATTAGAGGAACAGAGCTAATTAAAAGGCGAATGAATAAACAAGATAATATCAGGATTGATACTTGCTTTAGCAAAACTAAAGCAAAATAATGTGATGAAGAGTGACTGGCATGAGGTGAGCTACTGGCTGGAAAGCCCTCTCTAAGAAGGCATTTAAGTGAAATCTGACATGAGGAAGAATTTACCATGTGAAGACCTTAGACAAGAACATTTCAACTGAGAAACAATATATACTGTGTATAAAATTCAGAACTCAGGTCGGCCATGTTGGCTGCGTGCAAAGCAAACCCCCTACCACTTTGCTATTCCTCCAGCCCACAGTGGGTAGGGCGTTTGCCTTGCATGCAGCCAACATGGCCAACCTGAGTTCGATTGTCAGCCCCTCTTGGAGAGCCCAACAAGCTACCGAGAGTATCTCGCCCGCACGGCAGAACCTGGCAAGCCACCCGTGACGTATTCGATATGCCAGACACAGTAACAACAAAGTCTCCAATGGAGACGTTACTGGGTCCACTCGAGCAAATCGATGAACAACGGGAGGACAGTGATAACATTTAGAAATTTGCTACTTGTATGTAGCAAATGCAAAAATTAGAAGTTTTTTTGAGCTAGTTTTAATTTAAAATTTAAAGTAAATTAAATTTAAAAACTCTCATAACTAAATTTTGTCTTTTTTGATAAAAAGAATGATTTATTAATTCAATTAAAGAACTCAAAATAAGGAACTATCTTCAGCTCCAGGTAAACTCATTCACTGGCCATGGTTCAGAGCCTCATAAATAAATTTCAAAAGAGATCAACAAGTTCCAGAAGACTCTCCTGAATGCCCACGCAAGGCTGAGTTGTCAGGGTTGCCCTGCAGAGGGGCAGGTTATCCCAGGGCCCACCCAAACAGAGCCCTGGTGGCCCAAAACTCCTACACTCCACAACCACCTCCATGCTCCTGGTCGGACCCCACTGATCAGGGTGAGCCTTATCTAGAAAGCAATTTGCTGAAAAATTCTGGTTTTGTGACTGAAATCTCCAGGCTTTCATGGAGTCGGGATGAACCACTTCTCCCCATCAACGTGTACTTCTGGTAGCCCCAGTAGTCACAAACACACACACCCCAAAGCTGCCACCTAGATAAAAATGTAATTCCAGTTGTATCACTCTGTTATAAATTTTGGGCTTCCTGGAGTAACATCTCAAACTCCACAATACTGATAAACTAGTAGTAGCACACTAGGTTGAATGGGATGCAATGTAGTAGGCAACCAACCTTGACTATCAAAATATAAACACAGAGGCTTAACTTGTAACAACATCTTAGTAATTTCTTACACAAGGACTTAATGGTCTCAAGGTGAGATACAACAATCTTCACTAACTTTCTTCTAAGGAAACAGTTTTTAATCATTCTCAGAAAATTATTGATAACAAGAAATGCTAAATAAATTATTGAGGGCCTGCTATGGGGGTAGACTTAAGGGGTGGTAGGGAAAACTGGAATCAATAGTGGAGGGAAGGAGTAATGGTGGTGGGATTGGTATTGGAATATAGAATACCCGTAATAAATCATCATGAACAACTTTGCAAATCACAGTGTTTATATAAAAGTGTAAGGGGGAAGTTGGGAATTTAAAAAAAAAAATAAAAGGCAAAAAAATTTTAAAAAGGTAAAACTTTGCCGACCTTGTCTTCAATGTACCTTATGGATTCTGGTCTGATGTTGAGGTCTTTAATCCATTTTGATCTGACTTTTGTGCCTGGTGTTAAGTAGAGGTATGAGCCCATTTTTTTTGCATGTAGCTGTCCAGTTATGCCAGCACCATTTGTTGAAGAGACTTTCCTTGCTCCACTTCACATTTCTTGCTCCCTTATCAAAGATTAGATGTTCATACATTTGGGGTTGTGTGTAGAGATATTCCATCCTGTTCAGTACCTCTATTGCAAACCACAACACCCTAAAGGAGAGAGAGAGAGCAAAAGGAAATGCCCTGCCATAGAGGTGGGGCAGAGTGGGAGGGTTTGGGGGGTGGGAGGGCTACTTGGTTCATTGGTGGTGGAGAATGGGCACTGGTGGAGGGATGGGTACTTGATCATTGTATAACTGAAACCCAAACACGAAAGTATGTAAGTCTACCACTGTACCTCATGGTGTTTCACTAATAAAAAATAAATTAAATTTTTAAAAAAGAAAACTATGCCCACACCCCAACATTCTTTTTAATGCAGAACTTTGCCAAGTGCTAGCAAATCACCTGAAGTACCTCGCTCACCTAAGGACCTTGACTCAGCTGGAGCCTGGTGAGTCCTGAGTTCACGTCTACCAATTCTAATTTTCCTAGATAATTGAATGCTGCTGAGGGGATGCTGCTGGCCAAAGGTCACATGTTTAATAATTCCTTGCCTGATATTTTTATTGTGAATTTTTACTTTGTCTCATACTGTCAACCAAACAACACTGTCCTCCTGTTGTGCATCAATTTGCTCGAGCGGGCACAGTAACGACTCCATTTTTTTTGGAAACTTGTTGTTACTGTGTTTGGCATATCAAATACGTCACAGGGAGCTTGCCAGGCTTTGCCGTGTGGGCGAGATACTCTCGGTAGCTTGCCAGGCCCTCGCAGAGGGGTGGAGGAGTCAAACTCGGGTCAGCAATGTTGGCTTCGTGTAAGGCAAACACTACCCGCTGTGCTGTCAGGACCGCCGAGTGGGGGAAGGCGCCAGACTCAAGTTCCTACTTCCCGCATCCAGATCTCCTGGTCTCATACTGTACTAATGGTTTTTCATACCATGTATTTCATATGCCCTCTTTAAAATTATTGTGTGGAGGATTAGAGATGTGGTTCAATACTAAAGCACTTGCCTTGCTTTCATGGTACCTGGGCTTAATCACTGGCACCACAATAAATAAATGAATAAATTTAAAAAATTAAAAAATTAAAAGGAAAACTTAAAAAAAATTCTCACTATTACACTAAAAAAAAAAAAGAACTCAAAATAAGAATGAGAAGGAGAAGGAGAAAGGAGACAAGAATCAGGCCCCTTTAAGTGGTAAAGAATTTGTCTGGCATTTGTGAGATCCCATATTCAACACCAGGAAAGAAAGAAAGAAAGAAAGAAAGAAAGAAAGAAAGAAAGAAAGAAAGAAAGAAAGAAGAGAGAGAAAGAAAGAATGAAATGAAGGACGGAATAGAAAAAGAAAGAAAGATAAAGAGAGAAAGAGAGGGAGGGAGGAATAAGGAGAGGGAAGGAGGAAGTAAATAACAAAGAATGGATGGAAGGAAAAAATCTTAAAATGTAGAAGATTTAAAATTTTTAGAATAAAATATAAACATCAAGAATTTTAAATGTATATAATTATTAAATAAAATATGGAGGGATAAGACAGACAGTCCAGTAGGACAAGATTATGATTATTGCCTAGGATATGGTTTACTGGTCCTGATTCAATTCTTGGAACCAAACATGGTTACCTCAGCACCACCAGGAGTGATCCCTGAGCATAGAGCCAGGAACAAGCCGTAAGCACAGTGAGTATGACTGTGCTTAAACTCAAAGCACAAACCCAAACACTCCCTCCTGCCCCCAAATTGTAAATCAAATAAAAAATTTTAAACTTTGATAAATTAAAATTTTCCATACTACATTATGTTTACCTAGAGTTAAGATACATCTAATACTAACACACATACACACACAAACACACCAGAAAGAAAAAGAAAAGCATGCCAAACTTTAGAGTCAATTATATATATGCATCTGAAATTATAAGCTTGCTAAATTAAATTCATAGCAATTAGTAAATTTAAAAATAAATCTAATAAAAGTAACCACAATGTAACTAAAAGGAACAACAAATATGAAAAATGAGTTAGTGGTGGGAAATATAGATTAAGATAGAATGATAAGTTGTTGCAAAAAGAAAGACTAAAAAGAGGTGACAGAAAAAATATGGGAAGATAAAATTATTTAGAAATCTTTCGAATTGATAAAAGCCTAAAACTTAGATCCAAGAAGTACACCAAGCCTTTGAAAAGATCCAGAAAAAATACCTATAACTAGGTGTAGGATAACATTGGTTTGTCCCTTCTCCCTTGCCTCAGGGAGCTTAGATTTATTGGGTTACACCTATACCAGTGTTACCAATGCACTCCGATTTCTCTGTGTTTATCTTTAACCTCTCCTCTGTGTTCTACTTCCCCTTTCTGTTAATCACCCTATATCAGACCCTGTGACTTGTAAGGTCAGATCCTTCTAAGAACTCTGGATTTTGTATTTGTAAGTGAAATGTTGCTTTTCTCTTTCCGTATGTCCTTAGCATAGTTTATTTTAGAGCAATGTCCTTTTTGTATAGACACAGGAATACAGTTCTTGCTATGCTTTTGTAACATGGGAGTTAATAGACTCCAAATAATGTTTACTCCTGGGCATTTGTTATATTTACTAAAGTTAAGCCTCAGTTGCCCTTAGTTCCTAGCACCCCAAAATCAGGGTCCCAATGAAGGGACTGGATGGACCTAGGGCAAGCTTTAAGCTACCCTGGCATCAAAATGGGACAGACCAAGTGCCATAAAACTTATAATAAGTTAAGAGTACGGGCGTTTATCCCAGAGAGGCAAAAAGGTATAGTCGAAGTGACATCTGCACTTGTTTGTTCATTGCAGCACTCTTTACAATAGCCAGAAACTGGAAGAAACCTGAATGCCCAAGAACAGATGACTGGTTAAAGAAACTTCGGTACATCTACACAATGGAGTACTATGTAGCTGTAAGAAAAGATGAAGTCATGAAATTTACATACAGGTGGTACTACATGGAAAGTATCATGCTAAGCGAAATGAGTCAGAAAGAGAGGGACGGACATAGAAAGATTGCATTCATCTGGGGAACATAAAGTAACAAAATAGGAGACCAACACCCAAGAGTGGCTGAGATTAGCAGCAGGAGGTTTGCTCCATGGCTTGGAGGCCAGCCACACATGCTAGGGGAAAAGGGAGCTCAGATAGAGAAGGGAACACCAAATAAAGGTGTTGGGAGGATCCTCCCAGGATGGGAGAAGCATGCTGAAAGTAGACTATAGACCAAACATGATTGCCACTCAATGCCTCTTTTGCAAACCACAGCACCCAAAAGGAGAGAGGGAACAAAGGGGAATGCCCTGCCACAGAGGCAGGGTGGCGGGGGCGGGGGGGGGCATGGGGGGGAGTGGGAGGGATACTGGGACCCGTGGTGGTGGAAAATGGGCACTGGTGGAGGGATGGGGACTCGATCATTGTATAACTGAAACCCAAGCACAAAAATTTGTAAGTCTACAACTGTACCTCATGGTGTTTCACTAATAAAAGAGAAGTGACTGGACGAGGACCCTTCAGGGATTAGGAAAGACTAATGAGGATTGTAGCCTGGGATCTATAGCAAGACGTCCCCAGAAGAGCCACCCTTTAAGCTTAATATATCTCTTACTGTGTCCATACAAAATAACTAAGAAGTAAATCTAAGATGATTATTTATGGACTAAGGAAAGGAGAGTTTCCTTAAATGAAATTCTGCTCTTGAGCAGATCTCCTCCTGCGAGAGTTTTAAATTAAACATTACACATTACATATGTTGATTGTGCTATCTGACCTATATGTAGTTGCTACCCCCAGCATGGGTGGTTGGGCTCTTGTCTAAGGCAGGCAGACCGAACATGGGGAGACTAGCATTGGGGAAAGTAGGAAATAGGAATGAAGGGCAGTGTGAGACTGGAATAGGCATGTGGGGAGAAAGGAATAAATGGCAGGAAAGATTGGAATAAATGGTGACTGATCGCCAACCAGCTTGGCGGCCCTATTCCTTCCTTCATGTGTCTGTTGGCGGTGTCTGCATGGGTGGGGAAGCAGCTCATGGCACCGAATGCAAATGGAGAGAGAGCTATGCTATTGAGGCAGGGCAGTGGAGAAAGGACCCCTGGTGATGAGTTTTAGAAAGTGATAAGAAGCATCATATAACCAAAGATCAAATCATGACCCCCCAAGTAGCCGAAAAGCATAACGGCTGATTCACTTTGGAGAAGTGAGAACTTAGACCTCATAAATGGGAGCTGGCACCAATGACCCACCCAGGGAAGGCTGAAGAAAGGAGAAAACGGTAAACAAAAAGCCATGAGAAGAATATGGAAGAAGACCACCAAAAGTTCAAAGATTTTTTTTTTCTGGCAACACCGTGGCAGTATATGTTTAGTTACATAGAAAACTCCAAGCAGGGTGGTATAAAACTCAACTTTGCAAAAGCAAGTGATGATGCAAATTCCATTTTGAAATTGCCCTTATCTCAACTTTGGATACGTAATTCTTTTTATTTTGTGAGGTACTCTTCTCTCCCCACTTGATCATATGCTTTCTCATATTCTCTCTCTCTCTCTCTCTCTCTCTCTCTCTCTCTCTCTCTCTCTCTCTCTCTCTCTCTCTGTCTCTCTCTCTCTCTCTCTGTCCTCAAACCTTCCTATATAAAATCACTTTACTTTCCTATTTTGTCTCCTCCCGAAATTCTTGTTTGTTTTGCGGGTACACCAGGCAGGACTCAGGGGTCCAATCAGGGGTCTCTCTTGGTAAGGCTCAGGGGACCATCTGGAATGCTGGGTATTAAATCCAGGCTATGTCATGTGCAAAGCAAACACCTTATCCGCTGTATTGTCTCTCCATCCCACCCCTTCTGAAATTCTTTTGCTAGGGTAGATTATATCTAAATACCATTTTCTATTAAAATAAACTAGAGTTTCTTTGGGAATGCCTAACTCTAGGCATGAGAAATAAAATATACAACATGAGTATAGAATATCTTGTCATCCTAGGAAGCAAGGAAGTCCTCAAAGGACTCCTTGAACTAACCTGAATGATGTTCCTCTAGTTAAAGAAGGGATTATTTTAATTTTTAAATTGATTTTGAGACAAAATATCTGAAAGTGGTTGATCATTCTCAAAAGCTGTTCTAGGAATGACCTGATATCCTTTTTTTTTTTTATTTTATGAAGGAGTACTGCTATTTATTCAGCCACTGACTAACTGATTGAATTGTGCATGAACTACACCTTACTTTTTTTTTTTCATTTTTTTATAATTTTATTTATTGAATCACCGTGAGAGCAGTTACAAAGCTTTCGGGTCTAAGTCTCAGTCATACAATGAAACACCCGTACCTTCACCAGTGCCCATTCTCCATCACCAAAAACCCCAGTATACCCCATCCCACACCCTCCCCCTACCTGTGGGGCAGATGATTTCCACATTACTCTCTCTCTACTTTGATCACATTCAATATTTCGACACCAGACCCACCATTATTATTTGATATTTTACCCCAACACTCAGATCTGCTGAAAAGGCAACAGTAGACAATTTGTGTTCTATTGCTGGTTATGAATAACATATGATGTCACGTGGCTGCCATAGGGCCATGTAATTTTGAAATTCCGAAATTTTAACACTTAAATCTGGAGGAATTTCTGCTAAAAGCCACTGCGTTTTGAGATTTGCTCCTGAGTCTCTGGGATCATGGCCGTTGAGCAGCTTGATCAGGAGCCAGAGAGGCTGTTCGTGGGCGATGACTTGGGGTCTCGTTGGGACAGGGAGACCAGGACTGACTCCACCCCCATCCTGTGAGGCCCAACAAGTTTTGTCACTGCGGGCCCAGACCTGACAGTCCAATGGCCTCTGGAGGATGACGGCCACCGAGCCGCCAGGGGGAAGCAGGCGGAGGGACAGCACCCTTTCCCCCCTGGGGTGGCCCGGCAACAGTAACCTACTGCGTGGTCCAGACACGTTTCTGTCAAAAGCCGCTGGGTTTTGAGATTTGTTTCTGAGTCTCTGGGATCATGGCCATTAATCAGCTTGATCAAGAGCTAGAGAGGCCATTCGTGGGCGATGACTTGGGGGTCTCGTTGAGGTGGGGAGAACAGGCCCGGCTCCCCCCCCCCCCATCCCGTGAGGCCCAACAAGTTTTGTCACTGCGGGCCCAAGCCTGACTGTCCAATAACCTCTGGAGGATGACGGCCACCGAGTCGTCAAGGGGGAGCAGATGGAGTGACAACACCCTTTCCTCCCTGGGGTGGCTGGCGACAGTAATGTACTGTGGGGTCCAGACACATTTCTGCCAAAAGCCACTGGGCCGTTCATGGGCGATGACTTGGGGTCTCTTTGGGGTGGGGAGGACAGGACCGGCTCCACCCTCATCCCATGAGGCCCTGCGTGTCTCGTCACTGGGGGCCCAAACCTGACTGTCCAGTGGCCTCTGGAGGATGGTGGCCACCGGGCCACCAGGGGGAACAGGCCAAGGCACAAAACCTATTCCCACCTGGGTTGGCCCAGCACTGGTAACCTACTGCAGGAACCGGACACGTTTCTACCAAAAGCCTCTGGGTTTCAAGATTTGTTTCTGAATCTCTGGGATCATGGCCATTAAGCAGTTTGATCAGGAACCAGAGAGGTCATGCCTCCAATTATATAGCTGAGCCGGAGGTGGTTTGTGGGTGTGTCTCCCACATACCTAACTTTTGGCCGTTTACTTTCTTGGTAAACGTTGCCCCAAGTTTTTGGGGTCTGGCCAAAGGCACAGCAGCAATTTTGGGGTATCTGGAATTCTGAAGGCACCATCAGGCTGCTGATGCACTCACCTCACAGGTACAGATTGACCTGCTGGCAGCACCATACCCCCTGACCTGATATCCTTTAAACACATTTCTTTTCTACATGATTTTATGAGGCCAATGTAAATTCCAAGGTGCAGGAGCACAAGAGACTCGAGCATTCGGTGGCTGAGAGCCACCTTCCCAGGCCAGACGACAGTGGCAGAGAGACAAAGGACCAGGGAGTGGATTAACAGGAAACTGCACCCCTGGCTGGTCAGTCAACATTTTATTTCTCTCTCTCCCTTTATGGCACAAACTTAGTTGTAGTTTTGGTCATAGGCACAGTCAGAGTTCCATCATCCTACTCTCCTCATAGACCTCAAATTCCTCTCCTTTGTTATCTTTTTCCCAGTCTCGTCGCAGCCTTATAGTTCCTTCTTTCCCCTTACAACTTAGTTATATAGAGATCATAAAGGGTGCCCGCACAGTAGAGTCTGGCAAGCTATCTGTGGTGTATTCGATATGTCAAAAACAGTAACAATAATGGGTCTCATTCCCCTGACCCTGAAAGAGCCTCCAATACAGCAGCATTGGGAAAGACGAGAGAAGAGGCTGTTAAAATCTCAGGACTGGAATGAATGGAGATGTTACTGGCGCCCACTTGAGTCAATGAACAACGGGATGATAGTGATAGTGCTACAGTACTACATGAAGGGTGGGGTACACACAAGTGGGATTAAACAATGTCATAACAACAAACAAGAGATAAAGCCACGGCTGTAGAGGAGGTTCTAGGGAATTAACTCAAGGACAAAATCTCATCTGAAGGTCCAGCACTCCAGATTACTAAGAAATCCACTCAAGGGTGGGATTCCATTCAGGGTCTACGGCTTTATCCTTTCCTCAGCTAGTAATCCATTTGGACAAGCATAGTAAATTTACTTCTTATAATATTTCTAGTCGTTTTGTATAAACACAGTAAAAGATATATAAAGTTTAAAGGTTGGCTCTTCCTGGGTACATATCCTTATATATTACAGACCACAGTTCTCAGGCCAGTTTAGTCTTTCCTAACCCCAGCAGAGTCCTTATTCAGTTACTTCTATTTTGGGTCTTGACAGAGTTTGTTCCATAATCATACTCTTAACTTATTATACTTATGGTACTTAGCTTGTCTCCTTTGATGCCAAGGGTAGCTTACAGCTTGCCCTGGGTCCATCCAGTCCCTTCGTCGGGACCCTGCTTTTGGAGTGAAAAGAACTAGGAGAAACTGAGGCTTAAGTCAAGTAAATATGGATGCCCATGAGTAAATATCCATTTTTGAGTCAATTGACTCCCATGGTACAAAGCATTGCATGAACGGTCTTCCTGTGTCTATACAAAAAGGACATTGTTAAATGAACCATGCAAGTGACATACAGGAAAGAGAAAAGCAATATAGGATTATTAGTACTTGATAGAATTGGGTGCGCCTCAGGGGCACTGTTGCGGGAGTAACTCTATAAACCTAAGATCCCTGCAGGAGGAGCAAGGACAACCCATGTTAACAAACAGGTCAAAATTACTTTTTACTTACATCTAGGAAATCTCACAGATGTCCTGAGGAAACATGCCTCACTCAAGGTAAGTCATAAGACATGTTCAGTAAATGTTGGTTTCCCTCCTAGAAGTCAATTGATAACTACTTTCTGATACTTAAAACTGTATGAGAACTTTCTTATCTGTAAGGAGATTTAACCCTATCTGCACTCCCGGTAGCTCCTCCCTCTACCTCCATTTCAAGGGAATAAAATCTATAAAGTGTCTATTATTAATGGACAGAGTCAGTGTGCTGAAATCTTGGCAACTATGGCCTGAGTCTGCAATCTGTGCTTTTGAATTTCCGCCTCCCATATTCTAGTGATAAGTAGACATAATGTAAGATCCCTTTTTATTTTCCTCACATAGGTGCTACAAGGTATGTGAATTAAGTATGCCTCTTGAATCCTCGAGCTCCAATCTATCAATAAGCTTTAGGTTTCAATTTGAGAAGTGAAAGAGCCCACACCATAGACATCGAGACTCATGCCATGCACTCAAACTCATCTTGTACCAGAAACCTATGCACTGTGAGTTATCAGATGTTGATTCAGCTACTGAGTTCCATTTGCTGCACTTGCAGGGAACTCCCCAGAAGGGAGGAGAACTGTAATACTGAAACTCCTCTCTCATTGTTACAGAATCACTCAGAGAGAGCAGAATGAGCACTCTTGCAGCATCACACTTTAACACAATGACCCACAAGTCTATAAAATTGGGGGTCCTGAAAGATGCTGGAGCGATAGCACAGCGGGTAGGGCGTTCGCCTTACAAGCGGCCAACATGGCCGACCCGAGTTCGATTCCTCCGCCCCTTTCGGAGAGCCCGGCAAGCTACCAAGAGTATTCGATATGCCAGACACAGTAACAACAAAGTCTCCAATGGAGACGTTACTGGGCCCGCTCGAGCAAATCGACGATCAACGGGAGGGCCTTTACCTTTACCTGAAAGATGGGCCTAGGATCAAAAAAAAGAGAGAAAGGCAGGAGGGAAGAAACAAAAAGGAGTCTGGAGGTGTCTCCCTCTCTATTCCTTCACTCCCCTTGACCTCACTACCCATCCCTACCATTAATTCCCACCCACCCACACATGCAAGGAGGTAAGTGACAAAAATGGCCAAGAGAATGAGTCAAGTTACTAGTTGATTCATTGCTCAGTTGAGTTTATTTCTGTCTTGAAAATTTCTCTTCCTTACCTTGGTATGCTGAGAATAGTTCTGGTATTGATAACTACTTGATAACTACTTTATTGATAACTACTTGATAACTACTTTCTAGCTCACACCATCTGTTCCAGATACTTGAGAGAAATGTCTGTCTTGTTTCTTTCTCCGGCATACCTGGATTTACATTTCCTGCCATCAGAGCTTTAAGATATAGAAACCAATAAAGCGCTATAAACTTGGGGAAAAAGATACCAAAAATGTGTGTGTGTGTGTGTGTGTGTGTGCACGTGCGATCATGGGAACCCAGGGCCTCTCACACTCCAGACATGTTTTCTAACATACGAGTCACATTCTCACCCTCCAAGGTGTCTACTTCTAATGTCAAGTTTGCCTTGGGTTAAGCAATAAAAATCTTTCAGTAGTTATTACCAGTTTCTCAATGACCCAGAGTAAAGTTTGAAAACAAAAATCCTCTAATAAAGTGCACATTTGTACCTGTACTTGTTTTTTTAAACACGATGTCTCTCTTGTACAACCCCTGGGCAAGACATAACTAGTGAGAATAGATTTGATTGTAGAACTTAGCTCAAGCCCAATACTTTCCTAAAAAGTACCAGATAGGGGCTGGAGTGATAGCACAGCGGGTAGGGCGTTTGCCTTGCACACGGCCAACCCAGGTTCGAATCCCAGCATCCCATATGGTCCCTTGAGCACCGCCAGGAGTAATTCCTGAGTGCAGAGCCAGGAGTAAACCCTGTACATCGCCAGGCGTGATCCAAAAAGGAAAATAAAAAGTACCAGATGGCCCAAAGCAAGGAGTATGACTGGCTGATAAGTGGTCTGTCATTCTGAGACCACTTGTGGTAAATGCCTTGGATAATGAACAGAAAGTGGAGTTAAGCTGAGCTGCTCTAGGCCCTAGCTCTTGGGAACTATTGCTGTTACCTCCATGTCTGCTGTCTTGTTGGATATGCCTCATTGTTTCTGCTGCCTCATCAGTGTCTTTTTGGTGGCTCTTCTGATGCTTCCCAACTTTAAGGAAACCTGCTCCCAGTGAAAGCTCTGGGAAATATATAATGGTGTGCGGTGATGGTCTCCATCAATGGGACCTTCTGTTTGGTAGATGATATAATTCAGTAGATGATGAATGCGTCATCATGCTTGGGAGAAGATCCTTTCAAGGCCAGCTCCTTACCTGAGGCTTGCTTCCACGGTCCAAGAAGGGCTTCAGACACCTTCCCAGGTCCTCTGCTTCCCTCTTCTGGTCAACTGAAGGGAATCTTTATAATCTTTTAGAGTTTAGGGAAAGTAATAATGTGATGGCATCTGGTGATAAAACCAAAGCATACAATGATTGTCTGAGGATTTACTGAGTTGGTTGGTGTTGTTTAAGCCTTCTCCGTTGTTGTTATTGTTTTTGCTCATTGATCTTGGTGGACTTCTATGCAATGACTTTAGAAACAACATTGTGACAAACAACAATTAGTCATCACAAATTGACTCTCATTGATCTATTTCTTTATGATTCCATTTGCCATTTTGTTGTACCAAGAAATACAAAGTAAATTTGTTATGTGCCTGCTAAAGGAGAAAGCTTGAGTTGTGAAGGAGCATCGGAACGTGGAGCATCGGTGGAAGGGAGATCATTCTGGGGCTGGGACTGGGGAACATTATATGTCTGAAACAAGTGTCTTCTGAACAATTTTGTAAATCATGGTATAATAATAATAAAAAACGAAGTAGTAACATTTAGACACTTCTTAATTCACAAAAGGCTATTTTAGGAAGGACAGAATTAAAGAGAACATTGTTACATTTCAAATATTCTTATACCACAAGCACCATGTCCTCTACTGTACAAATCTGTATGTTCTAGTGTACAGAGGAAGATGAAAGATGTTTGATTCTTTAATGCAATTCCAATTTAATAAAAAGATCCAGTTGGTCAAATATGTCTAGGAAATATGCTAGGGTTATTTAAGTGACAGATTACTTTATTATAAAATGTCTCAATGTCTTTAAATTACTAATGGAGAATCAAAACATAACATACCAAATCATAACATACAGAAAGAATTTTCTTTCAGGAAGCAGGAAAAACCTGTATGTGTCCAATAAATTTTTCTAACTCTGTTTTTTTTTTTTTTTGCTTTTTGGGTCACACCTGGCAATGCACAGGGGCCACTCCTGGCTCTGCACTCAGGAGTCACTCCTGGCGGTGCTCAGGGGACCATATGGGATGCTGGGAATCGAACCCGGGTCGGCTGCGTGCAAGGCAAACGCCCTACCCGCTATGCTATCTCTCCAGCCCCTAACTCTATTTTTAATTTTCACTGAAATAATATCAAAATATTAAAGGAAATTTTGAAAATATATTTAACCTCTAATATCATCATTCTAGAATCCCCTTGTCCCTCAAGTTTTGCCATCTACATGCATAATTATCTTAAATTATAGTGTATATATTTAATATAATGAATGACATTTTTCTTGTGTTTAAATAACCTTTAAATTTGTCATCGTGGGACACTATTTAGTATTCTATTGAGAAAATAAATAATAATCTACTCAATCATTTGTATATTAAGCATTTACTTTTTAATTTTAGTGTATTCTATGTGCATAATACATTTGTTGATGCTAAATGTCAATAAAGTTTTACATTTATCTGTATTAAATTTTCCATCATTAGTTTTAGCTGATTACTATAGCTATCAATTGCTTTTTGAATTTTGACTTTGCTAATGTACTTGAGTGGCCTGAAAATTTGACAAGGCATTAATTTCAGCTGTGAAAATGAGATACCCAAGAACAGAAGTTTAAAGAGGTGTACATGCTTCTCTTTAAAGAAATGTCCTAGAGGCTGAAGAAGTAGTACAGTGGGTAAGGTTCCTGCCTAGGACACAGTCAACACAGGCTCGATCATTAGTATCCCTGAGCACCACCAGAAGTAATTCCTGAGTGCAGAACCAAGAGTATCTCTAAACATTGTGGGATGTGGCCCCCAAATAAATGACTAACAGAAAGAAAGAAAGAAAGAAAGAAAGAAAGAAAGAAAGAAAGAAAGACAGAAAGAGAGAGGGAGGGAGGGAGGGAGGGAGGGAGGGAGGGAGGGAGGGAGGGAGGGAGAAATGTCCTATAATAGAATGTTCAAAGTAGCACGATACTTGGTATTTTCTCCTTTTTTTGATGTTGTTATTTATTTCTTTTGGGTCCCCCAATCAATGCTCTTAGACCCTAGGGTCCTTCCTAGCCATTCTTGGCCAACCTGGGTTGTGAGGGCCCTCTAGCTCAGGGACCTGGGTCACCCACACTTGATAATGCTAGATTACCAACTGGTTCTGAGGTTTGATGAATGCAAATTGGGGTTTGATGCATGTAAAACATGGTCTTAGCTATATACTATCTCTCTGGTTCCTATCCTTGATATAACTGAATGTATAACAACCCCAAAATCCATCACTTTTATAAAAGGAAAAATTAATTCAAATGTACATGTATTTAGAGAATGGAATGCTACACAGGAATTAAATGACTGGATTTCACTAGAGCAATTACCTTAGATAAACTAACAAGCATGAGGGGCTAGAGTTATAGTGTAATGGGCAGTGTGCTTGTCTTGTGAAGGTTGACCTGGATTTGGTCCCCGGCACCTATATGGTCCCTCAAGTCTGTTAGGAGTGATCTGTAGACACAGAACCAGGAGTAAGCTCTGAGCTATCACTGGGTGTGATCCCAAAAGAAACAACAAAAAAAATTTCATAAACACATTAGGCAAAAGATACTTTATTTTCATGAGTTAAATGTATAAAACTAATTTATGATGTTAGGTATTAATATACTTTTTATCTTTAGGGATGAGTAAGTGATAGGCCTTTAAAATACTGATAAATGCTTTGAACCCAACTGGTTAGATGCAGGCATACAGGTCACCAAACTGTATGATTGGGATTTGTGAATAATGAATTTGAGAGTTTTTGGTAATGTTATTAATTATATATAACTCAATAAAAATATAGAAGACTGGAACTAGTTTGAGGTGATAGTGAGTTTTGTTTAAATATATTGAAATACAGGAATTAAAAGAGGGCAGGTGGAGATGTTCAAAAAAGTGTCATATATATGAGTCTGGGTTCAACGGTGGGATAAGTGGAAGGAATCACCAATAGCATAAATTTACAGAGAGAAAAAAATAGTTAATAGATGGAGATTTCCCTTCAAATTTAGGGCACAAGTGACTGGTGAAAAGGGAATCAGCGGCATTAGGAGATGTAAGATGGTGAGTCACAAGAATATCATTTAGAACTGTCAATGTCCTCCCATTGTTCATCGATTTGCTCAAGCAGGCCCAGTAACATTGTGAGACTTGTTACTGTGTTTGGCATATCGAATACGTCACGGGTAGCTTGCCAGGCTTTGCCGTGTGGGCGAGATACTCTCGGTAGCTTGCCGGGCTCTCCGAGAGGGGTGGAGGAATCGAACTCGGGTCAGCCATATTGGCTGCATGCAAGGTAAATGCCCTACCCGCTGTGCTATGGCTCTAGCCCATATATATATATATATATATATATATATATATATATATATATATATATATCCTAGATATAGTGCTGTAAAAACGTTGTGAAGAGGAACCCTTGTTGATTAATTGGAGAGAACGTTGCCTGCTTCAGATTGTATCACCATGAGATTGAGTTACAAAGCTTTCATGTTTGAGATTTAGCTATATAATGGTGGAAAACCCATCCCTCCATCAGTGCACATTTTCTACCACCAGTGTCCCCAGTATATGCTCCCCGCCTTCCGCCTCCCCCCCACCTGCCCAACACACACATCCCAGTATTCACCCTGCCTCTATGGCAAACAATTTCCCCAATACTCTCTCTCTAATTTTGGGCTTAATATTTTACTCGAATTTTCCTACCACCATTCAAGCCTACCTGCAGGGGCAGACGCTAGATAATTTATTTTCCATTGCTCATTTTGAATATCATGAAAGCTCATGCAGCTGTGATTGTAAATGTAAATTTCTAGATTGTAAATGATTGGGTTCCAGAGACAACTCTGTATGGCACTAATTCATTTTGTAATTCAATTGGTAGTCTCTGGGCCAGGGCTGTTGGTGCGCTAAGATGGCACCTGGAGGCAAATTACGGGCGTGACACCCAGGTTACTGTGTGGGCGGACACTTGGGGAGGGACAGCCTGGGTCCTCTGCTGCCATGCAGCCTGGAGATTCATTCCTGGAAGCTGCATACCTGGGCCTTGATTGTGGAAGCTCTTGGTCACCAGGATTCCATCTGGAGTAGCGGGGAGACTGCACCTGCTCCATTTGGGGTGCCCTGGTGAAATTGGCTCAGTATGGGGCCTAGAGAGATCTCTGGCGCTTTGGTGTCTTCCAGGACTTGCTGCTCTGTCTCTGGGCCAGGACTGTTGGTGTGCTAAGATCCATATTACAAAATTTTCAGCAGATTATATCTTGGTGAGGTCCATTTTGAGATGGTGGAGTCAGGCTGGGAGTATGGCGGAGATTCTGGATTGTGGAAGCAAGTGGCTGCTGGGGGTTCTGCTTGGGCAGGCATAGGCCAACCCGCCCCCCTCCACTTTATCCTGGTCTGTTCAGCCACGCACACACCCGAGCTTAACTGCGGCTTTTGATGTCTTTCGAGATTTTTTTAGGGGTCTCTGAAGCAAGGCCGGTAGTAGAGTTTATAGGGTGGTGCTGGAGTTGGTTCATGAGGGTGACTCCAATGCTTCCATGTGTATTGGGAAGTGGGGGGAATTAGCCCACCCCAACTCTGAGAAAGCCTGGAGATTTCAGTCACAAAACCCACATATCAAAATTTTCAGCAGATTATATCTTGGTGAGGTCTGTTCTGCCTACTGGGAGATGGAGGATCTGGGTGGAGGATGCTCAGCCCCGATCCAAGCAGGCTTGGAGATCTCAGCGCCGGGACCCGCATGTCTTTGTTCCTCATCTGGTATCTTCATGCATGTGGAGAGTAGTCTCAGCATGGTTGTTGTTGGTTCTAGAGGCCTTCGGCTGCCAGGGCTCTGCTCAGGGAGGGGAGGAAAACTCAACCCACACCCTCTAAGGGACTCCGGCAAGGACAGCCAGGTGTGGGGGCAGGAGATTCTGTGCTGTTCTCTTCTGGGTGCTGGGTTTTATACTCTCTGGGTCTTGGCCGTTGATGGGATTACATGGTGCTGGGGGCCATGTAAGGAAAACTCAATCCACGCCCCCCTCCAAGGGGCCCTGGTGAGGACAGCCACCAACTGCCCCCCCCCGGCTCTGTGTAATCCCATCAACGGCCAAGACCCAGAGACTATAAACCCCAGCTCCCGGAAGAGAACAGTGCAGAATCTCCTGCTCCCGTGCCTGGCTGTCCTCACAGGGTCCCCTTGGGGGGGGGGGGGGTTGAGTTTTCCTCCCCGGTCCGACCAGGGCTCCGGCAGCTGAAGACCTCCAGAACCTCCAGCCACAACCATGCTGTAACCACTCCCCACATGCATGAAGGTACCGGCTGAGGAACAAAGACATGCGGGTCCCGGCTCTGAGATCTCCAAGCCTGCTTGGATCGGGGCTGAGCATCCTCATCTTATTATCTCATTCTTACTTTGGACAACCTGGCAGGCTACCAAATGTAACCTGCCCACACGGCAGAGTCGGCGATTTTGGATTGTGGAAGCAAGAGGCTGCTGGGGGCTCAATTTACTCCAGTCTGTTCAGCCATGCAAGGGGCTGAGCTTAACTGTGGCTTTTGATCTCTTTCGAGATTTATCTTCTGAAATAAGGCCAAAAAATGAGCTTGTAGAGTTGAGCTGTAGGTGGTCTGTGGGTGTGGCTACCTCGCTTTTGGCCATTTAATTTCTTCTTTTTTTTTTTTTTGGCTTTTTGGGTCACACCCGGCGATGCTTAGGGGTTATTCCTGGCTCATGCACTCAGGAATTACTCCTGGTGGTGCTCGGGGGACCATATAGGATGCTGGGAATCGAACCTGGGTCGACCATGTTGGCTGCGTGCAAAGCAAACGCCCTACCCGCTGTGCTATCGCTCCAGCCCCTTGGCCATTTAATCTCTTGGTAAACTCGGTCCCAACTTGTTAGGGTAAAGCAAAAGCACAGCAGCAAGTTTGGGGTATCAGGAAGCCTAAAGGCACCATCAGGATACTGATGCACTCGCCCCGCAGTTACAGGTTGACCTGTTGGTAGCACCATACCCCCTGTAATTCCACTTCTTATTACCTCTCCACAAAACATTTGTTCTAAAAATATTTTTTTAAAAAATGCATGCTTATGTTAATTGCAGAACTTAGTACAATAGTCAGATATGGAAAAAAACAATTGACAAATGAATAAGGAAGTTTTGATATATACACAATGAAATATTATGCAGCCATAAGAAAAGAAAAAGCCCTGCAGTTTGCTGCATCTTGGATGGAACTGGAAGACATAATTTTAAGTAACATAAATGAGAAGAAGGACAAATAACATCTACGGCGTATAGAGAAACAAATCAATGGACTATACAGTAAAGAATGATGACAAATTCTCAACCTTGGAATACAGAACTGAGAATACAGTTTCAAGAAGAGAAAGAGAATTATCAGTGGACCGAAGAAACTCAAGGGCATTGGAGAAGGTCCTTGGGTTCTCTGAAGGTGGTGAGTGAGGTAATTGTATACATGAAAATAAAAAATGCCAACACTTTTGTAAACATGTGACCAAAACTACAATAATTAAACTTATTTTTAATTTTATCTAAGAACTGCGATTTACAAAGTGATAGTTGAGTTTTATATGTATAATGTTCTAACACCAATTCCACCACTAATGTCATCATCCCTCCACGAGTGTTCCAAGTTTCCTCCTGCCCCCCACCCTTCCTACAGCTTGCCACTTTAACAGGCATATTTTAAAACCTGGTTGTTGTATTTTGAGTATTTTTTTTCAGCACCAGTACACGTGCTTGGAAATTTTCACTTTTTTAAGTGTTGTTGATTCTGTGGTTTGGAATTATAAATATATATATATATATATATATATATATATATATATATATGGGCTGGAGCGATAGCACAGCGGTAGGGCGTTTGCCTTGCACGCAGCCAGCATGGCTGATTCAAGTTCGATTCCTCCGCCCCTCTCGGAGAGCCCGGCAAGCTACCGAGAGTATCTCGCCCGCACGGCAGAGCCTGGCAAGCTCCCCGTGATATATTCGATATGCCAGACACAGTAACAACAGTCTCCAATGGAGACGTTACTGGGCCCGCTCGAGCAAATTGATGATCAACGGGAGGGCCTTTACTTTATATATATATATATATATATATATATATATATATGTTATACAACTTCCCCACATCCAGGTCCTTGACCTTGCTGCCATTATTTCCTTTCTTCATCTTATTACATCCCTGCTTGATTTCTTTCCTTTTCTGTCCTTCTCAATAGTGGATAGTGGCACTGAAGACCTTGGGCCATGGGCACTTTGGTGGTGGTACAGTAACCTTTTGTACATTAGAACTAAAACTGTCAACTAAAATTTAAGCTAAAAATGTTCAGCTATGTAAATCCAATAATAAAAATCATGATAACATTAAATTAAGAATATTTTTGGTAGGAGTGATAAGGAAACAGAGAACAAAATAGCCGGAAGGTATATATGTGGAGAAATCCTGGACCAGAAAGTATGAGGCTGTGAGAGAGTGCAGTTCCTCCTCATCCCACCTTCCAAGACACCACCAGTACACGTGCTTGGAAGAATTCTCAGAGCAGTTTGCACACCAGATCAGGGAGTGGAAAAAACATTCTCTGAAGTGGTTGAAAGAATATTTTTATGATTCAGGTAATTTACTTAAAAGAAAATTAATAACAAACAACCAGTTGTTCCCAACTTGACTGACCAAGTTTTATCTCTTAAAGTTTGAATCATTGGGGCTGGAGCGATAGCACAGTGGGTAGGGCGTTTGCCTTGCACACAACCAACCCAGGTTCGATTCCCAGCATCCCATATGGTTCCCTGAGCACCGCCAGGAGTAATTCCTGAGTGCATGAGCCAGGAGTAACCCCTGTGCGTCGCTAGCTGTGACACAAAAAGCAAAAAAAAAAAAAAAAAAAAAAGGTTTAAATCATTATCTTCACATACAATTGTACTTGCGGCCTTATGTAACTTATTATTATTCTCTTTCCTCACCCATCTGATAAACTCTCCTCGACACCAGGAACTCTGCATTGTGATGATTCCTAGTATTTTTTTTAACATTAAACATTTTCATCGACCCTCTCATGCTTCAGCTTCCTTTGTTGTTTTTGTTGTTGTGAACTTATAATGACAAGACATTTCATTTTTCCTGGGTGAAGACTAAAGTCTGAGCTGTGGACTTGATGGGCATGCCAACTACTGAGAAGATGCCTGAAGATCCAGAAGCTGCTC
The DNA here is from genome assembly GCF_029834395.1 of Sorex fumeus. Classification (NCBI taxonomy): domain Eukaryota; kingdom Metazoa; phylum Chordata; class Mammalia; order Eulipotyphla; family Soricidae; genus Sorex; species Sorex fumeus. The sequence continues at coordinate 5,357,622 of NW_026606058.1, forward strand.
CAGACCCAGGAAAATGGAAATTCCTCACTGGCTATTTAAAGGAGAACTGGTGTGTGGGGCTCAACTCCAGCCAGGCATCCCCTGCTCCACAGCCATCGTATTCACAAGGGTCTCAGGTATCATATTATTCTCTTGTCCTCTTTGGGACTCATTCTTTCAGGTACATAGAACTTGATGGCAGAGTGAAGAGAGGGACTTTGAACTCTGCACTTTGAACGAATCAAACAAGCTTTCTCAGTCGGTTTGATTTTCTCCTCCTCGGTGCCAGAGTCAAACTAAACCCAACTGCCTGTCCACTTCCCTTTTCGTTTAGTCACCTCATTCTCTTCCCATTTCTCTTTTTTGAGGAGTACTCCAAAAGGTGGAACAAGCTAGAGTAAAAATTAGTGAATCAGGGGTTGGGGCCATCGTACAGCGGGCAGGACATTTGCCTTGCACGCGGCCGATCTGGGTTTGATCCCCGGCATCCCACATGGTCCCCCAAGCACCGCCAGGAGTAACTCCTGAGTGCAGAGCCAAGAGTAACCCCTGAGCATTGTGGGGTGTGACCCAAAAAGCAAAAAGAAAAAAAAAAGAATTAGTGAATCAGATCTGGAAAAGCTGAGGTTAGTATCTAACATGTACCATATGTCGTTTTCCTTCCTCTTGAAGAGGAGCATATGGTGTGAAGTCCTGTCTAATAAGTTCACACGGGACTATTTTTCCAATGGGTGTGTCTCAAGCCAATAAAAATGTGATTTAATAGGAGAAGTGTTTATGATGCATCTGTTGTGTGTGTGAGTGTATAATATATATTCTTTATATGCGATATATAAAGAGTATCACATAAAGCTGAATAGTGTACCCCAACTTAGGACGTAGCACTGTAGCACTGTCCTCCATTTTTCATTGACTTGCTCAAGCGAGCACCAGTAACGTCTCCATTGTGAGACTTGTTGTTACTGTTTTTGGCATATCAAATACACCACGGGGAGCTTGCCAGGCTCTGCCGTGGGGGCAGGATACTCTCGGTGGCTTGCCAGACTCTCCGAGAGGAATGGAGGAATCGAACCCGCGTCAGCCCCGTGCAAGGCAAATGCCCTACCCACTGTGAGGGCAATCTGGCTGCGACATCTGTCACCTCGTTGATCGCCAGCGTTGATTTGGCTGATCTGGCTGGCTAGGTGAGTGTCCCCTTCCTCCCTCACTGCTCCATGCACGCCCCTCCCAAAGCTGTGATCTCCATCCAAGAGGAAGGCCTTCCTTGAATAGAGATGGGCAGGTCTTTGGCCAAGGGTATACGAGTAGCTGCGCTCCCCTGCTAGAACCTCCAAACAAGCTCTCCCAACTTAGGGTATTAGGCACAAATACTTAAAAGTTGTAATATAACCTTACCATTTAGGATAACTGGTAGTATTTCCTGCCCAGAGGTTGCTTTATTTTTATTTTTATTTTTTGAAGTAAAGGCATTTCCAGGAGTGCTCAGTGACTACTCCTGTTCTATGCTCAAAAATCACTCCTGGCAGTGCTTAGGATACTAGATGCAATGTCAGGTCAGCTACTAGGCACCTTATTCCCGAACTCTTCATTTTGGTCACCTCATTCTCTACTCAGACATTGAAAAAGGCTAAGCATTCATTCAGAATTCAGAATAGCCAGTGGTACCTTCATGAAGTATTTATCAACAAGTCCCAGATTAAGATCCTCGTTAGCACAAGCTTTGTCCATGTCCAGTTTATTTTCTGTCACGTTCTGCATCTGAGAACATTTTAGTGTACATGCCGGTATACACTGATATACATACCACCTCTGACTGTGAGTGTAAGCCGGAATTAACTTTTCTGTGATTTCAAAGGTGATGGGTCTGAATTTTATTATAAATATGATTACCACTCTCTTCTCCACTGGGGCACCAGGATTCACTTGAGAGGTCTAGTGATTACTATGCAGATTGTCTTTCTTTGCTGTCATTTGATTGAACTGGCAGGTAGAAGGAAGGTCATTAATGTAACTTCTTCCTCAATTTCTTATTTTAGAAAATCTGGGGGGTATAATTCAGCATAATTCAGTCCACTGAGACACTCTCCATAGAAGGAAGAAATAGAGCAGAGAAGTTATGAAATGGATGGTGATCAGAAAGTCAGAGAAATTCTTTGAAGACTCATTTCTTGGAAATAATTTCAACAAGTGGAATTGGGTCTACAGCTGTTCCTCAAAGTCTATCTTCCTACAGGGGACTGTCCTGCTAACTCTACCTATTCAGCAAGGTAGAGCTATGGAAAGGCTTCCTCTGCCTCAAAGCTAGTGTGAGGGATGGCATTGCAGGGGCCAATTTTTGTGTTTCTCCATAGATCTAAAAGGAAACTGCTGTCTGTGTCAGACCCACAAGATCTTAGCAATATGGGCTCAAGTCACTGCCTACATGATCCTATCCTCAAATCCCATTTGATCAGTCATTATGGGCAGGTCACATAGTTATCAGGCAAAACTCTCCCTTGATTTTTGGTTATATTGTCCTTAATTAGATATAGCATTATGATTGCATTTCATTCTCTTTCTCCATCTTGTGCACTAGGAGTGATATAAAGGATATTTATTGTAGAGTTATAATAACAGATCTGGAAGAATCTAAATAGCCAATACAAAGACTAGTTGAATAAGCTAGAGAACATCTATCTAATAGGATGAAAGTCACTGTCCTCCCGTTGTTTATTGATTTGCTCGAGTGGGCCCAGTAATGTCTCCATTGGAGACTTTGTTGTTGCTGTGTTTGGCATATCGAATACGTCACGGGGAGCTTGCCAGGCTCTGTCGTGCGGGTGAGATACTCTTGGTAGCTTGCTGGGCTCTCTGAGAGGGGCGGAGGAATCGAACTCGGGTCGGCCATGTTGGCTGCGTGCAAGGCAAACGCCCTACGGCTGTGCTATCGCTCTAGCCCATCTAATGGGATACTTTTTTTTATTAGTGAAACACCATGAGGTACAGTTGTAGACTTACACATTTTTGTGTTTGGGTTTCAGTTATACAATGATCAAGTACTCATCCCTCCACCAGTGCCCATTCTCCACCACCAATGATCCCAGTAGCCCTCCCACCCCCCCACCCCCCCCACCCCATCCCACCTCTGTGGCAGGGAAGTTTCTTTTGCTCTCTCTTTCCTTTAGGGTGCTGTGGTTTGCAATAGAGATATTGAGTGACCATCATTTTTGGTCTATAGTCTACTTTCAGCACATCTTGCATCCTGAGCAAGTCCTCCAAACACCCTTTACTTGGTGTTCCCTTCTCTATCTGAGCTGAGTTTTCCCCCAGCATGTGCTGCCGGCTTCCAAGACGTGGAGCAGACCTCCTGGGACTTACCTCAACTATTCTTGGGTGCTCATATCCCATTCTGTTGCTTTATATTCCCCAGATGAGTGCAGTCTTTCTATGTCTGTCCGTCTCTTCCTGACTCATTTCACTTAACATGATACTTTCTATGTAGAACCACTTTTTTGCAAATTTCATGACTTCATCCTTTCTAACTGCTGCATAGTATTCTATTGTGTAGATGTACAATAGGGTACTTTTTTAGCAAGTAGAAAGACGTTAGTTAACATACAGTGGTATGTTATGTGATCATAAAATGGTATGATGCTACATGTATACATGGCAATATATTAAATTTTTTTCTAGAATATTCAAGAAAATTTCAATAGGTGCTACTTTGGAGTAGATGAGGATTTAAAAAACTTCATCTTTGAAAGCTAAATTTCTACTTTCACTATACAATTGACTTCTTTATTTGCCAGATTTATTCACACACCTTCCCACTTCCTTCCTTTACAGTAACCACTAAAATTTTATTTTTGTTTTATTTTATTCTTTCATTTGCTTTGTTTCTTTCTGTGCCACAGATGACTAAAAATACTGTGTTTTCTTTCTCTGACTGATTTTACTAAGCATAATGCTCTCTTGCTCTATCTGCGGTATTGTAAATGGCAAGATTTCATTCTTTTTACAGGTGACTAATATTCCATTGTGTAAGTAACACAATGGAATTTTTATTTTATTTTAAATTAATTTTTATTTTAAATTAATTTTTATTGAAATATAATCATTTTTAGTACTACTGAAGCTGTTGTTTTACAGTTGCAGAACTATTACATCAATCCTTCCAACAGTGTTACAAGACCCCACCACCATTATCCAGAGTCCCTTCCTGCCACCATCCCCCAGTCTCCTCAGTTTTATTGAACATGTTTCTGGCTTTGTTTGCTTTGGGGATTATCCTAATCCATTTCTTTGCTCCTTTATATATAAGTGAGGTCATTTGCTATTTATCTCTCTGACTTTCTGACTTTCTGACTTTGTTTGCATTGGGGATTGTCTAATCCCTTTATTTGTTCCTTTACTTATAAGTGAGATCATTTGCTATTTATCTTTCTGAATTTCTGACTCACTCAGCATGAAACCCTACAATTCCATCCACGTCGTACCAAACTGCAAAAGGTCATCTTTTTTCAGTGCTGAATAGTATTCCATAGTGCATAGTTATCACATTTTTGTTATTATGCCACCACTTCTTTATCCACTTGCCTATTAATAAACACTGAGGTTGTTTCCGACTTCTGGTCATTATAAATGCTATGATGAACATAAAGATGCAGCAATCTTTTCAAATTATTGTTTCATTTTCTTATTTTCATTTTCTTATTGTTTCATTTTCTAAGGTAAATACACAGAAGTAAATTAACTTGATCTCATAAAATTCTTATTTTAATTTTTCTGAAGTCTTGATGCTATTTTCCATACAGCTGCCTTTTAATCATATCTTCCCAAATCTTTCTTGACCGTGCCTTAGAGGATCTTTTTATACATTTTTAGTTTGGGGCAACCTTTTGGAGTTCTGCAGTCTGAATTATGAATACCGGCACCCAGCCCGGGAGACAAAGGGACAGAAGTCCAGTCTGAGGTGTTCCTGTGAGCTGTGAGTTTGCATCCACACAGAAATGTAATTTTTCTAATTCTGAAAGTGCCACCATGTGGGTTGATTTTAGTTCTGCACAGATCCCCCCCCATTCCACCTTTCACTGCTGGCAACCTTGTATCCCGAGGAATTTGATTTCACTTTTGCTCTCCATTTCCATCTCTCAATTTCCTTCCTTCCTTCCTTCCTTCCTTCCTTCCTTCCTTCCTTCCTTCCTTCCTTCCATCACTTCCCTTCTGCCACATACGAAATATGCACTCAGCTCTCCCAGACTAGGTTTACCTCTTTAGACCATCCTTTTAATTTTTCCCCCTAGCCCTCAGTCAAGCTTCAAATCCAAGCACTGCTGTGCCCAGTCCCAATATAATTTCAAGAAATCCTCTCAAGTTATCTTAAGTGAACTCAGACAAATACAGTTCTGTTTTTCCAACCTCTGCATGCATGTGTGTCAATATCAGGCATAATTTATGCACACTAACTCATAATTTTTCACACAAATTTTGTGTTTTACCATCATTCAAAACAGCAGATGATCACAGAATTAGGACTTTGGATAGTGAAAATGGAATGAAAGTATTAGATGATTCTTTTATTTTAAAAAATTATTGATTGGTAATTTTTAAATATAATTTTCCCACTATAAAATTCCTTGAATTAAAATCAACTTACAATCTTTATTTCATGTCTTCTATAGGTAGCAGTACTGGAGGAAGATAAAGAGCACCTATAAAAATTCAACATTTATTTTATTTATTATTAATTTTAAATTAAAATAAATTTTCTTTGGGCAGGAGCGATTGCACAGCGGTAGGGCATTTACCTTGCATGCAGTCAGCCCGGCCGAGCTGGGTTCAATTCCTCTGCCCCTCTCGGAGAGCCCGACAAGCTACTCAGAGTATCTCACCCACATGGCAAAGCCTGGCAAGCTGCCCATGACATATTCAATATGCCAAACACAGTAACAACTAGTCTCATGATGGAGACGCTACTGGGCCCGCTCGAGCAAATTGATGAACAACGGGAGAACCATGTGACCATACTACCATGGAGCCATAGCTGGCAGTGTTTAGGGACTATAATTCCCTTTGTGCTCATCAGGACTCCCTGGAGACTCTTGGGGCACCACATGTGGTGCCAGGCATTACAACAAGAGTTGGCCTCATGCAGGGCAAGTACCTCATTTCCTGTTGTATCTCTCCAGTCCTAGAGATTTGTTTTCGATGATAGTTACAGAGGTGACTGAGTTCATATTAAATACCATACTTGGGGGCCAGAGAGATAGTACAGGGGGTTTGGTGTTTGCCTTCCATGCGAACAATCCAGGTTTGATCCCTGGCTCTGTGTTTAGGAATTACTCCTGGCAGTCCCCTGAACACCACCAGGAGTGATTCCTGAGTACAGAGCCAGGAATAACCGCTGAGACAACCAGGAGTGGCCTCAAAGCATCAACAACAAAAAAGTACTTAAATTTCTCTTTATTTTATAAAATAGTAGCATTTCTGCAATTTAAGACCAAGGCTGGAGCGATAGCACAGCGGGTAGGGCGTTTGCCTTGCACGCAGCCAACATGGCTGACCCGAGTTCGATTCCTCCGCCCCTCTCGGAGAGCCCGGCAAGCTACCGAGAGTATTCGATATGCCAGACACAGTAACAACAAAATCTCCAATGGAGACGTTACTGGGCCTGCTCGAGCAAATCGATGATCAACGGGAGGGCCTTTACTTTACTTACTTTACTTTAAAACCATCTTTATACCTTTAACAAAGGTTTTTTTTTTTATGTATACAAGTAATGACTTTTACAAGTCATTCAAATCTCTCTTATTTCAGTATTAGCCACTTAATTCTCTAAGTCAGTTTCAACACACTTTCTTTGATCTAATCTTCAGAGGAAAATCACGGAGTCACGGTCCTCCCGTTGTTCATCGATTTGCTCGAGCGGGCCCAGTAACGTCTCTATTATGAGACTTGTTGTTACTGTGTTTGGCATACTGAATACATCACGGGTAGCTTGCCAGGCTCTGCAGTGAGGGCGAGATACTCTTGGTAGCTTGCTGGGCTCTCTGAGAGGGGCGGAGGAATCGAACTCGGGTCGGCCATGTTGGATGCATGCAAGGCAAATGCCCTACCGCTGTGCTATCACTCCAGCCCAGAGGAAAATATCACTGGCTTATAAGGTCTTAAGATACTGGCACAAAATACCATTAGTAAGGTTTGTTGTGTTCTCATACTACAAAACAAAAACAAACAAAAAATCCTGACATAAATGGAACTTGTACCTTTTGATGATTGACTTAGGGTTGGAGTATCAAAAGAATGAAGTTTTCTAGTATATTAATTATGTGCATTGGCTGAGTGTATGTGTGTTTTTACTCATTGTCTGTCATGGTTAGAATTGATCTAGAGTATTGGCTCATCAGAGCAGCAGTGTTGGCCAATGTGGCAGAAGATGGGAAAAGTATTCGCAACACTCGCCTGTCCTTTGCCAACTACAAGACCAAGATGACTGCCTTCTGATGTCCTGATCGATCTATCAAATCTTTCAGAAGGGCAATGGAGAAGATTATCCACGACTTCTACTCAGATCTCTTCAATAGCCACATCCACCTGCCCACATACCAAATCCCCCAGGATGGTTATGTCGTTCCCAACGTTCTCCCTCCCAAAATCCAACATGCCATTTTGTCGGTAAAGAAGCATACAACACCCTGTCCAGACGAGGTCAGACCCGAAAACCTGAAAAATCTGCCGCCAGTACTCATCAATACACTGACTCGGCTCTTCACATGCTACCTCTCTGAATGCAAGGTTCCATCCCAGTGGAAAACCAGCAGGACCGTTCTGTTGTACAAGAAGGGAGACATCCACAACATCAGCAACTATCGCCTGATCTGCCTGTTGTCCATCATCTACAAGTCATCCTGAATAGAATAGTCAGAACACTAGATGAAGGACAACCATGAGAGCAAGCTGGGTTCCAAAAAGGATTCAGCATGATCGAACATATCCACACGGTGACCAAACTCATTGAGGTTTCAAGAGAGTTCAAGATGCCACTCTGTTTAACGTTCATTGATTTAAAGAAGGCCTTTGATTCTGTTGAGACTGAAGTGGTCATCAAAATCCTAGCCAAACAGGGCATTCAAACTCAGTACATTAGGATCCTCCTTGAGTTGTATTATGGATTCACTACCCGAATCTCACCATTCTACAAGGAAGTTATCATCGATGTCAAGAGAGGGGTTTGTCTGTCTCTTCTGCTCCCACCCCCAACTGAGGCATGGTGGCCACTGCCTCAGAGCTTATTGGACAGCCATGTGTGAGCTGGTGTTAATGGGACAACTATGGCCTCATGGGATTGGGGGCGGAACTGGCACGTTCTTCTTGCCCCACTGAGACCATGAGTTGCCCCCCATGAGCGGCTCTTTGGCACGGCCATGGACCTAGAGGCACACATACCAATCTCGGAAATATGCGGCTTTGGGCAGAAATCCCTCCAGACAAAACTAGTAAAATATCAGAAATCCAAAATCATCATATGGTCTTCATAACCAGCAATAGAAAACAAATTATTTCATGATGCCTCTTCAGCAAGCTTGATTGTTGGGGGGAAATTCCAAATAATAATGGTGCATCTTTTGTCAAAATAATGAATGTAATCAAAGTAGAGAGAGAGTTCAGTGGAAATCATCTGCATGGCATGGGGGGGGGATGGGGTATATTGGGGTTCTTGGTGGTGGAGAATATGCACTGGATAAGGGATGGGTGCTTGATCATTGTATGACTGAGACTTAAACCTGAAAGCTTTGTAACTGTTCTCATGGTGATTCAATAAATAAATTAATTAATTTTAAAAAAGAGGGGTTCAGCAGGGTGATACTATTTCACCGAAAATCTTCAGTACCACCCTCAAGAATGTCATGCAACGATTGGAATGAGGAGAAATGGGAGTGAAGATAGATGGTCGGCAACTATACCACCTCCGCTTCACTGACGAAATCATTCTAATAACACCAAATATCAGCCAGGCAGCACAAATGCTGGCTGACTTCGACCGTGAATGTGGAAAAGTTGGGCTGCTGTTGAATCTCACCAAGACAATGTTCATGAAAAATGAACTAGTCCCTGACTCAATGGAACGAACATCTCTGAATGCAGCAGTTATGTGTACCTCGGTCGAGAACTCAACACGAGGATTGACTTGGTGCCAGAACTGCACAGGAGGAAGAGAGTGGCGTGGAATGCCTTCAAGAGTGTCAAAGAAGTGGTGAAGAGGATGAAGAACCTCCGGCTCTGGGCACATCTTTTTGACTCCACCATTGTTACTGCACTAACATACGCCTCAGAGACCTGGGCCTACGAAAACAGGAAGAGAACGCTATTCGGGTATCCCAAAGAGGAATCGAAAGAGCTATGCTTGGAATATCACATTTCATTCAAGTGAGAGAAGGAATCCAGAGTTCCAGTCTCTGTCGATTATCAAGAATCAGGGATTCTGTCTTGTTTGCCAAGGTGCTGAAAATCAGATGGGCCGGACACATAATGAGATGTAGAGACAACCGCTGGACTAGAGCTGTTACTGACTGGATTTCACGGGGACGTCAAAAGGACACATGGCCACCCACCTATAAGATGGTCAGACTTCTTCGTCAAAACCCTGAACAAACGGTTTGAGGCTCTTTGTGTTCCTAGAGCGAGCAGATGTCACTGGGCTACACTAGCACGTGACAGAGACGAATGGAGACGTTACTGGTGCCCGCTCGAACAAATCAATGATCAACGGGATGACAAGTGATGAAAAGTGACAAGTGATTGACTCATCTTATCAGTGACTCCATTCATTGAGATTACTGATCGTCTCTTGACAGAATTAAGTTTTCCCATTCAAGAACAGGTATTTATGAAGCCTATAAATGTAAACCCTCCTTTAAAAAGCATTATATAGGTAATTATATTCTACAGTACGGGAACATTTAGAAGAAGTAAGTTTCCCTTCTTTCTATTTTTTTTATTTTCATGAGACTATAACTGCCACATTTCTGGCAATCTCTCTATGTCAAGTGACCCCTGATCATACTAGGTAGAGATAGGATCCGCATAGTCCCCCCAAATAAGCAAAAAAGTCAAAGAGTAAACAGCACCTCATTGCTCACCAAATCAGCTTGTCAGGATAGAAATGACAATTTGAGCAGATGTGTTTTCTGTTTTTATAATACGATTTAGGGAGATGGAGTGGTTGTCAGCGTGTAGGAGTTTTGGTGAGCATTTTAAATTCAATCGAGAAGAAACCAGGAGGTACAGCAAGGAATGAGAAAGGCATTTTATAATTTATCACAAAACGAATGCCTCCCCCACATTCTTTACTGCAAAGAGCTTTCAAAAGCAGGGATGAAAGCTCTAACTGTTAACAGAGGAGCCAGACACATGAACCGAGGTGTTCAGTGAGGCTGGCTTGTCATCGGCTTAGTAATGTCATCAGCGTACTGATTCATGCTTGAGAGCAAGAGATGCAGAATCAGGTTTGGCTGGGTTTGGAGCCAAGATATACCCTTTAAGGACTGTGTTCTTCAGCTAGAGACCCTTTTCCTTCCTAATGAAGTTTTATTGACAATAGGGTCTATTTAATAGGCTCTATATAAATAGGATAATAATACACATAAAGGGTTTAGCACAGAACCTACCGTGTATTGAATGCTCAGTGAAAATGTACCTAGAATTATGCATATTTGAAGAATATTTCTTCTTAGGAAGACATTTGAATTTCTCAACAGAATCATCTCTTTCATCATCTCTTTCACAGAGTATGTACAAATCATCTCCAGCTAAGCCGGTGAAAAATCATAAATTCCAATTTAGTGGTCGCTTAAGTATATGTGGCATCTCTGTTTGCTATTATCTGTTTTAGTGTGTCCCTTCATTTGTGCAGATAATTGAGAGCTGAATGTGGTCTAAATAAAATGTTCAAGTTTCAATGCCCAAGTGGAACTTATTTAAAGGAATGATTATACTAGAAAATAGCTGGTAAAAATAGCTCTCGTCCTTAGATCACGTCACTTGTTCCCGGCGGTGTCTTCAAGCTTTCCTGACAAACAGTCCTGCCCCCCTGCAGACCCAGGATTCTGTTCTGCCTCACACATCCACAACACAACTGCCAGCTGAGTTCTAATTGCAGAATCTTCATTACCAGGGATGATTGAAACTATAAAAAGAACCCAGCTGAAATGTTCACATCCTGCTGGGTGAACACAAGGACTAGCTCTCCTGTTCCTGCCCCTTCCTGCCCCTGCCACTTATCCTCTGTACATGGGGTCTAGTTCCCCAAGTAGCTCTATGAAGTGGATGGACATTAGGTCCCTCTGAACTCCCTCTATAGGAAGAGGACTGATGACCAGGAAGGCTAAATGAAATCTTTTCCAGCTGCAGACACACGAGTTTCATTTCGTAGCCTCCCACCTCAAGTCACCTGATGAGCAGCTTGAGAGAGTGTGAGTGAGAGAGAACACATTGCTCTGAGATCTCAGAACTTTGTCACTGCGTGATGGTCACAATACATGCAAATTAATCCTTCTCAGGTACTCCTGTTCTCATTTTAGTCCATCAACAAGCATGTAGAAAGCACGTTCTCTGTGCTGAGAGTTGAGATGATGACCTTAAAGGGAGATTTGCAGAATCAAGAGACCACCAAGGAACTTCAAGGATAGTTGGAAAGAAAAACCAAACAGAACTTCCGGTGCTACATCTAATAACTCCAAGAATCAAGGGAGTGATTGGTTAAAATTTAATATCAAAGTTTTGCAAAACAATTATTTCTACTTACAAGTCTCTAAGTATGTGAGAATGAGAAAGAGAGAATGTGTCTTTATTATAGAGACAGAGAAAAAAGGAAATGTCCAGAAGGAAGTTTGTCTTAAAAGATGACATTAGCTGTGTCTGAAACTTATGTAGCAAAATGACTATGAGCATAGTCCTTCAAGACCCACTTAATCACTTAATCACTTAACTTCCCGTTAGTCGTCGATTTGCTCGAGCGGGCGCCAGTAACGTCTCCATTTGTCCCTGTCGCGTGCTAGTGTAGCCCAATGGCATCTCTTCGCTCCGGGAACATGGAGGGCCTCAAACCGATCGTTCATGATCTTGACAAAGAAGTCTGACCATCTGGTAGGTGGGCGGCCACGCGGTCTCTTGACATACCGTGGAATCCAATCGGTAACAGCTCTAGTCCAACGGTCGTCTTTAAATCTCATTACGTGACCAGCCCATCGGATTTTCGACACCTTGGCAAATGAGACAGCGTCCCTGATCCTTGATCGTCGACGGATGTCAGAACTCCGGATTCCTTCTCTCATCTGAGTGAAACGTGATATTCCAAGCATAGCTCTTTCTATTCTTCTTTGGGAGACCAAAGTAACTACAACTGGTCTCATTCACCTTCAAGACCCAATGCAAGTTTAAACCTTTATTCTGCTACTGACTGTTAACCTTGCCCATGGGTTATTTCGCTTCTCTACACTTCAATTCTCTTGTAATAGTTTAGTGAGGAGTATTTCTTAGGGTTATCTCAGGACTAACTAGGATCACGTACATAGAACATGTGCAGAGCAGTAACTGGCATGTAAGTATTCAACAAATATAGCTATTTACAGTGATGAGGTATTGAAGGACGAGAAGCCAAAAAAGGGTGGAGAAAGCAAGTCTCAACCTGGTCCCTGTAGAACAGTGAAGATTTGGATAGCTAGAGGCAAACACAGCACATCTTCTTGTAAGGCCTATCTTCTGAGCAAAAACAGAGGTGGGAGCCAGATAGTACAGTGGTGAAGGTGCTTGTCTTGCATTCTACTGACCCCGGTTCAAGTCCCTGGCACTACATATGGTCCTCTGAACATTGTCAGGGATCACTCCTGAGCAGAGCTAGATGTGACCCAACCCAACAAAACAAAACTGTAGGATAACATTGGTGTGTCCTTTCTTCCTTGCCACAGGTTTAAGCACACCGGACACTCCCATTCCTTTGTTTACCTGTAACCTCTTCTCTGTGCTCTCCTCCCTAACCAGTTATTCACCTTTTCCCCCTAGTCAGATTCTATTAACTTGTAAGGTCAGATCCTTCTAAGGACACTGAACTAAGTTAAATATTGCTTTTCCCCATCTTTTGCATAGTTTACTTTAAAGCAATATCCTTTTTGTATGGACACAGGAAGATAGTTTAATAGTATGCTTTTGTTACTTGGGAGTTAATTGACTTCGAATAATATTCACTCCCAGACATCTGCTTTCTCGACTTAAGCCTCAGTTGCCCTTACTTGCCTAACACCCCAAAAGCAGGGTTCCAACGAGGAACTGAATAGACCCAGGGCAAGCTGTGAGTTACCCTGGTATCGAAATGAGCCAGGCCAAAGTGCCACAATACTTAACTATAAGTCAAGAGCATGATTATGGACAAACCCTGTCATGACCCAAAAGAGGTAACTGAATAAGGACCCTGCTAGGGTTTGGAAGATTAATCTGGCCTGAGGACTGTGGTCTGGAATCTATTGTGAAATGTCCTCAGGAAGAACCAAACCTTAAGCTTGATATCTCTTACTGTGCTCATACAAAATGACATTGCAGGAAATATTAGAAGTACATTTACTAGACTATTTAAGTGGATTACTAGCTGAGGAAAGAAGAAAGCAACACACCCTGGATGGAATCCCGCCCTTGAGTGGATCTCCTAGTAATCTGGAGTCATCTCCTTAGATGAGATTTTGTCCTTGAGTTAATCTCCTGGAGGAGTGGTCTTACCTCTCTTTGTTGATTTGTTAATGTTCAACCCCACCTTTGTATCCCCACCCTACATGATTTCTATATAAAGGAGGCTGTAAGAGTGGGTTGGGGGGCACGGGGGAGAAGGAGAATGAAGTAGGGGGATCCAGAAGGGAGATCCAGAGAGAGAGAAGCAGAAGAATCAGGACAATGAAGAGAAGATTGGAATAAACTGCAATTGATACTGACCAGCCTGGCCCCTGTTCCTTCCTTCACCTGTCCATTGCCATCGGCCTCTCTGGGGTTGGGCAAGCAGCCCGAGACTACCAAATGCAGGCCAGGCGGGGGAGAGAGAGAGAGAGAGAGAGAGAGAGAGAGAGAGAGAGAGAGAGAGAGAGAGAGCTGCCCTTTAGTATATACACACAAAACAAAATAGAGATTCCAAATTGTCTTCTCCCAGAGAGTGAAAAACAAACCATCATAATAAGGAGGCCTACAAGGAACTGAGCTTACCCAGGCAGGAGGAGAGGGTGGATGGGAGGTATCTGGGAACTGAAGCAGGGAAGTGGACACTCTGGTGGTGTCTGGTGTGCTGCTAGTACAATACATACAAGAGTTATCATTGTATGTATGCTACTCTAACTCATAATGACCCCATTGAAAATATTTAAAGAAATAAAAATATTTTGAAGAGGGGTGATATTGATTAGTAATAGAGTATTTGCCTTGAATGTATGAAACTGTGAGTCATCCCCCCACCACCACCATTTCAAAATAAATAAAATATTTTGTGGTATAAAAACAGGGAAACTGAAAATAGTGGAGAGAATTAAGTTGTTGCCCAATATAGAAAAGAAACCTACTCCTGGGTGTGTTCCACTGAAGCCGGATCTAATGAGTTTTGGGTCAGAAGCCCATTCTTTCCATGAGATGAAAATAGAGTTAGAAAAGGTGGAAGCAAGGTGGTGACTATGACAATAGAGTTTGCATCTGTCAATCCTCCTACAAAAGTGGACACATAATGAAAATAGCTAAACAAACATGAATGAAGATAACTGCCAAACTAGAAAACAGTAGCAAAAAGACAAAGAATCTTTGTCTTTCTGTGTGACGTGACACTGCACCACACACACCCAGAAGTAGCTTTCTTTAGTATGTTGGGCAACAACTCAATTCTCTCCACTATTTTCAGATTCCCTGTTTTTATACCACAAAATGTGACACTGCCAAGCATCAGAGATGGCTAGTATTGTCTAATATTGAGAAGGAGGGGACCCTAGGAAGGTGTTAAGTTTCGGGCAGCTAAGACTGTGAAGGTGCCACCAGATTCCAAAGGATTTACAGTTGGCATGTGTCTAACATCTCTTCTGGGGGAGAGTTGAAAGTAAACACACACACACACACACACACACACACACACATATACATTCATAAAAAGAGTGCCTTGGATAGATCATTGCTAGACCCAACATTACTGAAAGTAACCAAATTGAATCCTGGTAAGCAGAGGATATGAATAGATAACCACAAAAAGCAAAGGCCATTCCAAATTGTCTCTTCTTTATAACTTCTTATCAATAAAATAACTCCTTAAAACACACACACACACACACACACATACACACACACACACATCTGATAGTCATCTAAGGGACATAGACTCTGGAGACAAGGTTGTCTTTTAAAAAGGCAGCAATTGGGAGTGTCAAAATCTGATTGATTGACTGATTGATCAATTGATTCTCTTTCTTGGAGTTCCCTCTCCATTCTTTTTTCAATCAGTGGAAAAGACACAAATGAGAAGCTGATTTTAGGCTTCACCTCATTAACGGCACATCACAGCCTGATAGCTGACATCTATAAGGCAAAATGAAATCCCAGAGAAACATTCCCAGGTCATTGAAAATACAATCACTAATAACAGAAAGGTACTACATTAAATAGCCTGTACTAACTGGGAGAGGGAGATAAAAAATATATAAATTAAAATGATATATGTTAAAAGATACATTAATATATTATTAATATTATAAATATGCTTTAAACATAAAAGCTGTTTTGCAAGATCAAGTAAAAATACCAGGCAGCCCCTCTCTAAAAACTTTAACAGTTTAAGAGATTCAATTGAAATGATAAAAAAAAAAGAATACACAAAAAATCTGAGTAAGTGAACAAAAATTAGGTTGAAGAACTCTTACAAGTCATCAGGAAGAGATAAAATGAAAAAATTACTATGCTAGAAAAGATAGTAGCTTCTATAATGTTAGAAGTAGAAATTTTAACATCTAATAAGAGTGCCATAAGGAAAGGAGAAAAGTAAACAGAGGGAAACAACTTGTAACACTTAGACCCCAGTGAACCTCACTCTTACAATGAACAGTCAAGCCCTTCTCACATTGACATCGACCTTGATTGTGTGACTCACTTTGACTAATGGGCTATCAATCAACATGAGGCAAGCAAAGACTTATTGAGGACATGAGCCTTGGTAGTAGAAGACACATGTGCTCATTTGTCTTACTTTGACTTATGAAACATCAGTAAGCTTGAAGCAATCAGAGACTCAGTAAGTACTTCTGTATATTTTTTCAACCTGGTCTATCCTCCATGAATGTGAAAGATCTCCTGATGAGAGATGCTTGGCCAACCCAGTAGCCAGACGAGTCCAGCCTTCCAGATGCTCTTCAATTCACAGAAAGTAGTTACAAGCATACCAGGTGCAATACAAAGAAACACCAACCAGTAATCTTTCTGTTTGTGGGCCACACCAAATATGCACAGGGACTGCTCCTGGCTCAGTGCTCAAGTTGGGGCCTAGGGACTACATGTAGTACAACCACCAACTAATTTTAATAAAGCACTTCTTTAAGTCGCTAAGAATTCGGTTAATTTATTATATGTGCAGCAAAAGATACTTGATATAGGAGGTAGGAATATGGCCTAAATTTCCCAGGGGAAAATATTGTAAATTAATTTTAAATGTTTTATAGTGAAGTTTGATGAAGTGTGAAAAAAGATAAGCAAAATAAAATATCGATATCTAGGCTTTGTGATATGTGATAATAACTTCAGTTCACAAAAGGCTGTTCTAAAAGCATGTAGAAAGAGAATATATGACTCACAAGACATGAATTACTTTTACATTATGTTCCTCAGTTTTAACTCTGAAGTAAAGAAGTCAATAAAATTTCATTTTCAAGAAGTTAAAGTTAGAGTATTTTTAACCTTAAAATGAATCATTTCATTTAAATGTGAGGGTTTATAAAGATATTCTTAAATAACCAAAGCTTCAGAATTTTTGATATGAAAGAAGCACTATATAAAAACAAAACTCTTAAAAAAATAAATTAAAACATCAATTCAAAGGTAAACATGGAAAATAAATACATGTAACAAAGTATAATAAAGAAAAACAAAGCTTATTTTTGGAAAAGATTAATATTTACGTATATCCTCAAAGGGTAACAAGGAAAAAAGTGAGGTGATACAAATAAATAAAATACAGAATAAAAGGGGGAAATAAATATGCAACAAAGATTGTAAACATGATCAAAGAGTGTCTTGAAGAAAATTATCAAATTTATATGGTAATAAAATTGATCACTTGACATCCCGTTACTCATTGATTTGCTCAAGTAGGCGCCAGTAACATCTCCATTCGACCCTGTCTCGTGCTAATGTAGCCCGGTGGCATCTACTTGTTCTAGGAAGACGAAGAGCCTCAAACTGATCGTTTGGGGCCTTGACGAAGAAATATGACCACCTCATAGGTGGGCGGCCACGTGATCTTTTGACATCCTGTGAAATCCAGTTGGTAACGGCTCTAGTCCAGCGGTTGTCTCCAAATCTCATTATGTGTCCAGCCCATCTATTTTTGACGTCTTGGCAGACAAGACAGTGTCCCTGATTCTTGACCGTCGATGGAGATCAGAACTCCAGATTCTTTCCCTCATTTGAGTGAAGCGTGATACTCCAAGCATAGCTCTTTCGATTCCTCTTTGGGAGACCCGAATAGCGTTCTCATCCTGTTTTCGTAGGGCCCAGGTCTCTGAGGCCTAGATTAATGCAGGAAGAACAGGGATATCGAAGAGATGTGCCCAGAGCTGGAGGTTCTTCATCCTCTTAGCTATTTATTCGATGCTCTTGAAGGCGTTCCAAGTCGCTCTCTTCCTCCTGCACAACTCAGGTGCCAGATCATTTGTCATGTTGACTTCTCAACCTAGGTACACATAACTGTTGCATTCGGAGATGTTCATTTCATTGAAAGCGAATGGAACGTCAGGAACAAGACCGTTTCTCATAGACATTGTCTTTGTGAGATTCAGCTGTAGTCCGATCTTCCCACACTGATGGTCAAAGTTGGCCAGCATTTGTGCCGCTTGGCTGATATTTGATGTTTTAAGAACGATATCATCAGCAAAGCGGAGGTGGTGTAGTTGCCGATCGTCTATCTTCACTCCCATTCCTTTCCATTACAGTCGTCGCATGACGTTCTTGACGGTGGCACTGAAGAGTTTTGGTGAAATGGTATCACCCTGTTGAACCCCTCTCTTGATGTCAATGATCACCTCCCTGTAGAATGGTGAGATCCTGGTAGTGAATCCGCAATACAGCTCACAGAGGATCCTGATGTATTGACATTGAACGCCCTGTTTGGCTAGGGCCTCGATGACCGCTTCAGTCTCAACAGAATCAAAGGCCTTCTTTAAATCAATGACAGAGCGGCATCTTAAACTCCTGAGAAACCTCAGTGAGCTTGGTTATTGTGTGGATATGGTCGATCGGGCTGGAGTGATAGCAAAGCAGTAGGGCGTTTGCCTTGCACGTTGCCTACACGGCCAACCCGAGTTTGATTTCTCTCCCACTCTCGGAGAGCCCGGCAAACTACTGAGAGTATCTCGCCTGCACGGCAAAGCCTGGCAAGCTCCCTGTGATGAATTCGATATGCCAAACACAGTAACAACAAGTCTCATAATGGAGATGTTACTGGGCCCGCTCGAGCAAATTGATGAACAACAGGAAAACAGTATTACAGTGCTATGGTGGGTCATGCTGAATCCTTTTTGGAACCTGACTTGCTCGCATGGTTGTCCTTCATCTAGTGTTCTGCTAAATCCTATTCAGGATGACTCGAGTGAATAGCTTGTAGATGAAAGACAACAGGCAGATTGGGCGATAGTTGCCAATGTCGTGGATGTCTCCCTTCTTGTACAGTAGTACAGTTCTGCTGGTTTTCCATTGGGACGGAACCTTGCATTCAGACAGGTAGTGTGTGAAGAGCTGAGCCAGTGTACTGGCTGATGGGTACTGGCAGCAGGTACTGACCTCCAGTACCTCCACTACCCAGTGGCCACCATGCTCCAGGACACTTTCTGGATGCTCAGGCCAAGACTCATGCACGAGTGAAGCCCCCACAGAACCAGGTAAGCGGAACTCTGTGACCTTGGACTCCAGGCTCAATGGACCCGGGAACAGAGATCCTCTGCCTGCTCCCAACAATCTCCAACGACCAAGGGGTTAAAACCAGAAGCTCCACCCTACCCTGCCCTGTCTGCTTCCACCAACTTCCAGAGACTCAGGGATTACATACAGAGAACCCACCCTACTGGTACCAGATAAATACCTCATCAGCAGATCTCCGCTACCTCCACTACCTCCACTATCCAGCTGCCGCCACACTCCAGGATGCTTTCTGAACACTCGGGCTGAGGCTCATGCATGAGTGAAGTCCCACAGAACCAGGTAAGCGGAACTCTATGACCTTGAACTCCAGGCTTAATGAACCCAGGAACAGAGATCATAATACACTTAATACAAGATTACTGCACCATATTTGATAGGGTTCAAATATGGTTTGAACCATAGGAACACCTGCAAGGGGCCTAAAGCCTCTTGAGGCCGCCCTAAAAGCCTCTATCCCTCTCAGAGAGCCTGGCAAGCTACCAAGAGTATGCCGCCCGCATGGCAGAGCCTGGCAAGCTATCCATGGCATATTCGATATGCCAAACCAGTAAATACAATACTAGATATTAAATGTTAATATAATGCTATAATAATAAATATCTTGGTATGGTGGCTGTGTAGGGAAGGGGGGTGGGTAATCTAGTAAAGTTAACTGTTTTATGAAATCTCCTGGCCAAAGAGGTAGTCATCCCAAAATAGATAATTAAATGGCTGGGAGTGGGAAATTAAAAAGATATAAAATGGAGCCCCTGACCAGGTAACTTTCTCTTTGACTCCTCATCTGTGCCCTGGCAGACAGCAGGAAAGCAGCAGCTCTAACCCTCACAGCCTGAGAACAAAGACGTCAGCGACCCTCAGGGACATGGGCATCAAGAGGTAGCCCCGAGAGTCCCAGACTACTTGTGCAGCAAGCCCCAGCAAGGGAGACTGGTGTGTAGGGCTCCAGCCTCAGACAGCGGGAGTGCTACACTAGACCAGGTACAGCCAGGGGCAGGACAGGTCTGCACCCACAGAAGGCAAGAGGATAGCAAAGGGACAAGGGCAGGTGGCTGGATTGAGGACAGCAAATGGCCTGGCAGATGAGAGAGAAGCCCTGACGCTGGAGAGGGACCCAGAACCACCTACTTAAATAAGCTACGACTTCACAAAAATCTAGAATTTTAGATGTAAATCTATCATACACGACTCAAGAACCCAGTCAGGAATAAAACTGTTTTTGTGCTGAACAGATATATTGGAAAAAAAAAAACAATCCATCCTGGCAGGCTGGAAATAGTGCAATCAGTTGCAATTGCATATGACTACAATAGTAGAGGCAAAAAATAAGACTGAACTGTATCTGGGTAGAGTGTTTAAGTGGGCAACATCACAGCAGGAGCGACTGAGATATAATATGAAACAACGCCAAGAGGAACTTCTAACTGAACGAATATAGATGTTAGGGAAAAGAGGACTGGGTTGTGTGATGGGAGATAAGGCTGACAGGGTGAATTAAGGATAGACTATACAGAACACTAATTTAAGTTGATCAGGAAAAATGCAGGGATATTGTAGGAATTAATCAGAAGAGAAAGGCATCAAACATACCTAATGGAGGAATCCCCATTAAACTATTACACTAGTGGGGATGGAGTAATAGCACAGTGGGTAGGGCGTTTGCCTTGAACGCGGACAACTCGGGTTCGATTCCCAGCATCCCATATGGTCCCCCGAGCACTGCCAGGAGTAATTCCTGAGTGCATGAGCCAGGAGTAACCCCTGTGCGTTGCTGGGTGTGACCCAAAAAGAAAAAAACAAAAACTATTGCTCTAGTCAGGCCAAAGGAGCTATTTAAGACTGGAATGTGAGATGAAACTGGAATGCGGAAAGATAGCAAATAGGAAATACTGAAAGTGTTGAATATGAATGATAATAAGCACTGTAGCCCTGCACTGTCCTCCTGTTGTTCATCGATTTGCTCAAGCAGGTACCAGTAATGTCTCCACTGTGAGACTTGCTGTTACTGTTTTTGGCATATCGAACACGCCAAGGGGAGCTTGCCAGGCTCTGATGTGCAGGCAGGATATTCTCAGTAGCTTGCCCGGCTCTCTGAGAGAAGAGTGCCCAGCAGTCTTATCAGTATCGCTTCTCAACCTTTTGGCTAAGATCAAGTGAATGACAATATATTAGTTTTAAAAAGCTGCAAAAAAATAAAAAAAAGAAGCTACCAAAGGGCGACTTCCACAAGTAGGAATTTTGTTGTTTTCAGAGGGAAGTGGTAGCAGAATTAACCAGTTCAGGAAATTCAGGCATCATTGTTTTAGCCAGAAATTGCTTTAATTTTCTTTTTTGGTTTGTTTTGGGGCCACACCCAGCAGTGCTCAGGGCTTACTCCTGGCTGTGCACTCAGGGGTCACTCCTACTGATATTAGGGAACCTATGGTGTGCCGGGGATTTCGCCCAGGTTGGTTGCATGCAAGACAAGTGTCCTACCCACTGTCTATTGCTCTGTCCCCCAGAAATTAGTATAGTTTTAACTATGAGAGTATAGATGTCTCTAGAGGGTAATCACACATCTAAGTTTAGAACTTAAGGAATAAGTTAAGGCTGTGAATTACTTGATCACTTGACATACCGTTACTCATCGATTTGCTTGAGGGGGCGCCAGTAATTTTTCCATTCGTCCCTGTCACATGCTAGTGTAGCCCAAAGGCGTCTGCTTGTTCTAGGAACACAAAGAGCCTCAAACTGATCCTTCAGGGTCTTGACGTAGAAGTTTGACCAAATCGTAGGTGGGCGGTAACATGATCTTTTGATGTCCCATGGAATCCAGCAAGTAATGGCTCTAGTCCAGCAGTCATCTCCAAATCTCATTACGTGTCCAGCTCATCTGATTTTCGATGCCTTGGCAAATGAGACAGTGTCCCTGATTCTTGATCGCAGACAGAGGTTGGAACTCCGGATTTTTTCTCTCACTTGATGAGTGAAGCGTGATACTCCAAGCATAGCTCTTTCGATTCCTCTTTGGGAGACCCAAATAGCGTTTTCATCCTGTTTTCATAGGGCCCAGGTAGGTCTCTGAGGCGTATGTTAATACAAGAAGAACAGTGGAATTGAAGAGATGTGCCCAGAGCCAGAGATTCTTCGTCCTCTTAGCTATTTATTCAATGCTCTTGAGGGCGTTCCAAGTCGCTCTCTTCCTCCTGTGCAACTCAGGTGCCAGGTCATTTGTCATCTTGGCTTCTCAACCTAGGTACACATAACTGTTGGATTCAGAGATGTTCACTCCATTGAGAGCGAATGGAATGTCAGGAACGAGACCATTTCTCATAAACATTCCTGAGATTCATCTGTAGTCTGACCTTTCCACACTCACAGTCAAAGGTGGCCAGCATTTGTGCCGCTTGGCTAATGTTTGGTGTTATTAGAACCATGTCATCAGCAAAGTGGTGGTGGTGTAGTTGCCAATCATCTATCTTCACTCCCATTCCAGTTGTCACATGTCATTCTCAAAGATGGCACTGAAGATTTTCGGTGAAATGGTATCACCCTGCTGAACCCCTCTCTTGACATGGATCACTTGATCACTTGACTTCCCGTTAATCATCGATTTACTCAAGTGGGCACTAGTAACGTCTCCATTCGTTCCTGTCATGTGCTAATGTAGCCCAATGGCGTCTGTTTGTTCTAGGAACACAAACAGCCTCAAACCTATTGTTCAGGGTCTTGATGAAGAAGTCTGACCATCTTGTAGGTGGACGGACACGCGGTCCCATGGAATCCGTTGTGTATTCGATATGCCAAAACCAGTAATTACAATGAGTCTCATTGACATGGATGATCACTTCCTTATAGAATAGTGAGATCCTGGTAGTGAATCCATAATACAGCTCACAGAGGATCCCGATGTATTGAGTTTGAACACTCTGTTTGGCTAGGGCTTCAGTGACCGCTTCAGTCTCAACAGAATCAAAGGCCTTCTTTAAATCAATGAACGGTAAACAGAGCAGCATCTTGAACTCCTGAGAATCTCAATGAGCTTGGTTATCATGTGGATATGGTCGATTGTACTGAATCCTTTTCAGAACCCGGCTTGCTCGCATGGTTGTCTTTCATCTAGTGTTTTGCTAATCCTATTCAGGATGATTTGAGTGAACAGCTTGTAGACGACAGACAATACGCAGATCAGGCGATAGTTGCCAATGTCGTGAATGTCTCCCTTCTTGTACGGTAGTACAGTCCAGCTGGATTTCCGTTGGGACAGAACCTTGCATTCAGACAGGTAGCATGTAAAGAGCCGAGCCAGTGTATTGATGAGTACTGACAGCAAGTTCTTCAGGTGTTCGGGTCTGACCTTGTCTGGGCCAGGTGCTGTTTGCTTTATTGACAAAATGGAGTGTCAGATTTCAGAAGGGAGAACATTGGGAACGACATATCCATCCTGGGGAATTTGGTATGTGGGCAGGTGGACGTGGCTATCAAGAGATCCGAGTAAAAGTCATGGATAATCTTCTCTATTGCCCTTCTGGAAGATGTGGTAAATCCATCAGGATGTTGGAGGGCAGTCATCTTGGTCTTGTAGCTGGTGAAGGACAGATGGGCGTTGCAAATGCTTTTCCCGGCTTCTGCCACATCAGCCAGCACTGTTGCTCTTCTCTCTTTGAGGTCTTCCTTTATTGCTTCTCTGCACTGCTCTGCAAGCTAGGACATTCGCTTGTGGTTGCCTGCAGCTTGCGCCAAGTCACATTGGCGAATGAGCTCGAGAATTTTTGAAGACAGGCATCTTTTTATGGCTATCTCTCTCTCAGCATTCCTTGCACAATCATGGTGGTGCTGAACCAGTTGATCATATTCTTCTTAAACTTTGCAGCCCCTTCTCCCCACTCCGTGAAGTAGAATTTTGCATGAAGGAGATGGTGGTCCGATCCCATTTGGAATTTTGGGGACAGCAGCGACATCGGTCAGGCAAAACTGTCGATTGAATATGATGTGATCAATTTTGTTGAGGACCTGTCCACCGGGAGACTCCCATGTCCACCGTTTAGATTTGGCCTTTTGGAACGTTGAGTTACCGCGAATGGTCTTGGTCGACATGATGAACTCAGACAGTCTCAGGGCTGAGAATTTAAAATTTAAAATCACCAATGTTTGGGAAAGTAACTAATGCCATTGGCATACCTAGGAGAGAATAGAAAGCTTGTGTAGGAGGTAAGTGCCAGGTAGTCGAGAGCATCTATAATCTGTAGCCCAAAGGCAGAATCCAGTCCTGCTTTGACATGTGCAAGGAATGCTGGGAAAAGTGACAGTCACTTTTGGCAACCATCAGCTCACATCTGTTTTCTGTGGCATGCTTCCTCACTGACTGACAATCAGAATGCATAAATATATGCAAAACATCAAACAGACAAATCCACTTTACATAGATCTGCCTAAATATTTAGACACAGCCAAGCCGTGACAGAAATTATTAAGAAATTGAAATTCCAGTCACAAAGGTGATCAGTGAAACAGAAAACAACTCTAATTCCAACCTGACTCCTATCAGCAGGCTAGGGTGATTTGTCATTTTTGGAAGTCAGAAAGCCCTGCTCAACAAATAGGGAAGGTTCTTTCTGTTTAACTGCTTGTGTGTCTTTTGCCTTTTAAATTCTAACTTTGGTGAATTTTCTTCTCCAAGCATGCCTCCATGAGAACATAGATTGGGATAGCGAGCAGAGTGCAGGGCACAGATCTAGTTAAAACTGTGTGATGTTTGGCAGCGGGAGATTGAGTTCAAGTCCCAGCTCCATTGATCACTACCTATGACAAGCCTTCATAAGTCTATTCTTATCAATAAACTGTGGACTTCATTTGGAAACTACCTCAGAAGTCCTGTGAGAGCCACGAGCAAAAGCCTATCCGTGTTTCTCACTTGTCCTGGCTCCAGGCACTCAGCAGGCCTTCAGGAGTCTTAGTTAAAAGGGAGCTGGAAACTCTGGCACCATCACACCAGGCCACGTACTCAAGTCCCAAAGGAGTTATCATGGCCCAGAGCAATAGTACAATGGGTAGGGTTTTTGCCATGAATGCAGTCAACCTGGGTTCGATCCCCATCACCATATAGTGCCCCCACTCCCACCCCCAACAACATCAGGAGTGATTCCTGAGTACAGAGCTAAGAGCAAGCCCTGAGCACAACTGGGTGCCAAAAAATAAAAATTAAAAAAAGGAACTTTAGTTAAAAACTATATATCTCCTTCTATAAGCATCCTTGAAAGTCCAGTGTATATTAAAGTACCATTCTTGAACAGAACTTTATATCCGGAGAGGATCAATTCTCTGGATGAAATAAACATTGAATGAAAGAGAACATGTTTCTAAAATGAAGATTTTAAGATTATCTTGTGCTCTTCAACTATGGTGTCCTCTTCTGAATTTCATTATTAGAAAAATTCACTGTGTGCAACTTTTTGATATAATAATTATAGTGTCAATGCCTCATACATCCTACCCTAAATCCCAACTCCTATAAAAAACCATAGACTTATCTCTTGGAGATGGCATCTCTGAACCAAGTGCTGAGGAATTAGTGGTACCCAGTTTATTTATTTATTTTTTGCCTATCTATTTGACAGCATAAATGGAATTATAGAGCATCTTGTCTGTATCATATAGTCTCCCTCTTCTTATGTGAACTCTCCTCTCTTCTTTTTCAGTTCTTTTTTCTATTTGGGCTGGAGTGATAGCACAGCGGTAGGGCGTTCACCTTACAAGTGGCCAACATGGCCGACCCGAGTTCGATTCCTCCGCCCCTCTCGGAGAGCCCGGCAAGCTACCGAGAGTGTTCGATATGCCAGACACAGTAACAACAAAGTCTCCAATGGAGACATTACTGGGCCCGCTCGAGCAAATCGACAATCAACGGGAGGGCCTTTACCTTTACCTTTACCTTTTCTATTTAGTGACTCACCATGAGATACAATGTTCATGATTGGGTTTCAGTCATATAATATTACAACGCCACTTCCCTTCACCAGTGTACATTTCCCACCACCAATGTTCCCAGTTTCCCTACTCTACACCCACCCCACCCCACCCAGCCTGCCTCTATGGCAAAAACTTATCTCTCTCTCTCTCTCTCTCTCTCTCTCTCTCTAATTTTGGGAATTATGGCTTGCAATACTGTTATTGAAAGATGACCATGTTTATCCCTTTACCTCATTTCAGCACTCAGTTTTTGTCCAGACAGATAATTTCTGGGCTGGAGCGATAGCACAGCGGTAGGGCGTTTGCCTTGCATGCAGCCAACATGGCCGACCTGAGTTCGATTCCTCCGCCCCTCTCGGAGAGCCCGGCAAGCTACTGAGAGTATTCGATATGCCAGACACAGTAACAACAAAGTCTCCAATGGAGACGTTACTGGGCCCGCTTGAGCAAATCGATGATCAACGGGAGGGCCTTTACTTTACTTTTACTTACATTGCCATATTGGTACCTTCTCTGTCCTAACTGCCCTACCCCACCAGGCCCCCTTCCCCTGTGGCACACTCCAACCACAACTGTAAACCAGTTCTGGCCCTTGTTTCTACTGTCCTTGACTGTTAGTCTCATACTATGCTTATTTATACCCCTCACCTGAGTACAATTACTCTATGTCTGTCTCTCTCCTTCTGACTCATTTCACTCAGCATAATACTCTCCATGTCCACCTATTTATAGGCAAATTTCATGACTCCATTTTTTCTGGTGGCTGTATAGTATTCCCTTGTGCAGATGTACCATGGTTTCCTTATTCACCATCCCACAGCCCAGAGGGATCCTTAGGAAGAGCTAGTGCCTCAGCACCACCCACTGCAACACACTATTCAGAATGGAGAGTTAACTGCTTCCTCATCACCCCAGTTTCTGGGAGAGGAACCATTTTCCTTTCAAGTGTCAACATTTTATTTGACATTCTTAGAGGAGGTCTTTCACAGAGAGGCAGAGGCCGTGCAGGCTGAGCTCTGGACTCAGCTTCTATTCAGGCTGATCCTTAATGACTTGGCTCCAGGGTGTCTTCCTACAACTCCCTGAGCTCAGGATCTAAAAGTGCTGTCGTGCAGATCTGCAGGGAGAAGAGAGATGCCTTCACACAGGAAACATTTCAGACCTGCTCTAGTTTTCAAAGGAGCAGTGTAAATTTTGAGCAGGGTTAGTGTCTCTGTAAGGAGCAGGTTCATTCTACATGGATAAGAATAACCAGAGTCAGAGCTGGAACAATAGGACAGTGGGGAAGGCACTTGCCTTGTATGGGGCTGATCAGGGTTCAATCCCCAACACCCAAAATGTTCCTCTGAGCATGGCCCGACGTGATTCTTGAGCACAGAGCCAGGAGAAAGCTTTGAGCACAGTGGATATGCGCTCTCAGCCCACAAAAACAAAACAAGAATATCAGGAGTCATCCACAAGTCCTTCCTTTTTAGCAAAAATACCCCAGAAATAGCACACGGGTTGGGGGCGGGGGAGTTAGAAGGGAAGGAACATTTAATTTAAAGTGCACTTAAATTCTTAATGATCTTAGCCTGTGGGGGACTGCAGGCCTTTCAATCAACATCTCCCCAGGCATCATTTGTAGTGACTTTTTCAAAAGCAGGTTCCCATATCCTCAGGGATTGTCAATCAGCAGCCAGCCTCTCTTCCAGGGTGGTCTTCTCTGATGCTATCTCGTCATCCTGCCCAGACTCTGGAAGGAAGAATGGCATAATTCCCCCATTTCTATTCAGCTAGAGAAAAAGGAGGATTGGAACAGTGCTAGCAAAACTACAAAACCTCACCAATCTATCACAATAGGAAGACGAGAAAAGTTTTGGGACTAACTGGTCAGCCACAAGATTTTAGGTAGAGTTGAAAGGAAAGTCCAGATCACTTCATTTGCCCCAAACTAGAGTAAGAAAGACAAACAAAGCACTGTCAGCTGCTAGGAGAATCAGAGGGACTTGGCTCCCATCAGCATAGGGTATCAGAGAGGTTTGGAGTGAGAAAAGAACAAACTGGAGGGAGCTCTGTGTTCTCTGACCTCCTTTGGAAACTTCCAGATCCTTACCATGAACTCCTTTTTACTTCCTCAGATAACTGAAGATCACTCGCATTTTCACATAGCACAAAACATGACTCTTCTTCCCACCTAAAGGTACTTAATCAGACAAGTACCTTTAGGTGGAAGTGTTTTAGGGCCATGCATGCTGGCCACAAACTCTCAGACTCCAAGTGTAGTTAATGATAAATTATCCCAGCATGAGTATTTATCTAAGAAATGTCTCCATAATTCAGGAAAAAAATGCTTCTGTAATGTGGTCCAATGAGACAAAAACGGAAGTGAGGGAGAAAACTAGTCTTTGTGGACAATATATTTTGCATAAGGTCCTGTGACAATGTTTTTACATTGCATACTTTGAAAGTGCTCAATGTGTGAAAATTGGGTATTTCTGCCTAATGCCCATTTTCCAGAGAAAACTGAGAACAGGAAAGATAAGAAATGGATTCCCTACATCATCTCTTTAACAAGTGAAAAAGAGTTTCTCTAATTGTTTGGTCCTATTGGTTTGCCTCCAGACACAGTAACAACAAAGTCTCCAATGGAGACGTTACTGGGCCCGCTCGAGCAAATCGATGATCAACGGGAGGGCCTTTACTTTACTTTACTTTATTGGTTTGCCTCTTAAGTGGGTTTCAAATGAGTTTCCTCTTGATCAGTCTTTTTTTTAAATTTTTTTAAATTGAGTATCAATGAGATAGACCATTACAAAGCTGTTCATGGTTGGATTTTAGTCATACAATGATCTAACACCCAACCCTCCACCAGTGTACATTTCCCACCACCATGTCCCACGTTTCCCTTCCACCATCCCCCAAAACTTCTCTGCCTCCAGCCTGCCTCTATGGCAGGCATTTTTCTTCTTTCTCTCTTTCCTTTTGTTCATTATGTTTTGCAATACAGGTACTAAGTATCATCGTGTTTGTTCAGAGAGTTCAGTATTTTTATCCTGAAGGTAAGACCAGAGTAGTTTTTTGACTGCCAAGGCTTCTTGAAGTACAGGGAAGTGGGGACAGGTAGCTCTTTCTAACACCAAGAAAGCCTGGAGATTTCAATCACAAAACCCATGCACCCAAATTTTCAGCAGATTTTATCTTGATGAGGTCCATCCCGAAACAATGGAGTCCTGCTGGGGTCTGGCAGAGATTTTGGATTGTGGAAGCAAGTGGCTGCTGGGGGCTCTGCTTTGGAAGGCTCCAGGCTGACCTGCTCCCCTCTGATTTACCCCGTTCTATTCAGCCTTTCACAGGTCTGAAATGAACTGCAGCTTTTGATCTCTTTTGAGATTTATTTGCGGGTCTCTGAAGCAAGGCCAGTAGAAGAGCTTACATCATGACTCTGAAGTTGGTTCATGGGGGTGATTGCTGGAGCTTCCAGGAGCATAGGGAAGTGGAGGGAGGTAGCCTATCCTGATCCAGAGAAAGCCTGGATATTTCAGTCACAAAACATGCACACCCAAATTTTCAGCAGATTGTATCTTGGTGAGGTCTGTCCTGAGATGGTGAAATCTCACCAGGAGCAGTGTGGCAATTTTGGATTTGTGGGAGCAAGTGACTGCTGGGGGCTCTGCTTGAATGGGCACCAGGCTCACCCGCCTCCCCGCCCCCTCAGATTTTCCCTGGTCTGTCCAGCCTTATGCGGGTTTGAGATTAACTGCAGCTTTTGATCTCTTTCAAGATTTAATTATGGGTCTCTGAAGCAAGTCCGATAAATGTTCTTGTATAGCTGATCTGGAGGTGTGGCCATTTAATTTCACAGGAAACTTGGTACCGCATTGTTGGGGTCCATCCAGAAGCACAGAGGCAATTTGGGAGTATCAGGAAGCCTAAAGGAACCATCAGGCTGCTGATGCACTCACCCTGCAGGTACAGGATGACCTGCTGGCAGCACCAAACCCCCTTGATCAGTCTTATTACCAGTTTAGTATGGGCCACCGCAAAGACCTCTTCTCTAATCTCTTGCTTGTCTTCCATGTTCCTCTCCGTTGCCCCAAGTCCTCCTTCTGCTTCTGGCCTACCACTCTTCCACACTGACCATTCATCCCTCTCTAAAACACAGAGTCACTTCTATTACGTGACTGCTCCCACGATTCTGACAGTGATAGAAAGTGATCAGACTCTGAATGAGGTCCTAGTATGGATGTCCCTGCCAGCTCCTCCAGCCTCTTTTCTATTTCTAGTCATTCTTCTGTTTGTTCTGTTTTTGTTTGGGGGCTACACATAGCAGTGCTCGGATCATACTCTTGACCCTGCGCCCAGGGATCGCTTGATCACAGGAGAAGCTTGGGGAACCATATGGGGTGCGTGCAAGGCAGGTACCCTAGCCACTATACTATCTGCCAACCACCCCCCCGCTCTACCCATTCAAACAGAACACTCCAGCTGTGTGAAACTCTCCAATATGACATATTGGCTCATATCTTGGTATATGCTGTTCTGCGTTATGATTTTCTGACCATCTTCTTTACACAATCTTAGTGAAGATTCTTTCTCCTTTAAATTCCAACTTAGCACATAACCTCTTCCTTGAATCCTGTCTTGATACTCGCAGATTTAGAATTTCCTTCTCCAGTTGAAACCTTATACATCAGACTTTTACAGAATGATAACATTATATTATTTATTTATTAAAAAATTTTAATAGTGAGACATCATGAGGTACAGTTGCAGACTTACACATTTCTGTGCTTGGGTTTCAATTATACAATGATCAAATACTCATCCCTCCACAGGTGCCCATTTCCCACCACCACGGATACCAGTATCCCTCCCACCCCCCATCCCCCCCATCCCACCTTGCCTCTGTGGCAGGGCATTCCCTTTTGTTCTCTCTCTCTTATTGGGTGTTGTGGTATGCAAAAGAGGCAATGGGTGACAATCATGTTTGGTCTATAGTCTACTTTCAGCATGCTTCTCCCATCCTGGGAGGATCCTCCCAACACCTTTATTTGGTGCTCCCTTCTTTATCTGAGCTCCCTTTTCCCCTAGTATGTGTGGTTGGCCTCCAAGTCAGATAACATTATATTTTAATTGATTTTTTAAAATTACATATCTACCAAGCAAAGGTTTTAGTGGAAAGAGATGTGTGTCTCTTTTCACTCATTTATCTCTTGTACTTAATATCGTGTCTTGCCAGAGTAAACACTCAGTGAGAATTTGTTGAATAAAATGAATGAATGAGTGAAATTTAAAAAAAAACTCACCAAAGAGAATATTTGTTCACCATTCATCTGCAAAGGGTTAGTACCCAAGATACATAAAGCCCTTGTAAAGACAAGTAAAAAACAAACAACATTAAACAGTGGGAAGAAAAGATGAACAAAACTTTCCTCAAAGAAGATATACAGATAACCAATAAGGTAAAGGTAAAGGTAAAGGCCCTCCCGTTGATCGTCGATTTGTTCGAGCGGGCCCAGTAACGTCTCCATTGGAGATTTTGTTGTTACTGTGTCTGGCATATCGAATACTCTCGGTAGCTTGCCGGGCTCTCCGAGAGGGGCGGAGGAATCGAACTCGGGTCGGCCATGTTGGCCGCTTGTAAGGCGAACGCCCTACCCGCTGTGCTATCCAATAAGTATATGAAAAAATTTTTCTGCATCACTTATCAACAGGGAAATGCAATCAAAACAACAATGAGATATTACTTCACATCACTGAGACTGGAACATCACAAAGAACAAAAACAATCAATGCTGGCAGTGTTGTGGGGAAAGACAACCCTCATTTACAGCTGGTGGGAATATAGACTGGTTCAGCCTTTGGGGAAAACAATATGGACATTTCTCAAAAAACTAAAAATTAAGTTTCCATATGATACAGCACTTCCTCTTCTTGACATCTTCACCAAGGGCCCATAAACCCTATTCAGAAGAGACCTTTTTGCTCATACGTTCACGGCAACACTATTCATAATAGCCCAAACCTGGAAACAACCCAGTTGATAACAAGAACAGTTGATAAAGAAACGGTGGCAATTGTACACAATGGAATACAACTCAGTTATAAGGAAAGACAAAAATCATACAATTTGCTGCTATGAGGATGTATCTGGAGGTATCATGCTGAGTGCTCTAAGTCAGGAGAGAAACAAATACAGAAGATCTCCCTCATATAAAACATAGGAAAGGAATAACAATAGTCAAAGACAATGGCACCAAAGAACTGAGATTACCATGGTGGGGGGCGGAAATTGGGTAAAGGAGTAGGTGGGTGGGTAGAGAGGAGTAGTTTGTGGGGGGCCACTCTGGTGGAGGATGTAGTGTTGGAATGCTGTATGAATGAAACCATATATTGATAGTACTGCAAATCACGGTGACTAAAATGTTTCAAAAACTAATTGAAAGAAATAAATGAATAAATAAAATTAATAATCAGGCAAACTTGATTCAATAGCTACACTAATAAAGAAATTATGAATAATTAAATACAATGTCAGGTTTTTCTTTTAAGCACAAAAGGAACAGAAAAAAATTATTATAAAATCTTGATATATAAATACATATATAGACTTGGAATAAAAAACTTGAATTTACACTAAATATTTATACTAGGGGCAGAGGAATCGGGCCGGCTGTGTGCAAGGCAAATGCCTTACCACTGTGGTATCACTACAGTAACAACAAGTCTCAAGACGTTACTAGGCCCGCTCCAGCAAATCAATGAACAATGGGATAGCCCAAGAATACAAAACACTAATTATGAAACATATATAATGTTCTCTCCCGGAAGAGAACAGCGCAGAGTCTCCTGCCCCCGCGCCTGGCTGTCCTCGCTGGGGCCCCTTGGAGAGGGGTGGGTTGAGTTTCCCTCCCCATCCCTAGCAGAAATCCTGCAGCCAAAGACCTCCAGAACCAGCCACAACCATGCTGAGACCACTCTCCACACGCATGAAGGTACCGGCAGAGGAACAAAGGCATGCAGGTCCCGGGGCTGAGATCTCCAAGCCTGCTCGGATCAGGGCTGAGCATCCTCCACCCAGATCCTCCATCTTCCAGTAGGCAGGGGTCACACCCACCAACTGACCCCACCTCCCACCCCCGGCACCGTGTAATCTCATCAATGGCCAAGACCCAGAGCCTATAAAACCCAGCTCCTGGAAGTGCATTCGTGGCCATGCGACATCTTATCATTTCATTCCTACTTTGGACAAAATGGTAGGCTACCAAATATAACCTGCCCACACGACAGAGTCTGGCAAACTCCCCGTGGCGTACCCAATATGCCAAATACCAGTAACAATGATGGGTCTCATTCTCCTACCCGTGAAAGAGCCTTGAATATGGCACTTTAAATCTCAGGGCTAGGACGAAGGAGACATTACTGGGGCCTGCTCGGGGCAATCGACGAACAACAGGATGATCGTGATCGTGATCATGATATACACACACCTATGTTCATCTCAGTGCTATTTACAAAAGCCAGAATTTGAGAACAACCCAAATGCCTAGCAACAGCAACGAATTAGTGGTTAAAGATGTTGTGGTTTATCTGCATAGCAGAATGTCACTCACTCATAGAAAAAGAAGAAATCTTGTCTTTTTGCTACAACTCAGACTAATTAGTGGATAGCATATTAAGTTAAATAAGTCAGAGGGGGAAAGATAAATGTCAGATAATCTCAGTCATCTGTAGTATACAAAGAAACAAAGAGGAGACAGGGTCCAGTGAAAACAAACTCTTGGATTCAACAACAGACTTTAGATTACCAAGTGGGGTAGGGGGTTTACTGGGAAAGACTAGAAGGAGAACAGAGACAATAGTGAAGAATTTGGAGATAGAACGGTGGTGTAGTAACTTTTTCACCAAAAGTATAACTACAAATATTGATGTAAACCATGTTACCTCAGCAATAATAAAGTAACATGAAAAAAAGGAACCAGAAATAACAATAGGTCAAAATATTCAAACTTAATATTCAAGAATAATGTCTAAATTATTTTAGGTTTAACGTGCAAATAATTTCTTAGATAATAAGGGCAAAATTTACAAAAGAATAAAAGAAAATAGAGTTTTTGAAACAGAAACTTTATTTCTTAGTAATAATTTTCAGTTTTCAGTACCGAAGACTATGTATTTGCTGGGCTGGAGCAATAGCACAGCAGGTAGAGCGTTTGCCTTGCACGTGGCTGACCCAGGTTAGATTCCTCCACCCCTCTCAGAGAGCCTAACAAGATACCGAGAGTATCCCGCCCGCACGGCAGAGCCTGGCAAGCTCCCTGTGGCGTATTCAAATATGCCAAAAACAGTAACAAGTCTCACAACGGAGACGTTACTGGTGCCCACTCGAGCAAATCGATGAACAGGAGGACAGTGCTACAGTGATACAGTGCATATATTTTGCTGTTATTAAAAGTGGGATTACAGCAACATGGCACAGAGATGTTTCTGGACCCAGCACCAGGCTGTGTCATCTGGGGCAACCAGGAGGGTGGTGGGTGAGTTCCCCTCCCCGCCCCAACAGAGCCTTAGAAGCCCAAAATCTCCAGAGCTCAATCACCACCATGCTCATGGCAGATCTTCACAGGTTTAAATAAGCTTCATCCATGAATGAATCTGCTGGAAAACTCAGGTATGTGGGACTTGTGACTGAAATCTCCAGGCTCATGGAGTCAGGAATGGGTGATCTTCCCCCATCTCCTTGAACTCCCATGACCTGGCTGTCATGCCCATGAACTGTCTCTGGCACCTTATAAGCTCATTAATGGTCACGATACAGAGACTCACGAATAAGTCTCTTGAAAGAGAGCAACACAAGAGCTACATGCCATAGAGATGCCTCCGGACTCCAAAGTCACCATCCAGATAAAAAAAAAAATTAACTACAGCTGTAAAAATAAAAAAAGAAAAGAAAAGAAAAGAAAAAAGAAAATGGGATTATAGATTTTATTTTTTTCATTTTCCAGCTCTACCACTAATAGAAAAGTGATTGATCTTACCTTGAAGTTAGTCTGGCATAATTACATAGATAGGGCTAGAACAATAGCACAGTGGGTAGGGCATTTGCCTTGCACACGGCCAACCAGGCCAACCTGTGTTCGATTCCTCCACCCCTCTTGAAGAGCCCGGCAAGCTACCGAGAATATCCCACCCACACGGCAGAGCCTGGCAAGATCCCTGTGGTATATTTGATATGCCAAGAACAGTAACAACAAGTCTCACATAGAGATGTTACTGGTGCCACTTGAGCAAATCAATGAACGGGACGACAGTGCTAAGACAGTTTTCTCTTTTACAGTAGGACTGTTTACAAGAAACATGGACATCTTACATTAGAAGTTTTATTTTATTTTATGTTTTCTGATTTTTCCCCAGTGTAAAAAATGCAGAGAGACAAAACAGATATACCTGTCTGATAGTAATGTTCTTGATCTTTTTGAGAACTTCAGTGTGGGTTCATTCATGCAACACAATGTTTTCCAGGTTAACCTATGCTGCAGCATGAACTAGCACCTCATTCTTTTTTACAACTGAGTAATATTCCATTCTAATAAATGTATTTGGTCTAACTGTTCTATTTGGGGATGTTTCTATCTTTTGGCTATTGTGAACAGTGCTACTAGAAACAATTGTATAAACACTTGCGCTTATCAGCCTGTTTTTAGTTCTCTGATGATATGTGCCTGGGAGTGGAATCAAAGAAATTCCGAACTGATTTCTCTCCTAGGGTTATTTTCAGGATAAAGTGAATAAATGTATGTGTAAAGCTTCTAGTACAAAGCCCAGCACATAGATGATTCAATAAACCATTGCTAAAAGAAACAGTAATTCCAATCACATGCAAGTTACTGGCAATAGAATACATCTGCTGTAAAACATGCTGTGTATGTTATGACAACAAGAGTTGGCAGTGATTACTCTGGACAATAATTGAGTGTTGAAAGTAGGTAAAGTGATATACATGATAACCTTTCAGTATCTGCATTGCAAACCATAATTCCCAAAAGGAAAGAGTGCGGGGAGAGAGGAGAGGGACAGAAACAGAGAGAGATAGAGAATAAAATTGCTGCCATAGAGGTAGGGGGTCGGGGTGGGGAGGGAAACTGGGGACATTGGTGGTGGGAAACGTACACTGGTGAATGGAAGGATAACGGAACGTTATATGACTAAAATTAACAGAAACCATGCTGTGTTTTGAAGGAAGTAATCTCTGTCCCTCATCTTTTTGTTTTGTTTTGTTTTTTGGGTCACACCCGGAGATGCACAGGGGTTACTCCTGGCTCTGCACTCAGGAATTACTCCTGGCCGTGCTCAAGGGACCATATGGGATGCTGGGAATTGATCCCGGGTTGGCCACATGCCAGGAAAAGAGGAGTGATTTGGGGGCCAGGGAGATAGCTCAGCAATCAGGGCACAGGTCTTGCAAGCATAGGGATCTAGTTTGATCCTCGGCACTGTGTGCTCCCTGAGCACCACACTTGTGGCCAGCTGGGCCTGAACTGCACCACATGACGGACCTCAGCATTGAACCTTTAGCCACTTGACCATGCATCACCAGGAGTTGCTGTAGGCTCCCTGGCATTGTTTCAGAGGTCCCCTGCCCCCCATCCCAACTCCTGGCAAGAAAAAAAAAAAAGAGGAGTGACTGAAAAGTCAGCAGCAGAGTGCATGCCTTGCCTGATGAAGCTCTGACTCCA
The DNA here is from genome assembly GCF_029834395.1 of Sorex fumeus. Classification (NCBI taxonomy): domain Eukaryota; kingdom Metazoa; phylum Chordata; class Mammalia; order Eulipotyphla; family Soricidae; genus Sorex; species Sorex fumeus. Next base: position 5,394,434 of record NW_026606058.1, read on the forward strand.
TACTGACCCCACAAGATACTGACCATGCATCTGAGACCTGGGCGTTCTTCTCTCAGCCCATTTCATTCTTGTCATAGGCTCTCAAACCTAAAGGAATCAGGCATTCTAAGCTTTGCTTTATAAAGCCTTAGAGTTCTAGGGGCAATCCCCCAGAACAGAGTTTGAGACCACTCAGCTCCGATAACGATGACATAGCAGGGTGTCCGGGTAGATTTAATCTGGACCATAGTTCTAGAAAGTACCTTGGTTTTTCCTTGTTTTTGTTTTGTTTTGTTGTGGGGAGGGGTGTTTTGTTTTAAGGCCTTACCATGTAGTGCTCATGGTTTACTCCTGGCTCTGTGCTCTGGTGGGTTCAGGGATAGTATGGGGTGCCAGGATAGAACCTGGCTGCATGCCAGGCAAAGTCCCTATACTATATGCCCTATACAAATGCCCTGTACTATATCTCCAAGTCCTAGCATGTACTTTTGTTATCAAATCTAAACCACCTTCTCTAAACACAAACTTCCCTGAGTGATACAGAAAACAGACTTGATTCAGTTCTGCCTCATGCCTGGGTGTCTAACACAATCGCTTCCAGAATGGGGAGGTCTGGGATATTATCTATTGTCTGTCCTACACTCTGCCCCTCAAGGGAAAAAGAAACCATATCCAGAAAATGTAATAAGCCTACTATTAATCCTGAAATTTGTCTATGCCTGTAGAAGTAACTTTAAAGACAAGCCTGAGGTGTGATGCCATAGGTCTTGCCTTACAAATGTGGGACTGTGAGTTTCATCCCAGGTGCCAACACGTGCATTAAATGTGGTCCCGGCAGCTCTCCTTATTGTGATTTCTGGCACCAAACATAGCCAAGGAGAGTGTGAGCATCACAGCTAAAGGGTGTGACCCCCAGCAAACGCTGCACCTGAAAGAACTTGTGAGCACCGTGACCGAGTGTATGACCAGTAGTTCAACAACTGTGCTAGTGCCACAAGAAAATGTGTGTGTGTGTGTGTGTGTGTGTGTGTGATGGTCCATACAACAATGATGGTGGCTGGGTGTAGGGAAGAAAAAAGAAACATCAAAGTGAGACTTTAAAAAAAAATGTGCATGGGCTGGAGCACTAGCACAGCAGGTAGGGCATTTGCCTTGCATGCGGCCGACCCAGGTTCGATTCCCAGCATCCCATATGGTCCCCTGAGCACCTACAGGGATAATTCCTGAGTGCTGAGCCAGGAATAACCCCTGTGCATCGCCAGGTGAGACCCAAAAAGCAAATAATAATAATAATAATAAAATAAAATAAAAATTTTAAAAAAGTGCAACTATTTGCATGTTTGAGAAAAACTCTTCTCTCCTTGGATCTTAGAAAAGTTGGAATTCAAATTGGAAGGCTTCGGGCTATTCTGTGGTACTCTAGCCACACACCTTGAAGTCAAAAGTGCTTTCTAAGCAATTCTCCACTGTAGAGAGGCTTCATTTCCGAGTGCCCATATTCTCAAATTACCAATCCAATCTCAATGGCATTTGTTTTCATTTTTGCACTTAATAGAGCAGAACATCACATTCATTTTTTTTCTCTCTTGGGATGAGTGTGCAGTTGATAAGCAGGGAATGTTTTCTCTTTAATTCAATTCAATAAACATTTATTGAACACCTGCTAGGTGCCAGGCATTTTGGGGGTGGACTAAGTTGAATCACCTTCAGCTTCCTCTCCAAGAATCCTTCAGTCTCGTGGCAAGTGAAGGGAGAGAACTAAATAAGCAAATAACGCAGAGAAATTTAGCTGAACTCGCTTTAGAAGGGTTTTAGTCATTTGGTTTCACAAATCACAAATCATCCTGTTAATCGTCGATTGCCTTGAGCAGGCCCCAGTAACGTCTCCTTCATCCTAGCCCTGAGATTATATTCAAGGCTCTTTAGGAGAATGAGACCCATCATTGTTACTGGTATTTGGCATATTGGGTACGCCAAGGGGAGTTTGCCAGACTCTGCCATGTGGGCAGGCTACGTTCAGTAACCTGCCAGTCTGTCCAAAGTAGGAGTGAGATAATAAGATGTCATAATAGGATGTCGCACGGCCGCGACATTTGGTTTAGATCATTTGGTTTAGATTATTGAAATCTAATATATCTACCCCAAAGAAAATTAGATTTAGAATTTTTATGCCATTTTGATTCCCAGGTTGATCATCTTCTCTTCTGTCGATCTGAATTCCTTGCTCCTTTGGAAAGTGACAAGTTTCTGATAGTAGCTTATTCAAATAATCATCTCTTTTAGGGCTTCTTGAACTTTTTCTGCTCCTGGTCTTCAGAAATGCAGCATAGGTGAGAACCGACAGAAACACCTCAGATTCATTCACTTAAGTTTTTTTGGTTTGTTGTTTGTTTTGGGGCCACACCTGGTGCTCAGAGCTTACTCATGGTTCTATATTCATGGATCATTCCTAGTGGGCTCAGTGGACCATATGGAGTGTCAGGGATTGAACCGGGGTCAGTCATATGCAAGGCAAACCCCCTACCTGCTGTAGTTTCTCTCCAGCCCTTGCATTTGATTTTGAGTGAATATTTGGCCATTGCTTGTTTAGAAACCTATTACTGTTGCCAAAGTTTTCATGATTCCCACATGTGGTTACATGCTGACACAGAACAATCTCCATGTAAGAAGTTTGTGTCAAGAACTGAAGAAATATTACAGGGGTTAAAGTATGTACCTCCTATGTAGCTAGCTCAAGTTCAATCCCTGGAACAATGTGGTTTTCTGAGCATAACTATGTTCTGGAGGGACCTGGTCCTTCCAGGGTGGCCTGGGTAATCCCTGGCACTGCAAGGAGAGAGAAGCACCACATTTTTGGTCCTAGCATTGAAACACAGGCCTGGTTGACTCAGGGTTACTTGGTGTCCTTCACCAAGAAGAGACGCCATTTCACCAAGGAAGGTAGGGTCTATTTCATGATTATGAACTCATTCTTTAGGTAGTATAATTGCTCATTTGGGACGATTTCTCAAGTACATTGCGGGTAGTAGGTACTGTCAAAGAAATGACAAAAGAGAATTCTGCATGGATAATCATAAGACCTGAACTGCAATTTCATCTAGCAGCAATGTGGACTGTGCCTGGTGCTTGGCAAGGAGTTGGCACATCAGCCGCAGCCCAGAGGTCAGGGTGCAACACAGAAGGTAGCGGGGAAGAGGGAACACAAAGATAGCAAAGAAGACAAAGAGATCAGGACGAGGGGGAATGAAGTAAAATAAAACCAGGAAGAATGAAGGGAAACTTAAAAGATGGAAAGAGTATGGGGCCAGTGTCAATGTCTACTCAGGGTGAGGTGCTTACCCCTGCTGGGGTGGATGTTGGAGAGTGGGACTCCCAAGCAGTGTTTAGGGGCCCTGGGAGTTGCTGCCACTAATATTTGCCCAGCTGTGCTTGCTAGAAAGATCAATAATCAGTGGTGATGTGGTGCCAGTGGGGTTCAGAGGTGCTGGGGATCACTTGAGTCATACCCAATTGTTCTCCGGGAACTATGTAGTAATGCCTGGAATCAAACCCAGTGTTTACCAGATGCATGTTCTGGACTTCTGAGCTCTGTTCCCAGGTGTTTTAAAATTTTAAAATTTATTTTAAAATTTAGTTTAAAATTTATTTTAAAATTTTTATTTTAAAGTGGACAACCACATGCAAAAAAATGGGTTTAGACCTCGACCTAACACCATGCACAAAAGTCAGATCAAAATGGATTAAAGATCTCAACATCAGGTGAAAATCCATAAGGTACATTGAAGACAAGGTTGGCAAAACCCTCCATGATATTGAAGCTAACGGTATCTTCAAAGATGACACTCCACTGACCAACCAAGTGGAAACAGAGATAAACAAATGGGACTATCTTAAATTAAGAAGCTTCTGCACCTCAAAAGATACAATAACGAGATTACAAAGACAATCTACAGAATGGGAAAGGATATTTGCCAAATACCCATCTGATAAAGGGTTGATATCAAGGATATACAAGGCACTGGTTGAACTCTACAAGAAGAAAACATCTAATCCCATTAAAAAATGGGATGATAAAATGAACAGAAACTTTCCCAAAGGAGAAATCCGAATGGCTAAAAGGCACATGAGAAAATGCTCTACATCACTAATCATTAGGGAGATGAAATTCAAAACAACAATGAGATATCATCTCACACCGCAGAGACTGGCCCACATCCAAAAGAACAAAAGCAACTGGTGTTGGCGTGGATGTGGGGAGAAAGGGACCCTCCTTCACTGCTGGTGGGAATGTCGACTTGTTCAGCCCTTCTGGAAAACAGTATGGACGATTCTCAGAAAATTAGAAATTGAGCTCCCATTGGACCCAGCAATACTCCTGGGAATATATCCCAGAGAGGAAAAAAAGTACAGTCGAAATGACATCTGCACTTCTATGTTCATTGTTGCACTATTCACAATAGCCAAAATCTGGAAAACACCGAGAATAGATGACTAGTTAAAGAAACTTTGGTACATCTACACAATGGAGTACTATGCAGCTCTTAGAAAAGATGAAGTCATAAAATTTACATACAAGTGGTACTACATGGAAAGTATCATGTTAAGTGAAATGAGTCAGAAAGAGAGGAACAGACATAGAAAGAGTGCATTCATCTGGGGAACATAAAGTAACAAAATAGGAGACCAATACCCAAGAATAACCGAGACAAGTACAGGAGGTTCACTCCGGGGCTTGGAGGCCAGCTTCACATTCTGGGGGAGAAGGCAGTTCAGATAGAGAGGGGAACACCAAGTAAAGGGTGTTGGGAGGATCCTCCCAGGATGAGAGATGCATGCTGAAAGTAGACTATAGACCGGACATGAAGGCCACTCAATGCCTCTTTTGCAAACCACAGCACCAAAAGGAGAGAGAGAACAAAAGGGATGCCCTGCCACTGGGGTGGGGTGGGATGGGGGAGGGGCGGAGAGTGGGAGGGATGCTGGGAGCATTGGAGGTGGGGAATGGACACTGGTGGAGGGATGGTTACCCGATCATTATATAACTGAAATCCAAGCACAAAAATTTGTAAGTCTACAACTGTACTCATGGTGTTTCACTAATAAAAGATTTTTAAAAAAGAAGGAAAGATAAAAGCAATGTAGATGTCCTTGGGAGATAGAGTATCTCCTTGATTTAGTCTCCCCAAGAGAATTTCATCCACCAAATGTTTATCTATATAAGCGATCAATCACACCTATGTCCTTACCTCAACTTCCTTAGAGATGTTCCATAAGTGTACTAGCAACTCTGTATTAAAAGGGCCATTTTCACCATCAAAAATTTTTTTTAAATTTTATTCTATTTTTTAAATTTTTTTATAAAGTTCTTCACAGTAAGTTCACGATCACGATCACGACCACCCTGTTGTTCGTCGATTGCCTCGAGCAGGTGCGTCTTCTTCATCCTAGCCCTGAGATTTTTAAACAGTGCCATATTCAAGGCTCTTTAGAAGAATGAGACCCATCATTGTTACTGGTATTTGGCATATTGGGGACGCCACGGGGAGTTTGCCAGACTCTGCCGTGTGGGCAGGTTACATTTGGTAGCCTGCCAGTTTGTCCAAAGTAGGAATGAGATGATTCGCGGCCGCGCGCTTCCGGGAGCTGAGTGTGATAATCTCTGGATCCTGGCCGTTGTTGGAGTTAACGGCAGTTGGTGGGTGTAACTCTCTAGTTACTGGCAGGTCCAGTCCCAAACCGTGCAGACTTGGAGATCTCAGCCCCGGGTCCCACACACCTGGGTTCCTCTGCCAGTTCTTTTATGCGTGAGGCTCATCCAAGTGTGTGGAGAGTGGTCCAGCATGGCCTTGGCTGGGCCCTGGAGGTCTTCAGCTGTTGGGCCCTGGTGGAGACAGTCAGGCACAGGGTAGGAGACTCTGCCTTGTTCTCTCCCGGGAGCTGAGTGTGATAATCTCTGGATCCTGGCCGTTGTTGGAGTTACACGGCAGTTGGTGGGTGTAACTGTCTAGTTACTGGCAGGTCCAGTCCCAAACCGTGCAGGCTTGGAGATCTCAGCCCCGGGTCTGATAATAACAGTAAGTTATTACATTCAATATTCCAACACCAGTACCACCACCATTACACCTTTCCACCACCATTATTTTGAAATTTCCCATCCACCACCAAAGCTTGCCCCAATTGCAGGCCCTAAATAATTTATTCTGTATTGCTTGCTATGAATCCACTAAAATCATCAAAAAGAGTTTCCTTAGAAGAGAGTGTGTAAAGATTGTTGTATCTCACCCTGGAGCCACTAAGCCCTTGTATAAGAGATTACTAACATGTTGTTACAGGTTGAACCTTGTATGCTAATATATACATAGCACAGCGGTAGGGCGTTTGCCTTGCACGCAGCCAGTATGGCCGACCTGAGTTCGATTCCTCCGCCCCTCTCGGAGAGCCCGGCAAGCTACCGAGAGTATCTTGCCCACACGGCAGAGCCTGGCAAGCTCACCGTGACGTATTCGATATGCCAAACACAGTAACAAGTGTCACAATGGAGACGTTACTGGGCCCACTCGAGCAAAATCGATGAACGCTGGGAGGACTGTGACAGTGACCGTATATATGTATATATTTTTTTAATTGAGATTGGTTTCTTTCTACTTTAGACTCCATTTAATGTGGTATGCTATTCCTGTACATCAGTGGGTAGAGTACAAGATGTCACACTCCAGGAATTCTAAAATTTTAAATAGGGTGATATAGCTCGATTTTTAACTGGATGGTGACTTTGGGGTCTGGAGGTATCTCTGCAGCATGTTGCTCTCCTCTGATATTTATTTGTGAGTCTCTGGATCATGGCTGTTAATGATCTTATATGGTGCCAGAGGCAGTTCGTGGGTATGACTGCCAGGGTCCTGGAAAGACAGGGACGTAGGGGGAGGTCGCCCATTCCCAAATCCATGAGAGCCTGGAGATTTCGGTCACAAAACCCGCATACTTGAGTTTTTCAACAGTGAATCATTTCTTTTTTAAATGTGGAGTCCATCCACAGCAGTTCTCAGAGGACACAAGGGCTTCACTCAGTGTTGCTTCTTTAGAGAGCTACATGATTCTAGGACTTAGCACATGAACTCTTTTCCCACCACCCCACCCTCTTTTTTTCCCTTTTTTTAAAATTAAAGTCCCATAATTTGTGCTCAGAGATAATTCAGGCAGGATTACGGCAACCATAAGTGGTGCTGTGGATTAAATTCAGTTTCATTGATCTTTTGAGTTGTCTTTTTGGTTTAGCTTTTTTTATTTTTAGTACTGATGTTTATTACTGATGTTTATTAGAACAAGACAGAGTCTCCTACCCTATGCCTGACTGTCTCCACCAGGGCCCAACAGCTGAAGACCACCGAGGCCCAGCCAAGGCCTTGCTGGGAGCACTCTCCACACACTTGGATGAGCCTCGCGCATAAAAGAACTGACAGAGGAACCCAGGTGTGTGGGACCCGGGGCTGAGATCTCCAAGCCTGCACAGTTTGGGACTGGACCTGCCAGTAACTAGACAGTTACACCCACCAACTGCCGTGTAACTCCAACAACGGCCAGGATCCAGAGATCATCACACTCAGCTCCCGGAAGCGCGACATCTTATCATCTCATTCCTAATTCGGTCAAACTGGCAGGCTACCAAATGTAACATGCCACACGGCAGAGTCTGGCAAACTCCCCGTGGTATACCCAATATGCCAAATACCAGTAACAATGATGGGTCTCATTCTCCTAACCCTGAAAAAGCCTTGAATATGGCACTTTAAAAAAAAAAAAAATCTCAGGGCTAGGACGAAGAAGACGTTACTGGCACCTGCTCGAGGCAATCGACGAACAACAGGGTGGTCGTTATCGTGATCGTTTATTACTTAAACCTGCTGATTCTTTTTTTTCTTTTTAAAAAATTATTATTATTATTTTTATTCACCGTGAGGTACAGTTACAAAGCTTCCCTGTTTGAGTTTCAGTCATACAATGATTGATCACCCAACCCTCCACCAGTTCACATCTTCTACCACCAAGATTCCCAGTATCCCTCCCATCCTACCCTTTCCCCTGCCTCTATGGCAGACAATCTCCCTCATACTCTCTTTTTTATTGCTTGTTATGAATAGCATGAAGGTACCAGCAGAGGAACAAAGGCATGCGGGTCCCGGGGCTGAGATCTCCAAGCCTGCTCGGATCGGGGCTGAGCATCCTCCACCTAGATCCTCCATCTTCCAGTAGGCAGGGATCTCACCCACCAACTGGCCCCCTGGTGCTGTGTAATCCCATCAACGGCCAAGACCCAGAGACTATAAAACCCAGATGCCGGAAGTGCGTGGCCACATTCGTGGCTGCCCAAGATCTTATTATCTCATCCTTAGTTTGGACAAACTGGCAGGCTACCAAATGTAACCCGCCCACATGACAGAGTCTGGCAACCTCCCCGTGGCGTACCCAATATGCCAAATACCAGTAACAATGATGGGTCTCATTCTCCTAAAGAGCCTTGAATATAATCTCAGGGCTAGGATGAAGGAGACGTTACTGGGGCCTGCTCGAGGCAATCGACCAACAACAATTTACAAAGCTATTCAGAATTTTAGACATATAGTGTTTTACCACTAATCCCACCACCAGTGTCAATTTCCCTTCACCAAGTACCTTTCTTTTTTTGAGTGTTACAAAGCTGTTCATGTTTGGGTTTCAATCATACAATGTTCCAACACCCATGCCTCCACCAGTGTAATTTTCCAGCACGATTGTTTCCAGTTTCCCTCCACCCCCATCCCCACCCCCACCCCAACCGTAGCCACCCTCTATGACAGGGACCTCTATTCTCTCTCTCTCTTTCTCTCTCTCATTTTAGGCACTATGGTTAGCAATACAAATGCGGAAAGGTAATCATGTGTATCTCTTTACTTACTTTCAACACTCAATTCTTGTCCAGAGTGATCATTTCCAACTAATGTTGACATAACGTACCCTCCTCTATCTTAACCTGACCCCCCTCACCCACACCCTTGCGGTAATTTCAAACAATTGACCAGTTCTCCTGGCACATTTTCCCTGCCCTTGGATATTAGTTTCATACTACTTTTTTTAATGTCCCACAAATGAATGCTGTCAATCTATATCTGTCCCTCTCTTTCTGACTCATTTCACTCAGCATGGTATTCATCAAGTCCATCCATTATAGGCAAATTTCATGACCTCAGTTTTCCTAACAGCTGTGTAGTATTCCATTGTATAGAAGGAATACTACTATAGTTTCTTTATCTAGTTATCTATTCTCAGGCATTCAGGTTGTTTCCAGATTCTGGCTATTGAGAATAGTGCTGAAATGAACACAGGAGTGCAGATGGTGTGTCTGCTGTGTGTTTTGGGGCTCCCAGGGTATATTCCCAGAACTGGTATTGCTGGGTCAAATGGGAGTTTAATTTCTAACTTTTTTGAGGAATATCCATATTATTTTCCAAAAAGGCTGGACCACTCGGCATTCCCACCAACAATGAATGAGGGTCTCTTTTTCCGTGCATTCTCGTCAGCAAACAGGGACCCTTTAAAATTTGGTCATTTAAGTTTCTATCCCTAGATTTCACTGCTGTTGAGTCTGTGATTTGGGTATTTAGCTTTTTCGTTCTTTACACCACCAATGTATCTGAATCCCTTCATCCCTGGCTGCCACTGCTTCCTGTCTGTCTCTTCTTCCCCTCCTCCCCAACCCCACCAATTTCTTTCCTTTTCTGTCCTTCTCTTCCCTAAACTCTGGGGTCAGTTTTGATCTAGGCGTTCATCATTTACTACATTGCATTTCCTCATCTAGTTATTCTCTATACCACAGATAAGTTAGATCATCCTGTTTTTCCTTCTTCTGGCTTGCTTCCTTAATTTCTGTAGCTTTCACGAAGGACTACATAGTTGGTTGCTGAAGTCACACCCTCTGCTCAGACCTTCCGATATGGTGGTTGTGGTGCTTGCTCAGTTCCAGTGCTGAGGGAATCACACTTGGTGGTGTTGTGGGGTAGTGCTGGGGACCAAATTGACAGCCTCATACTTGCAAGGCAGGTGCTTTACCTCTGAGCCACATTCTGGGACCCCATACAGAACCTTGATTCCTTTCTTGCAAAACAAATGAGAAGCAGCAGAATTTGATAACTCAACACCTGCTTGCTTGAACTAGCTCTGTAGTCTTGGGAAAATCTTTTTTTTTTTTTTGGTCCTTAGATTTAACTGCTCCATGAGGATACTAATAATTCCTAGCATATTATGTAGATTAATTAATCATTTGGGGCCAGGGAGTGTATGCTTAAGTGAAGAGCTCTTAGGATCTGAGTTTGTATGTAAAAGCCTTTCATAAATTTCAGATGCACCCAACCTCATAAATGTCAGGTATTTTGATGACCTTCTTCTTCTTTTTTATTGTTTTTCATTCCGTTGTGATATAGCCTAAACATTTTATTTCTTCCCTCATGCAAATGATTTTGGAAACAAATTGAGAATCTTGGTCAGTGGAGACATTTTGTCGCTCCTCTCTCTCCTCTCTGTGGGCTGACTTCCTAGCTAATTATCTCCCTCTGGATAGCTGTAAAAGAAAGAACTACTGCCAGGACAGCTCTTATCAAAATATTTTAGCACTTCTGCATCTGGTCTTTGCCATAAAATAGAAGTGAAGAAACACTTATGTAAAGCTTTCAAAGAGCTGTGAAGGAAAAGAAGAGCTCTTATTTTATTGGCTCTGGTTCGTATATCTCCAGGACAGAAAGGGAAAAAATAACTTTAAGATTTGCACCAAAACCATTCAGTGAAAAAAAACTTTAAAAAACACAGGGGCTGGAGCGATAGCACAGCAGGTAGGGCATTTGCCTTGCACGCAGCCAACCCGAGTTCGATTCCCAGTATCTCATATGGTCCCCCGAGTACCGCCAAGGTGCAGAGCCTGGGTGCAGAGGCAGGAGCAACCCCTGTGCATCACTGGGTGTGATCCAAAAAGAAAAAAAAAAGATATGATATGAGCATCCACGACTTAGGTAAACAAGAGGGAAAAGAGAGAATGTTGTTGAGTAAATTATTTCCCCCCTGGGTTCTGTTCAGCTCTATATACCAAGTAAACTAAGGACCTGGGCCAGTGGGAAGAACTCAGTGATCAATATGTTACCAGATCGGTTTTTTATACAAACTTTCACACCCTTATACTGCTGCCTTGGCAGTACCCATTCATCCCAGGCCCCTCACCTCTTCCCACTGTCTCCTTCTGTGACTTGGTTCTGTCTCAGCCCTTCTGATAAGTAGAAAATGGACAAGACAAAGAGCATTCACTTAATATTGATCGAGGCTTTACCCTGTGTGTGCAAGGCACTGAGTTAAGGTAAGGTAAACAAAGTCAAACAAGACAAAAGGCCAGGGCTCAGGAAGTCCTCTGAGTGATGATGGGAAACACAGCTACACTGGGAGGCATCAGGAACTAACAGAAGTGGGACCAGAGAGACATGACAAGGCTTATGGCACTTGACATGTGTGCAGCTGACCCAGGTTCTATCCTTGGCACTGCACCATTCCCTGAGTAACCTCTGACCCAGGAGTAACCCCCTAACACTGCCAGCTGTGGTCTAACCACCCCTTCCTCCCCATAAAAGAACTATTGGGGGCTGTCTGGGAACACACATATGCGGGGTATGGTATGGGTGTGTATGTGTGAGAAGGTATCTCTCTCTGAGAAGATTGTGGGAAAACTAAAGATTAAACATGGCACATCTTTTAGCAATTGTTTGAGAAAATCCTCAAATTTCTTATGGGAGGCATTTTTCTTTTATCGCACTGGGGAGCAGGAAACTGGGGTTGATGTCATGAAGTCACTTTCATAGGATAAGCTGCCTGTGAGTAGCTCTAAATTCAACACCTAAGTATCTTTCCTTTTCAGAAATTGTCTTTATCATCAGACAAAAGATACAGAAGATACAGAAGGAAGAAGAGAGGGCAGCATGAGAAGTTAGTAAGATACAGAAGGAAGAAGAGAGGGCAGCAGGAGACCCCAGATGGAATTGTGCGTGGTATGGGCACAGAGGCCGGGAGGGGGATACTTGGGGAAAAACAGAGGTGATCAAGGTGAGAGATTATTGGGCAAAGCATATATAGAAACAGCAGGATCCTAACGCCTACCCTAACCAATGCCTAGATTTAAGGATTTTACCAACTGGCAGTCTGAGCCTTGGGAGCTCAATCCACCGTGTGGGAGAATCTGTAGAACACAAGTTGCCAAATGTTAACCAGGTCAGTGTCTCAACATTCCCAAGCCAGCTCACTGGTGTATCACTGGGAGGAAGACATGGAGGAGAGTATTGGTGATCAATGAACCACTAATAGTACATGGCTTTGGGAGAACGGGGCATGAAGCCCCACAGATTCACATCTCTCTATGTTCATGATGAAACAAGAGTGTGATATAGAAATACTGGTGTTCAAATGTGAATGCCTTTCCTTTTCCTTCTTGAATATCAGGTAATATAAAAACCCTTTAGATTTCAAAGCATAGAAAATGAACTCATAAACCAGACACCTAGCCAGGAAGACCAGGTAGGACTAACCACAAGGATTCATACGAATAAGAAAGAATGCTATCCGCTGCTAATTGTAGATCTTTTGCTCCCTCTCCGTTTTCCCACTTTCTTTTGGTCATTTGTCTTATTATTTCCAATTACCCTGAGTTTTGTACACGGATAAGGTGGGGGTTGGGAAATCTAGAGGAGGAAAAGGAGAAAATGAACGTAGATTGTGTCAAACTTGCATCATCCCAGTTTAGTGAACTTGGAAGAGAGCACTACTTCCTTTCAGCATTCAGCTCTTCTCAGAAAACAACTGAGACCATCCGGACTCAGTTACATAGCCTAGGCTCATTTAGTCACTTTGAACAGAAAATTGAACTGATTGGGTAGATCTAATTGAAGTGGGACCCCTGAGGTTAGGAAAAAGGAAGATTCTGTTTGGTTGAACCATTGGCTTAGAGTAAATTAAGTGAGTACAGTTACCAGAGAAAAAAGGAAGACAAATGGACCAAATTAAAGATATCTCTGCTATTGTCACTTACTCTCCTCCCATCACTCATCGATTTGCTCGAGCGGGCCCAGTAACATTGTGAGACTTGTTACTGTGTTTGGCATATTGAATACGTCACCGGTAGCTTGCTGGAGAGGCGAAGGAATCGAACTCGGGTCAGCCGTGTCGGCCGCAGCATGCAAGGCAAACTCCCTACCTGCTGTGCTATCGCTATATGCTATTATAATTTTTGGGAGCAGTAGTAATTCATCATCAGAGGGAATTTAAATGTCATTTTATTGTGTGGGGGCAAGGGCACAATCATTTGTCTTTAGGATTATTTACTTCCCTATCAAAGTGGATGAGAACAGTGCAGTCTTCTGCCCCCGCGCCTGGGTGTTCCTTCCCAGAGCCCCTTGGAGGGGAGCGGGTTGAGCTTTCCTCCCCGCCCCGACCAGGGCTACGGCAGCCGAAGACCTCCAGGACCAGCCACCACCATGCTGAGACCACTCTCCGCACACATGAAGGTACTGGCAGAGGGACAAAGGCATGCGGGTCCCGGGGCTGAGATCTCCAAGCCTGCTCGGATCGGGGCTGAGCATCCTCCACCCAGATCCTCCAAATTCCAGTAGGCAGGGGTCACACCCACCACCTGGCCCCCTGGCGCCGTGTAATCCCATCAGCGGCCAAGACTCAGAGACTATAAAATCCAGATCCCGGAACCGCGCGGCCGCGAATGCATCTTATCAGAACTTTTTTTATGACATCTTATCAGAACTTTTTTTATGACATCTTATCAGAACTTTTTTTATGACATCTTATTGTCTCATTCCTATTTTGGACAAACTTGCAGGCTATCGAATGTAGCCTGCCCACAGGGCAGAGTCTGGCAAACTCCCTGTGGCGTACCAAATATGCCAAATACCAGTAACAATGATGGGTCTCATTCTCCTAAATAGCCTTGAATATAATCTCAGGGCTAGGATGAAAGAGACGTTACTGGGGCCTGCTCGAGGCAATCGACGAATAACAGGATGATGAAATGAAATGAATGAAATCAAAGTGGATTACACACTTTACTTACAATAGAAAGCAAAATCCTTGTAAGAGCCCCTAAGATACCTGCCCACCTCTACGTCTCCTTTCTTAGCAATCTCTTGCCATCCGTAACCCATCCACTGTCCCTCCCTGCCTCCACCGCAGCCCCGTGCTTCACTGCAGTCAGACCAGCTTGCTCCCTGTTTCCAGAAGAGGTTAAGTTCCTTTTCATCTCCCAGTTCTCCAATTACTTTTATATTTTCTATGCTTTTGTCCAATGATTGGTTTCTCCTCATAATTCATCTCAAATATTAACTTTAAGGTATTTACTTAGCTACCAGATGCAAATTAGCTTTCCCCTCAGTCCTAATATCTGTAACGTCACTGTTCACTGTCATTTCACTTGCATTTACCTTCATCTTGCATTTCTCGGTCATTGATGAGTTCTTGTTAATTGACTCTCTTTCTCTACTGGAGTATAAATTTAATCAGAAAAGATATTATGTCTGCTTTATTCACATATACGTCCACCTTCCTGAACACAGTGCCTATGCTGAATAGTATTAAATAAATAACCATGGAATGAGAAAATAAATGGACAACCTTCATGTACTGTGCTACTCTTATCAGCTGAATAAACGTGAAGGGAAGAAAGACATTCAGGCTTTAAAAAAAATCCAGTTTAGGGGCTGGAGCAATAGCACAGAGGGTAGGGCGTTTGCCTTGCACACGGCCGACCTAGATTCAATACCCAGCATCCTGTGCATTGCCAGGTGTGACTCGAAAAGAAAAAAGAAAAGTCCAGTTTAATTTAGTTTTTATTTTCTCCATTGAAGCGGTCAATTCTGTGAAGATTCTCTCCTGGCCGTTTTATGGAGGCATCTCTGCTCTGAAACTTCAATCCTGACTCCTCACAGCAGGCGAGATTCCAGCTGTATGTGATGTTAACTGAATTTGCTTCTTCTATCCCCGTTTCTTTGATATAGTCTCCCTCTCTTCTCACCATTTAAATAGCTCCAAAGTAAATGTTGCTCACTTTATGACTGAATCAAATAATGTCTTTTATGTTTAACTCCCATCCAAGTGCTTGGGGCTGGAGCGATAGCACAGCGGTAGGGCGTTCACCTTACAAGCAGCCAACATGGCCGACCCGAGTTCGATTCCTCCGCCCCTCTCGGAGAGCCCGGCAAGCTACCGAGAGTATTCGATATGCCAGACACAGTAACAACAAAGTCTCCAATGGAGACGTTACTGGGCCCGCTCGAGCAAATCGACGATCAACGGGAGGGCCTTTACCTTTACCTTTATGTTTAACTCATTGTTTTTTTTTATCTCCTTGTTTACTTCTACTCTATAGTCTCACTATTGGCTTGATTCCCCTCCACCCCACCCCTGCGTTTAGTTTCAAGTTCTATAAAAGCTATTTTCCTTCCATACCTCTTCTTTGCTGGCTCCAGGTCTTCCTCTTAATCCTGGACATCCTGGAAATCTCAGTTTGTTTTATATACGTATGTGGCAATATTATATTCAGTCCAAAAGAAAGTTCTTTTGTTTTTGTTTTGTTTTCTTTGGCCCACGCCTGGCAGTGTTCAGGGCTTCTGGTTCCGTGCTCAAGGATCACTCCTGACACGGTTCAAGGAAACATATGGAGGGCCAAGGATCAAACCTAAGTCAGCTGTATGAAGGGCAAGCGACCTGCGCACTATACTATCTCTCCAGCCCCCAAAAGAAACTTCTAGAAATCAAAAGATTTACCAGAACCAAAACTTAGTAAACCAACCAAGATGAAACTAGAATTCAGAAGTGTTATTGGTACAAGCCTGGACTTTAGTATCCAGGTCAACTATATACTAAATAAAATAGATTTAATATTATTACTGAGGGTGCACCTCTCTACCAACAGAATATGACGTCAGAATTTAAAATAGGAATTAATGCAAAGAGAAAGATCAAAAGGAAGGACAAATGTTTATATCTAGTATTCATTAGTCTCATACATAATAAGAAAATCCTTGAAAAAAAATCAGTTCTAATAAGAGTGAAATAAATAAATATACCTGTAAGAATTATTGTTTGGGCTGGAGCGATAGCACAGCAGGTAGGGCGTTTGCCTTGCACACGGCCAACCTGGATTCGATTCCCAGCATCCCATATGGTCCCCCGAGCACCACCAGAAGTAATTCCTGAGTGCAGAGCCAGGAGTAACACCTGTGCATCGCCGAGTGTGACCCAAAAAGCAAAAAAAAAAAAGTTGTTAAAATATTTAACTCATGATAAAGTAGCAAAACTAGAGTTTGTATCTTAAAATAGAAGAAATAAAAATTTAAAGACACAAATATTGTAACTAGATAGTAAACAACAAAATATGTTTATTTATGGGTGACTTTAAATCATGTAGTTAGGTATTTTCATATTCTTAAAATATTTTTTAGGGCCAAAGAGAAAGTCCAGGATGCAAGGCATTTGCATGGCATGTGGTCTGCCCCTGTTTTCAATTCCCACATGCAGTCTCTGAACATGCCAGGGGTCACTCCTGAGCAGGGGTCACTCAGAGCCTTGACCAGGCCCAACACCCGCTACTCCCATCCCCTCAAAAAATGGATCTAAACCATTTCCAATAAACTAGTATGCTTTTATGATGACATTTATTTTTCAAGGAACTTACAACTTGCTTCACTGTGTAAATCTTATATACGTTTCTTTGTATGTATATTTCCCATTGTACTTTAAAATGCATGCCCTATGTTCATTATTTGCCAGAACTATTTTGTCTTTTTATTGTAGCTTTAAAGCTGATAATACAAACATTGACTTCGGCAAAACCAGGCCTAACAGAGATCAGAGGGGTTTCTGTCCTTAGATAAGCATAACAGAGTCACTGTGATTTCACTAAGATGGTCAGAATCTAAAGGAAGAAGTGATTAAGTGAAACAGGGGATCAAGTTTTAAAATTTCTATAAGTGGAAATTGACCTTGTTTAATTAAAAGAGTTTGCTTGTCAACAATGGCTTCCTGAGTTTTATAGGCAAGGTTCAGAACGAGAAAAAATATTGTAGCTATAGATGTAGTTATGAAAAGAGATAATATATAAATGATGGAAATTTGAGTGCCGGAACAATAGTACAGTGGGTAGGGCATCTGCTTTCCATGTAGCTGACCTGGGTCCGATCCCCATAATCACACAGGATACTCCAGCCCACCAGGAGTGATCCCTGAACACCACTTGGTGTGTCTCCAAAAAATGGGAGGGAGGAGGAAGTTGATTCATAAATTAAAATCCTCATTTAATTAATACCAATAATCAGTAAATCTTTATATACATTGATGGAATAAAACATGAACTACATAGTCAGCACAATTTAGATGCCACACGCTATGAGGATAATGCACAACAAAAGAGGAATTCATTGACCATTTCCATTTTTTGTTAATTGGAGAACTATATGGTAATCGCTTAAATGTAAAAGAACGGAATTTTGTAAATAAAACATTTAACTCTTCCAGATACATTTTTTTTCAGTAAAATGTTCATTTCCAACAGGCTGTTTTAGTATTGGAATTTTCAACATGAAAAGCTCAAGCAGGGAAAGAGAGTACAATGGGTAAGGCCCTTGTATAAGGCGGACTTGACTTCTCTCCCCAGCATCTCCTATGGTCCCCCAAGCACCGCCAGGAGTGATTCCTGAGTGCAGAGCCCGGAGTAAACTCTGAGCACTGCTAAAACAAAAAGAGAAAAACAAAAAGAAGGCTCAAGCAGAGCGTATTACCTTCCTTTTCTCATCCATAAAATGAAGGTATTGGGGCAGGAGCTCTCCCTCCAAAGTTATGGAAGTAGTACTACAGGATTTCACCCACACTTTACTCCATTTCAAGAAACCTTATGTTGATAGGTGACTGTGATTATTATCCAATAATCAAAAAGCTTCAATGAGCTTGTCAGCTCACTTACTGACAAGCTTTACAACAAAAAAGCACTATAGATTTGAAATTACAAAATAAAAAATGTATTATTGTCTTAAAATTTGTTTTATTTAATGAGTGGAGTTTTACATAAGATTTTTTTGTGGGCAAGTGTCACATCTGGCAATGCTCGGGGGTTCCTCACTGTCAGGAATTACTCCTGGCAGTGCTGGGGGACCATATGGGATACTGAGGATGAAACGCGGGTTGTCTTGTGCAAGGCAAGTTCTCTACCTGCTGTACTATCATTCTGGCCCCCCTCATAAGATCTTATTAGGGGAAAACCTCGCTTTACTACTGACAAAACAGAAGCAATAAGAATATTTAAAACTCTTGAATTAGAGGAGCTTTAAGATTGTGCTCAGTGCTCAGAAGGAACTCAGAACCAGAAGCAGTTCTAAAGCTCTTATTCTAACAAGTATTAGATCTGCCGGATCAAGCACAGATATGGTTTTGGTAGTTGAATGGAATGGTATTATATATATATATATATATATATATATATATATTTACATATATATGGCAATTTTGTATTTTATTGGCAGTCTGTTCCACTATTTCTTTCATGTCCTCCTTTAATTTACTGGCTATCCATTCCACTTTTTCTTTGAGCTCATTGAACATCCTCAACATTTCATCTCTGGGTTCTTATCGAAGAGATTGTTTAAGTGGATATTCCCTGTTGAGGCTTCTGGGCTCTTTTCTTCTCTTCTTCGTCCACTTCTCCTGGTGGGAATCTGCGCTGTTTCTTCATGTTGCTGTAGTAGTGTGGAGGTGGGTCCCTCTAGTTCACTATCAGTGACCCCCTCTCACTGAAAGGGCGGACTCTGGATGAACTCGGTCAATGGAAATCTCCTTTTTCCCCTTCAAGGATACTAACGTCCTCTTTGGTGCTCCTGTATGACTTATGTGGGGCGTCTAGTGAAGCTTCAGAGGATATGTTCTTTTACATTAGGCTTGTTCAGATTCTTGTGTTCATCATTATTTTGATGAGTTTTGGGAGTATTTTGATTGGAGTCGGCTAGTGGACTATTGACCTAATGTGTTTGGGATAGCCAGACTGTCCTTGTAAGAATTAGGTAACAGAGGTTGAGCTATGAGTCCAAAGAGCTATGAAAGGGGAAAATAACTGGAAGCCACACTCTCCGCCACTCTACCTGGGGGAGGGGCTGGCCTTGGTGCTGGTCCCGGGTTAGACCAGAGCACTTCCGGAGCACTTCCAAAACCGCAGGGGTCCCCTTTGGCCTAGGTGCTCAAGTGGGCACGATAGCCGAGAAGGGGTCTTCCAGTTCGCTGTGGCTGCTTGCTTGGCTCTCTGCCCCAGAGACCACACCCCCCCACCACCGCTGTACTTTAAAATGTTTTTTATTCCTGGAGCTCTCTGCGAACAAAAATTAATCTGGGCATTGTCCTAGGGAAAGTCTTGGACTGTTGATGATTCTACTGGGCAATTTTGAACCCCAATGGGCAAGGCATTGGTAATTAAATCCATCACTTTAGTTGGGGAGATAGTACAAAGATTAAGGTGCTTGCCTTGGTTTGATCCCTGTCATCACATAAGGTGCCCTGAGCACTATCAGGTGTGAGCCCTGAGCCCAGAGCACAGAGTAAGCACTGTGTACTGCTGGATGTGGTCTCCCAAACAACTAAAATAAATAATAAGTAAACAAACAAATACAGCACTTTAAGGGAGTGACTCATTCTAAAAAAAGATCACTTGGCTATGTTTTATTAAAATAACAAAAACCCTGGGCTCAACTGCCTGACCTATGTTCAGTCTGTTAGTGGAAGCCGTGAGGAGATGCTGTAAGCTACTTCAGAGGACCTTCGGACAAAAGTGGATACCATGAATGCACTCTTAATAAACAAGGAACTACAGGGTCTTCTCTTCCCTTCTCCTTTCTAAGCAATTCCATTCTAAAGTGACTGTATTAAGGGATGGAGAGATAGTACAGCAGGTAGGGAGCTGGCCTTGCAAGTGGCCAACCCAAGTTCAGTTCCCTATTCTACATATGGTCCCCCAAGCTCACAGGAGTGATTCTTGAGTGCAGACCTAGGAATAAGCTCTGAGTACCCCTGGGGGGGGGGGGGCCTGTACTCCCCTTCCCCCACAGGACAAAACAAAATGAAACCATCATATCAGATGGTGGCCCACTTTGGGGAGTCAGCACCCCAGAAGAATGAGGGTCTTATTCAGAGAAAGGATAGTGGCAGTGATTGGACATTGGCCATAGACAGAGGAGTTGACCTACCAATAAAGATATTAAAAACATTGGGAGCAAAATTTCTCAGTGTTATATAAGAAAATGAAGGAAAAAGAGAAAATAACATTGAAGATTGTCATCTTCAATTGATTCTGGATGTGACAGCGTCCAGTCACAAATGTGAATAAATAGGAAGATGTAAATAAATTTAGATGTAGTTATGCTTATTATATCTATATCTGCATAGATACACAAATATGTGTATTAGATTTACATATATCATTTTCTTGACTTAAATATTTTCCTGACTTTTGCTCGAGTGGGCCCAGTAACGTCTCCATTGGAGACTTCGTTGTTACTGTGTTTGGCATATCGAATACCCTCGGTAGCTTGCCGGGCTCTCCGAGAGGGGCGGAGGAATCGAACTCGGGTCGGCTATGTTGGCCGCTTGTAAGGCGAACGCCCTACTGCTGTGCTATCGCTCCAGCCCTGACTTTTAAATATTTTAAATTCCCCATTGATTTTACTTGGATTAATTTTTCTGCATAGCAGGAGGTGGGGCACTACAGTTTTTAGACTAAACAGCCAGTGCACTGAATAATTCATCTGCCTCTATTGAGTTGAGATATTTCTATTTCCACATATTGTGTTGATTGTAAACATCTTAGGAAACTAACCTTGACATTCTCGTGAATGAGAGGGTGAAGCAACATGTTTTGGTTTCTTCAGCTCTGACATCTCTGGGCCTCAATGGCCTGTTTCCAATCCACCTTTAGTCTGTGCTTCCCAAGTGAATGGATCTAGCTTGGCCTTATGCTCCTCTGACCTCAGAAATAGCTTCCCCAGTTCCACTGTCCAACAGACTTCTTCCTTCTCACTCTGAGTGTCTTACTCTATTCCCCTCCCCCGTAATACCTTACGTTAGACGCTCATGACTTCCGCTGGGCTGTACCAACAGCTTAGAAATGTTTACCCTCCTGATTCATTCTTGTTTCTGATAAATAGATACAAGTAATAGGGCAGAGAGATAGGATAAAGGACAAGGTGGTGACCTTGCATTTGGTTAGCCTGCTTCAACTCCTGACACTACACAACCCTCCAAGCACCAGCAGGAGTGCCCCACCCCAAATGAAACAAATCACAAATAAGTATCACAGACTATTGATAATAATTGAAACCTGTCCAGATGACTCTGCAACTCACAATCCTTCAAGTCTGGGCCCAGATACACCTCAGTGGACAAGCACATGGCTCAGAGTTGGGTTCCCTTTTCTATCCTAGATACTGAACACGATCCAAGAGCTCTTTGCTCTTTGAAATTCCCAGTGACCCCAAACTGTTCAGTCTTTAGTGCTTTGCAACCAAGTGAGTATGAGCACCTTTGATTTCTTCCCTACCAAGCACCAAAACTTTAAAAAAAAAACCAGCAAAATAAAGGGACTGTGAACAACACAACCAGTGTGTGCTAGCTCTGGTCATTGCAAAAACAAAAAGGAGAGAGAAAGGAAAGAAGATAGAAAGAGAGAAGGGAATAAGCTCTTCAAACCTGTGCAGAACACTGCTGCTGGCCACTGTGATTGACCTTTTAGCTGTCCTTTCTTCTATGTGATGTACACTTCCATCACTCCCACTAACTTTGGGTCCTGGAAGGAGCCAAACGCTTCTCTTTTAGGGGTACTTAACCCTGAATGCAAGACCCCATCTGTATTATCTTGTGATCTCTGCCCACAGCTAGTAGTTTTAACCCACTTTGACACCTTGCTAAATGCTTAACTCCTTTTCTTCTCTCCCACCTCCTTTCTTCTTATTTTTCAATCCTGATTTAGTTAGGAGGAAGCTACAGACTGGCATGGGACATTGTGAATAGCAGGACGAAGTGTTTGTTCTCCAGGGCTTCCATTCCCTGCATGTTCTTATTTAATTCTTTTAGGATCTTATGATATAGGGGCCATTATTATCTTTTCAAAATTAATTCTTGCAGACTCACAAATAAATCTTGGAAGAGAGCAACACGCCGCAGAGATGCCTCCTCACCCTGCACCAGACTTACTTCATTGGTTACCTCAGAGGGGTGTGTGTGTCCCTCCAGCTGCTCCAACAGACCCCCGCAGCCGCAAACCTCCAGAACCCAATTTCCTCCATGCTCATGTCCAATCTTCACAGGCTTGGGATAAGCTCCACCCCTCGCCCCCATGCATGAGATTGAATCCGTTGAAAAACCGAGGTATACAGGTTTTGTGACTGAAATCTCAAGGCTTGTATGGAGTCGGGAATGGGGCCCAATCTCCCTCTGCTTCTGGCTGCCTGGCAATCACATCCACGACCTGCCTCTGGACGCCATATAAGTTCATTAATGGCCATGATCCAGAGACTCACAAACAAATCTCGGAACACACTGCAGAGATGCCTCTGGGCCCCCAAATCACCATCCAGTTAAAAATTTAACTCCAGTTGTAGCACCCGATTTAAAATTTTAGAATTCCTGGTGTACGCGGATGCAAAGCAACACCTCATACTTTATGCCGCTGATATACTAAAAGTAGCACACCACATTTGGTGGGGTGTAAGGAAGAAAGCCACCGATCTTGATTATAATATATGTAAATAAATACGCATATAGATAGATATTGGCACACAGGCTGCAACAACATTTTAGTGATATCTTATACAGAGGCTTAATGGCTCCAAGGTGAGCTGTAACAATTTTCACACGCTTTCCTCTAAGGAAATCTTTTTTGGATCATTTTTAGTGTATTATTTATAATAAGCAATACAAAATAAATTATTTAGCATCTGCCTTTGGGGCAGGCTTGGGTGGTGGTGGGAAAATTCGAAATAATGGTGGTGGGAAGGTGTAATGGTGATGGGATTGGTGTTGAAATACTGAATGTAATAAGTTATTATGAACAACTTTAAAAAATAGAATTTAAAAAATTAAATTAGTTCTTGGGCTAGAGAAGTATTACAGTGTGCCAGGTGCTTTGCATGTGGTTGATCCGGGTTCTCAATCCTTATCATCTCATATGTACTCGAGAGCACTGTCAGGAATAATTACTCAGTGTGGTGTCAGGAGTATAATCCCTGAGCATTGCTGGGTGTGATGTAAAAACCAAAAACAATTCTTTAGAATGACCATATTTATGGGTAAGTGTCAGGACTGGAATTGACGCTTGGGTTTGTGAGGTCCCATTCATGTCTACAAAATGATTGGCTAAAATATTGGTGAAAATGAAAAGGGAAAGTTTAGTTCCTCAAGAGGATTAACTAGGGTAACCATCTGGTGTTGGACAGAGGCAAACAATGACATGTCATTCCTGACAAACCCACAGTTTCTGCGCTGCCTTGATGAGTGCAGGAAGCAAATCCTGAAATGAGTTTTACACCCAAGTTAGATCTTTATTCTGGAGACCCGTATTGATAACTTATGGCAAATTGAGTTGAAAGCAGCTTACATTTATAAAAGTAGACATTTATATATTTTGCCTTTGGGGAGGTCCCTCTTAAGCACTATCCAACGTTTCCAAAGTCACTTCCTGTGATACGCAGCAGTGCTCAGAGGCCACAAGAGCTACACCGAGTGGTTCTCAGGAGACATGTGGTCCTGGGGTTAAAACAGTGTCCAGAACATGTGAGCATGCATCCCTAAACCCTGTGCTCTCTCCTCAGCCCTACATACTTTTGCTTTTTTTGTTTATTTGTTTTGGAGTCACACCCAGCAATGCTCAAGGGTTACTCCTGGCTCTGCACTCTGGAATTATTCCTGGCAGTGCTCAGAGGATCATATGGGATGCCAGGGATTAAACCCAGGTCATGCAAGATAAATGCCCTACCTGCTATATTATTGTTCTGGCCCCACTTTTAAAAATCTTCTCAGAAGATCAGCAGTACGGCTCTTTGGGATAGTGCAGGTTTTGCAGGTTTGATTCCCCAGAACTGAAAAAGAATGAAATATGTAATTAAAAAATAATGAAAATCTTCCCAAGAAGACTGTACAGTGATACTATGATCTCAACATACAGGTGGCGAAACAGTCCTGACAATGCAGACTCCGCACCTACCCACACACAGAGAAGTTCCTTATGACAGTTTTCAACAGTGCTCTTATAAAAACACTCATGGTCCTTGCACGATGAGGATTATATTTAAAATACGCAGAAAAACTGCATTTAAGGACTGTGTAAAAAATTAATAATGTTAACTGGATTTTCTGATTTGTTATTTTTGGAGGGTGGGAGCCAAAACTGAATACTTATTTCACTTTTTAAATCTTTTCTTAAGGCAATGTTTATATATATTTTATTTTCATAAAAGTAGTTCATCATAGTTGGTTACAGATAATATTCAAACACCAATCCCACCACCAAGCACCTTCCCTCCACAATAAAAGGGAAGTGTGTGAAGGTTGTTTGTATTTCATTCTGGAGCCATTTAAGCTCTTAGATAAGAGAATACCAGCAAGTATGTTAAAACCGAACAAATGTGCTACTTTTGGTAAGTAAGTGAGATAGAGTGTAAGTAAGTGCGGCAGAATGTAAGAGGTCCCGAGGCTGTGAATGCAATGTGCGCTCCAGGGAATTATCTCCTGCGAGCTTTAGTTTATAGTCTCTGGGTCTTGGCCATTGGTGAGATTACACAGCGCCGGGGGAAGTTTGTGGGTGTGACTGCCAAGCTACTGAAAAACTGGAAATCTGGGGGTAGGAGGCTCAGTTCTGATCCGAGCAGGCTTGTAGATCTCAGTCACAGGTTCCCGCATATCTGGGTTTTCCTGCTGGTCCACTCCCGGGTGAGGTTCATCCTGTCTAAGGTGAGGCTCGTCCCCTCCTGGGTGAGGCTTGTCTGAGCACTTGGAGAGTGGCCTTGAGCACGGCAGTGGTTGGGTTCTGGAGGTTTTGGGCTGCCAGGGTTCTGCTTGGGGCGGGGAGGGAAACTCAACCCGCCCTCGTCCAAGGTGCTCCAGTGAAGCCAGCCTGGCGTAGAATCAGGACGTTCTGCCTCACTTTTGAAATCTTAAGAAGTTGTAGATGATGGCCACGTGGCTTGCGAGACGGGCTCCCCAAACTGAACGCCAGGGAGGGGAGCTGGAGGCCTGCATCAGGGTCACAGGTCTCTGAGCTCGGGTCGTGATGAGCAGCGGTTCCTTCTGGAACAAGGATGGGGTCTGAATAAAGCAAGAAGGAACCAGAAAAAAGAGAAGTTATAGATGAATCAAAGATACAAAACAAATCTCTCCTTCACACCTCCACCCTCGTGCTAGGGATCGAAACCAGGGTCTCAACCATAAAAGGTTTGTATTCTGCCACTGAGTCACATCCTGGCCTGACATTCAGGAGATAAAAATCATAGGTGTCCTAGAAGAACACATGGATGCATATGTTTATGATTCTATAAGGAGTGAGACTATTAAAAACACAACACAAGTGTTGGGGAGAGAGTAGGGGGCTAACGTGCTTGCCTACACCAGCAAGTTTGATCCCAGGCACCATATTTGATCCCCTGAGTACCTCTGGGAGTTATTGCTAAGCATCAAACCAGGATTAAGTCTTGGGCACCACTTGGGTGTGCGGCCAAAGGTATATCCAAAGGCATACTCACATACATATAGAAAAGATATGTTTGTACACAAAACCCAGAAATCATAAAGGAAAAATATTGGTACATTTGATTACATAAAAATTTTGTGTTGGGGCTGGTGCAATAGCACAGTGGGTAGGGCGTTTGCCTTACACGCAGCCAACATGGCCAGTCCAGGTTCGATTCCCAGCATCCCATATGGTCCCCCGAGCACTGCCAGGAGTAATTCCTGAGTGCATGAGCCAGGAGTAACCCCTGAGAATCGCTGGGTGTGAGCCAAAAAGAAAAAAAATTGTGTAGTCAATTTTAATTCATTTGAAAGCAAAAGTAAAAATTGCCTCTCACCAGGTGGAGTGCATCAGGGCTTGGACACAAATCTCTCCTAGTAATACAGGACTGTGATTGGTCATGTCTTCTGAACAAAGATTTCATTTGACAATGAAAAAGATTTCATTTGAAAATAGGAGGGTAGAAACTCAATGTCTTGTTCCCTCCAGTCTCTATTCATTCACATGTTAAGATGTAGGACCTAATGTCAGGAAGTGCATGATGCAACTCTGTGAGGCTTCAGAAATGAAGCAAGAGGACAAGCGGGAGGAACATGAGGCCTGCTTGACAGGTTGGGCTGGACTGGTTGACCGTGACCAGATCTACAAAGCTCCTTGGCATTTTTCCTTGAAATTTCCACCTGAGGAGGAAAAATGAAAAACTGAAGTGGTGGGTAAGATATAATTGATTCTCTGTGAGACAGAATTTTCTGTGCAAAGTACCACTTGGCTATTTTTAAGGGATATTTAGTTGAAGGGAAGCCATGACTAAATTTATATTGCTTTCCTTAGCACAATTAAACAGTGTGTTCATTGAGACGCCATTAGGAATTGGGTGAGATAGCTATATGGGGAATTCCTGTGAATTTAGATTTGCAAAGTTTGCATCCTCTGTGAAGCTGTTTCTCAGGCATTACAGATCTAAAATTACCGGGGACACGCATCAGACGTTTATATTCTTTGTATAGCTGTGCTTTACGCTCCATAGTCATGGTGTTCTTTTCTTTTGGTAAAGTGGAAGAACTTTCGAGCACTGTTTAGGGGGTCTATGGCCATTCCCAGTGATACTGAACCAGCTGGGCTGATTGTCAAACACTAAGCCATAAGCATGCAGGACGGCTCCAGGCCTGCAGTGACACAATGCTTAGAGGCTTATATGGTGCTGGGGATCAAACCAGGGTCCTACACATGGAATTCATGTGCCTTAGTCCCTGTACTGTTTCCCTGGCCCTATTATGACATTATTTTCTAATTAAATCTATGGAGTCATGCTGAAGCTTTCCAATAGAAAGATAAGTGTTTACAAAAGCTGTTGAGCTCTCTGTCTAGTCAGTTTTGCTTTGTAACAACATACCAGTGTGTGCTATATGGATGTGTGTGTGGGGGTGTGTGTGGGGGGGTGAGGGTGTGTGTATTTGTGCATAAAATGATCTAGAAGAACAGCATAAAAAACATGACCCCTGGAAGATGACTGAAAGAATCTTCTAACCACTTGAGAACAGATGGCTTACCTAGCTCCCTGAGAATGAAACTTAAGAAGGGAACTACCAGAGAGAGCAAGGGAGACAGTCACATCTGGACTCTGTTTAACTCTCAGCTGGGTTGTACAGCCAAGAAAGATTCCATGCTCAGCCAGCAATGTGCTCCAGTTCTTTGAGCTATATACCAGGCTCTATAAGAGAGCTAAAGGGAGAGAGAGAGAGAGAAAGAGAGAGAGGAGAGGAGAGAGGAGAAAGGAGAGGTGAAAGGAGAGAGAGGAGAGAGAGAGAGAGGGAGAGAGAGAGAGAGAGAGAGAGAGAGAGAGAGAGAGAGAGAGTCCCAAACGCTTGTTATAAGGTGGGAAGTGCCAGATTCATTAACACAGCCATGGACAGACATAGCAATTCACAGAAACAGTTAAAGCATGGAACCCAAGAAAGACTGGACTCAATGGCAAATCAGCCAGGAAGCAAGGTGGGCACATGGAGAATGGGCTCCACGAGGTTGCATTTGGGTTGGGGTTGGTGAAGTCTCGCGTTATGTTTTAGGATTCCTCTCAGGACTTCTGTGAATACCAATGTCACAACTTTATGTCACAAGGACCAATGATTTCTTCTAATAATTATGGACAATCAGTATTTGGAAATGGCAGTGATAGTGCATGAGGCTCAATGCAGGAAAATAGATGTGAATTTTCTGAGTGCCAGAGAAAAGAGCCTGAAATTAAAAAGCCCCAGAAGGCTTTCTTTTGAGACTCCTGAAAAGGATAAAGTGCTTGGTACGTTTTTCAGAAAGAAATAGAAAGCAAATACACTCTATGAGAGCTTAATTAGTTGGTATCCCCTGGGGAGATAAGTACCTAGAAAGTAGTCTTTCAACCCAGCCCTAACTACTCGGTATACAGAATTACAGCAAAGACTAAACCTCTTCCTAGACCAAGCCTGGTAATGAATGTTAGATATGGCCAGAGAGTTTATCTGAAGGTAAGGATGACCCAAAGGCTTTAAGCCTACGCAGACACCTGCCAGATGCACATAGGCTCAAGCTCTAGCAGATAATGGGAGTAGCAGAAATTACGGGAGTAGCAGAGGCCAAAGCAGATGTTTTCTCGATTAACACAGCACTGGGAGAAACCCACTTAACTCTGGCAAGGAAAAACCACTTAGACACCGAAAAGATTGCAGGTACCAGAATGAGAGAATAATAGCCTCAAACTCTTTCATGACAGCAGTTCACATTTACTGATTGTTTACTAGGTGTCAGGCATTGTAAATGTACTTTACAAGCACTATCTCATTTAGGAAATTTAAGGAGATTATGGAAACTCTAAGGAGCTTGATGAGATTGTATTAAGTTATGTAATACTTCAATATGAGCTGCTAAATGTTTGAGATCTCTTGAGCAGGTATTTAAGAGTACTGTCAACTATTGAACCATCAGGAAAAATTGCTAACTCAATAAGAGTTAAAACATGCATGTGCACGCACACACACACACACAAACTCATTTGCACAAAGTGTTTGAATAACACCATATTGCTCAATACCGCTTCATTATAATATTGACTGGGAAAGAAAACTTGATCCCTGTCTGGGGCCACGCTCTCTATTTGGAGTTTGTTTATTCTCTCCTAGGTAAGTTTTCTCTGAGTTCTCTGATTTTCTCCCACACATCAAACATGTGCATGATACATTTGTTGGCATGTCTAGATTATCTCATCTAAAGCTAGAAAAAGAGATCAATGGAATGAGTGTGTGCTTTGTATGCAGGAAGTGGGGAATTGACTCCTGGTACCTGACTCCCTTAGCATCACTGGGAATGATTTCAAGGACAGAAGTAGCACTTGGACTCTGCTGGGTATGACCAAAACTAAAATATATATTATGCCATCTGGGGGCTGGAGCGATAGCACAGCAGTAGGGTGTTTGCCTTGCAAGCAGCCAACATGGCTGACCTGAGTTCAATTCCTCCACCCATCTCGGAGAGCCCGCCAAGCTACTGAGAGTATCTCGCCCACATGGCAAAGCCTGGCAAGCTACCTGTGACTTATTCGATATGCCAAACACAGTAACAACAAATCTCATGGTGGAGACGTTACTGGGCCCGCTCGAGCAAATCGATGAACAATGGGAGGACCGTGACTGTGACTGTGCCATCAGAGTGGGTGAGTGAGCCCTCTAATGGATGAGTGTCTTTTCCGGGATTGCTCACTTTGAGCTGAAATAAATGAATTGGAAAAGGGGTTACCGAAAGAATGAATACAAACTGACTCATATTAGAAGCCCTTGAGGCCTTTATTTGGAAATCTGGGAATGTTTTTGTAATAAGAATATATGCTATCAGAAATGTTCATTTATGTCAATTAAAGGATAGTAAAATTGGGCATTTTGCTGAAACAATTTCCAAGAGCCTATCAGAAATTTTAAGTGAGAACTGACTGTATTCATTAAAACTGGAGACTCTTGGAAAAAATAGTGAAGAAGAAGGTGTAGCTCAGGCTGTCTATAAACAAGCAATTACTGGGAATGTCTTGAACAGACACTTCAAATCCAAATTCCAGCTGCCACTTCAGGGAGGGCTCTTACTCCCTCCAGCTGCTCAGACTAGGTTCAGAGAGTCAGGAGACACCAAACCAAACTGGACAGTCAGGGGAATCTCAGGAGAGCCAAACCCTTGCCTCAGATCTAGAATTTTCCGAGAAGGTCTTCCAATGGCCTCTTGCTAATCACAGAGCCCAGTCTTTCAGTACAAAGCACCAAAACGTTTTGTAGGCAGTGTGGGGAGAAGACACCAGTCAAAAAGACTGTGATGAAGAATAAAGCCTTTCTATAGAATTCCCTAGGCTAAAAAGAAATATTGAAAAGCAGACGTTCCTACAAAGTGTCTTGCCCCCTTGTTGTGATGGTCTCCAATGGGGAGGGACCTGGACATATCATAATGGAGGTCAGAAGGACTAAAAGGGACTGGTGTTCAAGAGACACACCAAAAAAGTGGGTCACAGAAACTATTACTTTCCAAAACCTATATAACCTTCATCCAGTCCACCTCCTTTTTTTAGATTTTTACGAACTGAGATTGTGTTTTTAAGTACAAAGGTTTGACCTCTGTCCACTTCAGAACTGAAAGTACAAGGCTGGCGTTTTTTTGAAGCAGGGAAAGAGGTGGCCACGAATAACAGCGGCCACTTGCCTGTGCCAAGAAAATAGGAGCAAGGTGATGCTATGTAGTTAAGAATCTGCTCTAGTTTATTCAAGGTGTTTGCTCTGCGCTTAGGGCAGCAGGTTGGAACGAATTTGAAGATCTCCTCGCCCACATACAACATAAACCCACAGAAGATTAGCTTGGAAGGAACCAAAAGTTCTACTCTTGAGATTGTTCCAAATGGATCACAAGAATAAACTTAGACATCTTCGGGAAAGTTTTTGAAAAGAGAAGGGGAAGAGAACGTAGTGACCTCAGACTAAGTTTCCTTTTTTGGAATTGACACTCAGTGGTCTTCAGGGACAATAATGAAAGAACGCTTGCTGCAAAACCCTTTTCTCTTTAGGGATGTTTGCAAAGATTGTATGGTTTAGCATTAATGAGATCACCTTGACTTAATGAATCACCTAATTAATACTTGTCAAAGTTTAGAAGCCTTATTATGATTTAAATGCTTCTTCGTGGCAGTAAGTAAAAAAGAGGTAAAATTGTACACTCTGAATATATCAATTATCCCAGAAGAATATAGACAATACTAACCCCCACCTGTCTGCGTAAAATCATCAGTTTTCAGTGTTTATTTGATGAAAGGGTTATCAAAATACTACCACTAAAAGGAATAAAAAGAGACCATGAAATTTCAGTTGGAAAAATTTAGAAGTAGAATATTGGTAGTAGGTCTAGATATTGTTGACAAATATACTTTCAGAATTACATAATACTATAAAACAATATGAAAACAAAAGTTGACAGAGTGATTCTGTGTTATTATTTCCCCAAATTCAGTCATTCCCTAATATTTTTGTATTTTTATATACTTTCTCTGATGCTTTTTCTTTAATGTATATGCAGCTTAAATTGTTTTTAAAAATAAGTTTATATCATAACTGTAAAAAGAAAATGAATATCACTTTCCATAAATTGGAAGGAAAATAAAAATTATTTATGTATTAAAAACCAAAACAGTGCTATAAATCTCTAACTGGATACTATTATATACCTAAGGCTCTCAGTCTGAAGTTTGTGCTCTTTAGAAAGGGAGATTAACTAGTGACAGACAAACTGGACCAAGTGGAAGTATTTCATTAAGGTTATCGGCTGGACTGAGAGAAAACTGGAATTATAATTGTGAAAATTTGTGAATTATGTGAAAATTATGTGAAAAAATATGTGAATCAGTGTTTTGTAATGCTGGTGTCTGGGTATAACTGACAGTCATCACTGGTGTCTCTTAAACCCAAAGGAAACACAGTTCTTAACCCTCCTGAGATGGTATAAGTCTCATCCAGCCGCACCTCATCCACCCATCTCTGTTGGGAAGAAAAAAGTAGAAATTTGATATTTTAATATGAAAATTAAAATTTAATATGAAATATAAATTTTAAATGAAAATTAATATGAAAATGAAAGAACACAAACAAAGCAGAAAGAAATATTAAAGACTGGGAAGAAAATTGAATGTAAAAAGACTACTTAGTGAAGTAAGCAGAGCTCTTTAACTGTGTATGAGGTGACATCACACTCAACCATAAACAGAAATGCAGTTATCCAAGAAAGCTTATGAATTGAATGCGGTGCCCGTCGGGTGTTATTCATTGACCTACATCCCAGAGGGGAAATGAAGGAGGTGTGGTCGAACCACCCACACCTTTGTTCACCCACCATTAGAACATCCCTGATAGAACTGGCTGGAGTAATAGAACTGGCTGGCAAGACAGGAATTTCAGCTTCTTTAAATAAACACATTTTTCATTTCTCTCCTTGGGGGAACAATTGGGAATTGTCCAGTTGAATACTACTTCTGAGATAGCTGTTTTGCATGTGGAATGTGAATTTCCCATCACTTAATTTGTTTTTCTAGAAGGTAATAAAATGTAATTTATAACTGGTGGGTTCAGTGGCCAGAGAGAGTGATAAAATTCCAAACCTAAAACATTGGTATTCAGTACCTTTAGCAATTCTCCTCTATAATCTAGTTTACAGCAAAGCAAAGATGAGTCACTTGGGGCTCCTAGATTTGCCATTTATGCCTCAGAAAATGATTTCTAATTATTGGGGCAGGGTAAAGAAATAGAAGGACAATAATACTCAGAGCAAAAACTATGTTTAGATCACATCAGAAGCTACACATATGCTAACATAAAGCTGTGTTTCGTAGCTTTAAAAGTTCTGCCATCTGGATTAAACAGTAGCAACAAAATAAACACAAACATGTAATAATATATTTAATATATAATAATATGAATAATGTGAAATGCATGAACATAGGGCCAGGATCTGGCTCAATGGTAGGAAGTCATGCCTGGCATGTATAAAGGTGATTTTCTGACTTTTTAAAAGTTCCTTCTAATTTTGGCTTACTCTCACATTGATAAAATGAGGCAGGAATCATATTTATGATAATACTTCCTAGAAGTTAATGTAGCACTTTCAAAAGCAATTCTTCCTGAGATGTGGTCTGCAACACTGAGCTTGCCAAGGTGGTGGTTGGTTGGGGAAAGGAGTGGACGGCAGGGGATGGGAGGGGACACAGGGGTAGCAGTGAAGAGAAGCAGGTACTCTGATGGAGCATGTGGTGTTGTAATGTCGTATGCATGAAGCCGTGTCATTAATACTATTGCAAATCACACTGCCTCAAATAAATAATAATTCTGGAGGGCCCAGGGAGAAGTGGCTCAGTGACTAAATGAGTCCTGTCCCCAGCATCAGCCACACATACTGAGCTGCAGTCCTAACAACTCTTCTTCCTCCAGTCCTCCAAACCATACCATAACAGAGGGCTGGAGCGATAGCACAGCGGTAGGGCGTCTGCCTTGCACGCAGCCAACATGGCCGACCCGAGTTCGATTCCTCCGCCCCTCTCAGAGAGCCCGGCAAGCTACTGAGAGTATCTCGCCCGCATGGCAGAGCCTGGCAAGCTCCCCGTGACATATTCGATATGCCAAACACAGTAACAACAAAGTCTCCAATGGAGACGTTACTGGACCCACTCGAGCAAATCGACGATCAACGGGAGGGCCTTTACCTTTACCATATATTTACACAGAGCTTTGCAGTCTCTATCTTCCCACACATAACTTATCTCCATTTTTTCACCATCACTGGAGGAGTTACCCGATCCACTAAGAGTAAATGACTCCTTGCTCAAGCCCACACAGCCAGCAAATGGAATTGGTATTGACAAAGAGCACAGGTTGATGCTGGTGTACTGTCAGGGGCTGAGAGGCTGCCTCATCACTGGTGGCCTTTCTCTACTGAGTCACTGACTTGCAAGACCCATTCGTTGTTTGTCAAGGTCTCAGGATTTCATTCTTTAGTTCAATTGAAATATTCTGACTAAAGACAGAAGAGACCCACGCTGAGCCTAGAGCTAAGTCTAGTTATTGTGAGAAGCAGTACTGACATGTGAACTAGAGAGATGACTATTGCTGGTACATTACAGTAATTTCTCCCCACGGGCACAAATGACAATCATCAGATTGAATAATGGTCAGAAAAGGAGGAATGGAGGAGGCAGATGTTGAAGAGTCAGCAAGTAGGAAAATGACAATTATTGCTACTGCAATGTGGTTATCATCATTATTATCCTCAATTCCATTGTTACTGGTGCTTATTCTTACTACCTGTCCCTTTCTAGAATAGGAGGAAATGTAAACACAAAAAAAGTTAATTCGCTTGTCCATCAGCGAGTAACTAGTATGAGAGGATTTCAGTCCGGGTCTACCTGCTTCTAAAGCTCATGGACCTTCTAGTAGGTAAACTAACATGTTTGTAATTAATTGGGATATGGTAATGGTGGAAGAGGGTAAGAAAAGAGGTGGTGACAGAGGTAAAGGAAGAGAGGGAGGAGAAGATGGAGATGAAAACATGGAAGGGGTGGCATTAATAAAGAACGGAAAAGGGCAGAGGAAAGGGCTAATAGGGAAGGGAATGGAAGGTGAGATTATAGCTTTAGATTGAAGTCAATGTCACTGGGTCATTGTATAACTGAAACCCAAGCACAAAAATTTGTAAGTCTGCAACTGTACCTCATGGTGTTTCACCAATAAAAATTAAAAAAAAAAAAGTCAGCACTTTCTAGGAGAATCTTGTAGTGACTCAAGTGTGGGCCAAGGGCAAGGCATGACTCAAGAGTGCGCTTGTTGTTACCTGTGTTCCCTGAGGAGCAAGGAACCATCTCAGGGAAGATGTCGAAGAAGGGGCCAGAAGAAGATCCCTGCATGGCAGCAGTGAGTGACCCTGTGCAGATTTGCTCTACTTGTGATTGGGTTGATCTGCTGTTTGGGAATTTGTAGGACAGTCAATCACAAACACAATCACGACCATCCTGTTGTTTGTCGATTGCCTCGAGCAGGCCCCAGTAACGTCTCCTTCGTCCTAGCCCTGAGATTTTTAAACAGTGCCATATTCAAGGCTCTTTAGAAGAATGAGACCCATCATTGTTACTGGTATTTGGCATATTGGGGACGCCACGGGGAGTTTGCCAGACTCTGCCGTGTGGGCAGGTTACATTTGGTAGCCTGCTGGGATTGTCCAAAGTAAGAATGAGATAAGATGTCGCGTGGCTGCAAATGTGGCCACGCGCTTCTGGGAGCTGGGTTTTATAGTCTCTGGATCTAGCCGTTGATGGGACTACACGGCACCAGGGGGTCAGTTGGTGGGTGTGACCCCTGCCTACTGGAAGAAGGAGGATCTGGGTGGAGGATGCTCAGCCCCGATCCGAGCAGGCTTGGAGATCTCAGCCCCGGGACCCGCATAAAGTCTATACCATATCATTTAGAGGTAACTGTTCTGTATCAGTTGACCACTAATTTTGAGTTTTGAATACATGCTCAGTTTTTAACTTATGTAATCATCACTTAAATTTTCTGAGCCTGAGGAATTCCAGAAGGAATTCCCCATCTGACGATGAAATCCAGACTACTTGTCCCACTTTCTTTATAGTATCTAACAGTTCTTAAGCACTTACTAGGTACCAATTCAAAATTCAGTGCTCTCTCCGCCCACACCATTTATTTTTAATTCTCACACCAATCCTATTATTTTTCAAATAATTATGGTTTTACTAGAAATGATTGATTTATAAGTGATTATAGTGAGGTTTAACAAGGCTAAGTATTGACCAGATGAGTTAGGGGTAATCTTTGTTATAAATATATAAAGATTTAGCCCAAAATATTTTTTTAAAAATTGTATTAAAGGGGCTGGAGCGATAGCACAGCAGGTAGGGCATTTGCCTTGCATGCGGCAGACCCGGGTTCGATTCTCAGCATCCCATATGGTCCCCTGAGCACCGCCAGGAGTAATTCCTGAGTGCAGAGCCAGGAGTAACCCCTGTGCATCGCTGGGTATGACCCAAAAAGCAAAAAAAAAAAATTGTATTAAAGATCCATGATTTACAAAGTTACCGATAGTTGGTTTTAGGCAAACAATAATTCAAAACCAATCTGCCCACCAGTGTCAACTTCCCTCCATCAGTGTTCCCAGATACCTTCCTCATCCTCCACCAATGTTCCTAGATACCCTCCTCATCCCAACCCCCACTTCATCTCCATCTGTCAACGTGATAGGCACATTACAAAGTTTTAGTGGTTGCTGCTCATGTTTTCAGTTCTGTCGAATCTGTATTTTGTAGTCCAAAAGATTTTTGACTCCAAGAGTAATGTTTTAAAAAATCTTAATCCGTGGCATCACTGTCTTCTCATTAGGAATAAAAACATTTGTTGGATTTTCTTTTAATGTATTGCTTCTTGACATTTTCCTTTTATAGGAGTCATTCAGTAGCCCTTGCAGAACGGATTTAAATGCAGCAAATGCCCTCAAGCTGTTGTTTGAAAAAAATGTTATCACATTCTCAATATAAGTGGTAACCTTACAGGGTAGAGAATTCTCCAGTGGAGGTTCTTTTTATTCTTTAAATTTATCATTCCATTTGCTTCCTGCTTGTGGAGTTTCATTAGTGATGTCTGTTTTACATTACTTCCCATGCAACTGAGTCTTTCTTACTGCTTTAAAGAGTCTATCTTTCTTTTTGAGTCTTGTAATTTTATTATAGCGTGCCTTGGTATTATTTGTATATATTTTGTTTAGCTCAGCTCCTGGGAGAGAACAAGACAGAGTCTCCTACCCTATGCCTGACTGTCTCCACCAGGGCCCAACAGCTGAAGACCATCGAGGCCCAGCCAAGGCCATGCTGGGAGCACTCTCCACACACTTGGATGAGCCTCACGCATAAAAGAACTGACAGAGGAACCCAGGTGTGTGGGACCCGGGGCTGAGATCTCCAAGCCTGCACAGTTTGGGACTGGACCTGCCAGTAACTAGACAGTTACACCCACCAACTGCCGTGTAACTCCAACAACGGCCAGGATCCAGAGATCATCACACTCAGCTCCCGGGAATGCGGCCGCGCGACATCTTATCATCTCATTCCTAATTTGGTCAAACTGGCAGGCTACCAAATGTAACATGCCCACACGGCAGAGTCTGGCAAACTCCCCGTGGTATACCCAATATGCCAAATACCAGTAACAATGATGGGTCTCATTCTCCTAACCCTGAAAAAGCCTTGAATATGGCACTTTAAAAAAAAAAAATCTCAGGGCTAGGACGAAGAAGACGTTACTGGCACCTGCTCGAGGCAATCGACGAACAACAGGGTGGTCGTGATCGTGATTTTGTTTAGCAATATTTGGGGCTTCTAGATCAATGCATCAGTCTCCCTCAGGTTGAAGTTCATGGCTATTATTTCCACCAGCCATTTTTCCCCTTTCTCATCTCCTTCTGGAATTCCTCTGGTTCATAGATCATTCCATAAATTGTTTCTCTTGTAGTTTTCCATTACTTAATTCTTTTTCTGATAAAATACCTTTTTTGGGGGGTTGGAAAGGTGGGTGGGATACTGGGATCAGTGGTAGTGGAGAATGGGCACTGGTGGAGGGATGGGTGTTTGATCATTGTATAACTGAAACCCAAGCTCAAAAATTTGTAAGTCTACAACTGTACCTCATGGTGTTTCAGTAATAAAAATTTTTTAAAAAAGAAAAAAAATACCTTTTTTGGGTCATAGTAATATTACAGGGTATAGGGCACTTGCCTTGCACACATCACCCGCCGGTTTCAACCCCCTGGCACCACATATGGTCCCCCAATCCTTGCTAAAAATGATCCCTAAGCACAGAAGCAGAAGTAAAGCCTGAGCACAACTGGGACTGGACCCCAAATAAAACAAATCTATTTTACGATACCCCTTCTTCATTGATGATGTCATATACCTATATTCAATGTCACTGACTGGAATTTCAACTTCTTCTAATTGACTGTATTGTACTGCTACTATGTTTGTTAGTCCCTTTCTTTCTGCTTGAACAGGTTCTTTCATTTTCCTTTAAATCTTTCTTTGAATTTATTGATCCTCTCTTGCAATTGTTTCCTTATCTGAGTGAACTTTGAGTGGGTTGTTGCTCTGAAGTTGTCCTCAGGCAATGTCGAAAGTTCTGATGTAGTGGAGGTTTTTCCTAGAATTGCGTTTCTACTTATTGATGTGGTTAAATTCTTTTCTTTGTTTTCCTCCATTATTTCTGGTTCTTTGTCAGAGCTAAGGGTAGAATCCTTGAGGTCTAGCTAGCCGGAGCTGAAATTTGGTGCTCCCAATTACATATCAGTCTAGTATTTGTGACTCTACTGATGTCTTACAGCCATAGATGCTTTGTGAGGAATTTAATAAAACACACACACACACACACACACACACACACACACAACATTTGCAAGACTGAACTGGTGCCTATAGTCTGAATTGGATGAGAATATGGGATTTGTGGTTTTCAGAATCCTAAATGGTGCCCAGTTTCTATTACACTGAGGTCTAGCACTTCACAGTTACTGGTGTCTGCAACTGATACGGCATCACAGTCCAACAAGCTTGGGCAGTGACTGGAGACTATGGTCTTGTGTACCCAAGAACATCTGTTCAGTAAGTGATTCTTGTAGCAGTTGAGTGTTTTTACATTTGATAGAACTGGTTGGGGATAACTGCTCTGAACCATCATTAATGGGTGGGGCTCACCTTCCCACAGCAGCCTCTGGGTTGCTGGTCCCAAGTTGGGGCCTCAGGAATGGATGTTCCTTTCTATGGCCTGGGATGACGACATTCTGTCTATGCCAAAAACTGCCAGTTCCCAGTTTCTTTTTTAGTCATGAAAGGCCACCTAAGTAGTGCTCAGGAGGTCCAGGGGCCCCTCCGAGTGAGGGGAGTGGTTCAATGAGAGGGTCATTGGGTGCATTGTTTCTCATGATCTGTAGTGCTGGGATTACACACCCCGCGTGTGGTGCTCAGGAGTTTCTAGGGTCATAACTGGTAGTTTCTGGAGTCCTCCAGCTGTACCTGGTGATACCTGAGAGGCCATGTGGTGC
Source organism: Sorex fumeus (assembly GCF_029834395.1). NCBI lineage: Eukaryota > Metazoa > Chordata > Mammalia > Eulipotyphla > Soricidae > Sorex > Sorex fumeus. Next base: position 5,433,366 of record NW_026606058.1, read on the forward strand.
CTTGTATTAAGCCTTTTACCATCACTCCTGTGTCTCAAGTTGCTTTTAAACAGCAAGTGCAGGTACAAAGCTCTCTGGAGCTCTTGTGCTCAGTGAACTCCATGTTAGGTTGGAGTTTAAGTCTGGTGCCCACATGTTAGGGAAACTTCCTTTACTTCTGGGCTGGGTTTAGCTTCTACCCTGTCGGTTTGTACAGCACCTGTGAACCCGGAGGGCAGGGCTCACCTTGGGTAGATCCTTCCAGTCTGGGCTAGTGATGGACACACCCTTTCCTGGGTTTAACAAGTCTGAAGACTCTTCAATTTAGGTAGTTGAGGTAAGTAGCTGAGAATCTGTGGAAAAAAAAAAAACAAAACCCTTTTATTCTCAGCACCCTAGCAAGATGCTCTGGGGTGGGCGTAAGACCACCTCAGCACAGGCAGTGAGCCTGTTGGGATGGTGCTGAGATTGTATCCTGCTAGGTGGGTGCGTGGGGTGGGGGGTTCCCTTAGGAGTTCAATAACCCCAGCCCCACCAGGGGTGGCTTCCCACTGTGCTGGGTGCAACAAGACCTGTGCCTATTTTTTTTTATTAGTGAAACACCATGAGATAGTTGTAGACTTACAAGTTTTTGCACTTGGATTTCAGTTATACAATGATTGAGTACCCATCCCATCACCAGTGCCCATTCTCCACCCCTACCCATCCCAGTATCCCTCCCACCCTCCCATCCCCCATCCCACCCTGCCTATGTGGCAGGGCACTCCCTTTTGTTCTCTCCTTTTGGGTGCTGGGGTTTGCAGAAGAGGCATCGGGTGGCAATCATGTTAGGTCTAGAGTCTACTTTCAGCATGCTTCTCCCATCCTGGGCGGATCTTCCCAGCACCCTTTATTTGATGCTCCCTTCTCCATCTGAGCTGCCCTAGAGTGTGCGGCTGGCCTCGAAGCCATGGAGTGAACCTCCTGGTATTTATCACAGCTGTTCTTGGGCGTTAGGCTCTTATTTTGTTACTCAGTGACTGTTGATATAAACTAAAGCTCTGGAAGACCTTAGCGTCCATACCCTCCAGCCTAGGCTAGAGTTTTATCTGCCGCCCAGTTTACTATACTTGCCAATTCCTTTCCTTTCCCTCCATTTAACCCTTTCTCTCCTATTCCCCAAACCATGAGAAGATCTCCTTAGATCTGAGCTTGTCTGCAATTTTGGCAAGCCACCCAGTCGAATGTTATGTTCAGTTCTTGTTTCTTTTTTAACTGTTATATTTATCAAGACACTGTGATTTACTGTAATTCATAATTATGTTTCAGGCTGCTGGGGTTCGACCCTCATGTCATAGTCCTCCCTATCATGATTAGTTTAGCTATTAACTCGAGATAAGCAGGCATACAATGTTTCAACATCAATCCATTCATCAGCATTCACGTCCCTCCTTTTTTTTCTAATAAAAAAATTGTATTTACTTAGAAGCATTCAGAATGTCAACAAAACAGCTGCAACTATTTTCTTTTTCTTTTGCAATTACAGAGTGGTCTTCAGTTAACAGAACAATTATTTCGTAGAAGCTGTATCAGAGACAACTGAAGATGAAAAAAACTACCATCCCCATATATAACTAATTTGTGCTGTGCACCAACAAGAACCTGCTTTAAATTTCCATGCCAATTTACAACCCCCATACTGTACCAGGCAAGGTTAGTGGCTATTGAAAATACCACCGGGACAGGGCTATCTAAAGACACATTCGGTAGTGTGTTAACTATACAAAAAAAAGACACTGTACAGTTTAAAAACAAATCTTACACAGCCTTAAATTTCAATTTTTTTCTTTAAAAGGAGTGAGTTGTGTACAGGGGGGTTAAATGCTTTATAGACAAGAAAAAAAACTGCGCTAGAACTGACTTATTCATCATCATCATCCTCTTCTTCATCTTCGTCTTCTTCATCCTCCTCTTCTTCCTCATCCTCTTCATCCTCTTCATCTTCCTCCTCTTCCTTCTTTTTCTTGCTCTTTTCAGCTTTAACAACTCCCTTCTTGGCCACATCAGGCTTTCCTTTAGCTCGGCCCTCCTTCAGTGTTCCAAGTTTTCCTCCCACCCCTCTGTCTGCCTCTATGACAGGCACCTTTTTGTGTTTTGTTTTGTTTCCCTGCAGGCTCTGTAGATTAAAGCGCTGCTACTGATAGGGTATCATGCATACCACTTTACATCTCTTAGCACTCTCTCTGATTCCACAGTAACTCCCTCCCTCCACCATGTCACAGTGTAACCCTCCCCATCCTAATCCTCCACCCCAGTTTCCAGTGGCCTGCTTCATACTGAAAACCCATTTTCATGTTCTTTGTTTCTGTTGCCTTTGGGCATTTGTTATTTCCATATGATGTTTCTTTATATTCCACATGATAGAGATGTTCTGTGTCTGTCCCTCTTCTTCTGACTAAATTCACTCAGCATGATTCTCTCTAGAGCCATCCATGTATCAGCAAATTGCACGACTTCGTCTTTTTTATGGCCACATAATATTCCATTGTGCATATGTGCCATGGTTTCTTTATTCCGTCATCTGTTCACGGGCATTTGGGTTGTTCCAGCTTTTAGTTATTGTGGAAAGTAGTGCAATGTTGATTCTTCTTTTAAAAGTGTGTGTGTGTGTGTGTGTGTGTGTGTGTCTGCCATAGGAGCACTCACAGAATTGTTCCCTTTTGACCATCTTCGTCCCACAATCAAGGTACAATCACTTGAGCTACAAATGACTGTTTGAATTAAATAATAACATCAAACAAAGGAGGGAACTTTTCCTCTAATAGGCTGGGGCAGACGAGCTAGCGAGGAGAGGTTCTGGCTCAGTCTATGGATAAAATCACCACATTAGAAACCCGGTTGATCCCCTTCGGCCCTGGTCTCTCTGGGTGGCAGCATCAATGAATTTATTGGTAGGATGAGTCAAACATAGTCCAAAGCCTCTGAAAATCAGCCCTCTCTCGAGGTGCCCCGTCATGGCTGAATTTCTCAGACAAAGTGCTTCCGGTTTTGGATTTAAACTTTTTTTAAAAAAAAAACTTTCAGAAATTCTATTTGAAGAGCAACATACCCTATTACCACCATATAATTTGATGAGCGGTAATAGGAGACCCTTGCCTCTTCTCCTTTGGTAACTTACAGCCTCCACATTATCTTTTAGAGGTTTAAATATATCATCTCTGTAGGACCTTGTAGATTTTAATTATCAAAGTGGTTACATCAGTTTTTATGAAAGGCAGTGCAACCTTATTTTATCACTGAAACAAAGCTCAAAGCCGAGTCTCAGCAGTAAGCTGTTAATAGGTCATTCCAAAAAGATTTATATATACTTTGTAGGCAGAGAAGAATTTTAAATAAGGTAAGTCAAACTCATGGACTCACTTGCCTTTCATCACTTTAGACAGGTTAAGATTTAGTTCAATTAGAGACCATATCCTGGCTCAATGAGGTTTATTTTTATGAAGACTACAAACGGAAAAATAAAAATCCGATATTAAGCAATTTAGGAAATAGTAGAATCAGCAGCAAATTTTCATACAGCTGCCGAGAAAACAAAAATCAACAGTTTTCGGTGCTTTTGCATAAGGTAGTTTCACAGTGGGATTGGAGGATCAGGCAGTATTTAATAATTATGTTTATTCACTTGACCTAAGAAAATCTTTTCTCAACTGAAAGTGAAAATGTGAACAGAAATAGTTGGGGATTAGAGGGAGGTGGGTGTGTGTGGGAGAGGATGAAGAAGCATTTATATTATCTTATGGCTGCTGTGGAGTAATTGAGGGGGAAAATCTGCAATTAAAATCTTCCATTTCTGCATCTCCTCTCCAGACACAGTATTCTCTTCTCTTAATCTGTTGCTGGTGCCTTTGCTCTAATTCTCTCTGATGTGTGTTTTCTCTCTGGAGTAAGAGTTATGTCAGGAAAAGTTCTTGCCCACAGCTCACTGCTTCAATGACCACCAGGGTCCAGCTGGGGATCAACAGGCTCAGACTCAGACCCTTGCCATAAATGCAATTGCCTTAGAAAACAGATTCTTGTCACTTACAAACCTCAAGTAGAAAAATGAAAATGGGAAAGTCAGCGATATCTTATGGTTTCCTCCTGCTCATTCCAGGAAACAAATCCGTGGCAAGTTATGACTGGTGTCGAGCAAGGATTTCTTTCCCCTGACAAACAAACATCACACAGGTAGAAGGAGTCCAAATGATGTTTTAGAGAGTATAGCACCGTAGCACTGTCCTCCTGTTGTTCATCGGTTTGCTCAAGTGGGCACCAGTAACATCTCCATTGTGAGACTTGTTGTTACTGTTTTTGGCATATCAAATCCGACTCGGGGAGCTTGCCAACTGAGCTTTGCCATGCGGGCGGGATACTCTCGATAGCTTGCCGGGCTCTCCGAGAGGGATGGAGGAATTGAACCTGGGTCGGCTGCATGCAAGGCAAACGCCCTACCCGCTGTGCTATCGCTCCCGCCCTTAGAGAGTAAAATAATAATAAATTGTAATTCTTCATCTCTCTATCAGTAAGAGTGCAATGGTTGCAACTTAGGGGATGGGCCTGGCAGGGCTTGGGGGTTCATATGGGGTGTTGGGGATTGAACCAGGATTGACCACATTTAAGGCAAACACTCTACACTCTTACTATCACTCCAGCACTAAGGGATAGGCTTCTTTTTTTTTCTTAATTTTTTATTAGTGAAACACCATGAAACACCATGAGGTACAGTTGTAGACTTACAAATTTTCGTGCTTGGGTTTCAATTATACAATGATGGAATACCCGTCCCTCTACCAGTGCCCATTCTCCACCACCACCAGTCCCCCATCCCACCCTACCTCTGTGGCAGGGCATTCCCTTTTGTTATCTCTCTCCTTTTGAGTGCTCTGGTTAGCAAAAGAGACATTGAGTGGCAATCTTGTTCGGTCTATAGTCTACTCTCATCATGCATTTCCCATCCTGAGAGAAACCTCCCAACACCCTTTATTTGGTGCTCCCTTCTCTATCTGAGCTGCCTTTTCCCCTAGAGTGTGCGGCTGTCCTCATAGCCATGGAATAATCCTACTGGTACTTATCTCGGCCTTTCTTGGGTGTTCACATAATCACTTAACTTCCCCTTAGTCATCGATTTGCTTGAGCGGGCGCCAGTAACGTCTCCATTTGTCCCTGTCGCGTGCTAGTGTAGCCCAATGGCATCTGTTCACTCCGGGAACATGAAAGGCCTCAAACCGATCATTCATGATCTTGACGAAGAAGTCTGACCATCTGGTAGGTGGGCGGCCACACGGTCTTTTGACATCCCGTGGAATCCAGTCGGTAACAGCTCTAGTCCAGCGGTCGTCTTTAAATCTCATTATGTGACCAGCCCATCTGATTTTCAACACCTTGGCAAATGAGACAGCGTCCCTGATTCTTGATCGTCGACGGATGTCAGAACTCCGGATTCTTTCTCTCATTTGAGTGAAACGTGATATTCCAAGCATAGCTCTTTCAATTCTTCTTTGGGAAACCTGGGTGTTAGTCTCCTATTTTGTTATTTTATGTGGGGATAGGCTTCTTAATCTTATATTTTGAAAATGACAGTTAGATATGTGTAACATTTACAAATTATAATTTTGTCATTCTGGATAAACATGTCCTGTAAGCACATTTTGGATGAGATATGAGGAATTGTAGTGGTTATATCTGGAGATCTCTTCAATAAGACCACTAGACTTTCTGCAGTAACGGTTATCTGCACCAACATTACGAAGACTTGAACCTCTTTTCTGTAAAGAAAGGATCAGGAGAACTGGACTTCACTGTCTGAAAGACAATTAAGCACAAGTGAAACAGAAGCTTCAGTTTGCTACAATATTAACAATAATTGTAGACCCAAAGCAGTGAATACCTGTCCCTAAAAACTTGCCCTATTCCAGGATTTTCTTTCAGCCCCAAAACTTTTGCTCTGATTTAACATTCTCTTACATCTGCCTGAGTGACTGTATTGACTGTATCCCCTCATGGGGGGATACACTGAACTAAAAGATGGGGGTCACCCCAGTTAATTCTGCCATGATATCACTGCAAAATTACTTTGTTTTAGGGCTACTCAGAGTTTGTTCCTGGCTCTGTGCACAGGGGTCATTCCTGGAGACGTCTGGGGGACCTAATGAGGTGCGGAGGATCCAACCAGGGTTGGCCTTGTGCAGGCAAGAACCTTGCCCCTATCTTCCCTCTCTCAGGCACAATCGCTGGACTCTATTCACTGAAAAGCAGGTCCAGGCTCCCTACCCCCAGATATAATGTGAACCAATAATAAATACCAACCCGATTCACCAAACTGAGAGAGATGCCTCTTTGCTCAGAGACCCAAAGAGCTCAGTCGCATGAAGCCAACTCCAGAATGACACTGGAAGTCTACACGGTGGTCTGTGTGGCCTGCCAGGGAAGGGGAGGCCTGCGCTGGAGGCGGAGTTCTGTGCAGTGGTTCTGGATCAAGCTGTGGATCTGTCTGGCTTCCTACAGCCCTGGGCACATTTCCATACCTCTCTTCAGGGGCAGTCCTGTCCTTCCTTATTTCTATAACAGAAATCACTATTTTTTGAAAATCAAGAGATTGAGTGCAAATTGTTTGGCATCACTGTAAATATTCAATAAATGTCTTATGATGTTACCATCAATAGCACTTTTCCCAGTGGCATCTGACAGGTGTACGCTGCTCTTTTCATCCCTTTTTTTCTTTCAATTTTCCTCTCAATGGGTAATTTGAAGACACATAGGGGAGCTTTAATTGATGTCATTTCCCCCCCAGAAGTGCTCAGGAGTACTAAGGACCCTGCTGATGATTCTTGACCAATCAGTTGAGTGCAAGAGACTGAAGACATGCTGCTGCTTGGGCCTGGTGGTGCTGGGAATCAAACCCATGTCATGTATCCTTACCACTGTACCATCACCCAGCCCTGAAATAACGTTTTTACTTCAATTTTGCAAGTGTTGATTTGTATTGAATTGATCCTTATTTTTTTTCTTTCTAATTTTTTTTTTGAATGAGGTCTTGTTTCTTGGCACCCAGGGAACATGTGTCACAGGGATTGAACCAAACGCCTCACACAAGTAAGGCCCCTCCCTGTCTATGCTACATTTCTCTGGGTGAGGAGGGGCTGACATGAAAGCAGGACGTGCTCTCGGCTGGACTTTCCCCTTATGCTCTAATGAGTCCAATGACTCTAATGATAGTGTCTCTATAATGACTATCAATCACTAATGATTATCAATGAATCAGTGTTATAAATGTCTGCTTAAGGAAATTGCAGGGCAGTAAACGCTCACCTTTCATTCAATTGTCCCTGTTTTCTGAGGTTTTAATGGTTATAGCATCCACTTCTATTAACTAAGGAAAGCCAAAATCAGGTCAGTAGAAAAGACTTAGGTACATATGACCTGCTGCCTTTCTTGACTCATATTAATTATTATCTTTGTTCTGGGACTGGAGTGATAGCACAGTGGTAGGGCGTTTGCCTTGCACGCAGCCAGCCTGGCCGAGCCAGGTTTGATTCCTCCGCCCCTCTCAGAGAGCCTGGCAAGCTACCGAGAGTATTCAATATGCCAAACACAGTAACAAGAAGTCTCACAATGGAGATGTTACTGGGCCCGCTTGAGCAAATCGATGAACAATGGGAGGACCGTGACCGTGACCGTTCTGGGCACTATGTCTGCTACATTATTCTTGCTCCTTTAATCATGGTGAGAACCTCTAAGAAAAATCATATCAGCTTGGTTTCATTGGGGATCAGAGACGTCAAATAGCCAGTTCCAAGTTACACAGTAGCAGGTGGCAGAATTCCCTATCCATCAACAGCTGGCTCTAACTACCTATTTGTTACTCAAATATTAAATATTTGGGGAGTTCCGTTTACATTACCCATAGTGCTAGGGGCCGAGGACTTGATAGTGAGTTAGCCATACCCTATCCTAGTCCTCAGAGGGTTTCCAGCCTCGTAAGGGAAGCTAGAAGATTTCAAGGAACAGCTAGAAGATTTCAATTTAACACATAAGGGCAGAAGGTATGGGGTAGCAACTGCATTCTACATGGAGGAACAGCCCTCCTAAGGCCCAGGGCAGGAAAGAACAAGGCACTTTTTTGGGAACTGCAGTAAATGTACTGAGGTGTTACACATTACATAAGAAACCAAGGCTGGGGGTATGATCCTGCCAGCAGGTCAACCTGTATACCTGTGAGCAAGTGCATCAGCAGCCTGATGGTGCCTTCAGGCTTCCTGATACCCCAAAATTGCCGCTGTGCCTTTGGCTAGACCCCAACAACTTGGGACCAAGTTTACCAAGAAATTAAATGGCCAAAAGCTAGGTACGTGGGAGTCATGCCTACAAACCACTTGTGGCTCAGCTGTACAAGCTCATTTATTGACCTTATTTCAGAAACCCCTGGATACATCTCAAAAGAGGCCAAAAACCACAGTTAATCTAGGACCCGCACATGGCTGAACAGACTGGAGTAAATTGGAGGGGGGCAGGTTGGCCTGTGCCTGCCCAAGCAGAGCCCCCAGCAGCAGCTTTCTTCCACCATCTGAAATCACCGTCATACCCCCAGTCTGACTCCATTGTCTCAGGACAGACATCACCAAGATATAATCTGCTGAAAATTTGGGTATGGGGGTTTTGTGACTGAAATCTCCAGGCTTTCATGGAGTTGGGGTGGGCTACCTCCCCAAACCTCCTAAAACACACGGAAGCACTGGCATTCATTCCCACAAACCAAACTCCAGAGCCACCATGTAAGCTCTATTACTAGCCTTGCTTCCGAGACCCATAAATAAATCTCGAAAGAGATCAAAACCCAGAGACACAGCAATGAGTCCCAGAAGACACCACAGAGCCGGAGATCTCGACAGACCCCCAAATCAAGCCAATTTCACCAGGGCACCCCAGATGGAGCAGGTGCAGTCTCCTCGCCTGCTCCGAAATGTCTCTGGAACCCAACCATTTACAATCTTGGATTCCAGAAGCACGCAGCAGTGTCATCCAAGATGTTCAAAATGAACAATGAACAGTAAATGATCTAGCATCTGCCCCTGGCAGGCAGGCTTGAATGGTGGTGAAAAATTCAAGCAAAACATAATGGCCAAAAGTAGAGAGAGAGTATTGGGCAAATTGCCTGCCATGGAGGCAGAGTGAGGACTGGGATGGGGGGAACACTGGTGGTGGAAAGTGTGCACTGGTGGAGGGATGGGTGTTCAATCATTTTACGATTGAATCTTGAACATGAAAATTTTGTAACTGTGTCTCACGGTGATTAAAAAAAAAAGTAATGTGGAGTTCATGCCCAATTCAATCAGCTTAATCAATGGCAATGGCTGAGTATATAGCAGTCCTCCTACATTAAAAGGAAAAAAGAAACAAAGGCAGAGGTGGGAGTTTGGTCAAGTTTGATTTTATTTCATGAATTGTCAGACTTTTTTTTTTTAATAGTCTCTGTGGATGATTGTTTTCGGATTAGAATTTTCCAAGAAAAGAATGGTCTTCCTCAGGCTCGCTCTGTGTTCCTGGGCCTCGGCATGATCCTCAGGGCTGCAGTGACTGGGTCACCGTTTGTTAAATTTATCAAAGTTATCAGAAGCCACAGGGTGTGGGTGAGGTCCCGAAGTTCCAGGGGACAACTCATCTCTCCTAATAACAGCAGTTTGTGCTGGGCTGTGTTCATGAGCTGTTCAGGCCCCGAGTCTTCATAATGATCCTGTGGATAAGTAGATGTATTTCCCGTGCTGCAGGGAAGGACAGTGAGGCCCAGAGATTTTGACTAGGTACAATAGTGTTCATTCACATAATAAGCAAGCAACAGAGATGAGGCTTCAAAGCTGGGACAACACGGCCCTCATGCTTCTACTCTTTTTTTTCCCCTTTATTTTATTTTATTTTTTTTTACAGTTGTAGATTTACAATTTTTTGTGCTTGGGTTTCAATTATACAATGATCAGATACCCATCCCTCCACCAGTGCCCATTTTCCACCACCATGGATAATATTCCTCCCAGCCCCATCCCACCCATCTCACCCTGCCTCTGTGGCAGGGCAATCCCCTGTGTTCTCTCTCTCCTTTTGGGTGTTGTGGTCTGCAAAAGAGGCATTGAGTGGCAAACATGTTCAGTCCATAGTCTACTTTCAAAATGCATTTCCCCTCCTGGGAGGATCCTCCAAACACCCTTTATTTGGTGCTCCCTTCTCTAACTGAGCTGCCCTTTCCCCTAGAATGCCTGGGTGGCCTCTAAGCTATGGAGTAATCCTCCTGGTGCTGATCTCAGCTATTCTTGGGTATTAATCTCATACTTTGTTACTTTATATCCCCCAGATGAATGCAATCTTTCTATGTCTATCCCTCTCTTTCTGACTCATTTCGCTTAGCACGATACTTTCCATATTGTACCACTTGTATGTAAATTTCATGACTTCATCTTTTCTAACAGCTACATAGTACTCCATTGTGTAGATGTACCAAAGTTTCTTTAACCAGTCATCTATTCGTGGGCATTATGCTTCTACTCTTACTCACCATCCTAGATCCCCTCTTCAATCCCCAACTCTTAGTTTATTTGAAATATACCAGGATTGATTACATCATCTATGTAAATCATGGAAGGCAGCCATCGTTCAATTATCTGACATCAGGCGAACAAAACCATTTATAGGCAATCTGGGACATACATCTAATGCTACCTACCCTCTGGTGCTTTTGATTGATTACCTCTCTACTGTCACCAAACAATCACATGTTGCAAGGCTTTTTAATTCTACTGCTGTGGTAAAGAAAGGAATCTGGCTTGGATCTGGGCTCCAAGGAAACAGAGTCATTGCAGGTCCATGGATATTTTTCTTACCTAACCCTTAATCTTACTGTCTCCTCAGAGAGTTCCAGAGATTCAGCCTACCTAAAGCAGACAATGTGTTCACCTGGAGGTCCTAGCAAAGCACCTTAGTGGTTAATTATATCACCATATTCTTCCCTGAGTTTCTACTTAATGGCTCAGGGAAGGAGGGAAGACATGCAAATTATTTCTAAAAATATTCCAAGGAAGTGATGGAGATGTGGCACAGTGGTAGGACCCATACTTTGTATGTGCAAGGCCCTGGGGTTGGTTCCTGGCAGCCCATGGCTTTCTGAACCTTATGAGGCATAGTCCTGCTGGCCTCCCACCAACACCGGGCATGGCCCCACAATACTAGCAATAAAATAAATAGAATTTTGTGGGTGATTGTGACATACAGTGAGAATGAAGAATCACTGAAATTGGTCTGTCAGTTGGGGTCATTAACAGAAAAATGTGAGACTTATGACGAAGATGACAATAATGATATGTTAAATAAGCTAAAAGGATGAATGAAAAAAAAAAATGTTTCCACAAAGCATTAGGATATAAATTACTGTAGCCTATTTGATTATTTCATTAGAAATAAAAATTTCCTATTCTTTGTTGTACCACAGTCTTGCCAGAGATACCTTTAATGAAAGTTATGACCTAGGGGCTGGAGCGATAGCACAGTGGGTAGGGCATTTGCCTTGCACGTGGCCGGCCCAGGTTCAATCCCCGGCATCCCATATGGTCCCCCAAGCACCTCCAGGGGTAATTCCTGAGTGCAAAGCCAGGAGTGACCCCTGAGCATCACTGGGTGTAACCCCAAAGAAAAAAAAAAGAAAGAAAGTCATGACCTAGGACTTCTCTGTTCCTTATCCTTAATTTACCTTAATTTCTGCGATTCTTGGTTCATCTTTTCTCCAGATTTGATTCAGACTGCTCTCAATATCTATCCCTCTCTATCAATTTCTCTATCACTTATCTATCTATCTATCTATCATCTATCTATCCTTATCTATATTTACATAGTGCTTAGCATGATTAATTAGCTTGGGGTTATTGATTACTCCCTATCTTTCCTTTCATCTATATAAAAAATTCCCAGAGCTTCAATGGTAGGTCAATGATACGGGAGATGGAGAGTAGTTGAGACAGAGGAGGATTCATGATGGAAATATTAGTTGGAAATGATCGCTTTGGACAAGAACTGAGTGTTGAAAGCAGGTAAACGGATATACATGATAACCTTTCGGAATCTGCATCACAACTCATAATGCCTAAAATTAGAGAGAGAAAGAGAAAGAAAAAGAGAAAAGAGAATGCCGACCATAGAGGCAGGCTGGGGTGGGGGATGGCTTGAAGGGGTGGGAGGAAAACTTGGGACACTGGTGCTGGAAAAGTCCACTGGAGAAGGGATGGGTGTTGGAACATTGTATGACTGAAATGCAATCATGAACGATTTTGCAATGCTCTGTCTCACAGTGATTCAATAAAAATTAAAACATTTTTTTAAAAAAAGCAAAAAATAAAAAAATAAAAATTCCCAGAGCTGGAGAGATAGTATCACGAGTAGGGCATAGGGTGGTTACCTTGTATACAGCTGACCTGGGTGTGGCCCCTGGCATCCTATATGGTCTCCTAAGCACTGTCAGGAGTGATCTCTGAGTGCAGAGGCAGGAGCAACCTCTGAGCATTGCCTGGTGTGTCCCCAAAACAACAACAAAAGAAATTACTGCTTCTCCTACTACATTAGATTAAAATCTGATACCGAGGCTGGAGCAATAGCACAGCGGGTAGGGCGTTTGCCTTGCACGCGGCCAACCTGGGTTCGATTCCCAGCATCCCATATGGTCCCCTGAGCACCGCCAGGGATGATTCCTGAGTGCAGAGCCAGGAGTAACCCCTGTGCATTGCCAGGTGTGACCCAAAAAGCAAAAAAAAATAAAAAAATAAAAAAAAATAAAATCTGATACCTACAAAAAACTGTGATTATTATTTCCTTCCTGTATTTTCAGGAATCAGAGGTAGAGATGATAAATTAATAAAACAGATAAATTAATAATACAGAGAACAACCTTGCTTGTAAGTACGAACATTTCCACAAAATTTATAGAAATAAGAGTCAACAACTTGTGGAGACACCGGTTATTCTGCTGAAATGGCAGCGGGGAGCTCTAAAGACCTTTCTAGTTTTCTTGATGTTAATTAGGATGATTAACACTTCCACTGTGGAAATAGTATGGGTAACATTTTCCCTGCTGGATACTCGTTCTATTCTCACATCTTAATGACTCTATCTAGTATGTATAAGTCTTCAGCATACACTCCTATGTGTAGTTTCTCTCCTTCCCTTCTTCCCTCCCTCCATCCCTCCCTGCCTCTTGGAAGTACAATGATCTGAAGCAACAACTACCATGAACACAAGAACAAAAACGCCCTTCAATTTGTAATACATTCCTGGACCATCTGAAAATCTAAGGAGTTACAATTTATAACAGTGGCCTATTTCAAGCTGTTTAAAACTAACAAGTTGTTACAATTTTGAAAAGTATCGGAGAAGCAGGGTGCATCTGTTCTTTCAACTTATAGGGATTTTAGCGTTCTCTTTCTTCTTCATTCTTCTCCTTCTTTTTCTTTTCTGACACACCCAGCTGTTCTCAGATCCCACTCCTGGATCTGTGCTCAGAGATCACTCCTGGCAGGCTTGGAGGGCGTATGAGGTGCTGTGGGTCAAATCCAGGTTGGCCGGGTGCAAGACAAATGCCCTACTGGTATTGGCTCTTCAGCCCTGATTTCAACGGAGAAATGCCCCCATAGTTACATTGTAACCCAATCCGGCTTTAGTTAGGATGATAAAATAACTCACCCTAAAGGAGATGAGTTCACTGTTTTGTAAAAGTATGCTGCCCTTGACTGCTGACCAATGCAATCAAAAAAGCAATGTGATCTGAAGTGAAATTATAATATAAAGGTAAAGGTAAAGGCCCTCCCGTTGATCATCGATTTGCTCGAGCGGCCCAGCAACGTCTCCATTGGAGACTTTGTTGTTACTGTGTTTGGCATATTGAATACATCACAGGGAGCTTGCCAGGCTCTGTCGAAATTATAATATAATGGCTTGTAATAAACAGAAGACTCTAGTGTGAAATTTAACGCGATATTAGCCCCCAACTAACTTTAAATTCTAAAATAAAACCAAAAGGAGAGAGAGAGAGAGAGAGAGAGAGAGAGAGAGAGAGAGAGAGAGAGACAAAGTTTTCAGGTGTTTTTTTTTTTTCCAAAGCAAATCTTTATTGTCAAGAGGGTCTGTTGAGGTGGGGAGGGAAACTCACCCACCCCACTCCCACCTGAGTTGCCCTGGAGGAAACAACCTGGCCCGGGGGCTGGAGGCATCTCTGTGGTGCGTTGTTCTATGTTGCTCTCTTCCGGGAACTTCATTTCTGAGTCTCTGGATCATGGCCATTGATGAGATTAAATGGCACTGGGGGCAGTGTGTGAGCACGACTTCCAGGCTACTAGTAAACCAGGGAGATGAGGAGAGATCGCCCAAGTACTCAGGAGTTGCTCCTAGTGGTGCTCATGGAACCATATGGGATGACTGGAATTGAACCCAGGTTGGCTGCATGCAGGGCAAGTGCCCCTACCTTTTGTACTATCTCTTCAGTTATATCTGGATACTTTTAAAACCAATTTGATAATATGTTACGTGGCAATTAGAAGCTGCTTGGTTTTTTTGAACTTAATTCTTTTTTGTTGGCTGTATGTTTTGTTTATCATGCCTTTCTTTCTTCTGTTCCTCCTTCCTTTCGCATTTTATTGAATGATCAGGTCTCTATCACAAATCTCTCTCACTCTTCATCATTATTTTCTCTCCACAGGGTGGGAAGCCAGGGAGCTTATTTGGACTAATGTGAAATATCTGAAGTACAAAACATTAAGTGGTCATTATTTCTACCTTTCTTCTAAACATGAAAAAGCCTTAGACTACTGAATTCATTTTATTACTATTTTTTAAATACAAACGTAGTTGTTTTGAATTTTACTCATTACATCTTATGATTTCCTTCACTGACCAACTATTCAGTAGCTTGTACTTTCCCTCTGGGCTTTTATTTCTTAATAGGCAAAGTACATTCTATTATAGTTGATCTGTGGGAAGTAAATTCTGTGTTTCTTATGGTTGATTGTCTTTGTTTTGCCCTCTCTCTTTAAGGTATTTTATCTGGAAAAAAAAATTCTTGGTTAACTGCTCATTCAATTCTTCCAACATATACCATCTTTTGGCTTTTGAGAAATCTCACAGAACATTTGTAGATATCACGAAACCAGTCACTGAATCAGATGTTGGCTCTGTTCCTGATGCACGGGTCCAAGATTAACTGTGGCTTTTGATCTTTTCTGAGATTTATTGACGGGTCTCTGAAGCAAGGCCGGTATAAGAGCTTACAAGGTGGCTATGGAGTTGATTTGTGTGTGGGGTGGCTGCCAGAGCTTCTAGGAGTATAAGGAAATGTGGAGAGGTAGCCCATTCCAACTCCTAGAAAGCCTGGAGATTCAGTCACGAAAACCACATACTCTTATTTTCAGCAGATTATATCTCGGTGAGGTCTATTCTGAGACAGTGGGGTCCAGCCGGGCACATAGTGTTGCTTTTGAATTGTGGAATCAAGCAGCTGCTGGGGGCTCTGCTTGGGCGGGCACCAGGCTAACCCACCCTACACTGATTTACCCTGGTATGCTCAGCTTTGTGTGGGTCTGAGATTAACTGTGGCTTCTGATTGTTTTTGAGATTTATTTGTGGGTCTCTAAAGCGGGATAAATGATCTTGTAGAGCTGAGCCGGAGGTGGTTTGTAGGCATGGCTCCCACTGTCTAACTTTTGGCCATTTAATTTCTCAGGAAACTTGGTCCCGAGTTATTTGGATTTGGCCAGAGGTACAGCAGCAATCTGGGGGTATCAGAATTCTGAAGGCACCATCTGGCTGCTGATGCAGTTATGTGGTGATTGACCTGCTGATGGCACCGCACCTCCAAACCCTCTTTCCTTTAAAGACTAGACCTGGCTCTTGCACTCCATCTTGTTTGGAGAGGGCTTAGTTCCTGTTACCTCGAAGGAGACACAGTGGCCTAGTTTGGCTTCCAAACGAGGCCACTTCTGTCCTGTGGCTTCAGATAGGCAAAGAGCTATTTGCTTCCATTCTACTTTTGATCTATTTGTTTTGAGCATTAAAAAATCTTTTATATTAGCGTTCATTACTCTTATCTTGAGAGTGGATCAAACTATGACCACATTTCATGAACCTGAGCTGAAATCTTTGTGTTAAACTATCAGGTTTTATACTTCAGTCTCCCTTCAACTGCAATTGATGTTCTTAACATAATAAAGTTCTCTTAAAGGTCAACAGTTGCATGCCCCTTGGCTTCCCCTGCCTATCCTTGAGTTTGAGTGAAATAAAACATGAAGATAGTAGTTTTATTACAGATAATGAAATAAAGAGCAACTCTTAGGTCTGTAACCCAAAGGCGCCAGCTAACAATCTGCCAATTTCCAGTTTATATAATTTATCCTTGGAGGAACGTAGAAAAGCAGAAGGTTGAATCTTCAGAGCAGAGATGGTTATCCAAGATTATTATTTGCAACACTAGCAATCAAAAGATTACTACCACTATTTGCATCTGGAGTAGAAAGAGAGTAAGAGAATGAGAAGTTCTCAGGATGAAGCAACCTTAGTTATGTGCTATAAACAAGCTATAAAAAATGCAGGCATATCTGACTTCAAGCCAAACTAGACTTATTTTGTACTCAGTGGAGCGATAGCACAGCGGGTAGGGCGGCCCGAGTTCGATTCCTCCGCCCCTCTCAGAGAGCCCGGCAAGCTACCGAGAGTATTCGATATGCCAGACACAGTAACAACAAAGTCTCTATTGGAGATGTTACTGGGCCCACTCAAGCAAATCGACGATCAACGGGAGGGCCTTTACCTTTACCTTTACCAGTGAAACTTCTAGAGTCCTTATTGCTTGGCTCAGTCTCAGAAACTGGGAGAAATGCACTCCTTTGTTCTTCTAAAACTTCTTAATTTTATTTCTTTGCTTAAGAGTACTAGAGGGACAAACCTTTACTACTGGAATCGTAAATCGGGGAAGGGTTCTGGGCTAAGTAGCAGGAAAAATCAGCTAAGTAGCAGGAAAAAATCAGCTATATATATATATATATATATATATATATATATAAATATTTAGATTGGAGCCTCCCTGGTCTGGCTTAAAGGTTTAGCTCGGAAGGCATGTGAGGACCATTTCCCCTGACATGCTCCCAGTTCTCCCGTTATCCTGACATCCTTTCTGGGGTATCTTAAGTCTTTGGGACTTAAAGTTAGGCAAGAGATTCAGATTTATTTTCCAAATCTTTATCTGTTACAAGACCTGTTACTAATTAGGCCTTCAATAATTCTCTCTTTTCAAAGCAAAAGGAACCTTTAATACTTTAGTTCAGAGAGATAATTGCACTTTTTTTTTTGTTTTCCTTTGCTTTCCTGCAGCTAACTGGAGAGTCTCCTAACACTGAACATTCCTGTGTTACAGATCTCTGAGAAAATAAAAATTTTAGAAGAGAGCAAGAATGGAAAGAGCAGGGCCAAAGACTGGCTATTTCTCTACACACTGAGTATCATTTTTCATAGTTTCTTGTCTAACAAGATACTTTGGGAACTAGTTGAAATGAAGAAAGGATAGATTAATTAGATCAGAGTCTCAATTTTTATAGCAGCTTTTGTTTTTGTTCTTCTAGCATGATTCCAGTTTCACCAGAAACAGCTCAAAGTATGTGTGTAAAAGTTAAAATTATTTTGATAATAAAATAGTTAACCTATGAGTTAATAAATACAAGTAGTTTTTATGCTGTCATTCACAATTGGATCTCAGGGATGATCTTATAAACATGATGTAGGAATAGAACAGGAATTGTTAGAAATAGAACAATTCAGGGGGCTGGAGCACAGTGGTAGGGCGTTTGTCTTGCATGCAGCCGACCTGGGTTCGATTCCCCGCATCCCATAATAGTCCTCTGAGCACCGCCAGAAGTAGTTCCTGAGTGCAGAGCCAGGAATAACCCCATGCATCGCCAGGTGTGACCCAAAAAGGGAAAAAAAAAATATGACAATTCTAATTTCCTAGGCTCTTGTTATGTACATATGTCTAAAAGGGAACTCACCACTTTTTTCTGCCACTATAGAATCTTGTCTACATTTTAAATCAGAGCATAACTGCTCCTGGAAAACTGTATATTTTTCTTTGACTCTAAAATGAGAACATTCTCTGTTGCCTATATTATTTCATTTTTTTTTTGATTGGCCTCAGATGAAATCAAATTTCTTGATTTTGAGTGAGTCCACCTGTTTGAAATCTGACAATACTTGCTTTCAAGATGATTTAACTATAAAATTAATTAACACTTGGATAAAATCATAAACTTGGATAAAATCAATACCTTAAAATGTGTATGGTATGGTATCTCTCTGAATGGGTTTTTCAATTTTACTTAATTTACTCATATTAACTTTACTGCAGACTGTCCTCCCATTGTTCATGGATTTGCTCGAGATGGCCCAGTAACGTCTCCATTGTGAGACTTGTTACTGTGTTTGGCATAGCGAATACGTCAGGGGTAGCTTGCCAGGCTTTGCCGTGCGGGCGAGATACTCTTGGTAGCTTGCCGGGCTCTCCGAGAGGGGCGGAGGAATCGAACTCAGGTTGGCTGGGTCGGTCGCGTGCAAGGCAAACACCCTACCCACTGTGCTACTGCTCCAGCCCATTAACTTTACAGACCCTCAAATTACAGAAGACACGAATGTCACAAACCAACTGAGATTTCAGCAAAAAGGGGAAATGGAAAAACAAAAATCAATGTTAAGTAAAAGCTTTTCATGAAGGACATTATGACTGGAGACAAGATGAAACAGCCAAAGATACCTCATACTTTAAGGCTGCCTTCTGGTAATATCAGAAAAATGGCAAGTTTGAGGGGGAATTGGCCCCAAGGACTACAATATCTTAAAACACTTGCAAAACTTTATGTCAGTCAGCGGTAAGTTGCAAAAATGTTAAAAACTGAACTTTCCGTATTTAAAACTCCACCTTCTAAGAACTGCTGGAAAAAAAATAGTTTATAATTTTTAAAATTTAAGCTTGATGAAAACTAAAAATCTAAGGATCATGCTAGCCAAACTGCATTTAAGAATTTAATCATATGAAAAAATGCAATTACGTAGATTTTTGTCTTTTTTTTTTTTAAAGCAACTTCAGTTGGAAAAAAAAAATCAACCTACCACTGCTGGTCTCTGAAAATTTTCTGGAGTTGAGAAAGATCTCTGAATTATCTGTGCCGAAGGGGACATGTTATCCACAGTCCCTTCATACCTGTGAAGAATAAGCAAACCAACACTCATTCATTCACCAAATATTTACCATTTGGTAAATACACCAAAGGCAGAAATGAACAAGACTTCTGTGAGCTGCTCCCACAGGGATGGGGGAAGGACACAGTTTCACATGATCACAGGAATATAAAGGAGGAATGAAGAATTAAGGACAAGTGAGAGGGCAGGGGTACTACTTTACCTTGCAGTTTCCTGGTTCCTCCAGATCTGACCTTTCCGAAAAGGACTGAATTAAAGCAAGAGCTGCATAATAGGATTACCAGGAGGCAAAACACCCAAGGGAAGGACTCTAAAACCTCAGTACAGACTCAAGCAAACTAGAGCCCAGAGGGCCAGAGGGCCAGATCATCAAGTTGTATGGGAACACAGCCAAGCTCTCCCCTCCCCCTGCATTGTTCAGGAAATGCTACAATGCCAGAGAAAAGAACTGCGTGACCCATGAAGTCTGGCCTTTGGGAGGGGGGAATCGGTGAATCCCTCCATTAACGTAAAGGCTTAGATTTAGAACCGGAAAAGGATCTGATTGGATATATGATGAGTGAGGAAAAGATTATCCCTCTAACAAAAGTTAAAATGTAGATTTGGCATTTGAGCAACTGAGTAGTTACTACTGTAAGAGGAAAAAGGCACGACGGATAAGGAATTAAAATTACTGCAATGGATAACGCGTCTGACTACCTTAAAATAATTGTAATATTTTCTAAATTGCCCTGTCAATCTTTTTTTTTTTTTTATTGCATTTTGGGCCACACCTGTCAATGCTCAGAGGTTACTCCTGGCTCTGCACTCAGGAATTACTCATGGAAGTGCTCAGGGGACCATATGGGATGCTGGGAATTGACACAGGTCGGCTGTGTGCAAGGCGAATGTACTATCACTGACCATTCCAACCCCATACATATTTTTAAAATTAGAATTTTTGATTAATTTCACAACTTGCTTTTAAAGGAAAAACAGCAATATTCTTTTGTTTTTTGAACCGAAGTCTAATGCATGCAACGTGTATACTGCAACATGGAGTCACATTCCTGGTCTCAAGTACTGGTTCCTTAAAAACTTATTTGAGTTGAACCTAGCCTCTAGAACCTAGCCTTTAAAACACATATGGAATATTTTTTGGAGACTGATGTAATTGATATAAGATTATAATAACTGACAGCATCATCAATGACGCAGAACTGCAGACAGCAGTTGGACATATATAATAGCACCTAATTTAAGTACTGATTTTGTTTTCTTCTCAAGGAAAAATAGCCTTGACAAAATACGCAAGGGCAAGAGAGAGTAAGGGTCACAAATGACATAGAAGTCTTCACACAGGTTGAAACAGTTGAACCAGGTTAAATTACATTTAGATTATTTGGATGTTCTCATATTCTTATTGCTTCTAATGCTTAATGATTTGGTACTAACTTAGGTAATATTACTGTTTAATACTTATGTAACTTGTTATTTCAATAAATATCGAAAGGTCAATATTTACTTCTCCATCTGTTCACATGGAAAATAATGACCTCAATAGTAGGAAATCAGTGGCTTAGAGTGGCTCAGCATTAGAAACTTATTCATAAAATTGGCACTTTTTTATAATGATATCTACAAATGTTTTTTTGGAAGGCAGATACAACTATTCTTCACAAGTGCTCAACACAAGTTTCACTTTAAATAGGGCACTATTTGCTGCCAATACTGTTTGGCAGGAAAAGGAGGGAGGGGTCAGGTAATCTAAACTTCCCTTTGGTCCCTCAGTTGCATGCAATATCTAATTTGGTCATCCCACCAACCCTCATTTCTATAAAACATCTACAATCTGGTTGGTTCTGATTGGTTGATTGGTTCAACAACATCATTTACATAGGCATATGATACAACTGGTTAGTCCCACAAGTAGTCATTCACATAGGGTGTAACAAGTTTCAGATGACAGAACAGGTAAATGTTGGAGATACAGTAATGTTATATATATATATATGTATATATATGTGTGATATGTATATACATGTGTGTGTTTATATATGTATATATATTCTTAGGTCACTGTGTACAGTGTGTAGTGTGGTTGTTGGGACAATTGTGGTGGTTACTATTGTTGTTATTGTGACTACTACTGAGATTTTGCAGTTGTTGCTGTGGTGAGTCAGATATGTACTAAGGCATGCTGTAAATAAGCTGTAACACTAAAGACATGTGGTGATCCATGTTCTATTCTGTCTGCAAGAACCTGAACCTAGTCAGATCTGCTATGGTTAGCCTGTTAGGAGTGTACCCCTCCATGCTAAGAAAGAATGAAAATTCCTCTCTGGAGGCCCTAATGATGACTCTGTAGGATCTACCTCTGCACGATGGCCATTGACTTTCCAAGGCCACCTACCAAGTCCCTCAATTAGGCTAACAATCAATCTGAAAGTTTGGCACACAGCTGGTTAAGGCCCACTCACTTCCTCTGTAACCATCTATTTCCTGCAAGAAACTGCAGAGTGCAAACTGGGGTCAATGGCGACTTCAAGGAGAATCGTTATAATAAAGCAGAACCCCATTATAATAAATTAGCACTTCATTAGTGATGTGGTATTGCCCCTCACTGGGCTATTCAAGAGAATGGGGCAGATACAGAAGTAACTTGCTGGTTTCTAATAAAAATGCCATTTTCCAAGGAAAACTGACATCACAATGAACCCTGAACTTGTTTGCCTTCATGGCCATTGTGAATTGTTTTGGGGCCACACCCAGTGAAAATCAGGGCTTATTCCTGGCTCTGCACTCAGGGATCACTCCTGGCAGCTTAGGGACCAAACAGGGTCCCGGGGATCAAACCTAGGTCAGTTGCATGAAAAGCAAATTCCCTACCTCCTATCACTCTGGTCCTGGCCCCAGGCCTTGTAAATTATGGACGTTTCATATTCTTCTCATGTGTGTATCCCAGGGATACACACAAATCAGACATCAGACAGATACCCAAACTGGGACTTGAACATACGTCAATTTTTTACCTGATGCTTAACACCTTTAGCTCTGGAGAAATTTCCAGAGTATCAAGAATGACGATTTCTAATTACCATTACTACTCTCTGTGACTTGCACAAATTCTTTTGGCCCTGAAAACACAAGTTAATTCTCCTGGTACAGTTTTTGTTTGTTTTGGGGCTACACTCAGAGGTGCTCAGGGCATACTCCTGGCTCTGTGCTCAGAATTACTTCAAGCAGCATAATGTGGGATGTTGGGGACCAAAACTGGGTGGGCCACATGCAAGGCAAGTCTTACCCACTGTACTATCTCTGCAGCTCCTCTTGCTGAAGATTTACAGAATCACAGCTTAAGATATGCTTACCACCGCCCCTGGAGGCCCTTGCCTGATGTTCCGGATAGAATGTTGCTTGAATCAACCAATGTGGGCAAGTCTAAGCCAGTACAACTAAGCTGACAAGGCACAGCTACAAGAGAATGCCAGCAACAGTTAACTGTCCTGGAAACTTAACTGGAATCATCTTCCTGGTTACTGCCTTTCTCGGCACCCTAATAGTTTGATCTTAACTTTGCCCCGTGACTTCTTCAAGCTCGTAAACAAATTTGTCCCAATCCACAAATACCAAAGTATCCTCTTTCTTCAAAAAGCATCACCAACTACTCTCTTTAGAATTGCCAAATACTGTGGCCATGGCCAGCTTGACCATCCTGGAACCTGACCCACCCTTCACTGCCACTGCTAGTTAAGACCAATGAAGGAATCACGAAAACAAACAAAAGCGATGTCTATTTCCAGCAGGCAGCAGCTCCAGAAGATGGACCAAGATGGACCTTTGTCCCATATCCGTAGAAGTATTTGGAACACTCTCTGCTGAAAAGGATTGGGGAATGTTAGGCAGGAAGAAGGGGGCCAGATAATTTAGATCTCCAAGTAGCCCTTCATTTGCATGCGAGAGTTACTTGCTGAACTCACAAAGTCTCATTCCATAAGGCATAAATGACTGGACTGGCTGTCCAACAACCTCATTTATGTAGGGCATTACCACTCAGCTGACAGAAATGAGTAGAGGCCGAGGGCAACGATCATAATTCACATAAGCTCCAGCTAGCCTCTACTGAGGTGTGATGGGGAGGCTGCCTCCGCTGCTTCTGGGGACCCCTCCGGTCACTGCAAATCAGCCTGAGGGTTGTGCCGGTGCACACTGTAAATAAAGAGCCGAAACACGAAAGGCATGTGGTGGTCCTCCAGCTTTTCAGTTTACAGTTGAGCACACTGCCCACCAAACCTGGCGGGCTAGTCAGATGTGCTGCGACCTTATGACTGGGACAGCATGTGAGAGGTGGCCCTGAACACTTTCCTGTCTTTACTGCGTGAAGCACAGCCCAGGACCACAATGACTTCTTTTGCCAGTGGTGGAGCTTCTGGAAATTGCGCCCACCGGAGTGAACTTTGAACCAGGGCAATGAACTTGAGGATTTTTTTCTTTGCTCTTTCGAGCTCGGGAGTGATGCAGTCCTCCTTGCCCTGGAAGGGCCTCTTCTCCCACTCTCAAGGAGGGCGATGGAGAGAGAATACTGAGAGGCACACGTTTTTGACTTGAATCACAACAGGGCTCTCCCCACGACTCTGGGAAACAGAACCAACTTGTCAGGAAAACAATCGAACATAAAACCCAAGCACTGACACATCGGGGGATTCTGCATCTTTTAGGATTCTGCACCTCCCTTTAGGGCGGAGGTGAGGAGTGAGGACGAGAGCGCACAGCCCGCCGTGGGTGGAGACCCCGTCCCACCGACCCCTGAGTCCTCGGGGGGCACCCTGGGGGCCCGGCGGCGACCCACCCCCACCCCCACCCCCACCCCCCACCCCGCCGCTCACGCGCGGCCCAGGACGGCGACGCGGCCAGTTCGAGACCCACGCGCGGCGCCTCGGGGGCGCATCGGCTTGGCCCCGGGCCGCGGGGTCCACTTCGGAGACCCTGGCCGCACGCGGGGGAGCCCCGCCAGGAGAGTGTCGCCCCGAAGAAGGCCCGTGGGCCGGAGCCGCGACAGCGCCCGGCCGGGCCGGCTCCGCGGCCGCTTCCGGAGACGCCCGAGCGGCGGCGGCGGGGGCGGGGCCTGCGCGGGATGGGGCGGGGCCTGCGCGGAGTCGGGGCGGGGCCTGCGCGGAGTCGGGGCGGGGCCTGCGCGGAGTCGGGGCGGGGCCTGCGCGGGATGGGGCGGGGCCTGCGCGGAGTCGGGGCGGGGCCTGCGCGGAGTCGGGGCGGGGCCTGCGCGGAGGAGGGGCGGGGCCTGCGCGGAGTCGGGGCGGGGCCTGCGCGGAGTCGGGGGCGGGGCCGGCGCGTGCGCGCGCACCTCGCCCTGGGCCGCCGGGGACGCCCACTCGCGCGTCGGGGCCCGCAGGCCCGGCCGCCCCCACCCGGGTCCCCCTTGGCGCGTGGGCCCCGCGGGGCTCAGCCACGCCGCCCCCGGCTGCCCGACGGCCCCCGCGCCGCACCTCCCCACCCCGCCCGGGGCCCCGGCGCCGCTCCCGCCCCCGCCGGGCGAGCCGCGCCCGCGACCTGAGGCGCCGGTGAGCAGGCCCGAGGCGGCGGCGGCGGCGGCGGCGGCGGCGGCGGGGGGAGGAGCCAGCGGCCGCCGCGCGCCCCTCCCCCAGGTCACGCCGGGCCCTCGGCGGCCGCGCGGGGCGGAAGTCCCGCCCGCTCGGCGAGGCCGGGCGGCAGCAGCAGCAGCAGCAGCGGCAGCATCAGCAGCAGCAGCTTCGGCGGCGGGTGCGGGCGCGGGCGCGGGCGCGGCGCGGGTGCCCTTCGCGCCGGCCGCCCGTCCAGCGCCGCGTCCCGGCTCTCGCGTCCTGCCCGGCTTCCTGCCGCCGCGACCCCGCGCCGCCCGCGCGCCCGTCCCGGAGACCCTGCTCGCCCGCGCCCTCGGGCTCCGCCTCGGAGCCGCCGACCGGGCCGCGGGGCCGGGGACCCGCCGTGCTGGCGCCCGCAGCGGGGCTCGGCGGCGCCTCCCCGAGCCAGGAAGCGGCGGCGGCGGCGGCCCCCGGGGCCCCGGGCCGCGGGCCGCCGGGAGCCCGATGGCAGCGCGCGCCCGCCGGGGCGCCCCGAGCTGCTGACCCGCTCGGGGGGCCGCGGGGCTCGCGCGGCGCGGGCGCGACCCTCGGCCCGGAGCGCCCCGCCGCGCCGCGCGCCGGACGGGGCATGAGAACTTGAGCCGGGCCGGGCGGCCGCGAGCGGAAGCGATGACGACCCCGGCCCTGCTGCCGCTGTCGGGGCGCCGGATCCCGCCGCTGAGCCTGGGCCCGCCGCCCTTCCCCCACCACCGGGCCACCCTGCGCCTCTCGGAGAAGTTCATCCTCCTGCTCATCCTAAGTGCCTTCGTCACCCTGTGCTTCGGCGCCTTCTTCTTCCTCCCGGACTCCTCCAAGCACAAGCGCTTCGACCTGGGCCTGGAGGACGTGCTCATCCCGCACGTGGGCGCCGGGAAAGGGGGCAGGAGCGCCGGCGCCTTCTGGATCCACGGGCCCGACGAGCACCGGCACAGGTGGGTCGCGCCCCCGGGCCTGGCGCCCGGCGTGGACCGGTGGCGCGGGGGGCCCGGCCCGGACGGGCGCCCGGGGGTCCCCGCGCGGTCCCCCTCCCCGCCCTGCGCAACTTGGACGAGCTGCACCTGCGTTTGCTCTCGGTGTCGCCCCCCGCCCCCCCCCGGCGTGGAGGGGGGTCTCTGCGCCCCCCGAGGGCCGGTCCCCCGCGTCTCCTCCGACTCCGCCTTTGGGGAAGAGAGAGGAGCGCGAGCCGCGGCCGCTGTGGTTCTGGGTTTCGGGGGTCTCCGGGGACGTGTTGTTCTGCACCGCCCCTGATAGCTGGGTCGTTTTGGGGGTCGCGTCTAGGACTCCCGTTCCGTGGGGCTCGGGGGGTCCTGTCTTCCTCTTCCCTGGCTTAGTCTGTCTGTGCTCTTGACGGTCGGAGTCCGGTGGAGTCAGGGGTTCGGAGTTTTGCAGCTTGACCTACTCGGAAGCAGGGAGACTGCACCTAGAATTGGGAGAAGGTGGGAGCTCCAGTTAGAATCCCTTTGGACACCAGCAGTCTCCGTCCGAATTGAGAGTCGAGGTACCCAGTAAGACAGGGTGTGTGTTAAGTCTCTCCCGTTCCGCTTCCTAGCAATGGTTTTCGGAGTTTGTGGACAGCATCACAGGCTCGGATTCTTCTGTGCTAGAGATTTCTGCAAAAAAAAAAGCTTAGATTCCAACGGGAGCATCTCAGCTTCTTGAGAAGATGCATCAATTTCTTTCGAGTCCTGGGCTGGGTCTTGTTCTCAGTCTGAGACGGGTCTGTTCTCCCCCACCCCCCTGCCGGTTTCTGCCCTGTTGTGGATCTAGGAAATGCTCAGAACATTTTCAATATAGATTTATTGCTTTTCCGATGCCGGAATACTAACCCGCTAAATCATAGGATTTCCACTAAATGCAGGAAGGTCCCACATTTCAGTGGAGGGGAGAACTTCTCATTCCTCTGTTTGCTTAGCTAGTAGTTCTTTGACTTTGTCTGGACCTTATGGTGGTTGTTTCTGAAATGGTTTCGTATCATTCTGAATTCATTTGGAATTTCCCCATCATTTCCAACTTTCATACTCCTGCATTTTATTTCCCCCCCCCCTTACTTTGTAAGTGAGAAAAATCTAATGCCGTCTGTGACTGAGAAATGAACACTGAAAAGTTTTCCACGAAAACCTTCTTTTCTCCCTTCTTTCTTAAAAAGAAACTGTGATAAAGGTGTTCAGACTGGGTTCAGAGTTCTTGACCGCCACCTAGAAACATTGTTGAATTCTGTTATTACAGTATCCTATCACATACTAAGGTGTTTTTCAATACTAATGCCTAAGGATTAAAAACATACATATGAGACATTGTTCTAGCTAAAAACATGTCCATTGAGAAATTAAGTCAAAAGAACTTAAAATAGAACTTAAGATAGTTTTGTAAATATTATGACTTTGTAGATATTACAGACCTTCGAAAAAGGTCTGCTTGCACAGCTAAGCCACCCGTCTTAAATTATGGAGCTACGGACTACTGATACCGTTATCCAAGTACTGAGTTTGAAGTGACAGGTTGGTTATTGAATTTTGATAGCAAGGGAGGGTAAGTGAGCCATATTTATTATCTTGAGCTTTCAATAGTGATAGTTTGGCTCAAGTGTCATATGGTAGAATTTATTCAGATCTATAAGGTTCCTGAGTTTTTGAAAGCAATCCAAATAGTGAGAATTCAGGTCAGAATTATTGTCTCTGTGCCTGTTAACTTTTTATTTTTAGTTATATTATCTGTTGTCGCTTGCACCTGGAAATAGTTCTCATCCATAGTACCAAGGATTCTTCCAGTTTGAGCAGCACGAGACAGTTCTAGTTAGAGATCAGTCAAGTAAGTTTAAAACATAAGACATCAGAGTCGTGTGGAACCATAACTTTATTTAAAAGTAATGGCATTTTAAAAGAATGCTATTCACAGCATTTCACAGATTGTTAAATTGATAGGCCATGCAAAGTGCTTGATTTAGTTCATGGCATTTAGCCACTGCTCAATAAAGTTTTGCTGTTATTGTAATTGTCAGTGTTACAGCTTTAAATATTTTAAATCGGAGTCTGTTTCTCTTTAAACACTAGAGCGTGTTTCTAAAAAATTGGGGGCAGCTTAATATTTAAAGAGTTTACTGGAACATTAATGTCTGAAGAGGAACATTTTATTCTATTTATTGGTTTTTAGGCTACAGCCGGCTGTGTTCCGGGCTCCTTCCTGGCTCTGTGCTCAGGGATCACTCCTAGCACGACTCGGGGAAACGTATGTGGTGCCCAGGATTGAACTTGGGCTGGTTGTGAACAAGACAGCACCTTACCCGCGTTGTGTCACTCTCTCTCTGGCCCCTTAAAAAGGAACATTTTCTAACGACACTACTTGGCAACCTGTGTATTGCACGTCGGCAGTGCACCTGCCTTTCTGGAGCTTCCGACCTAGGAGGAGTAATGGGCATCAAATATATGATTTTATTTTTGAGGTGCGGTGAGTTATGAAGTTGTACCGGTGCTACGAGATTCACCCTCTCGCAGGTGGGAGATGGGTTGGCACCGGGGTGAAAGCCGAAGACACACGTGTGTAAGAGCCCTAAACTGAAGAAGCTTGGTTTTTACTGAGAAATACTTAGCTTAGTGGTCTGGAGTTAGCTGCAAAAAAGTTGATGGAAGTCATATTTGGTTGGGAAGTTTGAATTAGTTGCTAATATCCACGTGTCAGTGACTTCACATCAAAGTCCAGATTTCTGAAATTTTTATAAAAATTTGAGCCTATGGCGGCATCCGAGTGTGTTTTCAGTTGACTGCTCTTAATTGGATCTGGGCAGCACATTTTCCCTGTAGATTTGTGTTTCTGAACCTTTTTCTGACTGTGACTCCTTTCTGATCTTGTTTCCTTCCTGTGGCACCCCACTTTCTATGGCTGGCCCTGGTCTCATGCTGCTGTTCACAGTTACTCGATGAAAACTGAAAACCTGTGAAACCTGAGGTGAAAACCAGTGGCTCCCCAGGCCTAACGTAATCTTGTGCTGCGGTCCACTGTTCTGTTTTTATCTTGGTCCTCCTTTTCTTTTTTTTCCTTTTTGGGTCACACGTGGTGATGCACAGAGGTTACTCCTGGCTCTGCACTCAGGAGTTACCCCTGGCAGTGCTCGGGGGACCATTTGGGATGGTGGGAATCGAACCCGGGTTGGCTGCGTGCAAGGCAAACGCCCTACCCGCTGTGCTATCACTCCAGCTCTACCTTGGTCCTCCTCAACTATCCTGGGACCCGGGATTTTCACGTTGGTCACTTAGTGTTGGGGATTCCAAGAGATGATAAACGGTACAGTTTCTCAAGTTGGCTGTTTATAGGTGAATAGTAGTTATTGAGTGACTTTAAATGTCTTAAGGGAAAAAGATTTATTTGAGCATTAGTTGCATTTGTTTTAAAAGCTATTGTAGGCTTATGAAATTTTTTTCACATGCATTTGTCGGTCACTTTGGGTGATTTGTATTTAAACTTTGTACATACTTGAATATATACCCTCTTGTCTGATTTGCAGTCATTTAAGAGCTGATATTCCCCAGATCCACAAAGATTTATTTATTTACTTTCCCTGAAAAGTACAAGAGTCTTTTCCCCTTGTACTTTCAGTCCATGTATTGCCTGTGATTATATAGTTATAGCAATCTACCTGCATTATCAATACTTTTCCAAACGTTTACATGAGTTCCTTGAAGACAGATGACTCATCCTTTTATCTTCAATACTTGCAGTATATTCCTTTGTTTTTTTCTTTCCAAATTGCAAAACAGTATTCTATTTATTTTTATAGAGAGAGGCCACACCTGGTGGTGCTCTAAGGTGAGAATCATGTGGTGCTAATTTTAGGAATTGATATCAAAATCTCATGCATGATAGAATCTCATGCATGGTTGCTCCGTTTTTTTGTTTGTTTGTTTTGGTCTTTTTTTATGAGCCACGCCCAGAGGGCTTACCCTTGGCTTACTCTTGGCTTTGCGCTTAGGGATCACTTCTGGCAGGACTCAGTGGACCATACATGTTATCAGGGATTGAACCTGGGTTGGCCGCCTGCCGTGCAAGTGCCCCTACCTGCTGTCCTATTGCTCCCCGTTCCATGGTTCTTAAAGTAAATACCCGTTGGAAAAATGTGTTCTGGGATGAAGAAATGGCTCAGTGGTAGAATTATTCCCTTGCACTACCGGATGTGCCCCCCTTGCCCCCCAAACCAAAAAAAAAAATACCTTGGTAAGGTCACAAAAGAAGGCACAAGCAAAGAAACCAAAAAAAAAAAAAACCAAAAAAAAAAAATCAAACAAACACAAAACAGTGCAAAACTTAAGTAGGAAAAAATAAGATACAGAATCGAAGAACAAACGTCTTAAAGTGAGAAGAATATACTCTCTAATAGGCCCTTTATTATTATTTTTTAATTTAGAAAATGATTTATTTAGAACAGTGGTTTTTTTTAAAAATTTTTTTTTATTAGTGAAACACCATGAGGTACAGTTGTAGATTTACAATTTTTTGTGCTTGGGTTTCGATTATACAATGATCAGATACCCATCCCTCCTCCAGTGCCCATTTTCCACCACCATGGATAAGATCCCCCATACCCCCATCCCCCCATCCCCCCCTGCCTCTGTGGCAGGGCAATCCCCTGTGTTCTCTCTCTCCTTTTGGGTGTTGTGGTCTGCAAAAGAGGCATTGAGTGGCAAACATGTTCAGTCCATAGTCCACTTTCGACATGCATCTCCCCTCCTGGGAGGATCCTCCAAACACCCTTTATTTGGTGTTCCCTTCTCTAGCACAGCGGTAGGGCGTTCGCCTTACAAGCGGCCAACATGGCCGACCCGAGTTCGATTCCTCCGCCCCTCTCTGAGAGCCCGGCAAGCTACCGAGAGTATTCGATATGCCAGACACAGTAACAACAAAGTCTCCAATGGAGACGTTACTGGGCCCGCTCGAGCAAATCGACGATCAACGGGAGGGCCTTTACCTTTTACCTTACCTTCTCTATCTGAGCTGCCCTTTCCTCTAGAATGCCCGACTGGCCACTGAGCTAGAACAGTGGTTTTAATCATTGATTCGGTGTCAGTACGAAGACATTTCTTGCTGGTCCATCGAAAAGTTACTGCCGTTTAATACATGGTAGGTACTTCTGGATCACGGTAGCTGGAGCTTGACAACCCTGTTGACATAGATTGCTTTGCCCTTACGTATTGCCATAACTCACCTGTTGAGAACAGATCTTTATACTTTGCTCTCCCTGCCATGTGTATTTTTTGCTGATTTTGCCAAAGGGTAGTTCAGGAAGTAAGTTATTTCTTGTGGTGTTGTGCTGTACACAAATATTTTTTTTTTTTTATCTTGGGCCACACCTACAGGGCTCAGAGCTTACTCATGGCTCTGTGCTTAGGGATCTCTCCTGGTGGGCTTGGGGGAACATATGTGATGCCGGAGACCTGCCCGTACGTGTGTGAGGCAAGTGCCCTACTTGTACTATCTCTCTAGCCCCTTGAAAGATAAAATTTGAAATCCTCAAAAGATAGAGGAAAAGCCAAACCGCAGAACCTTGTAGCTTTTTCAAAGCAAGAACAAGTAGTGATGACACCGAAAGTAATGCAAGTACAGGTGTTTGCCTCTTAAGAAGAAACCAGGGAAAAGAAATGTGTGACAAAAAAACTTGTTAGACTTTATCACTGGTACTGAAAAAGCTTTCCTATGGCCCTGAGTATAGTATGTTCACAAGTTCTAACAACGATCCTTCCAAATGTGCTCATTTTATATTTGAAACAGAAATCTTACAGTAAGCTGTTGGATACTTCAAAGAAAGTTTATGAGCCAGATAAAAAGTCAGAAACCAAAGATCAGTCACTAGTGAAAAAAGTCAGTAGCAACTAGTGACAAGTTTCAAGGGTCTTTTTTAGTTTTCTTTGAATGTTTAAAATAAAAAACTTCCCCCTTGGTGAGGAGTTTGTAAAGTTATGCATCTTAGATGTTACTGGGGAAACTTTGGGGGTCCTTGGGCTGCTCAAAAGCTGTTTAGGTTCAATTGCTTTTTGACAGCACCATTCAAAGGAGAATTGTTATGATCACCTATAAAAAGGAACAAATTGTAGAGTTAATAGAAATTAAGCTATTTTGTGATTAACCTTGATGAGTCAATTGACATGAGTAATTGACATGCTGTTCAGCTTTGCTTCATAAGTGAAATTGAAGACTTTACCGAAGAGCTTTTTTGTGGCCTTGACTTTCCTGGATGAACCACTAGTTTAGAGATACTTAATGCTCTGGTTGAGTGAATTTTTTTGTGAGGGAGAGGGTTGTCCAGGCATCACATCTGACTCTGAGCTTAGAGTCCACTCCTGGCGGTGCTCAGGGGATCATGGGCTGGTGTCCTGGGGTCAAACTGGGGTCTGCCCCATGTAAGGCAAGCTTTATCCCTGTACTCTTTCTCCAGCTCTGGATGGGTATTTTCAAGTACAGGCTTTAGATTGGGGCAAATGCCCCAGTATATTATGTATAGCACACGATTGGACACCACACAGACATAGTTGCTTATCTAGGAATTTTGTCTGTTTAATATAAATAGGTGTACTAGAAGCTCCTTGCTGCAAAGAAGTTTTCTACTTGTGAAAGTTGTACTGATCATAAGTGAAATTTGTGGCTGAGCTATGAGTTCATGGCTTTTTATGGTACTGTACGGAAGCGTGGACTTTCTAGCACCATCAGCTTCTCCATTTGGAAATGAGGTGGTGAGGTGGCTCTCAAGAGGAAGCTTCTTTCACATCGTCTCCAACTGAGGGTAGAAGTAAAAATAAGTTTCTACAAGAATGAAATTTTGCACCAGTAGAGCCCTTGTTAGATGCGGAATAGATGACTAAGCTTGTGTATATGAAACTCGTAGTTACCGTTCTCAGTACACTTAACATTTTTCTTCATGGGTTTGTCACAGATACTTTTACTGGGAAATAAGATGGGTACTTTCAAAAAAAAAGTTGACCTTTGGGATAATTATATTAGAAATGTTACCAGTTTTGCAAAAATTTTTGTTTGCTGTTTACATCAAACAAAAAGTTATTCAAAATAATAGGTAAACATTTAAGGGTGCTGGCTCAAAACTTTAATCACCGTTATCCTGAACATGGGCTGGATCAGTAGCACAGCGGATAGGGCATTTGCCTTGCACGTGGCTGACCCGGGTTTGATTTCAACCCCCGTCTCGGAGAGCTTGGCAAGCTACCGAGAATATCCTTCCCGGACGGCAGAGCCTGGCAAGCTCCCTGTGGCATATTCAATATGCCAAAAACAGTAACAAGTGTCACAATGGAGGCGTTACTGGTGCCCGCTCGAGGAAATCGATGAACAACGGGAGGACAGTGCTACAGTGCTACCCTGAACATGAGAATCTTTGTCACTGTTACCTCTAGAATAATAAATCTTTCATGGAAAACACAGTAACAAGTTACTGGGCCCGCTCGAGCAAATCGATGAACAATGGGAGGACCGTGAGCGTGACCGTGATGGAAGATGACAACTCATACACACTTAATTCTCATGAAAAAACCTGATAGAGTTGTCTTCTGGCGTAAGTCTGGTAGCACTGCAGCACTGTCCTCCTGTTGTTCATCGATTTTCTCGAGCGGGCCCAGTAGCATCTCCATGGTGAGACTTGTTGTTACTGTGTTTGGAATATCGAATACATCACGGGTAGCTTCCAAGCTTTGCCGTGTGGGCGAGATACTCTCGGTAGCTTGTTGGGCTCTCTGAGTGGGGTGGAGGAATTGAACCCGGTTGGGCCGGATCAGCCACGCGCAAGGCAAATGGCCTACCGCTGTGCTATTGCTCCAGCCCCTAAGTCTGGTATCCAACATAAATATCCAACAAAAAATCCAACTGTTGTCTCGTTTTGAATATCACTGGGAAAAAGAACATTTATCCTGGGTGCTAAGCTATTAAATTGTTGGTCTTATTTTAACTGCCTTTTTATTTGAGAAGACTTTCAACCATCGGAGATAAAATCCGAATGGATGTCAAAGCAGCTCTTCCTGTCTCTGAGAGTGATGCAGCATGGCTAGCCAATATTCCAGCCGAAAAATAGCCACAGGCTTTGCACTGATTTTACTTGAATTACCTGTGGCTTTCTTAGAAGTTCAAGACATTCTGTAAGCATATTCGCTGACAGCTTAGTTTTTGATGATATTAAATTTAAGTAACTAGAATTTTCATTTTATAATAAAATTCTAGTTTTAAAGAATAAATTAAAAGTATTAGCTTTAAAAGCTACTACTACTATTATAGGACTGGAGCGAAAGCACAGCGGTAGGGTGTTTGCCTTGCATGCGGCCAACCCAACCGACCCGGGTTCAATTCCTCTGTCCTTCTCAGAGAGCTTGGCAAGCTACAGAGAGTATCTCGCCCACATGGCAGAGCCTGGCAAGCTACCTGTGATGTATTCGATATGCCAAACACAGTAACAACAAGACTCAGAAAGGAGACGTTACTGGGCCCGCTTGAGCAAATCGATGAACAGCGGGAGGACAGTGACAGTGACTGCTATTGTAAACAATGTTTTGATTTTTGTCTTGCAGTTCGTGAAATATTCCTATTTTTATTGCTCTTATGAAAAGGTTGAAAACCACTTATCTATAACTAGTAGAGGATTCTTATGTGTATAAAAGTAACTTGCATATGCCCTCATAATTAATTTTTATAATATGTGGTGATTGCTTTCCTATAGAACTTTATCTGCATATCAAATCTTCATGTTTAGATGTTGTTAATTTTATTTTATAACTATATGTCCTATAAAATTTAATTGTGCCCAAAGTTGGAAAAGTTAGTGCCACAGAAGGTAAACTATTTGAAATCATTAGTACATGGTAAAGATGATTAGCAGAGCAAATGTCACTTCACTTGATCACTTGACATCCCGTTACTCATCGATTTGTTCGAGCGGGCGCCAGTAACGTCTCCATTCGTCTCTGTCGTGTGGTAGTGTAGCCCAATGGCTCTCCTTGCTCCAGGAACAAGAAGAGCCTCAAACCATTCATTCAGGGTCTTGATGAAGAAGTCTGACCATCTCGTAGGTGGGCGGCCACGTGATCTTTTGACGTCCCTTGGAATCCAGTCGGTAACGGCTCTAGTCCAGCAGTCATCTTCAAATTGCGTTATGTGTCCAGCCCATCTGATTTTCGATGGCTTGGCAAACGAGACGGCATCCCTGATTCTTGATCGTCGACAGAGGTCAGAACTCCGGATTCCTTCTCTCACTTGAGTGAAGCGTAATAGTCCAAGCATAGCTCTTTTGATTCCTCTTTGGGAGACCCCAAGAGTGTTCTCATCTTGTTTTCGTAGGGCATGTGTTAGTGCAGTAAGATCCTTGCATTCACACAGTACCTGTGTGAATGAAAGGTTCGCTCCCAATGGAAAACCAGCAGGACCGTTCTACTGTACAAGAATGGAGACATCCACGACATTGGCAACAATCTCCCGCTCTGCCTGTTGTCTGTCTACAAGCTGTTCACTCGAGTCATCTGGAATAGGATTGGCAGAACACTACATGAAGGACAACCATGTGAGCAAGCCGGGCTCTAAAAAGGATTCAGCATGATCGACTGTGTATCTCCATATGGTGACCAAGCTCATTGAGGTTTCTTGGGAGTTCAAGATGCCTCTCTGTCTAACGTTCATTGATTTAAAGAAAGCCTTTGATTCTGTTGAGACTAAAGCGGTCATCGAAGCCCTAGCCAAACAGGGCATTCTATAAGGAAGTGATCATCGATGTCAAGAGAGGGGTTCGGCAGGGTGGTACCATTTCACCGAAACACTTCACTACCACCCTCGAGAACGTCATGTGACTACTGGAATGGGAAGGAATGGGAGTGAAGATAGATGTCGGCAACTACATCATCTCTGCTTCGCTGATGACATCGTTTTATAACGCCAAACATCAGCCAAGCGGCATGAACGCCGGCTGACTTCGACCGTGAGTGTGGAAAGGTCGGACTACAGCTGAATCTCACGAAGACAATGTTCATGAAATATGGACTAGTTCCTGGCGTTCCGTTTGCTCTCAACAGAACCAACATCTCCAAATGCAGCAGTTATGTGTACCAAGGTCGAGAACTCAACATGACAAATGACCTGGCACCTGAGCTGCGCAGGAGGAAGAGAGCGGCTTGGAGTGCCTTCAAGAGCGCTGAAGAAATAGCTAAGAGGACGAAGAACCTCCAGCTCCGGGCACATCTCTTCGACTCCACCAGGGCAAATGTCAAGTTTGAAAATTAAAAACAATTTTAACTTGCAGTTTGTATTAAAGACATTCACTAAGAAAAATGATTTTGCTTCTTTCGTTATCCACAGTTGTACATATTGTCATAAAATTTATTTTGGTGGTCATTGAATTTTTGCTGGAAAGCATACTGAAGTCTGTACTGAAGAATTATTGACAGATTAAGTTTTAGTATTTGCCAAGAATAAACAATCTCCATGATCTAGGAATTTTATGTGGTTCGGAAGGGAAGTGACCATTAAATATACTTAAAAATACCTTGGGTTTAATGTTAAGAGAAAGGAGCTCTCGTTTCAGCTTTGTCTTTGTCTAGTGTATTTAGATATGTTATTTATTATTTCTGTGCCTTATTTATGAAATGAGGTAATAGAGTGAATCTTTTAAGATTATTTTCAGTTCACATATATGAAATACAACTGATTTTATGAAATAGAGAACTGAAGAGTATGCAGTTATTTTGTAATTACTAATTAAGTAATAATTAGCACTGTCATTTATATATAAAATTAGATTTAAAATATTCTTTGTAAATGACTCAATCACAATGCAGTATATGATTATATAATTTTGGTACCAATTTAAAAAGTGAAAGAAAATGCTGTTTTATACCTTTTTTCCCATAAATTTGAAAGTATGATTTTTCGAGCATTTGATATGCCAGACTGAAGTGAAATAGGCCTATTTACAAAAGTGTTTCCAGGTATCATTTTGGAGTCCAGTTAATATCTAAAGATAACTAATATCAAACAAATTAGATATGCTAAGACTTTAGGATAGATTCTGTGGAAAACAAAATCATTTTGATCTCAGATTACAGACTCATTATTCCTAATGCATTTTTTTAACACTATGATTTCCTTTTCTTAATATTGAGAAATATCATTGAATGGGCCTGTTCTCTTTTATTCTCCATATGCTTACATAAACTTTAGAATAAAATTATAGAAATAGTTCTTTTGAGAAGGAGTTGGGCCGTACCTGGCAGTGCTCAGGGATTACTCCTGTTTCAGTGCTAGGGGTCACTCATAACAGTACTTGGGGGACTGTATCTGGTGCCAGGAATTGAATCCAGGTTAGCTGTATTTGCTGTACTCTCTCTGGCCTCAATATATATAGATATATATGTATATATATATGTATATATATATCTATATGTATATATACACACACACACACATAAAGGTATGAAGTAACATGGAGACTGCAAGGAATAATTACTTTTACTTACTGTATTTTTTGAATTTACATGTTCATAAACCACCTTGTTACTTACGCAGAGTTCTTGACTTCTTAGTGATATTAATGCTACAATAGAAAAATATCCGTCACTTTTATTCAGCAATTTTATTGAAATTTGTATACCAGGTATTATGTTAGGTATTAGGGATTTACGGTGGCTATTGCATAGGATTAATTTTAACTCGACTTTCCTCTGAAGAATTTAGATCTTAGATTCAAATAATAGCGTCATTTTTAAATTTTTTTAAAAAAAATTTTAATTAGGATCAAACCCACTTCTCATTTGTAAAGCATGGGCTCTAATTGCGATTCACATCATCAGCATCTTCATTCTTTTTATTTATTTATTTATTTTGCTTTTTAGGTCACACCCGCTGATGCACAGGATTTACTCCTGGCTCTGCACTCAGGAATTACTCCTGGCGGTGCTCAGGGGACCATATGGGATGCTGGGAATCAAACCCGGGTGGGCCGCGTGCTAGGCAAACACCCTACCCACTGTGCTATCACGCCAGTCCCGGTCTTCATTTTTTTTTTAAACTTTATTTTTTGGTTTTGTTTTTGGACCACACCCAGCAGTGCGCTGAGGACTCCTGATGGATTTGGGAATACCATATCAAATGCTGGGGATCTAATCTGGCTTGGCTGCATGCAAGGCAAGCACCTTAGTACCTTGTACTATCTCCAGCCCTTTAACCTCATTCTTAAAGCAGATTGGAGTCAGATTCTTGTGATTTTAGAGTGACTGTCCAGTACATGCACTTAAACTTGGTGTTTTACAATCACTTTTCAAGGTCATGCCTTATCTTTCCTCTGTTTTGTTTTTCTTCTAACATGTATTTGTATCATTCATTTATGTGATTGTGGCAAATGGATTGGGTTATCTGGTTATCTAATGTGCACTGTTCTGAAGCATTTTTCTGTCAAGAATCAGGCCCTGACATCTGCAAACACATGCTGGACTTCGTGCCAGATTGAGATCTGATGCATTGTCTGTATTTATGCATCATTCACATGTAGCTATTTAAGTTATAGATGCATTCTTGAGGTAACACGTGGTAGAGAAGTTTTTGTTTGTTGTTTTAAACTTTCCAGGCAGTGAAGGGGGATGGGAGCTCTGTTGTTGGCCTGGTTGTGAACAGTTCAGTGCTTAGGCCCTGTTGTGCAGAGCTGCTCAGGCCCGTGCTACTGGGGACTACTCAGACACACCCAGAGGTACTTGAGAGGTGCACTGTTAGCCTGCGTTGTTTAGCCTATGAGCTATTTTCTTCAGCCCTCAGAGAAAATTTATATCTGTTGGAACAATATCTATTATGGATATATTAATAAATGTGAATTGGTTTGTTTATGATGCCATTAATACACATTTATCTTTAACGATTTAATTGATATACTGGTGTGCACTGAACAGCTGACTTTTCTTGTTTACACCGTTGGTTTGAATGTAAGTTGTTTTTTTTTTTGGTAGAAAAATTTAGTAATATCAATTAATTTAAAATGCATGACCTTTAAGCCAGCAATTCTTTGGTCCTATTAGGAATTTATCCTTAGGAAATCTTCACATCAGTGCACAGAAAAATTTCAAGTTTGTCCCTTAAAGCTTTAATTGAACAATCTTGTAAATGGTCCAAATATCTGTTGATAGAGGATTAGTTCAATGGTAACTATGATATGCCAGTATATACAGTTCTCCATTTTAACCCTCCTGATTCTTTCTGATTATTTTCCAGAACACTTTTATTTGTTTCACAGTTTTATAATAGTATGTTTTAATAATGATTTTCCGCTATGATTTGTTGCCTACTCTGAACACATCTGTATTGTACTTTACTGTACTGTACTGTCCTCCCGTTGGTTGTTCATCGATTTGCTCGAGCGGGCACCAGTAACGTCTCACAACAAACTGTGAGACTTCTTGTTACTGTGTTTGGCATATCGAATACGTCACGGGGAGCTTGCCAGGCTTTGCTGTGTGGGCGAGGTACTCTTGGTAGCTTGCCGGGCTCTCCAAGAGGAGTGGAAGAATCGAACCCGGGTCGGCCTGGTCAGCCGCGTGCAAGGCAAACGCCCTACCCGCTGTGCTATCGCTCCAGCCCCCGAACAAATCGTTTGATCCCTGGCTGCTCATGGTTCTCCCTGGGAGCATCTCCTGAGTCCCTGAGCCCTGCCAGATTTGGTCTCCCTCTTCTTCCACAAAAAATGTTACAGAATGCATAAAAGTTTAACAGATACTGTTCTGAACCGATACTTTATTAACCGTGCTCTTTCAAAACAGTTTTTCTTTTTATCAGATTACCTTTCATGACGTAAGCCTCATGACTGAGTATAACATTTTTCACTACATGGTTTCATACTTTCACAACATGTTATATACGTAAATATCAATATGCAGTTATATATTGCTTTGCATGCTCTTCAATAGTATATATCTTGCTCTGGTTCAGTTATTTTATCCACATTGACTTTATATTGTATGATTAAATTTAAATTTATTTCATGTTGATAGATGTTTAGGTTAATTTTATTTTTGCTGGAAAAATATTCTTGTACATGTGTTTTGGTGCTCACGGGTTTTTCTCCAGGGTTAAAAAAAAATGAGTAATTCCTGAGTGCATGAACCAGGAGTAACCCCTGTGCATCGCCGGGTGTGACCCAAAAAGCAAAAAAATAAAAAAAAATATTACTTTTTGAGTAGTATTTTTTTGTATATACAAGCCATATATATATTTAAATTTATGTATTCATCTGTTGATGGACATTTGGGTTATTTTCATCTTCTGACTATGATGAATTATGTGGTTATGAACACACGTGTGCATGTTTTTAAGGGTACTCATTTTCAGTTCTTTGGGTATTCACCTAGGAGTGGAATTTCTAGTGCATATGGTGTTCTGTCACAGTTGACCATTTTAGTATAAACGTTCCAATTTCTCCAGCACTTAAAAAATGTATTTATCCCAGTGGGTGTGATGTGGTATCTTTTGGTTTTTTTTTAAATGAGTGCTCTGAGGTACTCCTGGCTCTTTTCTCAGGGATAACTCCTGGCAGGCTTTGGGCACCATAGGGGATGCCAGGGATCAAACCTAGGCAAGCAGTGTAGAGTATGGCAGATAACCCTACTGGCTACACTGTATCTTCGTCCCAGTAAGTGGTAGCTTACTGCGATTTTGATTTTCCTAACATCTTAATGACAGTGTGCAACTTTTTATGTGTCTTATATATACATTATATATGTGTCTATATACATATCCTTTGAAGTTCTTGTCTTTTTTAAAAATGGTGTTGTCGAGTTGTAGAAGTATGTTGTTTTTTAAAATATAATTTCTGGGTTCTAGACCCTTTTCACATTTTGACTAATGTCCTTTGACACACAGTTTGAAATTTTTAAAAAGCCCAGTATATTTTTTGCTTATGTTTTATTTTAAATAGGGTCCACACTGGGTGGTCCTCAGGGGCTGTACCACTTGACCGATACCCCCAGCCTATTTACATACCCTTTTGATGTATAAGGAACCGTTTGTAAACAGAGCTCATGAAAATATACTCCTTTTTCTCAAGAATATTGTGTTCTTTTTATTAGGTTATGGATCTACTTTGAGTTTTTGTGTATGTGGTGAAATAGGAGTTCAACTTTGTTACTAGTATTTTCGACTTTTGGATTGTCCTGACAC
The DNA here is from genome assembly GCF_029834395.1 of Sorex fumeus. Taxonomy (NCBI): domain Eukaryota; kingdom Metazoa; phylum Chordata; class Mammalia; order Eulipotyphla; family Soricidae; genus Sorex; species Sorex fumeus. The sequence continues at coordinate 5,474,384 of NW_026606058.1, forward strand.
CACTGGTTTACAGGACTGTTTTCCTTATTGAATGGTAACCAGTATTCTTGCTGAAAATAAGTTATTTCTGGACTCATGTCCTATTCATCTATATTCTGTCCTTATGTCAGTCTACATTGGTTTGATTTTTGTACTTTGTTAATAGGCTTTGAAATTGGATTTTATTCAGTGTTCTCCTTTCTCAGTGTTATTTTGACTGGATTCACTTGTAATTCTTCATGAATTTGAATATCAGTTCATTGATTCCTGACCAATTCTGTTCTTGTGATTTTGATAGCAACATTATTGCATCTGTAGAGTTCTGGGATAGTTTTTTCCTTTTTGTAGATAAGTGGATTTATTGATCTTCCACTGAAGGACCATGCATGATCTTTCCTTTTTATTTTTTATTATTTATTTATTTGTTGCTTTTTTGGGGTTCACATCTGGCAATGCACAGGGGTTACTCCTGGCTCTGCACTCTGGAATTACTCCTGGTGGTGCTCAGGGGACCATATGGGATGCTGGGAATCGAACCCGGGTTGGCCGCATGTAAGGCAAACCGCCCTACCCGCTGTGCTGTTGCTCCAGCCCTCGATCTTTCCTTTTTAGTTCCCCCTGGTATTTTCTGATTTCTTCAAGCATTGTTTGCAATTCTCAGTATATATCTGCAAGGTTGAATGAATTCAGTTTTGTAAAATTGTAAAATTTTGTAAAAATTGTTATTTTTTTCTTTTAACTTTTGTGAATGGAATTGTTTGCTCAACAATTTAAAAAGCTCAGAATTCTATTTTTATTTCATTTCTGATGTATAGAAACAAAACTGGTGTTTTTGTATTGCTCTTGTACTCTCAAGTTGACTGAAATCATTTTATTCATTTGGTAGTCATCTTGTGGGGATTCTTTGAGACTGTGTGTGTGTGTGTGTGTATGTGTGATGTCTGTACAGGATAAATGTAGGATCATGATATAATGTACAGGGATAGTTCTTTTAAATTTGCATGTCCTTTTATTCCCTTTTTGCAGTTGGTTGCTTTGATTAGAACTAAGCATACAGTATTCAATAAAAGGCGAAAGCAGGTATCTGATTTATTTTTAATATTGGAGTTGACGCTTTCATTTGTTTACCATTGAGAGTGATGACTGCTGTTTTTTTCACAAGTGCTCATTATATTGAAAGAGTTTTTTTCTACTTGTTTGCTGAGCTATGGTTTTTATAAAAGGTTGATGAATTTTGCCGAATACTTTTTCTGCATCAATTGAAAAACCATATACTTTATTTCCTTTGCTCAGATAATGGGATTATCAATACATTGATTTTCTTATATTGAATTACCATCAAATTTTTGGGTGAAGTTCAGTTGATCATAGTGTATAAACCTTGCTTTAAATATGCTGTTGGACTGAGTTTGTTAGTCTTTTGTTTAGAAGTTAGGCTAGGTTTATTGTTATCTTTTATGTCCACGGATGACCTGCCTTCCCTCCCTCCCTCCCTCCCTCCCTCCCTCCCTTTCTTCCTTCCCTTCCCCACCTCATACCTGGCAATGCTCAGGGATTATTACTGTCTCAGTGCTCAGGGATGGGGCTAAGGGTAGTTTTGTGCTGTTCATCTGGAACCCTATGGAGTGCCAGGGATTGAACCTGGGTCAACCACATGCAAGGCAAACATCTCACTTGCTGTATTATCTCCCTAACCCCTTTTCTTATTTTTTAGAGAAAAACCAATGAAGAATAACATTTCAACTTTTTTGGCATCTCTTAATATTATATGTAATAATATGCATTCATTTTCACCTGTTATGTGAATGCATCTTCCTAATTATAGGAAGTTCCAGGGATTCCCAGATCCACACAGTTTTAGTGACTTCAAGCTCACATGAATCATTATTTTGCTCTTTTTTTAGCCCCTAATTCCATAACATTTATTACCTTATTTATGTATATTTGCTTTTAAAATCATTTTTTTCAGTATTGTTTAGGTAACCTATTCCAACATTATTAATGTTTATAGTTTTGATGCGGGTTGGATACTCTTGGTAGCTTGCCGGGCTCTCCGAGAGGGACTGAGGAATTGAACCGGGTTGGCCGTGTACAAGGCAAACGCCGTACCTGCTATCCCATCCGCACGGCAGAGCCTGGCAGGTTCCTCGTGGCGTATTCAATATGTCAAAAACTTAATCACTTAATCACTTAACTTCCCGTTAGTTGTCGATTTGCTTGAGCGGGCGCCAGTAACGTCTCCATTTGTCCCTGTCGCGTGCTAGTGTAGCCCACTGGCGTCTGTTCGCTCCGGGAACATGAAGGGCCTCAAACCGATCGTTCATGATCTTGACGAAGAAGTCTGACCATCTGGTAGGTGGGCGGCCACGCGGTCTTTTGACATCCCGTGGAATCCAGTCAGTAACAGCGCTAGTCCAGCTGTGACCAGCCCATCTGATTTTCGACACCTTGGCAAACGAGACAGCGTCCCTGATTCTTGATCGTCGTCTCTGATTCTTGATCGTCGACGGATGTCGGAACTCCGGATTCTTTCTCTCATTTGAGTGTCAAAAACAGTAACAGCAAGTCTCAAAATGGAGGCGTTACAGGTGCCCACTTGAGCAAATTGATGAACAGTGCAACAGTGCCACAAAATTCTGCATCTCTTTGCTACCATTGTGCCCAAGGTTTTCCCCTACTCTAATCATGTCAACTCTAGTCCATCGCTTCATTCCTCCCAGCCCCTACCCTCACTGTTTTGGTAGTCACCGTTTTGTAATACATAGCCAAGGGTGTTATTTTCCAGCACCCATTTCTTGACCACTGTACATTTCCCACCACCAATGTCCCCAGTTGCCAACCCCCTCCCCCCCCCCCGCACCCTCCAACACCCAGCCTGCCTCTGTGGCAATTTCTCATCTTTCTGTGGTTCTCTCTCTCTCTCTCTCTCTCTCTCTCTCTCTCTCTCTCTCCCCCTCTCTCTCTCTCTCCCTTTTTCTCCCTCCCTCCCTCCCTCTTCCCTCTCCCCCACCCCCTTTGTGGCTTGCAGTATAGCTACTGAAACATTATCATGTTTGTCCCTTTACCTACTTACAGCACTCGGTTATTGTCCTGTGTGATTTCTAGCTTGTCATAGTGGTCCAATCTCTATCCTAACCACCCTCCCTTATCACCGCTTGTGGTGAACTTCCAACCGTGGACCAATCCTCCAGGCCCTTTTTCCTACTGTCTTTGGGTATTAGTCTCAGACAGTTGATTTTTTTAAATTTTTTATTTTTTATTTTTTATTTCACACAAATGAGTGCAGTCAGATAAACATGTTTTCGTATTCCTTCTGGGAAGTGTCCGTTCACCTCCTCCTACCATATTTTATTGGGTTATTCGTTATTTTTCTTGTTCTTTATGAAAGCCTATATTATTATTATTAATTTCCTTCCTAATGCTTTCTGCGTTCCATAATAACTTGTGTTTTCTTTTTATAGTTTTTTGTTTGAGGTCCATACATAGCAGTGCTCTTGATTCTGTGCGGGAATTGCTTCCTGTGGTACTCGGGGGACCATATGGTGTTGAGGAGTGAATCCAGGGCTCTTGCATGCCAAGGATAGCCTCAGCTTCTTGAGCTGTCTTTCTGGCCTGTGATGTGTGCTTTCATTTTAACTTTTTCTTAAATTTTTGTTCATTGACCCAGTGCTGTATAGTATATTGCTTAGTCTATATTTTTCCAGCATTCCCAGTTTTTTTCCCCCACATGGAGTCTAATTTAATAGCATTATGATCTAGGAAAAAATATGATTCTTTTTTTTTTTTTGGTGGGAGACAGAGGGCCACACCTAGTGGTACTCAGTGATCACTCCTGGTGGTGCTCAGGGGACCTTATATGGTGCAAGGCGCACTTCTTAACTGCTGTACTATTGTTCCAGCTTGATTTCAGTCTTCTAATTTTATTAATACATGTAGTCTGTATTCAAAAAGACTGTGTGTGCGCTTGAATAAAATGTAAATTCTTTTTTGGGTTGAAATATTTATAATACCTGTTACAAGTATTTGTAGTTACTTAAGACAGCTGTTTCCCTTTTTTAGAAAAGAACATTTCTCAATTTTTATTGACACACCAGACTTTACAATACTGTCAGTGAAACTTTACATCATTCCAGTACCACGCCCATTGCCGGTGTCTGACATCCCTCTACCAGTGCCCCAGACTCCTCTTGCTTTGTAAGCACATTTCTGTAGACAACGTATCTTCAGTTCCAGTGACTTTGAGCATCTGTGGTTTTTTTTTTTTTGAATCTTACATATGAGAGATCTTTCTTTTCTAAAAATTTATTGTGGAGGTGGTAACACCTACACACATAGATGAATAGAGCCCCTTTTTTCCTTTTCATTCTCTGTAGTTGATCTGTCATAGTTGTAAGTGGAGTGCTAAAAATTCCATACTATTGTTGTTATTGTTGATACCAGTTTTTCTGTGAATAATATATTTTGGTGATTAATATATTTTGTTCTCCTTCACTTGGTGCAGCATATATATTTATAAAGGTAAATTTTTGTTGCTTAAACTCTAGTCATATAAATCCTGTTCCTACTTCTTATTGCCCTTTAAAGTTGGGAGCCTGCTATTTTATATGGCACAGCAGTGTCTTTCTTTTTAAAAATGACCACTTGTAGAGATAATTAAAACAAAAGTTAAAATGAAAACACAAAAATTTTGCCTCTGGTTTTCTATTTTTTTGTTGTTTATTGCCAATTTCTCGCTTCCTCTGATATTGTGTATTGAGTTGAATGACTTCTCTTGGCTTGCTGTGTAGCCTGCTTATCAAATTTTCAGGCGGAAGAATATAATTTAAAACGATATGATGATATTGATTGCTTTACATACTATTACTTCTACACCTGTGTAGATCATTTGGGTCTACTGGGAACATGGTAGGAGTCAAGTTATCAAAGAGCAGAAGTTGCTATTGAAGGGAACCAGAATTCAAGCTTTCCAAGTACTTGCCAGTATTTGGACCGGCAGAGGCAGAATCTGCAGCTACAAGTTCCACAGTTCATACTTTACAGCTACTTCAGGTAATAAAGATCCCTCCACTAGTCTGGACTAGACGGCACTGTGTGTGCCCCGGCCCTGATCTATAGACTCTGCCATCCAGATCTTCAAAGTGATGCAAGCCATAGTGCTCAAACTTTCCTTCTTATTTGGACCACCTGGATAGTTTCAAAATGCTGACTGTCTTTGGAATATTCCTAGTAACATAGGTGAGGGTCAGACCACAGCCCTGACAGTGACATCCGAGTAATTTCTGAGGGTGGACTGGGGCTTGAGTAGTTGGTTCAGGTGATTCCAATCTGTAATCAGCTCTGAGAACCACTGATTAAACCACTTAGAGTTTAACTTAAAATACTAACACCAGAAAGTTCTTTGTCATTTATATCTGAACGTTCTTATTATATATTTTTAATTCCTGACTGCTTCTTTCTCCAAAGAAATGTAACATGGACTAGTACTCTCTGAAATGTCTTAGACTCATTACACTATTGCTTTTGAATTAATTTTTAGTTTGGGCATTCAGAGATCTTTAACTGTTGCCAGTTTTTCTATGACCCCTACATTCATTTGCACCGGTTTGAGGCTATGATGTATGGCAATGTTATTCTGTACTAATATATTCATTTACTGTCTTTGCGCCTTGGTCTGTGTTTGTGATCACCTCCCTTGTACCCTTGCTACTGTTTTGCCTCCTACTTTCCTTCAAGGTTAGAGTTCCTCCGTGACCTTGACTGAATGGCATTTCTCTTAGAAAGGTCTAAAATTCCTTCAGGCACTTGTAGGATCCTGCTATTTTGTTATTTTCAGTGTCAGTTGCTGACTCTTCCATAGCTGTGCAGTTATTTCTAAAGCCATTTTTGACCTATAATTGCGCACAAGTAGCTGTCTACATTGCTTCTTCAGTGATTTCTATTATGCTTTCCTGTGTCCTCTGAAATTTCTTTAGAATTTTATTAAAATATAGACTGTTTGAGAAGCCATTTGATACTCAGCTCTCCTGAAGAAGGGCCACAATATATATACCATTGTCATTTATCTTTTACTTTTTTTATTTTTTAAATTTTATGTTATTTATTTTGGAGAGGCTATAGGTGCCCGCTTGAGCAAATCAGTGAACAACGGGAGGACCGTGCTACAGTGCTGTGTTATTTACTTTATTTTTATAAAGTAGTTAACAGTATTTGATTACATTTAATATTCGAACATGAGTCCTGCCACCATTACACCTTCCCACCACCGTATTTTGGATGTTTCCATCCCAAACCCCAACCCCTGCCCCAAAGCTGAACTGAAATAATTTATTTTGTATCGTTTGTTATGAGGGGCTGGAGCGATAGCACAGCGGGTAGGGCGTTTGTCTTGCACGCAGCCGACATGGCCACTAGTTCGATTCCTCCGTCCCTCTCAGAGAGCCTGGCAAGCCTGGCAAGCTACCTGTGACATATTCGATATGCCAAACACAGTAACAACAAAGAGATGTTACTGGGCCCGCTTGAGAAAATTGATGAACAACGGGAGGACAGTGACAGTTTGTTATGAATAAATTGCTGAAAATGCTCTAAAAAAGTTTCTTTAGAGGAAAGTATGTAAAGATTGTTCTATTTCACCTAGGGGCCTTCTGTAAGAGATCACTAACATGTTGTTAAAGGTTGAGCCTTTCGTGCTTATGTATATGTAGTGCTGTAGCACTGTCCTGCCATTGTTCATTGATTTTCTCGAGTGGGCACCAGTAACATCTCCATTGTGAGACTTGTTACTGTTTTTGGCATATCGAGTACACCACACGAAGCTTCCCAGGCTCTGCCGTGTGGGTGGCATACTGTCGGTAGCTTGCCGGGCTCTCCGAGAGGGACAGAGGAATCAAACCCGGGTTGGCCGCGTGCAAGGCAAACGCCCTACCTGCTGTGCTATGGCTCCAGCATATATATATATGTATATGTATGTATATGTATGTATATGTGTATATATATGTACATATATGGGCTGGAGCCATAGCACAGCGGTAGGGCGTTTGCCTTGTGCACAGCCAGCCGGGTCGAGCCGGGTTCAATTCCTCTGCCCCACTCAGAGAGCCCGGCAAGCTACCGAGAGTATCTCGCCCTCACGGCAAATCCTGGCAAGCTACCCGTGGCGTATTCAATATGCCAAACACAGTAACAACAAGTCTCATGATGGAGACGTTACTGGGCCCGCTCGAGCAAATCGATGAACAGCGGGAGGACTGTGTACCATATATATGTAAAGTATATTTCCCTCTAAGGTTGGTTGCTTTCTACGTTAAACCCCATCAAATGTATTGCGCTACTCTTGGACTATGAGTGCTGTAAGGTAGGAGAATGCAGCCATGTGGTTCAGGAATATGTTCATTCATGGGTGAGGCTCAGCCCAAGTGTGTGGAGAGCAGCCATGAACATGGCAGTGGTTGCGTTCTGGAAGTTTTTGGCTGCCAGGCTTGGGTCCCTTGGGGCAAGGAGGGGCCTCACCCATCCTCCTCCGGGGTGCCCCCAATGAAACAGTGTGTCGTGGGGCCCGTTGGCATGGCAATGGTGAGTCGTTTTATGCTCTTTTTTTGAGAGAATTATAGTGAGTCTCTGGATCATGGCCATTGATGAAATTATCTGGCACCAGCGTGACTGCCAAGTTGGGTGGGGGAGGTCACCCATTCACAGTTCCATTGAACTTGGTGTTTTCAGTCACAAGTCCCGTGTACCTGGGTTTGCTGTGAATTATCTGGGTGAGGGTTGGCCAGAACTGATTTATCTTTTAAAAGAAAGCATTGCATTGTTGATCATTCACCATTACACCTTCATGGGGCTGGGGCAATAGCACAGCGGGTAGGGCGTTCGCCTTACAAGCGGCCAACATGGCCGACCCGAGTTCGATTCCTCCGCCCCTCTCGGAGAGCCCGGCAAGCTACCGAGAGTATTCGATATGCCAGACACAGTAACAACAAAGTCTCCAATGGAGACGTTACTGGGCCCGCTCGATCATTCACCATTGGATATTAATGAGTTGATTAGTAAAATTCTCTTACTGTATTTTGAGAACACTTACATGTCAAAGTTTTGTTAAGCATTCTCATGTTTCCTATCTTAAATTCAGAAACTAGAGAGATAGTGCAGTGGATAAGGTCAGTACATTGCTGACCTTGGTTGGTCCACAAACCATGTGAGAAAGCTAGTGTAAACAATGCTATCAACATAAGATGGGTCATTGTATCAACAGAAGTTTGAATGCTTGGAGTTGAGAAAGATAATGGCACCCAGTGGATAGGAAGGGAAGGGAATTTACTTACTAGTGTTTATTGATAGCTTTTCTTATTCACTACTAAATGTCACTAACACATGGTTCGTAGATTTTTTTTTTGTTTTCTTTAACAATTTTTTAAAAAGTAAAAATTTATATAATTTTTTTTATTGTAGCCCTGTGATTCACCAAATTCTTCATAATAAAAACACTTCATTGTTTACAACACAAAGGCAGATGGAATTATCAGATCTTAGATCAATAAGAATAAATTTTTGATAATCGTTATAGCTCGCAGTGATGCTACTAAGGTCACGTTGCCTGAGGTTCTGCTGTGTTGGTTAGTACTTGTTGAGCCTTCTGTGTTACTGTTGAGGCTCATTGCGTCTGGTGGTCCTCCGTGCAACTTTTCAGTCAGATTTGAAGTGATCCTACTGGGATGGTAGTACTATGCAAATTTGAGGTGTTGTGTTGCCCCATAGTTGGCTACACTGTCCATGAGCTCTAGATCTGGGACAGTTTGGTGAGTCGGCAGTTGGATGAATTTAGTTGTGGAGCTGGGCCATTTCTTTCTCTTTTGGGGGGCCACACCCAGTGGTGCTGATGTGTGACTCCTGGCTCTGCGCTCAGGAATTACTCCTGGCAGTGCTCAGGAGAACAGATGGACTGCTGAGGATGGAAACCAGGTTGGCTGCATGAAAGGCAAGGGCAGTGTCTGCTGTACTATGGCTGTTTCTAAGTTGGAGGGTGTCAGGTGTGGCTGTGGGCTGCTGTGCCTTCAGACCTAAATCTGCCCACCCCCCTCCAAGAAGGCCCGAGTTCTCAGCCCACAGCATCTGTCTGGGAAGATTTGGCAGTATCATGTCCGCTTGGAGCTTTCTTGCTGGGCTCTTTTTCTGCTGGCATAGTGGTGGTTGTGGGCGGGGGTCTTCTGGGTTTTCTGGTTGGTGGGGGCTGATTTCCCAGAATACCCCAGAGTTGCAGCCCGTAGGCTGGTCCCACTGGAGATATTCAGCTGCTTGATAATTTTCAGTTCTGGTGGATAGAAGAGTGACTCAAGTTAAGGGACAATGAGACAGGAAGTTTAGTACTCTGGTATCAGTCCGCTGCTGGCAGGAAGGGGACATAACAATGAAGGTGGCAACAGATGGGACCACCCCTAGTTGTGGTGGCGGTGGGGAATGTGGGGCATTTAACTGCCATAAAAATCACAAGGTAAAGGTGGTTTCAACAAGACTTAAATTTCTGGTCATATGTGTTCCATAGGTCAGGTTATATGAAGGAATCTGGTGAAATAGAATTTTGCTCAGCTCAGTGCTTATGCTGACTTAAGCAGGTGTTTAGCTAAAAAGTGAGGACTTAAGAACTAAGGTAGAAGGGAGAAAAACATTAGCAACAGTTGTTAGCATCTGCAAAGTTAGAGGCAAAATCTTAACAGTTTTTCTCTTAAATTAACCTTCCTGTAGTATCAGAATGCATCCAAGCTTTATTTAGTAGCTCTTTGACCCTTTAAGAGAAAAAAAATATTTTATTCATTACTGTTTTCATAAGATTAAGGACTTTGTTTAATCACCCAGTTATTGGCAGATCTGACTTAATTTTTTTGAACTTTTGAGTTCCTCTGAAACGCTTAACTGGCTCTTCTTTCGTTGATTTCTAGTTCATACTGTTTATTTGTATATGGTGAATGTGCTTGTTAAGTTATTGAATCTTTCTAAAAATTTTTTAATTTTTATAAAGTTGTTCATAATAATTTATTACATTTAATATTTCAACACCAATCCCACCACCATTACACTTTCCCACCACCAGTATTTCAAATTTCCCCCCAAAGGCAGATGCTAAATAATTGATTTTGTATTGCTTGTTATGAATAATTCACTACAAATGATCCAAAAAGGTTTCTTTAGAGGAAAGTGTGTGAAAATTGTTGTATCTCACCTTGGAGCCATTATCCCCTGTATAAGAGATCATTAACATGTTGTTACAGGTTGAGCCTGTGTGCTAATTCTATACATAGCTATTATAATATGTATTTTAATCAAGATCAGTTGCTTTTTTCCTTGCACCCCATCAAATGTACTGTGCTACTCTTAGTAATCAGTGGCATAAAGTATGAGGTGTCTCTTTGTGGTTGTGTGCACCAGGAATTCTAAAATTTAAATAGAGTGCTAGAGCTGGAGTGAAATTTTTTTTTTTTCTTTTTGCATCACACCCGGTCATCCACAGGGGTTACTCCTGGCTCTGAACTCAGGAGTTACTCCTGATGGTGCTCAGGGGACCATATGGGATGCTGGGAATCGAACCCGGGTCGGCCGCGTGCAAGGCAAACGCCCTACCCGCTGTGCTATCTCTCCAGGCCCTGGAGTGACATTTTTACCCGGATGGTGATTTTGAGGTCTGGAGGCATCTCAGCAGCATGTTGCTCTCTTCAGAGATTTTCTTCGAAGCCTCTGGATTGTGCTGTTAATGAGTGGATACTGCACTAGGGGCAGTTCGTGGGCGTGACAGCCAGACAGCCAGGAGCAGAGGGAGATGGGGGAGGACTCCCATTCCCGACTCCATGCGGGTCTGGAGGTCTCAGCCACAAAACCACATACCTGGGTTTTTCAGCAGGTGCATTCTCACGCACGGGGGGCTCTTCCCGAGCCTGTGAAGATGGGCCATGAGCGTGGTGGCAATTGGGTTCTGGAGTTTATGGCCGCAGGGGCTCTGTGGAGGGACTCACTTGCTCTCCTCCGAGGTTTCCTGGATGAAGTCAGCCTGGCATGGGTGAGGAGGCAACTCTGCAGTGTGGTGCTCACCCGTCATTGAATCTTCTTCAGGAGCAATAATTCATAGGCATTGTAGGTTTCAAAGATATCTTTGATAGAATGATACATGATATTGCAGCAGTATAGATTCTGATGAACAGTGTTTAGCTATTTTTGATGATATTGATTGGATCATGGGTAGGTTGCTTTTTGGGTCACACCAGGTGTGGCTCAGTGCTCTGTGCTCTGGAGTCACTCATGGTGGGGCTTAGGGAACCATATGTGTTGCTAGGGATCAAACCACTGTTGGCTTCTTGTAAAGGAAACGCCTTACTCCTCTAGTATCTCTTCGACCTCTGTTTGTCATCATAAGTAAAATAGGATAAGTAGACGGAGCACCAACATTTAAAGGGTTCAGTTTTTTTTTTTATCTTTAAAACTTAATTTTCAAGAATTGTGTAATTTGGAATTATATGTTGCTAACAGTTATACTTTCTCGCTTGGAAAAAACATGACCTTAGTCATTAATAATAGTAAATGAAAATAGAAAAGTCTTATGTAGCTCTGTTAGTAAAAGCACAGATCATCTCACCAGAATGCCATGCCATGAGTTACAGTATGAATTTGAAGACACATTTGTGTGGCTTACCCGGGAACCTGAGAAATAATACAGGGGTTAAGGCATTTAACAGGATGTGGCTGTTAGGATTCAGTCCCTGGCAACACATATAGTCTCTCCAGTAGAGCAAGGAGTGATCCCTAAGCAGAATCAGGAGTAAGCCCTGAGCACAACAAGGTGTGGGTCAAAAAAAAAAAAAAACCCAAAAAATTAACGGAGAGAGCACAATTCCTAGAATGGTGTGAGGTCCTGATTTTCAGCCTCAACATCAAATGGTCTTCAACCACCATCAGGTATGGACCCTGTTAAAACAAAAACCTCCTGAAGGCCTCAGCACAGCTCACACACCCAGAATTGAAACAGAGATCTGATCCTTGGGATAGGAAATGTGAGGAGAGGCCTGTTTGTTCAGGACACCCCCGATCTTTTGTTTCTTAATGGCTTAGAAACCATTTGGCCCAAAAGTCCCTAGAAATGGGCTCACCAACTGCAAACTCCCAGAAAGTTCCACAGTGTAGATTCATTCTAGTTCTCTGTGTCCTTATGAGACCAGAATTTGCATATGACCAACAGGTGTCTTTCAGAGCAGAAGCTGAGCAAAACGGTCTACAGACACCTTCATTAGGGCCTGAAGAACAGATACAAGGTCAGGGAACCAAGCTGATGTCTTCCTTACACACGAATAGTTTTAAAACAGTTCTAAAGAAAGATGATGTGCTTTACACACTGGGATCACTGCGAAAGAAAGGGACTCAAGGCAGGGCTCTTCCTTGCCTGTATGAAACACTGGATTAAAAAAAAAAAAAAGAGAGGCGCCCAAGAGTAGTAAGAAGGTGGGGCACTTGCCTTGCACTTACCTGGGTTTGATCCCTAGCATCTCAGATGATCCCCTGAGCACTGTCAGGAGTGATTCCTAAGTGCAGAGCCAAGAGTAAACCATGGGTGTTGTCTTTGTGGCCCAAAAACAGAAACAAGAAAAGAAAAGGAGGTAAGAGAGTAAAAGAAAATACTGGATAGGAGCTCAAAAGTAGTCGGTAGGAGATTTCACTTGGAAAAAAGTAAAATTCTGACTTTTCACCCAAGTTCCAAAATGGCCTAAGTATCTCCTTACTATCTCCACCTATTAAATCTAATATAGGAAAATTGAGTACAGTCTCTACAAATTCATTTTTATTACAGTTTTATTCGTCCCAGTATATATATATGTATATATATGTATATATATATATATATATATATATATATTACTTACTGTCTCTTACTTGGCAGTCTCTGCCCCCGCGCCTGGGTGTTCCTTCCGGAGTCCCTTGGAGGGGAGCGGGTTGAGCTTTCCTCCCCGCCCCGACCAGGGCTACGGCAGCCGAAGACCTCCAGGACCAGCCACCACCATGCTGAGACCACTCTCCGCACACATGAAGGTACTGGCAGAGGGACAAAGCCACGCGGGTTCCGGGGCCGAGACCTCCAAGCCTACTCGAATTGGAGTCGAGCATCTTCCACCCAGATCCTCCAAATTCCAGTAGGCGGGGGTCACACCCACCACCTGGCCCCCTGGCGCCGTGTAATCCCATCAGCGGCCAAGACTCAGAGACTATAAAATACAGATCCCGGAACCGCGCGGCCGCGAATGCATCTTATCAGAACTTTTTTTATGACATCTTATTGTCTTATTTCTACTTTGGACAAACTTGCAGGCTATCGAATGTAGCCTGCCCACAGGGCAGAGTCTGGCAAACTCCCCGTGGCGTACCAAATATGCCAAATACCAGTAACAATGATGGGTCTCACTCTCCTAAATAGCCTTGAATATAATCTCAGGGCTAGGATGAAAGAGACGTTACTGGGGCCTGCTCGAGGCAATCGACTTACTGTCACTGTCCTCCCGTTGTTCATCGATTTGCTCGAGCCAGGCCCAGTAACGTCTCCATCATGAGACTTGTTACTGTATTTGGTACATCGAATACGTCACGGGTAGCTTGCCAGGCTTTGCTCTGCAGGCAAGATACTCTTGGTAGCTTGCCGGGCTCTCCGAGAGGGGCGGAGGAATCGAACCCGGCTCGGCCGTGCTGGCTATGCACAAGGCAAACGCCCTACCCGCTGTGTTATTGCTCTAGCCCATTTTATTTACAAGGAGTAATTTTATTTAAAAGAAAATCAAACTTTTTTTCACCCCCTAAATCAAACAGTGTCTCTTTTACACACTAAGTACCATCCAAGTATGAAACAAACTACACACATTACTCCTCCCCTGATCTATGTTAGCAGTCTTACGACAGTTGTCATTTCTACTGTGGGCCTCTACAAACTGCATTGCACCCATCCACACAGAAGACCTAATGAGCTTTCAGAATAGAAGAGAGTTGGTCTTGCTCACCTAGACCTCTTGTGTCTTCCTTCCCACTACCATAAGAAGTCCCGTGGCAGCCTGTTGAGGGATCCTGTATGATGAGAATCTTGACTCCCCGGCTTTATCACACACAATCGAGTTCTCTGCAGCATAGCCAAAATGCCTTCTTGCACTTCTTTTCACACTGTTTTCTTCCCACCAGCAGACCTTGGTGCACGTTTTCTCTGCTTGAAACACTCCTGCAATTCCTCTGGTGTATGTATTTTGGGTCTTTGTTGCTCACAGGTTGTTCCTGAGTACTTGGGGGACCATACCGTGCCAGGGGTTGACCCTGAATCTCCCACATAGAAAGCATCGGCACTAGCCCTTTGAGCTGTCTTACTGTCAAGTCACTGATTAATCACAGCCTCAGCTATCGCTTAAATCAGAGCGTGACCTAAAATTGTACACTTGCATATATACTTGCATATACCAGGTGCCTTTTCTTCGGAGTATTTTAACATGTGTGATTGTTTGATTCAAATGACTTTCTTTACAAGATCACAAGTTCCAAAATCTGAGATCTTTTTTTTTTCATTTGGGCAAAATACCCATTAAGCGTTAAACATGTATACTCATTGAACAGTTATATCTATCCCCTTGGCTTTAGTCTTGGCTTACTACTTTATGTCTCTGTGATTTTTTACATGTATGGAATCATGCATGTATTTGTCTTTTTTGAACTGGCTTGCGTGTAGGGTTTGCATCCAGATAAACTGAACATGCTCTGTTGATTGGTTGTATCTTTTGAAGAAATCACCACTTAAAGTTGAGAGGTGACTTATGGTTGGGACATGTGTTTACCCTTAGAGTAGCCATTATGGACAGATTTAGAAAATAGATTACTGTTCCTGTGTCATTCATGTGGATTGGGATGAAGAAAACTGAGCAAAACATAGCCTTGTTAAAAAAGCGGATATTCACTGTGAGTGATTTCTAAATCTGTATGCACAACAGGCTCATCTGGGGAGTTCTTAATCATACAGTTATGTGGATTTTATACAAGGGCGTAAGGGACTTTTAGTAGTCATACCCACATCATTTTATGTCTATTGTGCTTTTGAGATTTGTGATATTTCCAAAATGTGAATATTTCAGAAGAGTATGTAATGTACTAAGTACCAAATAAAAAATTTCCTATCCTTTTATTTTTTGCCTGTCTCTTTCCTTGACCCTGTGCTAGGATTTTTTTCCTCATCTCTGATACTTCTTCAGTAAATTAGTAATTGCTGTTTTCTGAATTCTGCTTTTGCCCTGAAAATTGTTGCTTTCCTTCCAGATCCTTTTCTCTCTTGCATAAACTGTTCTTCACTTCCAGTGTTCTTTTATTTTCTCTCACCATGATACAGTATTCCATTCTTTGGGCAGATAGATCTGAGTGTCTCTCATAGATTATTCTTTACTTTCAATAGCAAGAATCGACAGTAGCTAATAGAAATAGAAATTCCTCTGCAGGGTGTGGTAGAGGAAGCTAAGCTTTATGTTGAAAGTTTGAATTTCTTCAGGGTCATTCTTACCAATATTTTTTCTCTCTTCTAGGGAAGAAGAAGAATATTTGAGAAATAAAATTCGAGCGGATCATGAGAAGGCCCTAGAAGAAGCAAAAGAAAAATTAAAAAAGTCAAGAGAGGAAATCCAAGCAGAAATTCAGACAGAAAAAAATAAGGTAGTTCAAGAAATGAAGATAAAAGAGAAAAAGTCACTGCCTCCAGTATTTATACCAAACCTCATAGGAATAAAAGGTGGAGACCCAGAAGATAGTGACATACGAGAGAAAAGGGAAAAAATCAAAGAGGTAATAAGCTGCAGATATACAATATGGAGTAGATTATAGATATGTGTTGTCATGGATTATTTGAACATAGACAAGCACACAAACATACACACATACCATCTGTGTTGTCATTCTTGGGTCTTACTTGTTTTGGGATCACAAGTTTTCTAGTCAAGTCGTTAAGTTGGAAGATCCATAAACAACTGATTATTAAGTAAGGGATTTCTTAAATGTATAGTTACAAGGAATACTGCTAGATACTGTGCATATCTCCTTGAAAGCTTGCTTCTGAAGAGTTTAATATATCGTCCATCTTTTATAGAACATGTCATGTGAACCCTCAACTATAACATAGATCAAGAATACATTTCTAGGACTCAGTGACAGAACATTTGCCTTGCATGCCTGAGATCCTGGGTTTGGTTCCTGGCTTTGCAAAAAAATAAAGCAACAGCAACAACAACAAAAAACACATTGCTTCCAAAGAATGTGAAGGATTATCACAGATTTTTTTATATTTGTTTGGTCTCTCAGACATCTCTCTGTTATTCTAGAAGTGACTCAGAGATAGAATAATACCATAGGGTGGTGGATCTAGTTACCTTTTCAATTGAATTTTGTTAATTAGAACTCCTGTTATTCTAGGCGAGTTTGCAGTAGTAGTGCCTTATAAAGAAAATGCCTGTCAGAGTGCAGTCGACATTCCTTATGCGTACACATCAGGAACTCTGTATTTTGCATTTTCAAGGCCTACACAATAATATTTATTATCTTGAAAGCTGGAGAGGGTTAAATCCCTCCCAATATGGAGAAAATAAGTAATGGAAAGAGAGAAACATAATGGACATATTATAGACAATACCATTTATATGCTTGGATTCAACCAAACTTAAAGTAACTTGATTGCTCCTGCTTAAATCAGCTGTTCCCAGTCACTTTATATAAGTCAAGAGATTTTCAGACTATAAATTGTGGTCAAATACTGCCTGTACTTAGGTTGTTATTAAAAACAAAGTGAAAAGCGCAAGTGTGAGCTAGCCATTCCCATTTGCTTATCATCTGGAGCTAGAGCTGACTCTGCTACGAGAGCGGTTTCATTCTCGTTATTGAGATCGTATTTCCTGCAAAGCCTAACATATTTACGGAAGGAGATCACTTACCTTTATTCTAAGGCTCAAGTATTGTCTTGGCAAACCATGTTAATTGGTTGTTGAACCAGAGTCCCTTGATTGACAGCTCAGTCATCATCACAGTGAGGGAAGGAGAGCCATTCCTTACGGTATTGAGAGTTCCTAAAAGGATGGGAAGACACCTTTATCCCCAATGTAAAGAACTTATTACATTGTTTCCTTTTGTCGTGTATATATTGAGGTTACATAGTTATGTATTTTCACAGACATAAATCTTAGCATAATACAATGATGTAGGAGATACAGAAGAATAAGTAATGGTATTGCAATGAAATTCTTTAGTTACGTGAAAGGTAAAGATAATAATCTGTGAGTGATGTAAACTGATGAATGACAATTTTTTGTTCCGTAGATGATGAAACATGCCTGGGATAATTACAGGCTGTATGGATGGGGCCATAATGAACTCAGACCTATTGCAAGGAAAGGTCACTCCACTAATATATTTGGTAAGTTTAATTTTTCTAATAACAGTTTTCTACCTTCGTTTCCAAAACAGGACCTAGTTTTTAAGTACTTCCTAAAACCTAAATATTCCTCTGTCACTAATTTGAAGTAGCACATATTTTGTTTCCTTTGCTTTGTCAAGTCTCAGCCAAATTTTAGTTATGGCTCCGTTGGAAGAAACAGATAAATGGTAATTTATTTGTTTAACATACAGGTGTTAGTCATTTGGCTTAGCATTTTGAACTTTCTCAGTCTATAATTTGCAGTGCCAGGGATTAAACCCAGGGCATCATATATGTGAAGAGTATTTTCTATCCCATTCCCACCCCCCAGTGTTTTTTTTTTCTTTCTTCAAATCTAGGAAGGTAGATAACTATTTTTATTTATTTATTTTTTTTTGGTGGGCTGGAGCGATAGCACAGCGGTAGGGTGTTTGCCTTGCACGCAGCCAACATGGCCGACCCGAGTTCGATTCCTCCGCCCCTCTCGGAGAGCCCGGCAAGTTACCGAGAGTATCTCGCCCGCACGGCAGAGCCTGGCAAGCTACCCGGGACGTATTCGATATGCCAGACACAGTGACAACAAAGTCTCCAGTGGAGATGTTACTGGGCCCACTCGAGCAAATTTTTTGGTGATCAGTTGCCATTCTCCCCAGGTGCCTGTTCCAGTCTCACTAAGCTCCCCAGTCCAGTCTTCTCCTGTCCCCCTTGCTCTTCCCCTGGCACTCCCACTCGCCCCCTTGGTTTCTCTCTAGTCTCTCCCCCTAGGTAACTCTTTGCGTCTCCCCCTGCCCAACAGATTTCCAATTCTGATACTCTGAAGGAGGAGGATAGAAAATTAAAATAATCCTGACTTTGATACTCACAAAGGAGGAAAGGATACAAAATTCTGATCTTAATAGAGGAGGAAGGGGGTACAAAATTCAGTAGTACACACACACAGACACACACACACACACACAGAAGGAGAGAGACAGACACACACACATCTATGTATGTAAAACATAAGACTTACACAAGATGACTTGGTGGGTAAGTTGACTGGGTTTCTTGTACATTCACAGGTTCAAGGAAAACGTCCTTGTGGGTGGAGGTCTGGAGAATAGCTCTATTTAATTTTTCTTTAGCTGCCTGCCTCTCATAAGTTCAGTCTTCCTTTTCAGTTTCCCAGTTTAAAAGAATAAGGATGCTGAACCCAAACTTGATAGTTTAGCTCCCTTTTCTTTTTGCTTTATTTCCTTCATTCAGGCATGATCCTGAAAGATAATGCATTTCTCTTCATCCCCTAGATGACAGTGCTAAGAGGCAGGAATGAGCTCTCGAGACTCTGAATCTGCTGCTCTGCTGATTCTGTACACTTCTCTCTGATTTCATTGTTTGAGTGTTTCTGGAACAGGCTAAACCCCTTGCTGTTGTGTCAGATTACCTAAAGTAGTTGGTCAACAGTCTTAAATCCATGAAAATTTGCATCCCAGTTCTATTCAAACAAAAAAACAAGGATAACTACAAACTGCCTGTGTTAATTACAGACCCTTAGATTTTACTAACTTTCATAACTCGAACTTTCCCTGCCTCTTGAAGATCTGCTAGTGAAGCAGTAACTGCCCAATAAAAGTCTCTAGACTCTCTAGCTAAAGCGTTAGTCCTTGATTGTGTTTTAGATAAAAGCGGCTCTTTGTCTCTGTGTAGTACACTATATACTAGTGGTTTTCAGCTACACGCCCACAGGTGAAAATAGGCTAACCTCTCTATGCCAGAGGAGTTGTGCGCTTGAAGTGGTGGACAAGAAAAGCCTCTTTAAGAAAGGGTGCCGAGAAAACTGTATAATTTCTTGTTTAAAAAAAAAAAAGAAACCGCCCCTGTATCTCACACCATACATAAAAATTAATTCAAAGTGGGTTTAAAGATCTAAAACCATAAATTACATTAAGGAAACAGGCAGAACTCTCTAGAAAGTGGACATTAAAGGTACTTAATTACCTGATCCCACTGGCAAAGGTAACAAAAAAATAAGAAATGGGGACTATGTGAAATTGAAAACTTTCTGTGACCTGATCCCGCTGGCAAGCGTAACAGAAACAAAAATAAGCAATATACAAAAATAAACAAAAATAAGCATGAAATTGAAAAGTTTATGCATGGAAAAAGAAGCTCAGGCTGAAAAAAAAAGGGAGAAAATATTTGCACTGATACTTAAGAAAAAGAATTTATATTTAAAATCTGTAAAGCGCTGAAAAAGTTCAACAACAGGAAAACCATAACTCCATTAAAAAAACAGAAGAGAGAAATGGATGCTTCCATAAAAAAGACATAGGGGTTGACAATTAGCAAATGAAAACCTGCCCATTATCACTTAGTGTCAGGGAGACACTGATCATAATGTCAGTGAGGTATCCGCTCACACCAGTGAGATTGGCATAAAGCAAGAAAACTGAAAACAACAAATGATGGCAGGGATGTCGTGTAAAAGGAACCCTCATTCACTGCTCATGGGGATGTCATGCCACGCAGTCTTTATGACAAACAATATAGAGAGTTCTCAAAAAAAAAAAAAGAGAGCAGAAACGGAGCTCCCATTTGAGTCAATAATCTCACTTTTGGTACCTACCTCCGAAAACACAAGAACATTCATTTGAAGAGATCAAGGCACATCTGTGTTCATTGCAACTGTTGGTACAGTAGCCAGGTTAGGGAAGCATGCCAAGTGTCCAACAACCGATAAATAAGTTGTATATATACATAGTGGAATACAGTGCAGCCACCAGGGAAAATAGTTACTTATTCCAGGCAACTTGATGGAACTGAAAGGTGTCATGTTAAATGTAAGAAGCAGAAGGGATAAGGACAAATACAGGATGGTCTCATTCATCTGTGGTATATAGAGAAACATTCGATACTAACGTTGTATATTCTAATATAGACCTGAGACTTAAGCTTGGGTGGTGGGGGGAAGGGAACAAACAGGTTGCCTGGAAATAACATGGGTACAGAATTGGAGGGTTTGTAGCACATGGGTGGTTCTTTGGAGATTACGTAACAGTGCGGACCCAAACCATATCTGTCAAATAACAAATAATGGGAGTAGGGCTAGGAGAGAAGAAATGTCAGGTATCAGTGGCTACAGGGTTGGGGCAGGGTTTATGGCCATTCTGGTGGTGGTGGGACATTTGTACATCAATTTCTGAAACTTGAACGCTATTGTAATCCCATCACCTAAGTACAGTATAAAGTATAATAAAACTTTTAAACCATTGATATTCACTACGTGCTGGACCTGGATTCACAATTCTGGAGAAAACGAAACTCAGTAATGAATTTGGATTAAACAACTAACTCCTTTAGCCACCTTTTTTCCAGTTGATTTTGGGGGTCTTGGGGGCCCTGACGCTGATTGTTTATTTTAAGCACTCGAGACTTGCTGTATTTATAACTGTAACCTAAACACATAAGAGCCTAAAATGGAGCAAAAAGTGAACCCCAAAGCTCATAGAGGAAGGAAATAATAATAATAATAAAAACAAGAAGATAGTATGGTGGGTCAGTGAAGCTAGAGGCTAGGTCTTTGAAGAAATAAACAAAATAAACAAAATCTTTACCTAGACTCAATGGGGGAAAAACAGCACAAACCCAAAGTAATCAGATCATAAATGAAAGGGGAGAAATTAGAGCAGATTCCTCAGGAATACAGAAGGTCAATTCTATGCTGTAAAGCCGAAGGGTGTAGAAGAAATGGATGGTTTCTTTCCTACATGCATATTCTCTCCCAAAACTGAGTGAAGGGGTAGGAGAACCCGAGCAGACCAGTCCCAAGTGAGGAAATTGAAACAGTGATTAAAATTTTCCCAGGAACAAATGCCCTCGTATAGACAGGTTCACTGATGAGTTTTATCAAGTCTACAAAGAACACTTGGCTACTACACTCCTCACCTCTTTTTAAGATAGTGAAGTAAAAGAAATTAAAACAGCTTCTATGAACTAGCATTTCATAATACTCAAAGCAGAGTTACCACTAAAAAAAAAAAAATTAGGGCCAGTTTCACTGAGCATAGATGTAAAAATCTTCAACAGAATCTTAGCAAACCGAATCCAACTGCATATCAAAATGATCATATACTGCAATCAGGTGGGATTCAGACCAGGTATGGAAAGATGGCTCAACATAAAGTAAAGTAAAGGAAAGGCCCTCCCGTTGATCGTCGATTTGCTCGAGCGGGCCCAGTAACGTCTCCATTGGAGACTTTGTTGTTACTGTGTCTGGCATATCGAATACTCTCGGTAGCTTGCCGGGCTCTCTGAGAGGGGCGGAGGAATCGAACTCGGGTCGGCCATGTTGGCTGCGTGCAAGGCAGACGCCCTACCCGCTGTGCTATCGCTCCAGCCCATATCAGTATAGCAAACTGTAAAATCATACACAAAAATTTGTATGGCTCAACATACGCAAATCAATTAATGTCAATTAATGTCTCTACAAAAGGAAAGATAAAAATCATATGATTATATCAACTGATGCAGAAAAAGGTTTTGACAAAATCCTGCATACATTCTTGGTAAAAATCCTCAACAAGATAGGGGAAAATGGACACTTTCTCAAGTTACTAACAACCATTTGCAGCAAACCCATAGCTAGTATTATACTCAACTGTAAAAAAAAAAAAAAACACCTCAGCATCTTCCCTCTGATGTCAGGCAGAAGGCAAGGATGTATTTTCTCCAGTACTATTCCATGTAGTACTATAAGTCCTACTGGCAGCCATTAAGACTTTTAAAAAAAAGGGCGGGGGAAGGGTGGGTCTATTTAGTAAAAGAAGTCAAATTGTCACTATTTGTAGATGATACGGTAATATGCATGGAGTACCTTAGGATTCCACTAAAAATCTTTTGGAAATAATAAAACAACATATCAGTGTAGCACTGTAACACTGTCCTCCCATTGTTTGTTGATTTGCTTGAGCGGGCACCAGTAACACCTCTATTGTGAGACTTGTTGTTACTGTTTTTGGCATATTGAATATACCACAGGGAGCTTCCCAGGCTCTGCCGTGTGGGTAAGCTACTCTCGGTAGCTTGCCGGGCTCTCCAAGAGGGACGGAGGTATTGAACCTGGGTCAGCCACATGCAAGGCAAACGCCCTATCCCCTGTGCTATCGCTCCAGCCCATATCAGTGTAGCAAACTGTAAAATCATAACACAAAAATTTGTTGCATTCCTATATGCAAACAGTGACTTACAAGGCAAGGAGATTAAAGAGACCACGTGATTCAAAATAGTGTCAAAAAATATCAAATACCTAGAAATCTACAAAAGAGGTGAGGTGAAAAACATACAGGAGAACTATAAGTCACTTGAAAAAGAAATGGGAAAAGAACTTTAGAAGATGGAAAAATATTCCATGTTAATAGCTTGGAAGAATCAACATGATCAGTGTGACCATCTTGCCTAATTATATAGATTAAGTGCAATCCCCATTAAACTCTTGGTGCCATTTTTCAAGTACTTATAACTAGTAACCAATAAACTTGCATGAAATCGTAAAACATAAAGTTACCAAAGATATTCTGAGAAATAAGAAATTGGGAGGACTGTATTTTTATAGATTTGACTAATCTCGCTGCTGCTGAGTTGTCTAAAGTAAGCACTGTCTCTGGAGCCTTCTCAAGATGGGAGCAGGCCATTCCCGCCTGCTAGTGTCCAGTGTCCCACCAATACCTGACATCTCCCCCCCTCCTCCCCCTCCCCTCCTGCCCCAGCGTGATGTATCTCGCCACTTCTGAGTCTCCCGGGTAAACCTGGTCTCCAGCCTGAGATTTCTGTGGCCTTCTTGAAATGGGGGCAGGCGAGTCCCCACCCTGCTGAAAGACCCACACCCTTCCTACACCTGGAATCCTCTGCCGTACAAAATGGCCCAGCTTAACAGTTCTACTATTAATCGTCAAGACTCTAAACTGCTGAATTATTCTAGGTGCGTGCTCCTGGAGTGTGCAGCACTTCCAAATTTCATAGTACTGACAGCCCAGTAGGAGCACAGCAGATTAGACTGGAAAGTTGTACAGACGCCAACTGAACTAAATGAGCGAAAACAGTAACCCAGAAAGCTCAGCTAGCACCCAACAGCTCAGTAAATCTTCAGACAATGGCTTTCATAACACCGTTATGAGAGATATATTCTAACAAGCAGTATAAAATAAATTATTTTGTGGATGCCAAGGGGATAGGCTTGAGGTAGGAGAAACTCCTGGGGATGTTGGTGGAGGGAAGGTCACACTGATGGTAGGATTGATGTTGGAATATTCAGTACCTGGAACATCTGTATAATGAACAACTTTGTAAGTCACAGTATTTAAATGAAGTTTCAAACATAAAGAAGAAATTGTTACCATAGGAAAAAATTAAAGTAGGTCATAATCTTGCACTTGACACAAAAGTCAATTTAAAGTGGATTAGACCTTGAGATTGGAATCTATACAATACATTGAGAAAAATTGAGACCAAACATTTGAAGGATCTCAACGACAAAGGTGATTTCAGTTATATGACTCCATTAACAAAGACGATAGAAACAAAATAAATAATAGGACTACAAAGTTTCTGAATGGCAAAGAAACGGGCTAAAATCTACTGTTTGGGGGAAAATATTTGCACATAATGCATTAGATAAAGGGTTAACATCCAACATATACAAAACACTCAATAATTTCAGTACCAGTACCCCCCAAAAAATGGGAAGAGGAAATGAATAGGCTCTTTTCTAATGAAGATGGTGTTTAGGAGGCATATGAAAACTGTCCATCTTGGGGCTGGAGAGAGAGCACAGCGGGTAGGGCGTGTTTGCCTTGCACGCGGGCGACCTGAGTTCGATTCCCAGCATCCCATATGGGCCCCTGAGCACCGCCAGGAGAAACTCCTGAGTGCAGAGCCAGGAGTAACCCCTGTGCATCGCCGAGCGTGACCCAAAAAGGAAAAAAAAAAAAAAAGAAAACTCTCCATCTCACTTATCAGAGAAATATAAGTTAAGGTGACAATGAGTGAGAATGGCTCGTATCAAAAAGGATAGGAGCAACCCGTGCTGGTGGGGAACGTGGTGAAAAGGGACTCCTGTGTACTGATTATGGGACTGTTGTCTGGTTCAGCCCCCATGGAAAACAACATGGAAATTTCTAAAAAAAAAAGTAAAGAGTAGATGGGACCGGTCAAATGGTATAGCAGGTCAGATCACTTGCTTTGTATGCAGCTGATCCCTGTTCAATCTCCAGCATCCCACGTAGTCCCAAGGAGTGGCCCCTGAGAATAGAGCCAGGAATAACCTCTGAGCATCATTGGGTATGGCCCAAACACACACACACACACACACACACACACACACACACACACACTCTCACACTCACATTCACACACACACTCTAGAGCTCTCGTGACCCAGCAATCCTGTTGGTTTCTACTTTTAAGACACAAAAACATTTATTCAAGAAGATAAAAGCTTTTACCTTTGTTTATTGTAGCACTTAGTGCAATAGCCCAGATGCCCAGTGACAACAGAGCAAATGATGAATAATAATGAATATTAGAGTGAGTAGGGCTGGAGCGATAGCACAGTGGGTAGGGCGTTTGCCTTGCATGTGGCCAACATGGCCCACCTGAGTTCGATTCCCGCTCCCTGTGATGTATTCGATATACCAAACACAGTCGTAACAAGTCTCACAATGTTACTGGGCCCGCTTGAGCAAATGGATGAACAACGGGAGGACAGTGACAGTAGTGACAGAGTGAATAATGAATATTCGCTCTTCTGTCCAGGCAACAGCAATGGGGCCTAGAAGTAATATATTACGACAGCGAGAATAATGAATAATAATATTAGAGTGAATAATGAATATTCACTCTTCTGTCCAGACTATAGCAATGCGTGCCTAGAAGTAATATAGGGGCATAGGCCAGAGACCCTGGGTACTTCTGTGAGCAGAGTTATTGTATCTGTATATAGTCCCAATATGACTGAAAGCTTGAGACTCAAACTACAATAATTAAGCTTAAAATCTTTCAAGGAACCAGAGTGGTGGGTGGGAGGGAACTGGGGCCTCTGACGGAGGAGGCATGGGATTGGAACACACTCTTGCCTGAAACCGTCTTGTAAAGAACTTTGTAAATCATGGTGTCTAAAGTTTTTTAAAAATCTGTTGCATATACATACATATGTATATATATGTATATACACACATATACATACATATGTATATATACACACACATATACATACATATGTATATATGTATATATACACATATACATATATACTTATATAAAATTATAACACTGAATTAGAGGAGAAAGAAATCATTAAAAAAAAACCCCACCCATTTTCAGTTGTGCTCCAAGCATCAACTAGGAATCAGCAAAGAAAGTGAAAAACATTTACCTGTAAATTACTATTTAGATGTAGAAGGATGCACAAGAAAATTAAAAATATTCCATGTTCATGGGTTGGCGTTGTTAAAGTGTGTGTGTGTGTGTGTGTGTGTGTGTGTGTGTGTGTGTGTGTGTGTGTGTCGGGGTGGGGAGGGGACGGCGGGGGGGTGATGTCCTGCCTGCTAATGCTCGGGGCTTATTCCTGACTTTCTGCTGTAGGGGACCATATGTGGTGCCAGGGATCAAAAGATGATCAAGAGGTGTTCTCACTTGCAGTATATAAACATACAAGTGACTGGACAGTGTCCAGTGAAAATAAACTATTGGACTTTGATGGCATATGTAAAGTTATCATGCATCGAGATGGGTGGGAAGGATTGGTGTACACTGGACGTGACCATTAGTGGAGAGTTTTGGGCACGAAAGTTTGCTAGTAGTATAGTCCCATATATGTTGAAAGCATAAACCTTTTAATACTGTTTTAAGTCGTTAAGCTCAATAATAATAAAATTCAAAAGAAAAAAGGGAAGAACAGACAGGTGCCAAACAGAGCTGATCATGCTGCATTTACTCTATACCTAAGAGCACTTTCCTGAATCTTCCATAATTGTAACCTCGAGTTCAGTTAATTTAAGCCACGATAGAGACAGGTGAGGTCATATACGTGGTAAGTGCTTCCCCCACTCCTTCCCCTTAGGAAAGGGGGCATATGTGAAATAATTTCTTCTTTGCCTAATAACCCTTGTCCTACCTTTTTATTTACTCTAAAATTCTTCCATTCTGTGCAAGCCCAAGTAGGCTTGCCTAGCCTCCAAGTTCCTGATCCTTTAATAAATCCAATTGGATCTTTGAAAATTATAAAATAAACAAGGGCACCTTAGTTTACATATCTTTATAGTCTTCACTCTCCCCCCACCATTTTAAATTGTTCTAAATGTGGTAGGTGTGTTTCACATAATGATAGAGAGGTTGAGTCAAAATAGGAACGAGGTTGGGAGGCCTGTATTAATCATATGCAGTACAGTTGTCTGCTTTGATTGGAATGCGCCACCATAGTCATTCAAGTAGTAGCATTTTTCTTGGTGACACTGGGAGAGTTTTTCTAATGCTGTTTTTCTTTGCTTTTTGTTTGCTTATTTTCTGTCAAGAAAGAAATGACTGAAAAGATAATCTCTCCTAAGTTATAAAAGGTGTTAGAATGGAGAAATAATGGAACACATTTTTCTTTTGGTAATCAGAGGTACCAGAGATCTCATATTGATCATTCACTTCAGTGGCAGCCACTTAATAAAACCGAAGTGTATTTCTTCAGCACAGGTATAATTGTATAAACACCTCCTGCTTTGTGACTGCCACAGTAAGATCTTAGTGCACTACAAAATATTATATTTCATGGTTAATTAAAATCAGATCTGCTTTTTAAGTAACTGCCCCTTTATATCAAACTCTAATTCTGTGATCCCTTTAAAAGATTAGAATATAATTGGGGCTGGAAGGATAGTACAGCAGGTAGGGCTTTTGCTTTGCATGTGACCAGCCTGGGTTTGAGCCCCAGCACCCCATATGGTCCCCAGTGCCTGCCAGGAGTGATCCCGGAGCACAGAACCAGGAGTAAGCCCTGAATAACAATGGGAGTAGACAAAAAACCAAAACCAAACAAACAAAAGGATTAGAATATAAATTTATATTGAACAGGAAAGTTGGTCCTTAATTTTCGACTTGGTTTTTAAGATACTTTTTTCTTTTTTTTTTTTCCTCAGATTTTTGAGTCTTCCCCCTCCTTTCCCACCCAGTCCATCCACCGACTCTAGTCCTTTTGAACGTCTGTGGCGTCTATATATATATATATATATCTTTTTAATTCCTAATGTTTGTCATTCATACTTTCTACCCCCACCCCTTTTTTTTACTTTGTTGGCCCTTTAGAGTTTATTGGTGTTACTAATTTTTCCGAAAGTTTTTATTGATTTTTAAAGTATTTTCTTTGTTTTTAATTATTTGGTTTCTGCTTTTTTCTTTGTTATTTTCTTTTTTTTATGTGATCTGGGTTGACTTTACTTTTGTTTTTCTAGTTTGTTGAAATGAAAGTATTATGGATTTAGATTTTCTTTCAGCATGTGAACGTTTGTTGCTATAAATTTCTTTTTAAGAGACTGGGAGGTAGTACAAAAGTTAAGGCACTTGGCTTGCACGTGGCTAACCCCAGTTTGATCCCCAGTACCTATATGATCCCCTAAGCACGGTCCCCTAAGCACCACCAGGAGTCATCCCTGAGCACAAAGCCAGGAGTAAACCCTGAAAACCAAGCCAAGTGTAAGTCCTTGAGCACTGGTCCGAGTAGCAGACAGATTTCTTTTTTCTTTTTCTTGTCTTTTAAAAAAAATTTTTTTTAATTGAGTCATTGTGCAATAGACCCTTACAAAGCTGTTCATGATTAGTTTTCAGTCGTACAGTGTTCCAACACCCATAACACCCATCCCTCCAACAGTGTCCCCAGGTTCCCTCCCATCTCCCATCCCCTCACCCCCAAGCCCTGCCTTTATGGCAGACACTTTTCTTCTCTCTCTCTCTCCCTCTCTCTCTCTCTCCCCCCCCTCTCCTTTTGGACAAACAAATTTCTTTTTAAGTGATTCTTTAGCTACATATCAAAGATTTTGGTTTGTTGTGCTTTATTTTCACATGATTTCAGTCTCATTCATTTGATTTTATTCAATTGGATGTTTAAAGTTTTCACTCGAGCAAGTTATTTTTAAATGTAAAGAAATTTACTCTATCGATTATTTTGAATTTAATTTCATATACCTTGTATGTTTTAAGTTAAGATAAATAATTTATGATGCAAAATATATGTTTTCTTAATGTGTATTCAGTTTCTCTTGAAAAGAATATATATGTGTGCAGATTTCTGTTGCTGGATGGATATTCTTTGTATGTCATTTTGTCCTGATGTTCAGTTTTTCTCTGTCCTGATGTTTTTTACCTAGTTATTCTGTCAGTTACTGAGAGATGGGTATAAAGTCTCTTGTTCTAATTTTGGATTTTTCACTTTTTATGTTCTGTCAATTTTTGAATTATATTTTTTAATGTATTTTTGTTAGGTACTTATTGTCCTCAGATTTGTTTTATTGCTTCAGACTCACAAAAGTCGTAATACCAAACCAAATATTAGAAAGGAAACTGTAAACCAGTGTTCCTCATGAGCATAGACTCCCCCAAAAAATCTTTTGTTATTCATTTTCTAAGTATTATATTTTATTCTTTTATTTTTAATTTAATTTTTATTAAGTAGTTTACAATATTTGATTACATTTAATATTCGAACACCAATACCTCCACCGTTACACGTTCTCACCACCATATTTTGGATGTTTCCATCTCGAACCCGCCCCAAAGCAGACCTGAAATAATTTATTTTGTTTTGTTTGTTATGAACAAATCACTGAAAACGCTCCAAAAAAAACTTTCCTTAGAGGAGAGTGTGTGAAGATTGTTGTATTTCACCAAGAGACCATTAAGCCCTTCTATAAGAGATTACTAAGAGGTTGTTTGGAATTGAGCTTTGTGTGCATACCTATGTATATACACACATATAGATGTATGTATACATATATATCTGTAAAAATATATTTCCCTTTAATATTGGTTGCCTTCTATTTTAAGCCCCATCAAATCGGTGTACTATTGGAGTATGAGTGGTGTAAAGTATGAGTTGTTGCGGAGCTGCAAATGCGGCCACACTGGCCAGGGATAGGTTTACTCATGGGTGAGGCTTGGTCCCAGTATGTGGAGAGTGGCTGTGAGTATGGTGGCGGTTGAGTTCCAGAGGTATCCAGGTGCCAAAGCTGGGTCCCTTGGGGTGAGGAGAGGCCTCACCCACCCCCCTCCGAGACCCCCAAATCCTAAATCAGTGTTTAGTGAACTAATTCAGCCACGTAATGCCTTATGCGTGAATTGGTTTACCTATGAATGTTCTTGCCTGGGACTTGACCAACCTGGGTTTCATCCCTGAGCCCCAGCAAGACTGATCCTTGAGTACAGAACCAGGAGTATGTCCTGAACTCTGCCGGGTCTGGCTCCAAAATCCAAGGGGGAAAAAAAAAGGTCGAAATAATCATATTCATTGTTTGGGGGGAACTCATTTGCTCTCTGTAATTTATTCTTTCACTGTGCTACAATATTTGCGTTGCTATTATTTTATCCAGGAGTTTTTGCAATAAAATTCATTAGTAAGAACGGTTTGTGCCAGGGCTGGAGCCATAGCACAGTGGGTAGGGCGTTTGCCATGCACGTAGTTGACCTGGATTCGATTCCCAGCATTCCATGTGGTCCCCTGAGCACCGCCAAGGAGAGATTCCTGAGAGCATGAGCCAGGAGTAACCCCTGTGCATCACTGGTGTGACCCAAAAAAGGGGGAAAAAAAAAAAAGAACTGTTGGCTCCTTGTTCTTACTTACGTTATTTAGTTTTAGTATTAACTAGTTTTACTGAAAATACTTTTCTTAGAACTTTTCCTTTAAGATCAGGACATCTCTTTCTTGAATATGGCTGTATCTATTATTTTCTCAGTTGACATTTTGTTTTATGGTTTTTTTTTCAGCATATTCTGCCTGAGTTTTTATTGTTAATATGCATTATAGTTTCTATTCCACTTTATCATTCAGACATTTTAAAATAACTTAATTTACCAACTTGAAGGACCCATTCCATTTCTTGAATTAATTCTTTTTTTAAAAAAAAAAAACCTCAGGGCTGGAGAGATAGCACAGCTGGTAAGGTGTTTGCCTTGCACGTGGCTGACCTGGGTTCGATTCCCAGCATCCCATATGGTCCCCTGAGCACCGCCAGGAGTAACTCCTGAGTGCAGAGCCAGGAGTAACCCCAGTGCATCGCCAGGTGTGATCCAGAAAGCAAAAGCAAAAAAACAAAACAGAAACAACCTTTCATTGAAACAGATATATTCTAACCAGGAAGAAATTTACTCAGAATTATTATTTTTAATTTTTCATTATTGGGCTGGAGAGATACTAAGTGAGTAAGGTGTTTGCCTTTTTCATAGCTTCCCCGTTAGATACCTGGCACCATTTATATTCTCGAAGCCCCGCCAGGAGTGATCCCTGAACACGCGACTAGGAATAAGTCCATGTCACTGCTGGGTACGGTCTGACACCCTCCTCCACCCATTTTTTAATTGTCTTACCATTTGTTATCAGTGTGTCTTCTTTATATTAAAGAATATGTATTATTATGAAAAATGAAGTATGTTAGATTTATTTTTTTGGTCCTTGTATTCATTTGGTTTATTATATGAAATGAAATAGACCTTATATGAAAGGTCATTCTTTTAACGACTTTTAATGACTTTTGACTCCCCCAAATACAGGGAGTTCACAGATGGGTGCTACCATAGTAGATGCTTTGGATACCCTTTATATCATGGGTCTTCATGAAGAATTCCAAGATGGGAAAAAATGGATTAAAGACAACCTTGATTTCAGCGTGGTAAGAATTCCATTGATAATTTCCTTGGTTAAAGATGAAAAGAAACAGTGTCGAACAGTAATATTTTGGAGTATTGTGCTGACGGAGGGAATTATTCTCTTTTAAGGATATTATTTATTTTTCATAAAATGCACACCTTTTCCTATCATCTTCCTTTCACTTTTTTGCTCTTAAAACAATGTGTTAGGCATATTAAGGCATAAGTTAAAGTTTTTTAAAAAAGCATGTTGAATTAGAAGTACAGGGAAGTAATAAACTACTTGAAACAATGTGGATTTTCAAAAAGATAGAATGATTTGGCGCTTTGATAAGTTTTCATAATTAGGCCGTTACTATCATTTCAGCCTTTTTTGCATACGTAAGTGGTATTATTAAGGTTTGAATCTCACCACACTATTATTTTAAGTACTATTTGAGCTAATCTGGTACATATAAATTATTAGTAAGTGGTAGAAATTGTTTTTATTATCACTAGTCTTCATCTGAAAGATGTCAGAGCTGTTCTGTCAATTAATTGTGTTCTTTTACGGTATTTGTGCTTGCTGTTTCTGTAGACTTCAGAATGTATTTTGTCCCTGAGACTAAGTCGCTCAAATTGTAATTTAAATCCATAAATATTTCTTGATGGCTTGCCTTGATGCAAATCTTTCCTTTTATATTATTCTAGCATTTAGATCACATCTCAGTAGGAATTCTTACTATCCTTTAGGTCTAGGTTTGGTGAGTGGCAGAAAATCTTACATAAAATGCAAAAGTAGAAAAAGTTGCTTTTGTATTTTTGTCTTTATATGGAATTGCTTTTTGTATGTTTGGTGAGATAGACAATTATCAATTGAGTTTGCGCTATTTTTCCCCTTATAACTACACATGCCAAATTAGTCATATTATAGTAGTATTAATGTAGTCTGTTGACTGTTTTCATTATCTCTGAATCAATAGTTAGCTGTGTAATGAATAATATTTTTATAAGAAGTTTCATAATTATATCGGAATTTGATAATTGATTTTTATGTTTGAGAATGATCTTACTAATTCTCTGCTTATTTTTTTTAAGCTGTGGGAAACTTGATGTTTTGATGAGTTTTGGCATTAAATTTTTAGATTAATTTGCACAGAATTAGCTGCTTCCGTTCATGATTTAGAAACTTGTGTCTAGTAATTTGCTGGTGTATGCTTTTTATCACTTGACTTCATTAAAAACCAGAGCTGTGCATTTATAGCAACTAGAAAATTATCTCTTTACTATTTTTTTTTATAATTTTATATTTTTTAAGCATCCACCTTTCTTTCACAAATGAGTTGAAAACTTCTAGAAGGAAATATGGAGAGGCACTGTTCAAACTTAAATGATGACTGAGAATCTTCCAAAACTAAAAACTAAATCTTCAGGTTGGTAAAACACCTAGTCCTTATGCTCACTAACCCACCCAAATGGACATGTAATAAAATTACAAAACAGCAAAGCCAAAAAAAGAAAAAAAGACAGTGGCTCCCCTTTTAAATATTACCTTTCAAAAGTTATGCTGCACAGTTTTCCAGAGCACCAGAAAAACAGGATGACAGTATGACAGTGAAACTGTACTTTCAAAAAGTTGAGAAAAATAATCAACTTCTGACATGGTAATCAGCTATATCAGCAAAAGAAAAAAAGAAAGCCTTTTATTCACGTGGCTTTCCTTGAGTTTCACACCGGAAGTGTCACCATAAGAAAGTCTTTTTTCAGTAGCTGCTCCATGTAAAATACTGAGCCCCACCAGTACTTATTCCAATCCTACTTATTCTTTATTGTTTTCTACAGCCGTTTCTGACACTGTAAATAACATGAATATTTACTGTTTTTATCTCAAAGCTAGAAGATCAACTGGAGAGAGAAAATTTTGCTTTTTCTCCCCATCACTGTAATCTGAAATAGTAACTGCTGAAGATAGATAAATGCAAGTAAACACAGGCAGTTATATATTCAAGTTTCCAATAAAGTTAAGATCAACTTGAAAAGAGTTACACATAAAGCGAGGTAAATGAGCTACATTAAGCCATCCTCAGAGCTAAAGTCAGAAAGGGAGCAAGAAAACTCTTCCATTTCAAATTCCGATAAATATGCTAATACTCCAAAATGAATAAAAACGGACACTGTAAATGCCAAACTAGTTGGGAGAAAGATATTAAAAAGTAGGAAAAATTCACGCTATACAAAATAAGATAGAAAAGAACAAGTACAATAACGCACATAGCAAAACTAAGACGGAAGACAACTCCAAATACGTTACCACTGAAAATCCAAATATCTCATACACAGCAGTTAGAGTACCCTGAGACTGAATAAAAGAATAACAAAACCCAGATGCATTACATGCTAAGTAGTACAACTATTTGTGCTTGCTACCTCTGTAGACTTCCGAATGCTTTTTTCTCCCTTAGAGGGCAAGAGAGATAGAACGGTCAGTTGGCTCGTCTTGCTGTAGCTGAACCAAATTCAACTCCCAGCACCTCCAGGAGTGATCCCTGAGCACCACTGGGTGTGGATGGCCCCACCTGCACCACCACCAAAGAACAAAGCAAAATGTGTATGCCTCTCAGAGAGCCTGGCAAACTACTGGGAGTATCCCGCCTGCAGGGACAGAGCCCGGCAAGCTCCCCGTAGCCTATTCGATATGCCCAAACCAGTAACTATAGCAGGTCTCATTCCCTTGAGCCTGAAAGAGCCTCCAGTGACTGGGAAAGACGAGTAAGGAGAGGCTGCTAAAATCTCAAGGCTGGCTTCCCGGACCTTGTCTTCAATGTACCTTATGGATTCAGGTTGGATGTTGAGGTCTTTAATCCACTTTGATCTGACTGTTGTGCATGGTGTTAAGTCGAGTTCTGAGCCCATTCTTTTGCATGTGGTTGTCCAGTTATGCCAGCACCATTTGTTAAAGAGGCTTTCTTTGTTCCACTTCACATTTCTTGCTCCCTTATCAAAGATTAGATGTTCATACATTTGGGGTTGGGCTGGAGTGATATAGCACAGCAGTAGGGCATTTGCCTTGCGCGCAGCCAGCCCAGCGGAGCTGGGTTCGATTCCTCCGCCCCTCTTGGAGAGCCTGGCAAGCTACTTGAGAGTATCTCGCCTGCACGGCAAAGCCTGGCAAGCTACCCGTGACGTATTCTGCAGAAAACTATGCACGCTGAAGGTTTTGTGTTCGCGGGCTCTCTGAACGGCTCTGTCTCACCACCCATTCGGTGCTCTTGAGCTGCTGTGTGTGACCTGGATCAGGACGGCTGTTGGCCAAGGAAGAAACAAGAGCCTGGCCGGTTGTCTTTGTTGCATTTTATTCCAATCCTCTCTCCTTTCACTCCTGTCTCCCATTCTCTCAGGCCTGTGTTCCCCTTGCTAGTCTCTCTGAGGTCTGTCTTGCAGCCCTGCTCTCTCCTCTCTCCAGCTCTGCAGTCAGGGCTGACACTGCACCCAGTCAGGTGGCAAAATCAACATAAGAAAGCCCTTCCTGAGGGCTCACCTAAAGTCCTTCCTGACTGCCCCAGGCAAAATATCTCCTAAGGTGTTTTTCTCCTTTCTTCAGTCCAAGAACTATCAATATCTTTAGTTTTATATGGACACTGTAAGAGATACCATTGAGGTATTTTGTAGGGCAGCTGTCCTGGGAACATCTTGCCACAGACTCAGACTACAGCGCTCAGGCCTGATTAATCACTCCTAACTCTAGCAGGGTCCAAATCTAGTAATTACTTTTTGGATCATGACCGCATTTGTCCATGACCAAGCTCTTAACTTATTGTTTAGCATTATGACGCTTTGGCCAGGCCCATCTCGTTGCCAGGATAGCACATAGCTTACAGCTCGCCCTGGTTCCATCCAGACCCTGCTCTTGGGGATGCTAGGAAGTAAAGGCAGCTGAGGCTTAGGTGAGAGAACTGATGCCCAGGAAGAAAATATCACTGAATCACATTACAAAATTCTTGTGTCCATACAAAAAGGACCTTGCTCTGAATAAACTATGCAAAGGACTTAGGAAGAAGAGAAAAACAATATTTTCAAGTCAGCAGAGCACAAAGAAAGTTACAAATAAACACAGAGAAATGGGAGCACTGTGATGGGAGCAACCCAATAAACCTAAACTACCTGAGACTATGCAGGAAGGACAAAACAGTGTTATCCTACGGTATTCAATATGCCAAACAAGGTAACAACAGGTCTTAAGATGGAGATGTTACTGGGCCTGCTCAAGAAATCGATGAACAACAGGAGGACAGTGACATTTGGGGTTGTGTGTAGGGATATTCTACCCTGTTCCATTGGTCAGCGGCTCTGCCTTTGTTCCAGTACCATGCTGTTTTAATTGTTACCGCTTTTTAGTAGAGTTTGAGGTTGGTAAGGGTGATGCCTCCCATTGTCTTTTTCCCCAAGAATTGCTTAGCTATTCCTGAGCCTTTGTTGTTCCAAATGAATTTTAGGAGTGTTTGATCCATTTCTTTGAAGAATTCCATGGGTATCCTTATGGGGATCACATTGAATCTGTAGAGTGCCTGTGGTTGGTGTATTGCCATTTTGACAATGTTAGTTCTTCCTATCCATGAGCAGGGGATATCTTTCCATTTCCTCATGTCCTCTAATGGTATCTTCAAAGATGACATGCCACTGACCAACCAAGTGGAAACAGAGATAAACAAATGGGGCTATATTAAACTAAGAAGCTTCTGCACTGCAAAAGATACAGTGACCAAAATACAAACACAATCTACATAATAGGAAAGGATATTCACCCAATACCCATCCGATAAGGGGTTAGTATCAAGGATATACAAAGCACTGGTCGAACTCCACAAGAAGAAAACATCCAACCCCCTCAAAAAATGGGGTGATGAAATGAACAGAAACTTTCTCAAAGAAGAAATCCGAATGGGTAAAAGGCACATGACAAAATGCTCTGTACATCACTAATCATCAGGGAGATGCAGATCAAAACAATTAATGAGATATCATCTCATACCACAGAGACTGGCCCACATCCAAAAGAACAAAAGCAACCCGCGTTGGCGTGGATGTGGGGAGACACGGATTCTCCTTCACTGCTGGTGGGAATGACGACTGGTTCAGCCCTTTTGGAAAACAGTATGAATAATTCTCAAAAAATTAGAAATTGAGCTCCCATTTGACCCAGCAATACCGCTCCTGGGAATATATCCCGGAGAGCCAAAAAAGTATAGCCGAAATGACATCTGCACTTGTATGTTCATTGCTGCACTGTTCACAGTAGCCAAAATCTGGAAAAAGCCCAAGTGCCCGAGAACAGATGACTGGTTAAAGAAACTTTGGTACATCTACACAATGGAGTACTATGCAGCTGTGAGAAATGATGAAGTCGTGAAATTTACAAACAAGTGATTCTACATGGAAAGTGAAATGAGTCAGAAAGAGAGGGACAGACATAGAAAGACCGCGCTCATCTGGGGAACATAAAGTAACAGAATGGGAGTTGAACACCCAAGAATAGTTGAGATAAGTACCAGGAGGTCTGCTGCACGGCTTGAAAGCCGGCAGCACATGCTGGGGGAAAAGGCAGCTCAGATAGAGAAGGGAACACTAAGAAAAGGTGTTTGGAGGACTTGCTCGGGATGCAAGATGCATGCTAAAAGTAGACTATAAACCGAACACGATGGCCACTCAATACCGCTATTGCAAACCATAACAACTTAAAGGAAAGAGAGCGAAAGGGATGCCCTGCCACAGAAGTGGGGTGGGGTGGGAGGGCTGCTGCGTTCATTGGTGGTGGAGAATGGGCACTGGTGGAGGGATAGGTACTTGCTAATTGTATAGCTAAAACCCAAGCATGAAAGTTTGTAAGTCTACAGCTGTACCTCATGGTGTTTCACTAATAAAAAATAAAATAAAATTTAAAAAGAATAAAAAGAAAGCCTCATACAAAAAAAAAACTGGCAAGAGACAAAGAAGTAGTTTTTCAACTATTAAATTGAAAAAAAAAACCCTAACCCCCCAAAAAATCTCAAGGCTGGGATGAATAGAGACGTTACTGGTGCCTGCTTGAGTAAATCGATGAACAACGGGATGATAGTGATACAGTGAATTAACAACACAGTCCTTTTCTGTTCCTTCACTTTTAACTTTTCTGTATCAAAATTTTTGTCAGATGAATATATTTTGTTTTGTTCTTTGGTGGTGGTGCAGGTGGGGCCATCCACACCCAGTGGTGCTCAGGGATCACTCCTGGAGGTGCTGGGAGTTGAATTTGGTTCAGCTACAGCAAGACGAGCCAACTGACCGTTCTATCTCTCTTCCCTCTAAGGGAGAAAAAAGCATTCGGAAGTCTACAGAGGTAGCAAGCACAAATAGTTGTACTACTTAGCATGCAATGCATCTGGGTTTTGTTATTCTTTTATTCAGTCTCAGGGTACTCTAACTGCTGTGTATGAGATATTTGGATTTTCAGTGGTAACGTATTTGGAGTTGTCTTCCGTCTTAGTTTTGCTATGTGCGTTATTGTACTTGTTCTTTTCTATCTTATTTTGTATAGCGTGAATTTTTTCTACTTTTTAATATCTTTCTCCCAACTAGTTTGGCATTTACAGTGTCCGTTTTTATTCATTTTGGAGTATTAGCATATTTATCGGAATTTGAAATGGAAGAGTTTTCTTACTCCCTTTCTGACTTTAGCTCTGAGGATGGCTTAATGTAGCTCTTTTACCTCGTTTTATGTGTAACTCTGTTCAAGTTGATCTTAACTTTATTGGAAACCTGAACATATAACTGCCTGTGTTTACTTGCATTTATCTATCTTCAGCAGTTACTATTTCAGATTACAGTGATGGGGAGAAAAAGCAAAATTTTATCCCTCCAGTTGATCTTCTAGCTTTGAGATAAAAACAGTAAATATTCATGTTATTTACAGTGTCAGAAACTGCTGTAGAAAACAATAAAGAATAAGTAGGATTGGGGCTACTTTATTTTACATGGTGGGGCTCATTATTTCATGGAGCAGATTTTGAAAAAAGACTTTTTTTTAAGAACATTTTATTTTATTTAAAAAGTTTTTTTAATTAATTTTTTTTATTAGCAAAACACCGTGAGGTACAGTTGTAGACTTACAAACTTTCGTACTTGGGTTTCCGCTATACAGTGATCGAGTGCCCATCCCTCCACCAGTGCCCATTCTCTACCACCAATGATCCCAGTAGCCCTCCCACCCGCACACCCCGTCCCC
Organism: Sorex fumeus; assembly: GCF_029834395.1. Classification (NCBI taxonomy): domain Eukaryota; kingdom Metazoa; phylum Chordata; class Mammalia; order Eulipotyphla; family Soricidae; genus Sorex; species Sorex fumeus. Next base: position 5,512,915 of record NW_026606058.1, read on the forward strand.
CCTACCCTACCCCACCTCTGCGGCAGGGCATTCCCTCTTGCTCACTCTTTCATTTCGGGTGTAGTAGTTTGCAATAGAGGTATTGGGTGGCTATCGCATTCGGTCTATAGTCCTACATTCAGCATGCATCTCGCATCCGGAACAAGTCCCCCAGACATCCTTTACTTGGAGTTCCCTTCGAAAAAAGACTTTCTTATGGTGATACTTCCTGTGTGAAACTCAAGGAAAGCCATGTGAATAAAAGGCTTTCTTTTGCTGATATAGCTTATAATTATGTCAGAGGTTGATTATTTTTCTCGACTTTTTGAAAGTACAGTTTGTCATCCTGTTTTTCTGGTACTTTGGAAAACTGTGCAGTATAACTTTTGAAAGGTAATGTTTAAAAGAGGAGCCACTGTCTTTTTTTTTCTGCTTTGCTGTTCTGTAATTTTATTACCACATGTCCATTTGGGTGGGATAGTGAGCATAAGGACTAGATGTTTTACCAACCTGAAGATTTAATTTTTAGTTTTGGAAGGTTCTCAGTCATCACTTAAGTTTGAACAGTGCCTCTCCATATTTCCTTCTAGAAATTTTCAGCTCATTTGCGAAAGAAAGGTGTATGCTTAAAAAATATAAAATTGTAAAAAATATAGTAATCAGATAATAATAAAAGTTGGTTTGGGAAATTATACAGGGCAAGGACTATTATTTGATGAGGGGTCCCTTCCCTAGCTGGAATAGTCAGAAATTTACTTTCTGATGGTTGACATTTCTTCAGGGTGTGCAGTGCATTTGGTGGCCGAGAACTGCTTCCCTGGTCTCCCCAGCAGAGGAACTAAGAGACAGAACCACAGAATGATGGTCAAAATGGCCCATTTAATGCAGAGCTTTTAGCATCCTTACAGAACTTCGGAGGGAGTTCAAGGTATAGGACTGCACATAGGTGTGTTTGATCATTCATTTACAGAGATAAACTATTTCAATGAATGCAGTTCTCTTAGGGGGATTAACTCAAGGAGACACTGTCTCTCAGGACTACATGGAGAGATTCACCCAGGGACAACAAGCATTATAATGCTTTTCTTTTCCCCTTTAATAGTATATATTAAACAATTAAGTTTATTTCTTACGAATACTTGCAGTTAGTTGGATAAACACAATAAGATATCACTATCATCACTGTCATCCTGTTGTTCATCGATGTACTAGAGTGGGTGCCAGTAATGTCTCCATTCGCCCCAGCCCTGAGATTTTAGCTGCCTCTCCTTACTCGTCTTTCCCAACACTGCCATATTGGAGGCTCTTTCAGGGTCAGGGGAATGTTATTGTTACTGTTTTTGGCGTATCGAATATACCACTGGAAGCCTGCCAGGCTCTCCCAAATAAGAGATATAGATCCCAAAATTTAGTTCTCTGGACTAAGGCTTTTGCTGTAAATCTCAGACTGTCCTCAGGTCAGTTCAGCTTGTCCTTACCCATGGTGGGTCTTGATCCTAAGTCATGTTGGCTTGCATCAAGACCCTGCTTTTATGGTTTTAGACTGTCCATTTTGATGCCAGGGTAGCTTTGCCACTCGCTCCCAGTCCATCCAAGTACCGTGACGGGACTCCCCTTTTGAGGTGTCAGAAACTGTGGCAACTGAAGCCAGTTAAGTAAAAATGGTGGATGCCCAGGAGTAGATATATTTCAGAGTCAGTCAACTCCCAGATATTAGGAGCACAGCATTAACTGTCTTTCTGTTTTAAGCAAAGAACATTGCTCTGTAGTAAAATATGAAAAGTTATAGGGGAGGGGCTGGAGCAATAGCACAGCGGGTAGGGCGTTTGCCTTGTACGCGGCTGACCCGGGTTCGATTCCCAGCATCCCATATGGTCCCCTGAGCACCGCCAGGAGTGATTCCTGAGTGCAGAGCCAGGAGTAACCCCTGAGCATCGCCGGGTGTGACCCAAAAAGCAAAAAAAATAAAAAAAAGTTATAGGGGAAATAGAAAAGCAGAGGAATTCACTACAAATGCAGAGTCCAGTCACCAGAAGTTTTGACTTGTAAGTAACCAAGACTGACTCGGGAATTGTGACAGTGAGAGGTAAAACACAAAGGAAAGGGTTAAAGATAAACTCAGGGAATTAGTGGTGCTTGTAAAAGCGCTGTCAGCTCACTGCGGGGAGGAATAGGGGCAGTTCAGGGATGAACCCTAAAACACTTAGGATCCCTTCCCTTAGTATGATAAATAGTCAGATATGAACTTTCTGATGGTTGACATCGTTCATAGCCCTGCAGGGTAAAGTGTAAAAACTGACACGAGAGTGAGTGGCAATTCCGGAACAGCAGTAAACCCCTTTGATAGTAGTAAAGTCAATCGAAAGGCTATTGGTAGGAGAGGACTTCAAAGAGGTTGCAGGGAATTTGATTATGTATGGTCCTACCGATAATTTTTTTTTTTCTGAATCACCATAAGTCGTTGTAAATGTTTGTAGAGTAGTAACCTAACTGACTGAAGATTGAAAACGCACTAACTACAGGGTACAGTCCTGGAGGCCTCAACACTGAAGAGCGTAGTCCTGGAGGCTTTCAGCCAGAAACAGGTGGTCTGGCAACGAAAGACCCACAAGTATCACATCTCAGGCCCTTAGGCTGGAATAGCCAGGAGAGGATCCGGGCTTCCTTCGGTACTTGGGAGACCCAGCCACACAGAGTGCCAAACAAACTAGAATATCGGGAAGGGGAAATGAATGAAAGCAGGAAAACCAATTAGAAGTTTCTATTAACCTAGTGAGTGAAAGGCATTTCCTTCCGGTTTCCTTTCTTCTCTTAACAGGAACATTTGCTGGTGTGCGTTGTGTGCTACGTACTGGGAACATATGATGCAACGTAAAATACATGATGGATTTTACCATCAAGGATAGATGAGATGAGAGCTTGGTTATTAAAAAAAATTGTATTGGAGAAGTAGTCTTGCTTTAGCAAATATGTTCTATGAATATTGGAAAGTCAGCGTAATCTTTATTAACATTTTGAATGTCATCTTTGTTTCTTGCATGTATTCATGTACTCTTTGGTTTCTTTGTTCATGTTTCCTGCCATTCCTATTTTTCTTTCCCAGTATTAGAATTTTTCTTAGGGCAGTTGCCTTGCATGTGGCCAACCCGACTGACGGACTCGGGTTCAATTCCTCCGCTCCTCTCGGAGAGCCTGGCAGTCTACCTACAGTATCTCCCCCGCACGGTGAAGCCTGGCAAGCTCCCCGTGACGTATTCCATATGCCAAACACAGTAACAACAAGTAACAACAATGGAGATGTTACTGGGCCCGCTTGAGCAAATCGATGAACAACGGGAGGACAGCGAAAGTGACAGTATCTATGTCTGTATCAAAATGCAGAGGTACAGACTATCGTAGGGTTATTAATACTGCAGTATTTATAGCAAATTTTCTTTTTACTTTTACTTTTCTTCCTGTGTGTGTATGTGTGCGTGTGCATGTGCATGTTTGTGTGTGTGTGTTTGGGTGGGGGGAAGGTGCAGTGCTCAGGACTTAACTCCTGACTCTTGAGTTCTGGCGGAGATTGGGGGACAGTATGTGGTGCCAGGAATTGAACATATATCCGCAGGGCTCAAGGCAAGCACTCGATCCACTGTACTTTCTCTCCAAACCCTGTTCATCTGTTCATTTCTTTTTTAAAAATAGATATTCTATATTTGGGAATGAATCATAACATTCTGTCTTCATTTTTTTATCCATACTCTTGATTTTATGCTTGTATATACCTTAAGGGAGTTTACATATTATCACATTTTCTTATATTTTTATTTGTAATTTTTTTTGTACTTATTTTTAAATTGCTGGGACTTCATTTTGATGTATATGTGAAATGAGTATCCCAATTAATTTTTTGCTTAGCTTATAGTTTTTATAGCATTATTATGTAAAACATCTTTCATTGTATTAGTGATTTTCAAAAGCTTTTATAAAGTTATATGTCACTGTCACTGTCCTCCCGTTGTTCATCGATTTTGCTTGAGTGGGCCCAGTAACATTGTGAGACTTATTACTGTGTTTGGCATGTTGAATACGTCACGGGGAGCTTGCCAGGTTTTGCCGTGCGAGCACGATACTCCCAGTAGCTTGCCAGGCTCTCTGAGAGGGATGGAGGAATTGAACTCGGGTTGGCCATGTTGACTGTGTGCAAGGCAAACGCCCTACCCGCCTTGCTGTTGCTCCAGCCCATAAAGTTATATATTAAAAAAATTTTAAATGTTTGAGGGGAGGTAGAAATGAGTGCCAGTATCATATGTAATAATTACAATGAAGGAAGATGTCTTATAGAGAAGATATACCAGAATTCAAGAAGAGGCTTTTCATAAGAATAGTCAGTAGTATCAAGTATTTTAATAATTTCACAGTAATATATAAGGAAAATGGAAATAACCTATTGCTCTTGGCCATTAGGAAGCTGTAGGAATTTCATTTAACTTTAACAGGAAGTTTGCAAAAAACATGAAATATTAAAAGTATTTTGAAAAATGTAAATTTTTGATGTCAATATTTACTATGTTTTTACAGAATTCAGAGGTATCTGTGTTTGAAGTCAACATTCGATTTATTGGAGGCCTACTAGCAGCATTTTATCTTTCAGGAGAGGAGGTAAGCAAAAACCAGTAATTCATTGATTTGGGGGAAGTGGTTGTGGATGAAAGGTAATAAATTGAGAGATTTCCCTATCAGCATATTGCTCTTTAAATGGCCTAATATTGAACTCAGGTAAAAGCTTACTAAAAGAACCAGATGCTTAACTAGAACTTTTCCTTGGGAATAATCATTGTCCATTTTGAAAATACCAATAAAACACGAATTTATCACGCATTCTATCTTTTTATAGTCACATCTCTTTTGTAGGTATGATTATTCTCCAGAATTTTGCCATTGCAGTTAAATGTAGTCTGTTGATAGAAATTTTGAAAAAGAACAGTACTCTTCCGACTCATTTCTGGAAGGCTTGGTATAATAGACACAGGCACCTGAAACTAGCAGTGATAGGGGGGTGAATATGAAATATCTCCTTTTGCTAATCAGTTGGTTTAAAGGATGAAGTTGGAAAACAGTAGAGAAGGTAAAGAAAGAAGTTATAATTTTTTTCTGTTTCATTTCTGAGAAACTATTTTTCAATACTTTATTATAATTCCAAATAATTATGAAAGCCCTGCACGGTAGCACTGTACTGTAATCCCGTTGTTCATCGATTTGCTCTAGCGGGCACCAGTAACGTTTCACAACAAATTGTGAGACTAGTTGCTGTGTTTGGCGTATCGAATACACCACAGGTAGCTTGCCAGGCTTGCCATGCAGGCGAGATACTCTCAGTAGCTTGCCCGGCTCTCTGAGAGGGGTAGAGGAACTGAACCTGGGTCAGCTGTGTGCAAGGCAAACGCCCTACCCGCTATGCTCTCATTCCATCCCGTCAAAGCCCTATTTTTAAAAATTAAGTTTTTGTTTTATGTGTTATAAGGACTTCATTGTTTTCTTGGTTTTTTTGGTAGATAACTTTTTCCCCCTTTAATATATTTTTACAAAGTTGTTCATGATTGGGTTTCATTTAATGTTCCAACACCCAGCCCTTCACTAATGTACATTTCCCACCATCATTACCCCCCCCCCCCCACACACACACACACACAGCCTACCTCTGTCGGAAACACTCTCTCGCTCTCGGTCTCTCCCTACCCCAACCCTCCTGCCTGCCACCGTAGGCATTGTGGTGTGCAGTACAGGAACTGAAAGGTTATCGTGTATGTCACTTGACCTCCTTTTAGCACTCAGTTCTCGTCCAGAGCTCTTGTCATTTCCAACTCTCATTACAGTCCCTGTCAAATAATATCAGACAAGGGCCAGAAGTGATCTCTTCTCTACCCTAACTGCACACCCTTCCCCCCAACCCCTCCAGTCTTGATTTGTGGCAAGCTTCCAGCCAAGGACTAATCCTCCTGGCCCTCATTTCTACTACCTTTGGATATTATTCCCATCTTTTCATATCTAACAGATGAGTACGATCATTCAATGTCTGTGCCTTTCCCTCTTAACTCATTTCACTCAGCATGATACTCTTCATGTCCATGTATAAGCAAATTTATGACTTCATTTTTTCTAGTGGCTACATAGTATTTCATTGTGCAGATTTAACCACAGTTTTTTTTTTATGTGTAATCAACTTCTATTTTCAGTTCATCATGGTCTGAAAAGAAAGTTGATACAGTTTTATCCTCTCGATTTTATGGAGCTGTTTTGTGGCCTAGCACGTGCTCTATCTTGGAGAATGTCCCATGTTCACTGGAGAAGAATATGTATTCATCTTTATGGGGATGAAAAGTTTTGTATATCTCCACATGCCCCCTCTTTATTTCTTCCTTCAAAGCCAGTATTTCCTTGATGAGTTTTAGTTTTGTTGATTTATTAAGAGTTGACAAAGTGTGGTGTTGGAGTCTCCAGCTGCTATTGAGTTGCTATCAGTGTCCTCCTTGAAGTCTATTAGTTGTTTGAAATATTTTGCAGTCCCTCAGAGGGTGCATATATCTTGAGAAGTGTGATTGCTTCCTGGTGTACACATCCCTTGATTTTTAAGAAATGACCTTCATTGTATCTTACATTTTTTTTCAGCCTGAAATCTATGACACCTGATACTAGTATGGCCACCCTGACCTTTCTGAGGGAGTTGTTTGCTTGAAGAATTGTTTTCCAACTGTTGACATTGAGTCTGTGTTTGCTCTAATCATTCAAATGTGAAGTTCTTGTAGGCAGAGGAATGTTGGACTAATTTAAATTTTGCCACTCTGTGTCTTTTAACTGGTGCGTTTAGAACATTCACATTAATAGAGATCACTGTCATGGGGTTTTGTGCCATGACATGTGTTTGTGGGGTTTGTCTTATCTTAAAGTAGCCCTTTCAGATTTTCTTTCAAAATTGGTTTTGATCCTATGAAGTTCCTGAGCTTTTGTTTTTCTGTGAAGTTGTATATTATTCCTTTAGATCTGAATGAGATTTTGCCTGGTTATTCTTCGTGAGGCATTTATTTCATTGTTTTTTTTTTTTTCCAACTGTTTCCCACCATTCATTTCTGACCCTTGTTTGATATTATTTGACAGGGACTTGTTCGATAGGTCTGCTGCAAATCTTAGGGATTTTCCTTTGCTTGTCATTTCCTTCTTTGATCTTGCTGCTTTCAGTATTGTATCTATCTATGATATTCCTTATTCTGATTAGAATGTGTCTTGGAGTCTTTTTATTCAGGTCTCTTTTAACTGGTAACCTTCAGGCTTCCTGGATCTGGATGCCTGTGTTCTCCAGCTCAGGGAACTTTTCAACAATGTCTTTGATGGTTGCTTCTTCATCGTGGTTGCTTTCCTGTCCATCTGGGACACTGATGATTCTCTGTGTTGTTTCTCTTGAGTTCATCCCAAAGTTCTCTCGTCAGCCTTTTTTTTTTTTTTTTTTTTGAGGTCTTTTCCATTCTGTTGTTGCCTGGAGTTTTTCTGCATCTCATCTTCTAGCTCAGTGATTCTGTCTTCAGCTGCTGTTACCATAGAGGGCTTCCATTGAGTCTTTCATTTCACCTACCAAAATTTTTTAACTCTTAACATTTCTGCTTGTAGTTTTCTCATTTCTGTCTTCATATTCTCCTGTGTTTTTTTTTCTTTTTATTTTAGAATTCAAAGGAAATTTTTATTTAAGTTATAGTGATTTTTTATTAGTGAATCACGGTGAGGTACAGTTATATACTTAGAAACTTTTGTGCTTGCGTTTCAGTCATACAATGATTGAGTACCCACCAGTGTCCACCAGTGTCCATTCTCCCCCACCAATGATCCCAGTGTCCCTCCCACCATCTCCTGTGTATTTGAGAGGAGGTGGATATTCTTTGTTGAGGTCAGGGCTTCTATCTTTGTCCACTTCCTGTACTGAGGTTCTGAGCTGTTTCATCATGGTGCCTGTGGGGTAGTCTGGAGGTGATTCTTTCTAGTACACTATTGGCATGTTGTATGCTGCTTCCCCCCCCCCACACACACACCTACAATCAGGGAGGACTCTGGGGGAACTGGGTGGATGATGGTCCCATCTTTCCCCTTCAGTGATATTCCCTTCCAGTTTGTTCTGTGTCATTGTGTGAAGCCTCTTGTGCTGATTCATTCTTTGGCCTGAACTTTGTTTAGGGTTCTCTTGTTTCTTGTGCTCACTGCTATTTTTGTAGGTTTTGGGAGAATATTGATTGGAGTAGAGGCAAATAGACTTTGGCTGGTTTAGTCAGGTTGCCCTGGTAAAAGTTCAGTATACGAGGCCAAGATGTGGATCTTATGGGAGGTAGAGGGAGAGATCCACTGGCTGTGGTATGAGCAGCTGTCAACTGGGGAAACCATGCCTCTGGCTGGTCTGACCTGTGGGAGGAGCTAAGTGTCAGTTCCTTTCGCTAGGGTCTGGCCAGTTCACTTGCAGAGTTTAGATCTCTCCAGGTCTTACTGTGTTGCTCAGCAGATTTGAGTCCCACTGGGTCACTTGTAGTTCAGCTGGGCTATTTTCCAGGAGAGGGAGTTTGGATGGGTAACTGCACTGGGCCACCAGCTCAGAAAACTACCAGATACTGGTATCATATTTGCTGATATTTTATTTATATGTATATAAAACGCAAAAATATTTTATTCATTTAAAAATAAAGTAATAAAAATATTTATTTGATGTCATTTATAAAATACCAGATGAATAACATGTATCTTATTTACATATAACTCAGTTAATATGTAACTTTCAGATTTTATGTAACTTGATTGATTATACTGCCATTCTTTTTTTTAATCAAAGCACCAATTTATATGTAATATATATTTTTAAATTTTTATTAGTGAGACACCATGAGGTATAGTTGTAGATGTACAAATTTTTGTGCTTGGGTTTCAGTTATACAATCATCAAATACTCATCCCTCCACCAGTGCCCATTTCCCACCACCACGGATCCCAGTATCCCTCCCACCCTCCAAACCCCCCCATCCCACCCTGCCTCTGTGGCAGGGCATTCCCCCTTGTTCTCTCTCTCCTTTTGGGTGCTGTAGCTTGCAAAAGAGGCATTGAGTGGCAATCATGTTTGGTCCGTAGTCTACTTTCAGCATGCTTCTCTTTTTTTGAAGTTTGTTTATACTATGGCAGGGACGTTTTCAAACCTGTGTGTATCAGAATTACATAAGACATCTGTGAAATTGAAATCTTTCAGTCTTTTCCACAGGACTGTGATTCAGTTGCTTTAATATGGAGATCATTATTTATGTTTTATACTAAGACTCTTTGTTAACTGCCAGTGAGTGTGTGTGTCACTTTTAGTGTAATTTTGATAGCGCTGTTTTTAGTTGCACTTCATATAAGAGCGTTTAAACCTCAGTAACCTCAGTAGGCACCTTGGCACAGTGGACAGCTTCTATCCACACCCTGACTGATCTGTGACCCCTGGTGATCACTGAAAGTAACAATGAGTGAGCACTGCACCAGACGTGTGTAAACCTGACCACAGGTTGCAACATTAACCACAGAACAGTGAAGGGGCAGATAAAGCGAAGGGACTCTTGTTCAAGGTGATTTTAGAAATGATGACCCTGTGTTCTGAGAAATTCTAACATAGCTTATATGAAGAAAATTATGATAAACCGATAGGATTTTAGAAGTCAGGTTTATTGAGGTATTACTAATTTGACTGAAATTCGCATGTTCTGCTGCAACTTTATGTTTGATACTGTCTAGTATATGTTATCTAATAACCGCAGGCATAATGAAAAAGGCTTAGAAAATTACTTTCATGCCTAGAAATCTCCTTTTTTCATGTGACGGTCATCCCTACTGCCAACCTCTGGTCATACTGATCCTACAGTAAGAAACATTGACTTCTTTTGTATAGCATAATGCGTTTGAGATTTATTCTTGTGTTTAGTTGTTGATTCCTTTTTCTCTGTTAACAGGGTTCTGTGTAGATATGACAGTTTATCCATTGATGAATGGAAATATTTCTGTAAGAGCATATGTCATTACCAGTATTTCCTTTTTGTAATTCCTGTGCCATAGATGTCAAGGCAAAGCTTTTTCATGTAGAGGGAAGCATATGTTTAGAATGTGAGTTTTCATCCTTACTCTTTTGTAGGATGACATTGCTTTGTCCTTTCTCCCTTTCTCCACTAGGAAGTCAGGTTTATCCCAGTCCTCCTGAGGCACTTCCATTCCATTGAGTTTATCTGTAAATTCTTCCTTCCCTGTGCTCTCCTCTCCAACCAGTTAATCAGCTTTCCCCCTAATCAGACCCTGTTAACTTGTAGATTAGATTCCTCAGAAATCTATGGTTTTATATGTATGAGTGTAATATTGCCTTTCTCCTCTGCTTATGCCTTATGAACAGTTTACTTTAAAGCAATGCCCTTTTTGTATAGATACAGGAAGACCGTTAACATTATGTTTTGTAACTTAGGACTTAATTGGCTTTGAATATTATCCACTCCCAGGCATCTGCTTTCTCGACTTAAGCCTCAGTTGCCCTTAGTTCCTAACACCCCAAAAGCAGGGTCCCGACGAGGAACTGAATGGATCCAGGGCAAGCAGTGAGCTACCCTGGCATCTAAATGGGCCAGGCCAAAGTGCCACGATTCTTAACTGTAAGTTAAGATTTTGATCATAGACAAATGCTGTAATGATCCAAAAGTAATGACGAGACTAGGATCCTGCTAGAAGTAGGAAAGACTCTCTGGCCTGAGCACTGTAGTCTGAGATCGAGATGGCCCTAGGAGGGCAATTCTGTAAGTTTAAGGTATTTCTTACTGTATCCATACAAAATGATCTATATTATATATGCTTATATGTTTGTTGGACAAGGAGATTCCGTGGGATTCTGTGGAGATTCCATGGGATTTCGCTCTAGGGTGGGTCGTCCTGCTGAGAGAGTATCTGTCCTAGAAGCGGCTTTCCCCAAGGGAAAGAAGTCCACCCTTATTGATTGTGACCACACCTATATGTAATTGTTACCCCAACCCTTCATGCTTTGGGATTTAACTAGACAGTAAGAGTGGGCTGGGAGATCAGAAGTGAGTATCCAGATTCCAGAGCAAGAGGAGAAAGGGAATCAGAATCAGAATCCAGACTCCAGAGAAGGAGGATGAAGGGGGATCGAGACGGAGAATGAAGTAGCCTGGGGGAGAAAGAAGCAGGAGGAGAATCAGAGGAGAATGGAGATGGGAATCGAATAAACTGCAACTAAGACCAACCAGCCTGGCCCTCGTTTCCTTCCTTCGCCTGCCCATCGCCGTCGACCTCTCTGGGGTGGGGAAAGTAGCCCGAGACTACCGAACGCCGGTGGTGGGAGAGACAGAGCCACCGCCGCAGCTGTGCTGTGTCTTTTTTGAGTTTACACACTCTTTCATATTGATATTTAGCAGGTTAGTTGCCTCAAGTTTTTGGTGAAATTGTGAGAGCGTTCATTTGAGATTGTGATTATTAAGTAATGTTCAATGCCTCATATAATACTGGAGTTAATACTTGCTTTTCTTCTTCCTCCCCCTGTCGAGTGTGTGTTAAATATGTGATGTTTCTTTTTCTTTTTTTAAAAAAATTTTTTATATATTTTATTTTCATAAAGTAGTTCACAATAGTTCATTACAGATAGTATTCAAACATCAATCAATCCCACCACTGAGCACCTTCCCCCCACAATAAGAGGGAAGTGTGTGAAGGTTGTATTTCTTTCTGGAGCCGTTTAAGCCCACTTATAAGAGAATACCAGCGAGTATGTTAAAACCAAACAGACGTGTGGTACTTTTGGTATGTAAGTGGGCTAGGGTATAAGAGGTCGTGCAGCTGCAAATGCGGCCGCATGCTTCAGGAAATTCTGCATCTCTCTCTCCGGGAGCTTTGTTTTATAGTCTCTGGATCTTGGCCATTGATGAGATTACATGGCACCGGGGGCAGTTTGTGGGTGTGACTGCCAAGCTACTGGAGAACTGGGGAGCTGGGGGGAGGAGGCCCAGTCCCGATCCGAGCGGGCTTGCAGATCTCAGTCACGGGTTCACCTTCATGTCAGTCACCTGGGTTTTTCTGCTGGTTCCCTCTTGGGTGAGACTCGTCTGAGCGTGTGGAGAGTTGCCTTGAGTATGGCAGTGGTTGGATTCTGGAGGTTTTTGGCTGCCAATATGTTGCTTTGGGTTGGGAGGGAAACTCAGTCCCCCACCTCTGAGGTTCCCCGGTGAAGATAGCCTGGTCAGGACATTAAGCTGCTATGTTTTTTACTGCCAGGGAATTCTTGTTTTGAAATAGATATTATGAATTAATTTCTTTTTAGGTAACTATTATTTTACTCACATATTAAAATTTATCACACAAGATATTATCACTATGGCCATCAACATTTTATATTGGCCATGTGTCAGTTTCCTCTGGCAAAGAATACAGAGATTTTTCTCATTCAATTATTTCTTTATCTGTCGTATTAATTTCTGAGAATACAGTCTATGGAAAGTAAAGAGAATGTGTTTTACTCTTTTGATTGTCTCATCAATAGAATTCTAGTGACCATTTTACTTCTCTCCTTGATTATATTGAAAGTCATGATCCAGGTCTATTCTGGGAAACCAACAATTAACTCCTGAGATCTGCTAAAAATAAATGAAAATGATTCGAATATGACACTTATACTGCTGAATAGATTATAAATTTTTGCACCTAATATAAGCCAGAAGGCTAATTATAACTTTTAATATCACAAAATTATCTCCTTATACTAAGGTAATTTGTATCTACTTTAAAGAACATTTTATATACATTATATTCTGATAGTGGGAATTGAATGAGAGTTATATGCCACACTGTCAAAGCATTCTTCTATTGATTTTTTTCCTAATGGATTTGAAATCCAATTTTTTATTGGTATCATATGTGAGCCTGGAGTCTGGAGTCCAAGGTCACAGAGTTCCGCTTGCCTGTTTCAGTGGGGCTTCACTTGAAGGCCGAATCTAAACGTTGGACTTGGGAGTCTCCCAGTGGACGGTTCCACAATGAAATTGACCACATCATATTCAGTCGACAGTTTTGCCTGACCGATGTCACTGTTGTCCCAAAATTCCAAATGGGATCGGACCACCATCTCCTTCGTGCAAAATTCTACTTCACAGAGCAGGGAGAAAGAGCTGCAAAGTTTAAGAAGAGAACTTCCAGAATGATCACCAACTGGGAGCTCTTTGGCACTATTGCAGCAACATGGGAAGATGCCGTTGTTGACAACATTGATGAGGAGTACAGTCGACTGGTTCAGCACCTCCATGATTGTATGAGGAACGCCGAGAGAGAGATAGCCACAAAAAGACACCTGTCTCTGAAAACTCTTGAGCTCATTCACCAACATGGCTTGGCACAAGCCTCAGGCAACCATAAGCGAACGTCCAAGCTCGCAAAGCAGTGCCGAGAAGCAATAAAGGAAGATTTCAGAGAGAAGAGCAGCAGTGCTAGCCGATGCGGCTGAAGCTGGGAAAAGCATTCACAACGCCTGCCTGTCCTTCACCAACTACAGACCAAGATGACAGTGCAGGGTGGATATGTCATTCCCAATGTTCTCCCTTCCAAAATATGACACACCGTTTCATCAGTAAAAAAGTGAACAGCACCTGGCCCAGACGAGGTCTGACCTGAACATCTGAAGAACCTGCCATCAGTACTCATCAATACACTGGCTCAGCCCTTCACACGCTACCTGTCTGAATGCAAGGTTCTGTCCCAGTGGAGAACCAGCAGGACTGTGCTACTGTTCAAGAAGGGAGACATCCACGACATTGGCAACTATCGCCCAATCTGCCTGTTTTCTGTCTGCTACAAGCTGTTCACGCGAGTCATCCTGAATAGGATTGGCAGAACACTAGATGAAGGACAACCATGCGAGCAAGCCGGGTTCTGAAAAGGATTCAGCACGATTGGCCGTATCTGCACGATAACCGAACTCATTGAGGTTTCTCAGAAGTTCAAGATGCTGCTGTCTAATGTTCATTGATTTAAAGAAGGCCTTTGATTCTGTTGAGACTGAAGCGGTCATCAAAGCCCAAGCCGAACAGTGCATTCAAACTCAATACATCAGGATCCTCCGTGAGCTGTATTACAGATTCACTACCAGGATCTCACCATTCTACAAGGAAATGATCATCCATGTCAAGAGAGGGGTTCGGCAGGGTGATATCATTTCACCAAAACTCTTCAGTGCCACCCTCGAGAACATCATGCGACAACTGGAATGGGAAGAAATGGGAGTGAAGGTAGATGGTTGGCAACTACACCACCTTCGCCTCGCTGATGACATTTTTCTAATAACACCAAACATCAGCCAAGCAGCACAAATGCTGGCCAACTTCGACCGTGAGTATGGAAAGGTTGGACTACAGCTGAATCTCACTAAGACAATGTTCATGAAGACTAGTTCCTGACGGTCCATTCGCTCTCAACAGAACGAATATCTCCAAATGCAGCAGTTATGTGTACCAAGGTCGAGAACTCAACATGACAAACGACCTGGCACCTGAGTTGCACAGGAGGAAGAGAGTGGCTTGGAGCTCCTTCAAGAGAGTAGAAGAAATATCCAAGAGGATGAAGAACATCCGGCTCTGGGCACATCTCTTCGATCCCACTGTTCTTCCTGCATTAGCATACATCTCAGAGACCTCGGCCCTACGAACACAGGATGAGAACGCTATTCGGGTCTCCCAAAGAGGAATCGAAAGAGCTATGCTTGGAGTATCACACTTCACTCAAGTGAGAGAAAGAATCCAGAGTTCCAACTTCTGTTGATGATCAAGAATCAGGGACGCTGTCTCATTTGCCAAGGCGTCGAAAATTAGATGGGCTGGACATGTAGCGAGATTTGGAGATGACCAGTGGATTAGAGCCATTACTGACTGGATTCCATGGGATGTCAGAAGATCGTGTGGCTGCCCACCAACGAGATGGTCAGATTTCTTCATCAAGACCCTGAACGAGGGGCTGGAGTGATAGCACAGCGGGTAGGGCGTTTGCTTTGCACGTGGCCGACCCAGGTTCGATTCCCAGCATCCCATATGGTCCCCTGAGCACCGCCAGGGGTGATTCCTGAGTGCAAAGCCAGGAGTAATCCCTGAGCATCGCCAGGTGAAAGCCAGAAAAAAAAAAACTCGAACAATTGGTTCGAGGCTCTTCATGTTCCTAGAACGAGCAGACGTCATTAGGCTACACTGACACGCGACAGGGACGAATGAAGCTGTTACTGGTGCCCACTCGAGCAAATAGATGAGTAACGGGATGTCAGGTGATCATATGTGAAACTTTGTCTTATAAAAACATAACTATATTAAATATTCATAATTTTTAAAAAGTGCTGATTCATTATGTTTGATGCTAACTTCAAAAATAGGAGTTATTTCCTTTGTTGAGGGTGGGGTGGCGCTCTCCCATGTGGTACTCAGGGACATTCCTAGCTCTCTGCTGAGGAGTAGCCCTTGGTGCTCAGGGGAGTATATATATGGCGCTGGGGATGGAACTAGGTTGGCTGTATGAAGGGCAAGCTAGCACCTTAACTCCAGTTCTGTCTTTCTAGGCCACTGTATGGCATGTCTTTGATAGGGTAGTGGCTTCTCATTTTTCAGTGGTTATCAAAATGGCGTCCATTTTTGAGTCAGGTGACATGATTTATTTGGATAGATGCTTCTGAAACGTATCAAATAGAGAGATAATGATGTGGACTTTAATAAGTGTGTACAGATATTTTTAAAAAAGTAATAAAATATCAAAATACAAATGCTGTTTATGTCATGTCAATAAGATACGTCTTGAATAAGTTCAGTGATATACATATATATTTTATGTTTTGACGCCTTGGTTTACAAAGTTGTTGGTAAGAGAGTTTGGGCAGTGTTCCTGCTTCTGTGCCCCCACCAGTGTCCACATCTCCCCACCAGTTATCCCAAGTTCGTCCCATCCCCCCCACCTGTCTCTTTGCAGGCACATTTTGAAATTTAAGTAGTTTGGATTGTTCTCAGCAATATTTTCTCGTAGAGTTACAGTATCTTTTTTTTTAAGCTGGGTTTTTTTTTTTTTGAATAAAAAGATTAGTATTTATTTTTTCCTGATTTGAATGTTAGCAATCCCTTTTTTTCTGTAGTCTCATTTTATCTTTTGAAAGCCTGGTTTTGCTTGAGAAATTGCTGTTTTTATTAAAATATTTTTCAGTGCTGTTCAGTATCATTCAACCTCTTCATTTCTTTTTTTTTTCTTTAAATTTATTTATTGAATCACTGTGAGAACAGTTACAAAGCTTTCAGGTTTAAGTCTCTGTCATACAATGATCAAACACCCATCCCTTCACCAGTGCATATTTTTCACCGCCAAGAACCCCAGTATACCTTCTATTCCACCCCTCCCCATGTCTGTGAGGCAGATGATTTCCACTTAACTCTCTCTCTACTTTGATTGCATTCATTATTTCGACAAAAGATGCACCATTATTATTTGGAATTTTCTTCCATCAATCAAACCTACTGAAAAGGCGTCATGAAATAATTTGTTTTCTGTTGCTGGTTATGAAGACCATATGATAATTTTGGATGTCTGATATTTTACTAGTTATGTCTGGAGGGATTTCTGCCAAAAGCCTCATAGTTCCGAGGTTGGTTTGTGTACCTCTGGGTCCATGGCTGTGCCGGAGATCCGCTCGTGGGGGGCAACTCATGGTCTTGACAGGGCAAGAAGCCAACCTTTTCATTTCTTATGTACAAGTATTTGGATAAAATGCTCAATTCATCTAATCTAGATAACAATTTTGTTTCAGTTTTTGCAGTGCTGAGAATTGAATCCAGGTATCCTGTATGTGAGGCAAGTTCTCTGCCACTGAGCTCCTCTGTTATTCCCAGATAACAATTTAAAATATGGCTCCATCATTTTTCTGTTGGTTCTGTGAATTCATCCATACATTATGGAACACATTTATATATGTTTGCAGTCACAATACGAATGCCAGTGTATAGTTGATGATTATGGTTATAGTTACTAGCTTGACAAATCATCAGACTAAGTTTGGAGGACCTACAATAACTTAGGTACTGAGGGATAAAACTCAGTATAGGCGGATGCCCCAGAAAGACCTCACATTCTGTAGCATGAAACTTTTATATGGACCCCATTATGTTATTTCCCTGTCCTAATATGGACTGTCTCTCTTCTGCTTTCTGTGCCTGACATAGAACTTTTAAAGCTGAGCTCAGATTACGTTAAGCAACTATAATTACAAATAGTTTCTACATTTCATCAATTTTAAATGTTTAGTACTTAATTAAATATTGTTTGAATTTAGTGATTATATAAACTTTTGGAGAGAATAGCTCAGAGAATAGCTCAGAGAATAGCACAAAGGAACTGGCAGAGGAACCCAGGTGTGCAGGACTCAGGGCTGAGATCTCCAAGCCTGCTCAGATTGGGACTGACCTCCTCCACCCAGATCCCCCATTTTCCAGTAGCTAAGCAGTCACACCCACAAACTGCCCCTGGTGCCATGAAATCCCACCAACGGCCAAGATTCAGAGACTATAAAACATCTCCTGGTAGTGCGGCCGCATATGCAGCCGCACGACCTCTTATAGTCTAGTTCTCCTTGGAGAACCCGGCAAGCTACCGAGAGTATTCTGCCTGCATTGGCAGAGCCTGTCAAGCTCCCGTGGCGTATTCCATTGGCCAAAAACAGTAAAAAGGATGTGTTTCATTCCCCTGACCCTGAAAGGGCCTTCAGCGCGGCACTGTTAGGAAGGCCGAGTAAGGAGAGGCTGCTAAAATCTCAGGTTTCGGACGAATGCGGACGTTACTGTTGCCGGCTCGAGCAAACTGATGAAAACCAGGATGACAGTGATACAGTGATTGGAAAGAATAAAAATGGTGCTCTTAGCACCACTTGGAAGATATAATGAGAACTTTATAGTCTGCAAATGAGAAGAGTTTACCATATTAACAGGAGCATATTGAACAAGACCATATCAACGCCAAAGTCTTTGTACTTCTTTGTAGTTTCCAAAATGAAAAACACATTTCTCATAAGTGCCAGGGATTGAGCCCAGGATTTTATGCATGTGAGGCAAACACTATCACTGCACTTTAAGCCTTAGAAAACTTTAAAAGACTACAGGCTTCTTTTTCCTAGTTTTATCTGCTAAGTTAAAGTAATTTATTAACCTGGGGCTGGAGCGATAGTACAGCGGGTAGGGTGTTTGCCTTGCATGCAGCCAACATGGCCAACACAGGTTCGATTCCCAGCACCCCATATGGTCCCCTGAGCACCGCCAGGAGTGATTCCTGAGTGCATGAGCCAGGAGTAACCCCTGAACATCGCCGGGTGTGACCCAAAAAGCAAAAAAAAAAAAAAAAGTAATTCACCTAAATATTTCAACGCCAATCCCACCTGCAGTGTCAGCTTCTCTCCACTGGTGTTTCCATATTCCCTCGCATCCCCGACCACCCCTCCCCCCCATTCCTGCCTGTCAACTCGTCAGGCACATTTAGGGTTTCAGTGACCGCAGCTTAGATCTCACGTCTTCAGTTTTTTTGAGTTTGTGTTTCGGATATAAGGCGATACCACTCACTCATCTCACTGGCATAGCTGAAGCCCTGATGCCTGTCATCCATTACTTTTCTTAAAGGAACTTCTTTAAAAGGCAAGACAAACACCTCAGCAGCTGGCATGGAGTTGGGCATTCGCTCGTGGCAATTATGGTTGCACTCTACTAGATTAAAAAATGTTTGTTCATTCCTTTCCTGCTAAGGGATTGTATACGTTTACAGTAGCACTGTAGCACTGTCCTTCTGTTGTTCATAATTTGCTCAACCGGGCACCAGTAACATCTCCATTGTGTTACAGTTTTTGGCATATCTAACACACCACCGGGAGCTTGCCAGGCTCAGCTGTGTGGGCAGGATAGGCTCAGCTGTGTGGGCAGGATACTCTTGGTAGCTTGCCGGGCTCTTCCAGAGGGACAGAGGAATTGAACTTGGGTCAGCTGCTTGCAAGGCAAACATCCTAACGTGCTGTTGCTCCAGCCCATACATTCACAGTAACAGAGTAACAGTTTAACCTTTTTTTTTGGGGGGGGTCATACCCAGAGATCAGGGGTTACTCCTGGCTCTGCACGCAGGAATTACTCCTGGTGGTGCTCGGGGGACCATATGGGATGCTGGCAATCGAACCCCAGTCAGCTTCGCGCAAGGCAAATACCCTACCCTCTGTACTATCGCTCCAGCCCCTAATATTTCTTTTATAATAAATGTTATGTATCTGATCTTGTGTTTCATTGCTGGGACCAGCCAGGGGTCAAAGTTTTTGAAGGAGAGTTGCCTTGAGGATTATGAAAACACAACAGGGGCCACTCCCAGGAGAGGTCTTATAGCAGGTAGGGCGTTTGCCTTGCATGTGGCTGACCCTGATTTGACCCCTGGCACCACATTCTGTCCCCAAGCCTACCAGGAGTGATCCCTGAGCTCAGAACCAGGAGTAAGCCTGAGCACTGTTGTGTGTGGTCCACAAACCAAAAAGAAAATCAGCGGGGCATAAAGAGAAAAGTATGGGGTCAAGGTAAAGCCTCATGGACTGAGAGCCTTGTTTCTCCATCACATTTCGTATTGTAAATCTATTATCAGCAGAAGAATAAAGGCAGTCAGACTTTTGCCTATCTGAGATAACCTAAGCAGGCTAAGCTTTTAGATATCCACGGGGAGACACACCCTGTATCTACAAGACCCTAAACAGTTCTATTCTATGAATGCCTGGTGAATTTTTGCTGGCAGGTATTTGTTGTTCATTCCATTCTTCCTGTTCTTTCCTGGTTCCATCCTTTCTGTTTTGTTATTCTTTACATAATAGAATGCATTCTATTACCTAAACTACCTTAACTAGTGGCATATTCCGTCCTTGAAGTTTTTTGTTAGGGGGATGAATACACATACTTTATATCCATTGAGATCTCCCCTTAAATTTTTTTTAGCTCTCTCCACTCACTGATTTTATGTTTGTGGGATTTATTCCATGTAAATCTTAAAGCGTATTAGCACAGGATTATTAATATTAAAAATTTTTATGCCCATAAAAGAAATAATGGCTTTTGGAAAAAAATTTACTTTATCAGTTTATCATTGGTTTACAATTTTGTGGAATTCCAGGCGATTAATACCTATAAGGGCTGGAGCGATAGCACAGCGGGTAGGGCGTTTGCCTTGCACATGTCTGACATGTTCGATTCCTCTGCCCCTCTCAGAGAGCCTGGCAAGCTACCGAGAGTATCTCGCCCGCACGATAGAGCCTGGCAAGCTCCCAATGACGTATTCGATGTGCCAAACACAGTAACAACAAGTCTCATGATGGAGACGTTACTGGGCCCGCTCAAGCAAATCGATGAACAACGGGAGGACCGTGAAATACCTATATGTGTAGATGTCACCATTTCCACAATAAAGTGAATACGAGAGATCTACCCCAAATGTGAGAAAAATGAGAAATATATTAAGGGAACAGCAAGTGGTCAGATTCATCAAAACTGAAAACTTTGGGGGGCTGGGAAGAGGGTGGGAGGGGCCCTTGGGACATTTGTAGGAAAGCTGATTCTGGTGATAGGGGTGGTGTTGGAGTGATCCATCCATGAAAAGTATGACTAACGGTGTTGCAAATCCCATACCTCAATAAAAATGGTTTAAAAAAGGCATGAAACCTTTATAGAAAATAATTTGATAGTATAAAGTTAGCATTTAAAATTTAAAATATTTGACCTACAAACCTACTTCTAAGACTCAGTATATTAAAGTATTAATGTGAATTCCTAAGGTATACTTGGAAGGATATTTTATTGCACTAATCTTTCTAGTAGCCCTTGTTGGGAAAATATATTGTAGCCAGTGTTTGAAAAGATCTGAATATTTGGCTGGAGGAGAATGATTGAATAAGCTGAACATCTGTAATTTTAGAATTCTACAAACATTAGTTTGATATAATTCAACCTGGGGAAAAAATGCTCGATATGTTTAATGATAAAAGCAGCTATAAGTGGGGAAAGGAGAGGATGAAAAAGTGCTCGCTCAGTAGAGAGAGAGAGAGACAGAGAGAGAGAGAGAGAGAGAGAGAGAGAGAGAGAGAGAGAGAGAGAGAAAGCATTTGAGAGTGAATGTCAACACTCCTGCGTGTCAACACAGGCAGACCAGTCACTTGCTCAATCATTTCAGCAAAATAAGCTTGCTCAATCATTTTAACAAAATCAGTCATTTTGAGCAGAAAATATGGCACAGAGAGAGAGGAGATACAAATTACTTTTAAGGATTTAGGAGCTAAATACAGAGGATAAGGGGATACTTTGAAGAGAGAAATAAGGCAGCAGGAGGATTCGGTCCTGTTTCTAGGTTTGGTACTAGACTGCTAGTGAGACACTTAACTAAACATTTGATAATCTATAAATATTAGTTCAGGAGGAGAAGATAATTAGTTCATTTTCAGAAATTTGAGTTTGAGGGAATTTTGCTGTATTAAGTGGAAAAAAGCAGTAGGTAGACCAATATAATGTTTCTGGTGCTTATTGGAGAAGTCTTACGGGAGGTATTTATTTGAGAGTCAGTTGATATATAGATTAGCGCTGTAGCACTGTCCTCCCTTGTTCTTGGATTTGCTGGAGCGGGCGCCAGTAACATCTCCGTTTTGAGACTTGTCATTACTGTTTTTGGCATATGGAATTCGCCACGGGGAGCTTGCCAGGCTCTGCCATGCGGGTGGGATACTCTCGGGAGCTTGCCAGGCCCTCCAAGAGGGATGGCGGAATTGAACCCGGGTCGGCCATGTGCAAGGCAAACACCCTACCTGCTGTGCTATCACGCCAGCCCTGGTATGTAGATTACTGGGAGTTAATTTATTTGGGAGTTAGTTGCTCTGTAGATTATAATTGAAAAGAAGCACAAGGGAAGTTTCTCAGCTACTTTAGGTTAGAAATGGGATCTAGAATGAAATCTTGAGAAAACGTTAAAGGTCAGAAATGAGGAAAATGAGTCAGACAGAGAATCAAGGAGAATGTGGAATTACTGATAACAAGGGAAAGGAACTGGTTAATAATGACCAAAATTGGTCTGTTCAGATGCGTAGCTATCGTTAGCAAAGTCCATTGCAGTGAAATGACAGGGGCAAGAGTCGTGTTTGCACTGGTGGAGGGCGTGTGAGGACAGGAAATGGACATGGCAAATTTGACCGTTTCTTTAAAAATTGAAAAGGCACTTGGTGTTATGTTAGGAGCAGGGAGAAATAGAAAAGTCCAGTCAGTTAAATACTGTATGGACGGATGGAAAAAAGGAGAGTGGAAATTGTCAAGATATTAATTCAGAAAAAAGGAACTGGATGACTTAGAGGCTGGAAAGTAGATCACTGCTTTGCCGTGTGCAAGAGAGACCTTGGGTTGAAAATCAGCGTTATAAAAATCCTTTTTCTCCTTTCATTGCTTTTTAAAACAAGCAGATATTTAATATGAACTGTATCAAGATGGATTTTATTAAGCAGTTTCCTGTTAAACTTTTGCCGCTTATTTGTTCTTTTTTAATTTTTTAAAATTTATTTCTTTATTGAATCACTGTGGGAAAGGTTACAAAGCTTTCAGGTTTAGGTCTCAGTCATGCAAATATCAAATTTACCAATACTTATTTTTTACCATGAAGAACTCCAATAAGACCCCACCCCCCACCCCTCCCAGTCCCTGTGAGGCAGATGAATTCTAGTTAACACTCTATCTGCTTTGATTAGATTCATTGTTTCAGTAAAAGATTCACCACTATTATTTAGAGTTTACCCCCCCCCCCCCCCAAAATCAGACATGCTGAAAAAGCATTGTGAAGTGATTTGCTTTCTACAGCTGGGTTCAAGAATTAAATGTTGGTTTTGGATTTCTGCTATTTTACTTATTGACCCTGGAAGTATTTCTACTGAAAGTCAGTTAAGAAATTGGTTTCTGTGCTCTGGAGTCGTGGCCGTGCTGGAGAGCCGCTCGTGGGGGGCAACTGGTGGCCTCGGTAGGGCGTGAAGGGCGGACCGAAACGCCCCCCTTCCCATGAGGTTTTTGTCGCCCCCAAACCCCTGTTTGCCGCTTATTTGAGCAGAGAATTTGATATTGTTATTAACTAGGAATAAAGTTAACGAGCTCCTACAGGATTCAGTGGAGACTACTCTGTCGAGACTGTGACAAAGGCCCTGCAGAGCTGACCCTCAAACCACTGATCAAAGTGGACAGGGCAGTTGGTGCTATTGCTGTTGTCTCTGGAATGAGGGGGAGCGCGTTGACTCTGCATATGTGGGATAGGATGAGAAACAGAGCCACGTGTTTCTCCGGGAAGGAAATATTGTTGCTGTTGATCTGTAGTGTTAGGCAGTAGTCAGCCTGGGCACCCCTGCCCACTTTGTTGGAAATACCAAAAATACAAGTCTTCTTTGCCAGCCAGCTCCCAGGGGTAATGCTTTGTAGGAATGAGTGAATGTTTTACCTTCAAGAAGGTTCCTTTCATTTACAATAAAAACCATTCTTCACGCTCAGTATTCATTGTCTGTAATGTAACTAACTACTTTACATGCATTTATCCATAATGGGTTCTTTGGATCATCCGTGTGTCATTTAGCTGGGAGTGGGGAGTGGGGCACGCATATCTAATAGAAGCAAGCCTGAGTTTTGGCCGCTATTTTATCATAAATAAAATGATATTTATGACCTGACGTAGTAATGTGTATCTTTGAGTATTAAAAAAACTGTCAGGCTACTGTTAGCTTGTAAATAGAATAATACCTTGAATTCCATCTGAATTAAAATATGTTGTTTGTAAACTTATTTTCTGTTTGTGACTGTATGCGTGTGGACACATAAGCGCTTAATTTCTGGCTCTGTGTCAACCTGAAGTATTGTAGTAACCTTTGCTTGGTTCTAAGGAAGCCTCTCTAGCCTCTTAGGATGTTCCTAATTATGGTGATAATAAAAATTTATCCAGGATGCAGTGCAAACAGTTAAGGAGAGAGAATAAGAAAAATAATGAGAACTATGTTGCAAAGAAGGTTTTTAGAACTTTGAGGTATGTCTAATTAAATAAATGGGAAAGAACAATATCTAAAAAGATACCAATCTGAAGGTGGAACTATTAGAAATCTCCAGAGGTGTGTATTCAGTAAATAAACAATGTCTGGGCTCTTTCCTGCCACGTGTGTTCGGTGGTCTGGGGCTGCTTCCCTCATCCCGGATGGCCAGTGGCAATGGGTGGACGGAGGATGAAATGAGGGCTAGGCTGGCTGGTGATGAGTTGCTGTTCAGTCCAGTCTCCCTCTGCCTCCTTCCAGTCTCACCCACTCCCGTATTTCTCCTCTTTGTGCCCTCTCTGCAGCCTTAGTTATAGAGCAAATCTTGAAGGGTTAGGGGTAGCAGTTACGCAGGTGTGGTTATGTCATAAACAGATGTAAAATCCTTCCTTCAGGGGAAGCTTCTTCTAGGACAAATTCTACTTACAAATGCAAAATTCAGAATCCTTAAAGAATCTGACCTTACAGGGTCTGATAATGGTGATTCCCAGATATGGGAAGCAGAGCTTAGAGGAGAGGTCACTGAGGTCCACACAGAGGAATGGGAGTGCCTCAGGAACACTGTGATGGGTGTAACCCAATAAACTCCTGGTGGCGGGCGGAGGAGAAACAGGAATCAATGTTAAACCTCAAACCTTAGAGCCATATTCCAACACAAAGATAAAGGACGTGACTTACCAAAGAAGGACAACTAGCATTTGCCTTCTCTTGATGCTAGCTGAAATTTGAATAATGCCTTTATTTTTTTTTAATTGAGGTAACATTGTTCATAAGAGTGTGGTCAAGAGTGCAAGGTGTTTTTCTTTTGACTTTGCTCCCTTGCTTTGTACATGTATCCCACAAGAATGAGACTGTTTGGTGTCTGCCTTTCTCCTTCTGACTTACTTTACTCAGCACAATCCCGTCTAGTTTCATCCATGTTGTTGCAAAAGGCAAGCTTAGCATAACATGTTTTGGGGCTGGAGAAATTCTCCAGGGGTTAGCTCACTGCCTTGATTGTCGCCGATTCTGTTGGCACGACATGTAGTCGCCGGAGCACCTCCAGGTGTGATCCTTGAGCACGAAACTGGGAATAAACCCTAAGCACCACTGGGCATGGGCCCATATCTAAAAAGAAATAATATCTTTAGACGACTGCGATAAAATAACTCTCAACTAAGATATTATACAGATTGGCATAAAAGAGGACAGATAAATAACAATTAGTAAAATACTCCAAGGAATTACTGATTATATGAATTTAAATTAGATATAGAAAAGTAGGGATATGTTTATGACTCTATATACCCATGTCTGTAAGTCTGTGTATGTCAGTCTGTGTACGTAAGTAGCTGTCAGTCTAGGTATGTACTGTAAAGCAGTCAGGAACGAAGCATGGGCTCCGGAGTTGAACTTAGTGAATTTCAGTTCAGACTCTTCTTTTAGTGGCTGTACAACCTTGTTCCACGTAACATCCTCATTTTGTTCCTGTTTCCTACTTTGTAAAATGGAAGTAACAGTACTGTTCCTGTTACTGGTTGTGAGGGTTAGCACATTGTGGGATAGTATATACTCGTCATTGCCTTCATTGCTATCACCTAAGCATTTTTCTAGAATACCTGTATTAAAAGCCTTGTATGTTAGCACTGTATATCTCAAGGAGATCGGATAAAGAAAGGCAATAGAGAAGAGGCAATTTGCTCATTTATTAAAGTGATACAGTCTGTACTCCTTACAGTAACTCATTTTACCGCGTGTCCATGCTAGACACCCTTCAAGTATTGAGACTACCGCAGCAAGTAAAACAGAAATTCCTGCTCGTCTGTAGCTCACTTAATACTGTGGCAGTAACAGGCAGTAAGCAAGTAGGCATAGAGTTGTGTGTGTATTTAGACATATACTTTACACTTGACTTTTCTCTGGCAACATTTGTGTAAAGACCTGACTGAGATAAGAGAAAGAGTCAAGTCTTCCATAACAGCTTTTAGTTGGAAGGCATAGCGAAAGACGAGAAAGAAAAAGAGCCCAAGCATAATTGACACTCGTGGAGAATAACAAGAGTTTAGTAGGACTGAGGTCGTTTTCTGGATTGGAGAGAAAAGGAGAGAAGAAAGTTGCTTGTGGTGGGGATCCATATCTTAAACAGAGATTTCTTTTAGCCGCGTTTTGGATAGAGGGGTGAAGTGGGCCGCACCCGGCAGTGCTCTGGGTTTACTCCTGGCTCTCTGCCCAGGGATCATGTCTAGTGGGGGTGGGGGACCACATGCAGCACCTAGGACCAAACCTGGATCAGCTACGTGAAGGCACGCGCTGTCTCTCCTGCATAGATTTTTGGCCCGTTAAGGAGTTATGATTCATGTGCTTTATTATTCTGAAATAGCAGATCATTTGAGTTTTCTAAAGTCTTCACTTCTTTTTAACATTGTTTGAAAATAGGCGATATAGGTTATGATCTTAGTAATTTTATCTTGTAAAGAAAACAGAAGGACTCCAGGACTCTAATATGTCCCTTTTCAAGAATCTGTAATGGTGGTTCTGGTACTTATTGTGCAGCCTAAGTTTCCTGGCTTACATTTTCAAGCTCTTTATTTTGTTGCCACATTGTGTCTATTTAATCCGATTTCTTTCATTGTTCCAGACTTAGGAAGAATTCTTCCTGTCCTATTTCCCCCCTAAGTTTAGACACAATTTTAGCATAGTTCCATTAGCTATAATTTATTCTGTTAAAAATAACTGGAAAATGTTCCATAATGGATATTAAATATTTAAATGTGTTTTCTATAAATACGTGAAATATCTTGGAGCTTTCATTTAAAAACAATTGAAGTAAAAAGACACTTGAATAATTTGATTCACTCTTACCACTTCAGTCAAGTCCTAGTCCAGAAAACCGTCTGTTGTGCCCAGTTACCTATGAGATTGTTATGACTAGCCAGAAGAGTCTTTGAGATGACCAAGAAATCAGAAACTTCCACTTCATTGCTTGTAATCCTGCGGC